>NW_027526225.1:121323084-121940584 GCF_048455015.1 Haemaphysalis longicornis
TGCCGGATGAAGATGATGATGGCGGGTGTGGTCATTAGTGCCTTCCAATTTGTAACGTGGTTCTATTGCTCAGTGACTATCCGTGCTTTTAGAGGCTTCTGGCTCTTTGAAAGGGCATAAAGGCTCATTTATTCGGCCCTTGTTTAGGCCCATTGTAGCGGCTACTGGCATATGGCGTGCACGTAAACCACGCCTGCCCTATCAAGTAGTCGTCGAATGCTAGGCTAATTCTGTCAATTAAAAATATTGCTCTAAAAATTACGAGGACACTTAAGCACTCTTTTTGATCTGGTGATTGTGAAAGTGTCAGTGCTCAAATACACAGAGCGCACCTGCGCCCTCATTCCTATCACGATCCTTTAAGATTAGTGTCTTCTGATTCCAGTTACCATGACTTCGCAGCACGGATCAGCAATAAGATAGGAGGCGAAACTAGGCTTCCAAGTGCGACCAGATAATGTCACAAGCGCTCGTCATACGTTAAGCTAGCGGCATCTGCCGCGGGTGAAGAAACTGTGCGGCCGTCGATATCGGCATTTTACTCCCCAGCCCCGGAATAAGTGCGGCCGCTATCACTTCGTCCATGAGGTGCCGCTACCCTCTCCTTCGCCGTCACAGCTACGAAGCATAGCAGTACGCCTTAGTTTATATTGTGACATTAGAGAGTTTTAGCTGACCGTTTCTGACCGTCCGCTCCGCTCCGATAGCTAGCGGGAGCGCCATTGCGGATGCGTGACGCGCAAAGGCGCTAGCCGCGATACCGGAGCGGGGCCTCGCTCCGCTAACCGGGGCCTCTTAGCGGATCGTCGCGGCAGCTTACATTACCGCGCGGAATATCAACAAGTCTGACCCGCGATGCGAGCGCGATCCCGCGAACTCCGTTTCTTTGGATGAAACGCGAGCGACGAAATCGCGAAAGCTCTTCCGAATAGGCAAAGGTGCCACACTCCTCAACAAGCTTTAGTACGAAAGCGAAAATAAATAATAAATACATAAATAAAAACGTCGACCGAAGCGCGTGGCTGCTTCTATGCAGCGCCGAGAAAGACAGCCTTGTCTTGGCTACTCCAAAGTTTATCGGCTTTTTAAAAATAATTTAGAACCATTATACCGTGTAAGCGACTACACTGTATTAAAAAGGTGAAATAAGGCACTAAACACACTACTTTACATTACTTGAGCGACCATATGTTTACTTTGCGATGACGTTTTGGTTTGCACACGCACCGGGCACGACCAGTGACCGGAATCATTCCCCGTCGAGGGAGATACGGTTATCGCTTACCTAAAGGCCTTTCTGCCGCTGACGCTGCGGTTGTGCTTAGCCGGCCGTCGGGCACATAGCGGAGCGTCAAAAACGGTCAGCTAAAAATCTCTCTGGTCGCTCGCCCGCGCTTCCCGCAATGGGCCGTTTCGCCTCCTATATATTCTTGCTCCGTCCTTCGCACACATCCGCATCCGCATCGCCAAGCAAAGTCGGCATTCATCAGGGACGTCCTTTGCTGCTCGGCTGATTCTAATGTTCTAATTAGCATGCCCTTGTGATGTTGCACCTTGTGGCAGGCCGCATCCTGTGCGTTTCGTGCAACAGCCTTGCACAGGACCTTGAATATCACTGTGTGGAAAGCCCAGCCGTGGTGGTATCTTCGAATAAGTGGAAATAACACTAGTAATGAAGGTTTTTCTAAAAAAATCAGGGTTGTTTCGTGATCATATTGAGCTTTCTTACTATCTAAACGCGCGTTTTGTGAATGTATATGCTCCCGCAAGCGACTTAAAGATATAGGTTTGCTACGGAGGAAGGCAAGAAAGCATGCATCGCTCAGTGAAGAAACCACTAGTTCACGCCGATCGTCTGTCCTTATTCGTGTGCCCTTGGCTGATCGATGGGAAAGCACAAGCTGCGAAAGGTATTTGTTCAGCTTGCAGGAAAGTCTTTGTCAATACCACATGTCACTGCACCCAGACCAACCGACGTCGGGTCTCTCGATGGCGAGGTCAGGGTCCTCTAAAGTTCTGGAAAACCGATATCTCTCGAATGGGACAATACGTTTCCTTTTCCTCCGACAAATCTCTTTCACGAAGATGAAAATAACACTACACTTGACGTCGGACTCCTGAAATCGATTTTTATAGCACAGTGGATAACCCTTGACCCCATTCAGCGGGCGGGTGAATCCATTCATTGCCTCACGCTGAACGTGACATGAACTTCCCCTATCCACGGATTCTGAACACGGCCCGTTTCTCTGCAGACGGCTTTGGTTTCTTTCAGCTGAGCACTGAAGGAAGTGTCGTACGAGCATAAGGGACCATCCACTCTTTAGTTCCACGCTTCGAGAGACCCGATTTCAATTCTTCCTCTGGAGCATACTGGTTTTTGCAGACGTTTTGCGAGACGCCGAGGTCGGCCTTGTTTATTGTTATTATAGCGAGGCTGAGCCGTAAGGGCCGTCACATCGACGAAAGGTACCGGCTCGCCCCTAAGCGCCGCCACCATCGAAATCTCGTTCAGCCGTCGTCTTGAATAGTCGATGGGGGCAGAGGTTAGGGCAATCGCTACTGTCTGACAGTAAACCTACAATAGCATGAAAGGAAAAGATTATGCAAGAAACAAAAAGGAAACATACTTGATCCTTATGCTTGGACGCTTCTCTCTTTAAGTTGTAGAAAGTGAGATCATTTGCTGGGTATTCAAGCGTATTGTATCTAGGAGGGCTTGTGCACCAAAAAGCTTGTACTTAAACACGGAAATATAATAGGTTTTTCCCGCTAACCGCATTTCATTTAACACATATTATAAACTATCCCAAGTCTGTTGCCGCTCTATTTTTAACACATACCTGAGAACTTCGTTCGTTGACAACAAGTAGTGCAAGGGAAGTGAAGGGGTGGCGTACAGGGATGTTTACTGAAATTATAACTTGGCCTTTACGCTGTGACGATACTCGCAAACTATAATCAATGTACAGTAGCACAAGTCTACAGACTCGCTTAGGCTGTATCTGGTTCAACGTGTGCCGAACGTGACTAGAGATTTTAAATTTTGCCGCCGTAACAAGAACATCTTTTACCCCAGGAAGTCGAACCAAGTACCATGTGCGTATCAGCTCAACGAATGTAGTCACTAAACCGGTAAGGTGACAGAAACTGCTTTAGGAGGAACCCACAAGCTACTGAACAAAGGCAATAATGTGAGCATTCGCAGTGAACGCACATAAGGCAGTTGCATCGGAACTTGCGTGCAGGATGCAATGTACGGAATCTTAACTCTGTCTCATGCTGTATGAGCGTCTGCCGGGAAATATTTCCCGCATAAAATTGCAGTTCTTGCATCACGCCGTCCGACAGCCGAGCGGACATCAAGGCTCGCGGAATGAAAATCAAGCAGGCATTTCCGCGCCACCCACTAACCGTTTGTCTCACGCCCTTCAGGACACTTAGATAGGTTCACGTCCGACGATACGCACTGAATCCTGAATACTGTCCGGATTTTATTGTTGCGTTTCGCGCTTATTCTCCAAACAAGTTTTTGCTCTAGTGTCAGTTTTTTTTCTTCAAAAGACGTACCCGCGTCAAATGCTACGGCGCCCTGACATTTATGGCTCGTTGCTTTTGTGCCAAATACCCAAGTTCCTAATGCACTGGAAATAAGCCCAGCAGTAAGCTTTTATACTGTGTCCCTCAGCCCGGTTCGAAGTCTTGTGCTACCCGTCTGATGCAACGTCCGGACATTCCAACTCTGCCTGAGGGCGTACACGATGTCGTAGGCCTCATGGAATCCCGAGTGTTTCCGATAAATTTTGTCCGACCGGGCAGATACATAATTGTCCACTGCATAGTTGCCCAAGGCTGGACAAAAGGTCAACGATTCCTATCGCCACACTGGTTTTGCAGTACTGGAAACAATAAAGCCTGCAATGTCCAAGTGCAAGAAAAACATTGTCACATGCCAAGGGCGATGCAGGGTGCTTGAAGGATAACGTTTTACTGCAGCAAACGTGCGCTCCGCAAGGGGCCTAAAGAAAACGCACGCGTCGAAGAAGCAGTCACCAAAGTGAAGTGCACTGACGAACCAGGCGAATCGAATGCCGCGGCGCCTGGTTTCCACGCATTTGTCTGTTGTGCTCTCATTACCGTAAACATCGATTTAGGTTGAGACCATTTTTGATTAAACAAGAACAATGTAGGATTGCGACCACACAGCAACACCTTTTCTCTATGAAAACGACATTGCCGCTTTGGCATACAAAAAAGGAAGGAAAGACACTCTTCGCTTGAAACACAGGATAGCCGGGCATGGCGAGGTGCTGTTAACAAAACAAAAGTAAACAATTCAAAAAACAAGTATATGAGAAGAAATCTGCAGAATATGATATATCTGCGCTCAGCTAGATGCTGACCACTTAATGATATCAACTCGACTAGAAACGTTCACTTGCAGCAATAACTTGCCTCCGAACTTTCCTCTCACACCTCCGACGAAACACAGACTCGTTCCCGTGATCACATTTTAAGACATCACCCAAAATTACCGCATCTTGAGACACTTCCCACATCCTTAGCCGCACCATAACAAAAGTGAAGTAATAACTCCTGAGACTCCGAACAAATACTCTCACCCTCTCCGGCGACATCGCATGTATACCCCACCCGGTATCTTTCCACTTAAAAATTCTTCCCTCACCAATGTACCCTCATCCGTATGATCATGCGGTGCGCACTTAACCCGACTCTTTATCCCCTACTCGTCCCCTGCTCGAGATGTGGGAGGACCTGGTGACCAGCGACAGCTTAAATGCCCAGCAACGCTGGTTTGAGACAGGGATGAGACAGCAAGGTCGTCCAACAGTATCCTGGAATGAAGAAGCGCTCCGCATCAGGAGGCTCAAAATATTTTTTTTTCAAACAAAACAACCACAATCCGAGGCTGAAGCTAAACATCGCAAGCTGGATGCCGAAGTTGCACTACGCGACGCAGAAGACAAACGTTTCAAGCGTCAACATACATTAAAGGTATTCGCTAATAATGTACTTAGGCGTCTCTCTGGATTTTTAAATATGTTTGTCTGCGTGTGCGCTCCGCACCACACGGTAGACGAGCATGAGGTCTATCACCTGCAATTCTCTAGGGTCGTTTTACATCTGGGATAGATACACGATTGTCTGCGACAGCTCAACGTAACTAATACGTGCCTACAGACGACGTTTACACGTTTTGTTTTTTCGTTTTATTATAAGTACTGTATGGGGGAACGGACATGAAAAAGACTCGGCTTTTAAATTTCTAGTACAAGTCAAGTGGATTAAAAAAATCTTCGGCAGCGCCATAGTCCTTTTCACAGTTGTTCCATTATTCCTTCAATGGTGAAACTCCGCTCGAAAGCACGACTGCCCCCAGGGAAGCGTTGACCGTTGCTCGGTCAACGTGGGCGCAGCCTTAGTTGAGCGGCCTTCACAACCACGTTTTACGCCGACACGGAAGCCACGGTATTCCCAGCGTCACCGCCAGTCCCGATGACTCTACTTACTTGCAAAGTAAACACCACGTGGCGAATGTGCGCTGGAAACTCGGCGACAGCGCAATGTGACTCAAGGGCCTTTAACGACGGGACACAAGACGGGTGTTGGCCAGGTTCCACTTTTGTTCTCTCGCGCGGGTTTGTTGCTTTATACTACTTTTCGTGCTATACTTTGCGGTTTACCTGTAACCGTGGTAGTAAACTTCGGCCTTCGTCTACCCTTGCTTACCGTGCGGAGATTGCCGACAAATTCCTGTCTACCGAACACTTTCGTGGCCACGCGGTACACAGCAACATAATGGCAGGTTCCTCGGCATGGGTGTACGACAAGAAAAGTGGGACATTGGCCGTGACCATTAGTTAACTGTAGCGGATTCCCATGGTACGGACTCATAAGTACCCGAATAAGCAATACAGTTTATGGAACAGTCAATACAAAGGCCCAGAATTATGCGTCATTTAAGGCTCCTGGGCCATTCTTATCCCCAGCGGCTTAGCATTTGTAACAATTTTTGGCACTAGGAGGAGCAGCATGCTTTGGGAGGTGTGAGAAATAGGTTTGCTGACAAAGTAACGTAGACCGAACTGACTACCCGGAAAGCGAATGGTGATGACAGCACCGTTCTATTACGACAAACTCGAGCGACCGATTCGGTTACATTCATTTTTCTGTTGTTCCTCGCTTCCTTATTCAGAAAAGTTGTGCACGAATGGGTTTTGTACTGCGCCATTCAATTATTCCGTCTGTCCCACGCCCAATCCCGCTTTTATGTTCTTGCCCACTGGGAAGGCCGTAAGAGTAACTTATGAAGCCTTAGAGCATACCCTCGTCTTTATTAAGTAAAGAATTAACGAGGCTCAGATCTCGGTGAACGGAAGGGGCCTGCCGTAAGCTATGCACATGGTTAGGAGCGTATTTTAGGCTGTTTTATTAATTAATCAATTAACTAATTAATTGTTTAGTTGAGTAAGCAGCGCACACGCCAGTGTTTGGCAGAGGTCGGCGGACTCACTCATGAGTCCACTCACTCAGACTCGTTTGAGTTTGAGTGAGCACGAGGCTAGTGTGGCATGGTGAGTTTAAGCTTGAGTGAGTTTGAGCCCGACTGAGTTTGAGTACGCCTGAGACCGAGTGAGTTCTGAGCCCACTTTGAGTACTGAGTACATTTTGAGTACTGAGTACATTTTGAGTTTTGAGTACATTTTGAGTTTTGAGTACATTTTGAGTTTCAGTCAATTTTGAGTTCTGAGTACATTTGAGTTTTGAGTCCATTTTGAGTTCTGAGTACATATGAGTAGCATAGGAGGCGGATATGGTCGGCAGTTAAGTTCATGTACCGCTTTGGGCTCGCAATTCAGGTTAGCTGCGGGTACGGCAGCATTAGCGGTGCGCATGATCGGTGGGTGGAAAGGTGGGGGTGGGTGGGTGGAAGGGTCTGATTTAGCGGCTGGTCGTGTGAATAATAATCGACTGGTGAGGTCATAAAAAAGGGTTATCGCACCGTTTCCTCGTGATGAATCCTCTAAGAAGGTGGGAGAGGGTGGTGGGAAAGCACACGGCGGCGCGTTCTTGCTGGTCGTTCGCCTGCTTCTGTTAACGGTTTGATTTGCTGGGGTAAAAAAAAAGAGGTGAGCGTGGGCGGAAGGGGCGACGGCTGTCCCCTCCTCTGTTTCAAATGAGTTGTCAACTGAACTGACTGGGCGACGCCTGTTCGGGTAGAATAACGACCGCATTATGGGATAGTTTGTACAAAAATTCGAAGATGTCGCTAAGGCGTGTAAGGTATTAAATTAACGGTCCCGATTACCTGAATCACGCAAGGTAAATTAAACAAAAATTCCTTTGTATAGTCATCAGACACTCATAGTAAGTCACAGATTGGGTTAAAATTCAAAATGATACCAAGTGGGCGTGGGGGAAGTCATATTCAAGGTCTGGATGAGGGGAATCACTTGGGACAAAAAATTCGTTATGGTTACATTATGACCTAGTCATGGCTAGTCATAGATTGGGTTAACATTCAAATTCATAGCGGTAGGGCGTGTGGCGTATGAAATTAAAGGTCTAGAGGAGGGGAATCACATTGTACAAATGCAGAAATGCTTCCCGATTATTATCATATGACAGTCATAATAGGTCATAAATTGGGTTAAAATTCAAAATGATGCCACTAGGGTGTGCGGGGCCTCAAGTTGAAGGTTGCGATAAGGAAAATTACTTGGGACAAAAATTGGGTATGGCTATATCATGAGATTGCCATGGTTAGTCATTGTTTGGGTTAACATTCAAATTGATGCCACTAGGATGTGTTTGGTATCAAATTAATGGTCTCGATGAGGGGAATCATGTGGGAGGAATACAAAAATGCTTCCTGGTTATAACCATAAGATAGTCATGGCGAGTCTTATATTGGGTTAAAATTCGAAGTGGGCGTGTAGGGTATCAAATTTGCGATCTTGATGGGGGGAATAACGTACGTAGGACAAATAAAAAAAGGCGTCGTGGTTTTAATCCCGAGATAGTCATGGTGAGTCATAGATTAGGTTAAAATTCAAGGTGAGGCCGCTAAAGCGAATGGGGTATAAAATTCAAGGTTTCAATTAGGGGAATCACGTGGGACATATAAATAATGCGTCCTGCTAACAGTCATGAGGCTCATGGTTAGTCAGATTTGATTGAAATTCCAAATGATCCTGCTAGGGTGTGTGGGGTATTAAATTGAATGTCTTGTTGAGGTGAATCACGTGGGTCAAATATAAAAATGCTTTCTTTTTATCGTTATGAGATACTCGTGGTGAGTCATAGATTGAGTGAAAATTTAAAGTGACGCCAATAGGGCATATTGGGTATCAAGTTACAGGTCTCGGTGAAGGTGATCGCGTAGAAGAAGTAAAGAAATGCGCCCTCCTTGTCATCATAATATAGTCATGACTAGTCAATGATTGGGTTAAAATTCTAAGTTATGCCCATAGGGCGTGTAGGGTATCAAACTATTGTCTCAGTGAAGGACGATGGGTCGGATGCAACCATCGGAAGTCAAGGCACTGAATAATGACCAGCTAAGTAAAAAAAGTCTTATTCAGTGCCCGATATTTATATAATTGTACTTGTTAATTGTTGGCACGCCATCTTGAAAACGTGGTTGGTTCGACGCATTGCACGACTCAACATCCGTAAACAAGCCCGCGTTCCCATGAAACAGCTTAGGAACTATTGGGCTGATATGCCTCCTACGTATACGCTTAGAAGTAAGTGGGTTGGTGCAATCAGCGAATGCCTCCGATCGCACGCGCGACAGTGCGAATTTCCAAGCATGGCTTGCTGCTGTCGGTGCGCGAACGTGTTGACATTTAATACGCGCTCCCATACCTCATATTGAGAGAGATAATGCTCTTAATGTGAACTGGTGAGGACAGCCCATACCTAGTACTGAGTTGGTTATTAAACAAGGCCATGAAATACTCCTTGAACTGTGCAGTTCGTAGACGTACATGCTCATAAAAGGAAAATATTTGCCGACTCATAACACTATTTCCTGCAGCCAAACAGAGGCAACTTATTTGATACACCAAGATTTCACGGCCGTTTGCTTGCTTAGCAGAACTTTAGCGTTTCAGCGGCGGGTGGGAACCGCGAACAGCTATTTCCTGACACGACCGGGCGTTCTCCGCCACCGCGACGCTTTATTTCGCTTTCGGCTCAACTTTTTCGCATGCCCGAGCTGCAGCATAGGTGTCCGGATGATTTTTGTCGGCTTCCCCGTCAAGGAGATGAACGGAAGGTACCTCCAGAGAACAAAAACGTGCGATAGGGACTGAACATGAGGGTGAATAAACAGTGCTTCCAGAAGCAGCGTACGACCGTACGTATTCTGGAAAATTTCCTCGGTTCGAAGTTTTTCTGATTCACCACGGCGACCAATCAGCGGCGGCACTCAAGGGGCGCATGAAATTCGTGCAGCGAATAGATTCCGCACAGGCAGACACTTCTTTTGTCGTGGTGCACTTCCCACGTTCGCTGCATGAGCCCTTTGGCGTAATCACGCCCGGAATAGTAGCTCCTGCACATTACCAAGTAAAGGCAATAAAGACGGCAACCTGACCCCAATTAAAGAAATAAAAATCAATTGGGGATAAAAAGTCAGACGTCCTGCTTGCACAGTTAAACGTAGCCTCACAGGCAACCCCCGTCAGGACAAAGCGCTTGTGGGGTGGCCCGCCGCCTTAGCGGGTTGCGGACAGAATTTATGGGCAAATCTGACAGCTCTCGGACGCTTTGAACGTTCTCTTTAAAGGCCTGTTGTATATATCACTTTGAATGTTAACCACATCTATGACACCATGACTGTGTCACGATTATAACCAGGAAGCATTTCTTCTGTCCCACGCGAATCCTCTCACCGAGATCTTCAATTCGATACTACACGTACACTAGCGACATCCCAACGATTTAAACCATTGTATGATTCACCGTGACTATGCCAACTTTATTTTCCTAATCGAAACAGTTAATTTGACACCCCATATGCCTACGGGTCATCATTATGAAGTCCAACCTTTATTATGACTCACGATAACTAAGTCATGACTGTGACCACCAAGCATTTTTTCTTTGTCCCACGCAATTTCCCTCCTGGAGACCTTTAATTTGATACCCCACATGCCCTAGCGGCACATCACTTTGAATTTTAACCCAATCTGTGACTATCCATGACTCCCGTGTTACACGGATCGTCATTTTGCGATATTCTTTCTTATTATTTCTTTTTTAGTTTTTTTTTTAATTTTGTTACATCAATGATCTACATTTACACTTTTATAATGATTACAGGTTGAACTTACGTGATATTTGCATTTTTGTATTAAATGCAGGGCGTTACACGATCCTGGCCGGAAGAGGGGAAGGGGGTACTCGGCAAAGAATGCTACGCATTAAAAAGCAAAGGCATATACATGAACGCCTCGCGCTTCAGAGATTCGCGGGGGCAGTTCGCTTTGCCAGATGGCGTTTTTTTTTCAGGATGCAGAGCAAGAATGCATGGGACGGTAACCCTAAACAGCTTCGATGTAAATGAACGGAGCAGTGAACGCACGTCCCCTCGCCCAAACTTGTTTGTTTCGCCCCAGGGCCCCGGCACACCATCGAGTCTGGACCACCTCTGTCATGAACATGAACACGGATCCTACATCAAGAGTTGGTATCCAATATATGCTTGAAACCAGCGCTAACCATCATGGCCAGCAGGTATAGCTGTATTAAATCTGCAGCGAAAATTGTTTCCGACCTCACAGGAGTTGCGGTGTCATGTCGTATCGAATGCAGGAGTTTCAGCTCACGATTTTGCACCCTTAATATTTTTACCACGCGTGAATTTTAAAACTCTGAATGCTAATGAAATCAGAGTTCATCTGAGCCCGACTAAATTCCTAGCACGAGGGAGTTGTGAGTTCATTTGAGTTCTGAATTCATTTTGAGTGTTCAGTCCATTTTGAGTTCTGAGTTCATTTTGAGTTTTAAGTACATTTTGAGTTTTGAGTAGATTTTGAGTTTTGAGTAGATTTTGAGTTTTGAGTAGATTTTGAGTTTTGAGTAGATTTTGACTTTTGGGTACATTTTGACTTTTGGGTACATTTTGACTTTTGGGTACATTTTGACTTTTGAGTACATTTTGACTTTTGAGTACATTTTGACCTTTGAGTACATATTGAGTTTTGAGTACATATTGAGTTTTGAGTACATATTGAGTTTTGAGTCCGAGTCAGTTCTGAGTTTTGCGCCCACTGTTAGTTTGAGTTTGAGTGAGCGCAGATGTGTTGCTCAGCATTGAGTCTGAGTTTGACTGAGTGGTGATACGAAAAAAATTGGTGAGTGAGTTTGAGTGAGCCGCGCCCGCTTTGCAGAGGTATGGTGTTTGGAGGGACGATTAAGATGGAATAACGTCCTGCTTTAATCGCAAGAGGCTACCTGTCGTCACTGTTCCTGCTTCTGCTTGGCACCAGACGATGATTTGCTTGGCTATAAATTAAGCTCTCTGTCTCTTTGGCCTTCCTTCTACTTTTGTTACGTAAACGAGCCAGTCCCAAAGCTAGTCGGTGGACCCCCGTCCAAGTGGGCGGAGCCAGTATGGTGTCGCCACCTAGGGGGAAGTAAGGGAAATGCTCTCGCAGCTTGTACAATGTGGTGATCAGTAGATTTTGCGGCCGGCCTCGCACCCGATTGCACTACTTGCCGCTGGTATTTGCATATACTGTATACTCGCGATATTCAAACTCTGATATTTCGTACTTTCGGTTAATTCAAACAAAATTCAATTTTTTGGTTGCCACGCTATCCTTTCAGTGTATCCAAAAGCCGCTTAATTCGAACTGCGTCATTCGGTTAATTCGTACTTTTTGCCCATCCATATTGGAAAATATCTGCTGCTTTCCCGCAACTATCTGAAAATTTGCGTGCTTATGTAATCATAGAGGTATAAAAACGAAAAATAAGCGACATAGGCCTTCAAAGAAAAGGGCGTTGCTAGTAAACGAACGTTTGAAACGAAGCACAAGTAATTAAGTTACATCGGGACGTTTCTACACTTTCTAGCCTTATTTAGCCTTAATTATAAACGAAAACAGCGAACAGGAATCAAAAAACGTCTAAACATGATTGACTGTCTACAGTTGTTGAAGCGGTCAAAACCACGCGAACCACTGTCGCAAAACCAAAAAGAAAAACGCACAATCACGCATTCGCGGGTCGCGTGTCACCAAAAACAGAAAAGAAAAACGACACGGCGGTTACGAAAGTGACTCGCCTGGCATTCGGTTTGTGGACCTTAACGCCTCTGTTTTCTGTTTATTTTGAGCGTTTAGGGTTTAAAAACCCTTTGAAATTTAAACAAGGTGGCTAAAATCAATGCCTAATCATAATGCGTGCTGTCACCTTGCCCAGAGTCATATATACGAGAACTACTGATAAATCGAACTTCGGATAATTCAAACAAAATCCTGGGGTCTCTTCGATTTGGAATTTTCGCGAGTCGACTGTATATATTCTGGCCGTAAGAAGGGCTGTAAGAATGGACGAAGGAAAGGTGCTTAACCAAGTCTGTGGCATCGATATCGTCGTCAGTGTAAGAGGCGCTGAAGGTTGAAGCATTAACGTGAGTTGAAACATGAACACATTGACAGGCTTTCCCGAATTGTCGGAGCGCAAGTTCGTTGACAGAGTCGCACCGCTAATGTGTCGCTAATGTACTTTATCTGCTTATCACTCCCATTTCAGCTCAGCACTCTCGTACACTGGACAGCAGCCGATGTCAGATGGAGTGTAGGGGAGGGAGAGGGAGAACGGACAGGGAGTTTGGGCGACGTGCCTCGCTGCGGACAGCGCCGTACGCGAGCTCCTTAACCTCGAGGCCAAGCCTTCTAATTGTCGCGGAGTTGTCTCGCTTTCTGGCCTGCTTGCAACCCGCGTGGCCCGAATATTTATAACTGGCGCAATGTGTCTTCTCTTCATTGGGGTGCTCTTGGAATTCTCAGAGGCCTATTTTTCTTTATTTTTTAAGCAAGCTCTGTTCGGGTGCCACGGCAACAGTGTCTTCTTTTGAACTACGGAACCCAAGCTTGTTCTTAAGATGAAAGAATGCTTAAGCATCCCTAGAGATGTGAGCGGTTAAAAAAATAAAAAAATCTTTAGAAAGAACAGTTTTTTTCGTTTTTTTTTTCAACCAGGGTAACGCTGACAAAAACCCGATTCGCTGGGGAAATTTGTTGCAATGTGACCAACCTGACGGGAAGGGAACTCTTTATGAAATGGATGATTTCACGTGAAGTCGTGCGCAGATTTTGAGAGGAGAAGCTCTGCTGGGACTTTTGTAATGCAACATAAAACAATTATATTCTTTGCAGTGTAAACCGGAAAATTCATCGTCACTTAAGTCTTTGCAGTGATTTGAAGGCGAAAGCCACCGATAGCCGAAGACTTCCTCCCTGCTGCAATGTGTTCACGGTGCCTTCACAGACACCTGCCATAAGACACACCTCCGAATAATTTTTGTCTCATCCCGGCACGGTACTCGATTAGTGCTGTAGTTACCGCCCCTGGCTGCGGCTCTTAGCAAACCGGGTTCAAATCCCATTCGAACCCAAATTAGTTTCCATGTGTATTTTATTTACTTAGTTTATTTCTTACAGCGGCCGTAATTTGGTTTCATTCGCGTAGTTGCCAGCAACTACGGTCACTTTTCGTATTTCGTGAGACATCTAAGAAGTATGTCGAAGTATATCGAAGAATTATGTCGAATTAGGAAGTTCTCAAATTATTTATCTATCGGTGCAGAATTGTCTTTTTTCAAGTTTTTATATTTTTCTGAAGAAAACATGAAGAAAACCTGTTTCTTCACGCCCCTCAAAATTTTATGAGAACTTGCAAACAAAAAACAAACAGCTTCTCAGGGGAAATTCGTTGTGATGCCACCAATCTGCACTGAGAAAAACGCTTTCTGAAATCAATGATTTCTCTAATCCGCCCTCCTGTTGCCGTTGGAAAAACGTGTGTGAATTAAGATAGAAAGACCAATCTTTAATGAAGTCTGGTGATGTTAGCCGACCTAAGGTGCCTAGATTGCTTCACCAGATGAATGAGATGACAATTATAATGAAGATGGCGATAATGTCGGACACGCCGGTGTGCACCGATTTGTTAAGTCATTTACAGAGTCTGGTAGGAGAATTTGTTGACGTCGCTACCAGTGGCAATTGGTAAATCGGCCATAAGCTTCTTACGGACGCTGTCATCGTCACTGACCAACGCCCCGTAGTGGGCAAAGAAGAACTGGGGATGGATATTGTTACGGCGCCGCAGGACAGATGAGGAGAAGTGTTCCAGATGGTGTAGCGATGTGTTTACATTGTGTCTCAATCTGTCTACAATAAGGCCGCGACCGCTCCAGCAGTGCCTCCGTAACACCAGTCTTAATCGTCATCGGTAAAGATTTCCCATGGTGCTACGCACCCCCGTTAGCTGCTGCTTCTCGTTACACTGCTCCTTCGTACGTCCCAGTCGAGTCCACAGTTCATGAACGAGTTTGGGGAAGATTAAATGAATATAAGCATACAATCAGCGAAGTCCTTGCCATCACATACAACGATGATGCGCTTGCTGAAGGTTGGACCCCGAACAACGGTGCCCGCCAGCGCCACAAAGGAACGTCCGGCGAACTGGGAGGTGCGCCTGTGATTTCGACGGGGAGGGGCGTCTTAGACAGCGCGCGTACACCATGCGCACGAAGATAGGAACCGATCTTACCACACACTGTACAAATTGCGATTTCTCCCCAAAGCCTCATCGTCTTGAAGCGATGCTGAAATGTCTGTAAGCATGAAATAAACGAGGCATCGGCCATCGGCATTAGGGGGGACGACTGCGTCTGTTCGCCTTCGGTGGCACTACTTTAATGTGGGATAATGTAGCTTGGCAGTTAAAGAGAAAAAATGTTGCTACTGTTTTTCAGATATAAACTGCGTTCTCTTTCCGCAGTTGCTGTTTTTAGCTCTCTCTCTTCCTTCACCTTTCATTCTCTCCCCATCTGTAATTACACTGGTGCGTTCCAGTATGTTGTCGCTTTCTTGGTTGTTCGTCGACACTTGCGGTTGTCCTATACGCCTCGAGCGCGGCCTGTAGGGGCGCCACTGAAATCCCCCTAGTGGCCCGTTTCGAAAGCAGGCGCGGGAGTCCCCGGCCCGTTCCGTCCTGTCGCCGTTGCTTTTTGGCTCGTTCAAGACAGCGATTTACCGTTTGTCCGCGTTCGAAATACCGAATAACGTGGAGCAGGCACTCTGTTTGCAAGCGTGGTGTGTTCGCGAGAGTATAAACGTTTATGACGCGATCTTAGTGAGATCTATATGAGCACCGGGCGTGTGTCACAGGCCGGCGCCCCGAAGCCAGCATTTGCGTGCAGCTGATTGCAATTCCGCTGCCCTGAAATTTAGTGGCAGTGTCTCCGTATGCGGCCGTATACACACTATGATTTAAATCGACTTTGTGCACTTACAAAATCCAGCGGAGCACTCATACCTGACAGCACGTAAGTTACGCCTGCCAATATCACATATCAGATATTGATCAGTACCATGAACAAGCCAATGCGGCATACATTTCACAAACACTGTACCAAAGAAGTACGATAGATAATGCAAAATTACACCCCAGAGTCAGCACACGACGACAAATTTAATGATGGGTCGTCTTGTCCCGATGTGAGCGCTCGCAAAGATTCATCTGTTACATTTATCCTCCACGAGAAGCGCGAAGATGGGCGTATAGAGTAATCCGCGTCCGTGACCAGACTCTTCTTCGAAACATCGTCATATGACACAGGGAGACTGCAGAATCTAGCATAAACCGAAATCAGAGACCCTTATCAGATACGACACTCTTCCAACGAGCCCGTGTGTACAAGATTTCGGCGCACGTTAAAGGTGGTCAAAATTAATCCGGAGCCCTCCACTACGGCGTGCCTCATCGTCTCCGTTGCGTCAGCGCGTTAAACCCTGCAATCAATCAATCAACTCTTCCAAAGACACCTCGTATCGCTTGTGAACTGCCTACCCTGCATTCTTCAAAAAATGCGTTCGCCGAGTGATCAGCCGTTCGTTGAAGGCAAAAAACAAACGAAAAGTGAACACGCAGCTTGTGTGTGTGATTACTAAAACGTTCAGTCGTTGATTTCGCTCCGCATTTGTAAACAAGGATAGTTGAGCATCCTCCTCCTCCCCCCCCCCTTGTCTAGCGAAATATCAGTGCATTTCGCATCTAGTTGGTCTGGTGAATACTACCTTGCTCAAACAAACGTCTTTAGCATTTCAGAAGCTGCACGCGGTGTTTTTTTTTTTTTTCATTCCCGTACGAATATTATATTTATTCCTGACTTGCAGACCATTCATTTTCCCGTGGTTTCATTAACATATACCTTGGTTCTTACTATAAGGCTTGAGTGGGCATATATCTGACAATGCACAGCCTTTGAGTGCACTTAACATTTTCGCGTGGCTTATATTCCCAAAAAGGCACAAGTTTTTGTCAGCTGTTGGGTTATCACATCCCCGAAACATATTTTTCTACGTCGTACATATTCGAAGCAAAGCCGCATTTGTTGTCTGCGCCGCAAAACGAACCAACCTCTTACAGTGCCAATATCAGGCCTAAACGAGGCGACAATAAATAGAATTCACTTGTGCTGACGTGTTCGAAGGTGACAGCGGTGATATGCTGCTGCCGTCGCCGACGCCCGCAAGAGTGGCCAAGACGCGCGCAGAACCGCCTCCCCGGGTAGCTCTTTTTGGCGTTAGAGCGCTCTACCAAGACGCAGCTGTTTTTTTAAAGTGCCCTAAACATGCAGTTAGCTTACAGACGTCACCATAACAAGTTGTTTAGTGCGCGGAAAGGCAAAGAGAAGCGAAAGAGAACCAAAACACTGCATGACCACCTATCAGCCACGCAGCGCTAATCCCGCTAACGCCGCGGAGAAGCGGCGGCAGGCGGCGCAGCGATCGCGAATCTCGAGGCGTATACGTCGTCCGAGATTTCCGCGCTAGTTTTCTCACCAGTCTGTTACTCCGCACTGTGGGAGAGGTGTTTAGGGGCTGAAAGACAGGGTAAGTAAAACTAAGGGACAGGAGCGAGAACGCGCACACTCGCTTATCTCTTCGCACACTATAGTCGCTCGTCTAAATTTTCGCACTTCAGGAAATGCAAAAGGGCATTTGTTGCCTTCAGATAAGTTTTATTTATTGCGAGAGATCACCCTACCGCATAAAGTCGATGGTAAGGATCGCGCCCTAAGATTGTCTCTACTGTGTACGGTTGATCGTCCAACCACCGGAGCTCGGTGGTGAGCACGCGTCTTTTCGCCTGGTACTTCCTCATCGGGATGACGTAGAGCGCCCACTGCGACGCCTGTGGGGTTGAAGAGACCGTTGAGCATGTACTTTGACGTTGACCCCAGAAAATACATCAGAGTTTCTAACAATGCTTTTAGGACCGAGGTACGAAATCTTCGTGCATATTTTTTTATTCTCTTCGAAAACAACGTTTTCTTCTGTGTAGAATCCTTTCAAGCATCCTTTAGCCACTCTGAAACTGCTATTCGCATGGTAAGTGCATAGGAAGTTCCCGTAATGCACTTCCGCTGAAAGTAATCCTGCGCTACTTTTCTCATGTTTGCCTATTGTCCTCCGGACTTTCTCAAGCGCAAACAGAAACAAAGAAATCTGAGCGCGGCTACATCCACCGCCAAATAAACGGCGCAATAAATCTGCCTTATCTTCCCGCTTCGTGCATTGGGCAGAATAAAATTTATATTCCAGCGTTTGTTTCAGGCAACCTTTGCCGGAAACAACCCTTGGTTATTATGGACAATGAAACCTGGAATGAGAAAAATGCTCTCGGCTGTGAAAAAGTCTTTGAAAAGCGACGAATGGTCGCTCAAGGCGTAGATTCATGCAAAGCTGCCCGAGGAAAAATCACGGTAGTAAGCCACACAGGAAAAGTATGCGCCTACCACTTCAGGCAGCTCGGGCGAAGTGCTACGCTAAGTTTATTTCAGCAGTATTTATGAGGGCTCGTAATATAAGTGCCTGTTTTATCTTCCGGCCTTTGAGACAGTGGGGGGGAAGGGGGGGGGGGGTTGGTTCTCGGGTGGCCAACGACACAAATTGGTGCTTGAAATCAAGCGCATGGTTAAAAGCATTAGCAATTGATCTATGCGTCGACCTCCTGTCCACGGCTGTCCGAAACCTAGCAAAAAGAAAAAGAGCCTAGAGTGCTGCCTTTTCTTCAAACTTCAAACGTCACCGCTGATGTGCAGTTCCCACGCTTCCCGTTGGTCGCTGCCACCGGTAGTGGCTGTTTCATTGAAAGGAAACACCACGGAGGCGCAAAGTTTACCACAAATCTGACCTTTATCATTCTGCACTCGAAACATTTTCCGACAGTCCTTCTGGCGCTGGCACTCCAAAAGGAGAGGAATAGGTTGACGCGATGGAGAAGAAAATCTCTTCGCAGGTGGGCTGTGTGAAATGACAAATTTTTACAGCGCAGACACACGAAGGACGAAGAGGAACGTTCCGCCACAAGTGCTGTGTGCGTTGTGTGCTTTTCGTTCACGGCCCGTGTCACTCATTCTCTGCAGGGAAACAGGCACCGGCCAGAATGTGTGGCATCTATACTCGACCGCTGCGCGTTGGTCGTTCCCGGCCGCTCCCTGCACAGACGGGCTCGCTGCGTGTTCCCTCGATATTACTGGCTTGGAAGCGGTGGCGGAGATATGCCAGGTCACGCTCTTATGACCAACGCTGCAAGATTGGCAACGGGTCGATGCGTGACGTCAGAACATGTTCAGCCATGCCGCCTCCGTTCCTCGTCTCGCAACTAGCTGGAGAGACGCCCTGGAAGCTTTTCCCACTATTGGACGTGGGCTTTCCTGCCTTGGCTGTTTTCTCCACGAAATTCCCAGTGCTACATCACGCATGCGGTACCTTCGGCCTTGGTGGCCCTGTGGAGTTCCTGTTGCTTTTTTATTGCCACAATTATTTTTATTTAGGCGGCCACGAATGAAAGCGACAAAAGTAACTGCCGCAGGAAAGTCTGGGATTAAGCAACCACACTGGTGCACTCTTCACGGCCGTACTTACAGCCGTACGTTATCTGAACGTTAGCCTAAGTTCTGACTGCGCTGCGAACACTTTCACTGGAAAGCTGTGCCCTGTGTTGTAATTAACCGAGGAATATTACGCTTTCTGAAAAAGCTGTCGGCAACGATTTTCACACTCTTCAGGGTCACCATTCAAAGTACTTCCAAAAAGGCATTGCTTCTTCTTGTCCCTTAAAGCCCAAAATAAAGGTTTCCCAACTAAAGGTTCCACAAAACATCGCAATAGCTTCTCTTCCGCGAGCTTTCTATTATATTATTTTCATTATCACCGCGAAACAAGAAGTACACAAGATTAATTCTCCCTCATGCATAGCAAGGAGAAATCGAAATTGTCCTTGATGAACAGGTTTCTGGGTTAGAATTTAATTTGAAACAAGGACAGTATTCTTTAAGTAGCTTACTGTTAATCTTTTCGCAGCTGGCAGAGGAGGTTAACTTGGGTTTACAAATTAGTGTGGCTATAACGTTGGGGCTAAATTGAATTTCGCACTGTGCGTGAGATAGAGTGAAATGTTCAGTTGTGATGGATGCGCTATTAACGGGATCGAATATAGAGGTAAAGTGGTCGTTCAGAAATGTAGCTCATTCGTCTTTGTCTATAGGTTGTTCGTTCGTGTTTGTGAGTTCAAGTTGATTGCTCTTGGACTTAGGGGACAGTAAGCGCCAAAACTTGTTGGGATTAGTTTTTAGTACGAATAGTCGTTCCGTGGAAACAAATTATGCTTTTGGGTTGCACAGAAAAGGTAACGCCCCAGGCTAATGTTCATTTTTTTTATTTGGCTGGTCTGTAAAGGCGTTTTTTTCTATACTGAAGGCGCTTTGGGCATTTAGTAAACCATGGGTTATTAGAATCGTATTTATCAAGAAGGTTAGGAATATATTTTTTTTCAGTTTAGTAGTTTATTTTCAAACAATTTCCGCTTAGTATTAACCGTGCGTGTTTCGGAGGTCCATCACATGACTTGAAGAATGTTTCCGGACGTTATGGCATTACAGTACTTTTTTAGATGCGAAGCATCTCTTGCTCGGGGGATGTCCCGCGTCCGTGCCCCGTCCGCAGCGACTCTGATGATGATTGTGGCAGAATGCCCCTAGGGATTGGCCAACCAAAAAATCCATCACGAGACAGCTTTGCGTTCAACCACCGTCGTCATCTTCCCGTAGGAAAACCGCTGAAGAAGAAGAAGAAGAAGAAGAAGAAGGAGAAGAAGAAGACAAAGCTGCGAAGAGGAGGGCGTGTACGTTGCTCTCGCCCCGCCCACAGCGTCTGTGATGATGATTGTGGCAGGATGCCCCTAGGGATTGGCCAACCAAAGAATCTATCACGAGATAGCTTCGCGTTCAACCACCGTCGTCATCTTCTCGTAGGGGAACCACTGAAGAAGAAGAAGGAGAAGAAGGCAAAGCTGCGAAGAGGAGAGCGTGTACGTTGCTCTCGCCCCGTCCGCAGCGCCTCTGATGATGATTGGGGCAGGATGCCCCTAGGGTTTGGCCAACCAAAGAATCCATCACGAGATAGCTTCGCGTTCAACCACCGTCGTCATCTTCCCGTAGGGGAGCCGCTGAAGATGAAGATGAAGATGAAGAAGAAGAAGAAGAAGGAGATGAAGAAGATGAAGATGAAGATGAATAAGAAGATAAAGAAGGAGATGAAGAAGATGAAGATGAAGAAGAAGATGAAGATGAAGATGATGAAGAAGAAGAAGCAGCTGCGAAGACGAGGGCGTGTACGTTGCTCTTCGCCGGTGCACCAACGTCAATAACCTTTACCTCACCAAAGCTGACGGAGACTACCGATTCTACCACAGAGATGACAACATCGACAAGAACATGGTGGGCGAGTTTCGGTGCTTCGAGAACCACCGCCTACTCACCGTAACACAACAGTACTAGCGTGCCTTTGCCACCGGTATGAACCCGGACGCGGAATTCCCTCTGGCGCTACTAAACACCAGATCACTCAACATAACGGCAACACAATGCAACCACATGGAACCCCCATGATGCTTCGCATCCTCATTAGGGTTCCCCACGGGAAGATGGTGTAATTTTTCTGCTCCGAGTAAGCTAGGCAAGCTTTGTAAATTGGTATTAGAGAAGTTGTCAGGACAGAAGTCTGACGGCTCCTGCAATGTTAAGAATGCTTCACCATTTGCAACGTGCAACACGGAAATTGTTTACTCATTGCCATTATCATTTGATAACGTTTATATTGGCCAGTCAGGCTAGGTGTATTAATGTTCAACTTATGAAGCACCGGAGGTCACTCCAAAAGAACCCTCATGAACACATCCCTCGGCATTGCGCGACCCGAACAGATAAGAACCAAGTCCAATGTTGTCCACTTTTTGAGAACACCAGCGTGTTGTGGCGGCACAATCGCAAATTGACAGAAAGAACGATGAAACGTGTCATCCACGCGTCGGTGGCATTCCATGAAAAGGAATTTCTTTTCTTATCAATTGTGCATTTACTTGGGTGTTTTGTGGGTTCTTTGATGTATGTAAACATTATAATCTTGCGTTTATCGAACCATAATCGTGTGACCATTGTAATCTTGTGTTTACCAAACCACACTATCGAGGGGTTAATCTGGGCATGTGGTCATTCTGAGTATATATTTTTGCGTCTATACGTAATAAAAACAGTTGCGAGTTACCGTTGTCCTATGTGTCTCGTCTGCTTTCGTCCTGTTTCAGGCGCTACTTAACGATCTATTGTGTTACCTCTATTTTCTTTTCTATCCGGAGTGAACCACTTTGCGTTCCTGAAAGCGATATACTTGAATAACGATATCGGATTGGCACAGAGGCAGCCTTTTTGATCGCATATTTCATAGGATCTTCGACTTTTTTGGCTGCTAGGCGTGATACTTCTTCTGTACTTATTCAAACCCTGTTAAAGAAAAAAAATGTTAATATTTATTTGAAGGAAACAGGCACAATGTTTAAAACCAGGCCATTGCATTAATACAATCAAGCCTGGTTGTCTTGTCTTTGCAGTAGATAGCTTATACTAGTACAAAAATATAGACGACAGTCATTTGGTTTGTTTTGTAGTTGTGTACGGCTTTACTAAACTGAAAATAAAAATCTCAGCAGGCCTTTTTTGTATTCCTGGAGTCACATTTGGCTGACGTAATATGGTTAATTCTCGCTACTTTTCTTGCCCTCATTCTGTCCAGGATTGGGCGTGCCTCTCAGTGTCGTCTAGCATGCCTCTGAAAGCTGAGTTTGATTTTCTTGTTTGCGTGATACGAAGAGCCTCAAAAACTTGGTCGTCGTGCCGGAGCAGCCAGCTGGTATTAATTATTTTAATTAACGTCCGCTTCTGGCGCGCCTATGCCAGTTCAGTGGAAGATGTTTAGTGGTCTGCTGCTGCAGTTTGGGAGGTTCTTTTACCCACCCACCCCAGCTTTTCAGCGTCTTGCTGTCATTTTTTGTTGCATGGAAGATTACCTTTCTTGTTAAAGTGTGTCGCTCGCGAAGAGCCCAAAACGTTCACGCGGAGATGGGGGAGCTGGGGGAGCGACAATTGCATGCGTGACTGTGATGATCTCAGGGTTCGGTGGTGTGAACCACGAGACGTGCACACGGGGCCAATGACGACAGGGGCCACAACACGAAGGTGAAGCGTAGATGCAGATTGAAACACAAAGGGAGAGGAAAGCGTGAATAAGTCCTTCCCTGTGGCAGTTTCATGGAGATTTGTGAGACGTAGCACAAGCGTGAAAAAAAACTAAACATTCTCATTTATGGAGTCCGTTGTGACTCGGTCGTGAATGGCTCGATGGCTCCACGCTGACGGGAACGGAAGGCGAAGCTGCCAGGCTCAACAAGAACGGCAGGAGAGGCATTCCGGCGCTGTTGCCCGGTGCAGTAGCGGATCCGGCTGGTGACCGGGAGGTACCTGGCGATGTCCCGGTGCTGTCGCACGGGTGCCGTCGATGGGTGTATTCACAGCTGTATGCAGGCGCACCCAGAACGTTCGTCCGCCCAAGAACCTGGTTGCGTTCCTCCTCCCCTCCCTCCTTTTCTGGAGACGCATACCCATTAGCGAGTGGTTGGCCTCGTCTCCTTTCGCTGCTTTCTTTTCTGCGCCTGTTTCCTTCCTGGAGCTCATCACAGTGACACATTCACGCGCCAGGTAGCACACGAACACAGCAACGATCACACCCAAAGATGCCCCCAAAACAATATCAAGACACAAATATCGCTCAACAACGGCGTCTTTGCTTCCCCTCCCTCCTCCTCTTACCCCAAAACTATGCTAACGTGCAGCAAGCGAAAATACGTTCAAAACTCTTATTAATTCGCTCCTTTTTCGCGTTGCTACATAAAAGTGAACAGAAGAGTGATGCCACTCACGCAGCACGTGCATTTGAGCACGAGCGATCGAAGTCTTCGGCTAAGAATAAGCAAAGTGGGGGGGCGGGAGTGATAACCGTACGCACAAGCCTCTATACGAGCTTTAGAGCTGGCCTTTGCACGTACTAATAGGGAGCAATTTTCTGACTTTTTTTCCCTATTCTCCACTTCCAGTCAGCAAATCGGTTTTGAGGTACAAGTTACGCCAAGTCTAAGGTGACTCTCCCTAAGGAGAGCCACCTTAGCAAAGCATTCCAGCCAACCATTCAGAGTAACAAGCATTTGTGCTCAGTGGCGTTATACCGGCCTAACCAAAACTGGCTCCCCTTAAAACACTCTTCCGCGAGTTCTGTTGAACCGTACTCTTCCATTTCGCGAAAGATTTTCAAACCGACCGACGGCATTTTCCAGAAACATAAACGGCGCCACTCCTTTGAGATAGTGTCCGTTTACAGGTTCATAGATAATAATTTGGACAACACTGCTGAGAAACGCCTTCCATCTTTCCTTCGCATCTGGAAGCACTGCGAAAGCTGCAGTTATCGCCAGCACGGAGTGGCACTGCTTGATTTGCTCGTCACAGCAAATCCGCTTTCCGTTCCTGCTTTGCTTTTGCAGTGCTTTTTTGAACGGCCATCGAATGCGTTCATTGCTGCAACTGAAGGAAAGCTGGCCAACAGCCGGCACATCGCTGTGATGACGTAATTCGAGCGGCCGAGGAACGCCAAGTGCCGGAAAGAGAGAAAAGCCTTTTGGGCAAGTTTCTAAATTATCTGATGGGCATAGAGCAGTGAATTTCGGCTAAGGTACGTTGTGACGCCGTACTCTAAGTTCTACATGTATTTGGCGACTACGATCTTATGAAATTTAAGATTTAGAAAAACGTTCAAATAGTGTTGCAGTGTCCCCTCAATGCTTAGGTCAGACGATAGTGCGGGGGTTTGGTTTTTACAGCAACCCGTGTGAGCAACGCCCATTGTTTGTACTTGTGAGGCATAAAATGCTTTCGCACTACCACGTTAAGGACATACGCAGATGTGTAAGGGAACTGCACACTCGGAACATTAGTTTTACGGGCTAGGGGCTGGCGCTTTTGGCCTCTCCTTTTGTCGTAGTCATAACCATCGTCTCATGTACTCACGGTACTAAAACACCAGGATGCTCTTTTACGCCTCGTGCTGGCGTGCTTCGTAACGCGTACTAAAAAAAAAAAAAACACCGGGACACTCGTTTACCCCTCGTGCTACAGAGCTACGTGCTTCAGAGGCTTTTACAGCAAAGCTGTACAACTGCCCCACAACGTTGCCCACAACGTCGGCAAAAACGCCAAGGCGCCACGAATACACTTGTACACTGCATGCTTCGCCCCTCCCCAGGTTTCACGTTAGCGGAGATGGCCCGCGATTTTTTCTCCATACATAGGTTCAAGGATATGTGGAACGATATGCCCACCCTACTGGAATCCGCTGGCTTAAAAAAAATAATGTGAGCATAAAGCACTTTGTCCTCGCCTCCCCCAGAAAACGCTTCCCATAATGCACGAAACGCAACCAGTTGTAAAATCTCTATGAAAACCGCAAAAAGATTGATTGACTGTAGGGCTTAACGCGCCGACGCAACGCAGGCGATGAGGCGCGCCGTAGTGGAGGGCTCCGGATTAATTTTGACCACCTGGGGATCTTTGACGGGCGCCGAAATCTCCTCCACACGGGCGCTTTTGCTTTTCGCCTCCATCAGAAAAGCGGCCGCCGCGTCCTGGAATCGAACCCGCGATTTCGTGCTCAGCAGCGCAACGCCTTAGCCACTGAGCCACCATGGCGGGTAACCGCAAAAAGAGGAACTACACCAGAAGCATATATATGGAAATCGAGACCATGGAGGGGCACAAATTCTAGCAAAAGGCAATACGTGAAGGGCGCATAAAAAAGCAGCTGGCGGAAAGAAGGAAGACGTGAGCACACATGAACAAAAAAATACTGCACAAAAACAAAGTTAGGAAACGCTGTCGCGAAAGCAATGATTTAGGAATGAATTCCCCGATTTTATATGTAGCACACGTAACAAAAGATCCAAAGGTCACCACCCGGGATAGTGGTATTGGCGGAAAGAATCGGGAAGACGGCTGATCCGAAAGAAATCTCCGGCAACAATAACTGCAGGCGTCAGCTAAAAAGGGAGCGCCTACAGCCTACCCGGACTTCCGTTCAGCGCTCACGTTTGCGCTACGTGTACAGTGCTCACGGATTGAAACGCGACACTGCGAGCGCGTGGATGATGATGATGATGATGATGATTAGTGGCTTTCCCTTTGAATCGGGGCGTCGGTTGTCAGCAACCGACTTGCCTGTTTTATTACGTTTACATGCCCTACTCCGAGGTTAACCTATAGATTTGCTTCCTCCCTCCCATCTCTCCCTCTTTTCTGTTTTAAACTCATCGCCCCCACCCCCCTTTTTTCTCCCCTCGCTGTTCTAAATTCTCGTCCGCATGATTACTCCACCTGCGTACCCATCCCTTCCCTGCTTTTCCTCCACCGCCACTCCAGTCGCCTCTTCGTCACCTCTATGGCCTTGAAGTTGAGGCTCCCCCTCGCCCCAAATCCCAAGGCCTCCGCCAGCGTCGTTTCCCCCTCACCCCGCGGTGGCCGTATCTCTGTGCAGCTCCTGACAATATGGTCTATAGTTTCCCGACCACTGCCGCAGCATGCACACGTTTCATCCTGCTGCCTGTAGCTACCCGTGTATGCCCGGGTTCTCAGGCATCCTGCCCGCGCCTCGAAGAGCAACGCACTGCCTCTCGTATTGCCATAGAATCCCTCCTTCTTAATTTGCCGTTTCTCTGTCCTATAAGTCTCCAGGGTTTTTTTCGCTTCCATTCTCTCTGCCCACTTCGTCGTCTCTGCTGCCTTTACGTGCTTTTTAACTGTTGTGTAAACCCCGCTTTCCCCTACCGACTTTCCGTACCGCTTGGTCAGCTGTCTGGTCCTCCGTCTCCACCGCGTGTCCACGCTCCTCAAATACAGGTACTTAAACACCCTCGCGGCCCATTTTTCGTCCTCCATGTCACGAAGTCGTTCCTCAAACTTTATCTTGCTCTGCGCCTCCCTCGCCTCGAAAGACGACCAGCCCATATCCCCTTGTACCGCTTCATTTGTAGTTTTACTGTGGGCCCCTAGGGCCAATCTGCCTACCGCCCTCTGATTTACTTCCAGGCCCGCTTGGGTCTGTGACTTCATGCACAGAACCGAATTAGCGAAAGTTAATCCTGGTACCATGACCCCTTTCCAGACTCCCCTTACCACCTCGTATTTGCTGTATCCCCAGAGGGCTCTATGCTTCATTATAGCCGCGTTCCGTCTTCCTTTCGTCTTAAGGTGAGCCTCATGCGCCTGCGTGTAATCTTCGCTATTGTTCAGCCATACTCCTAAATATTTATACTCTTTCACCAATGGTATTTCTACTTGCTGCACTGATACTGTTTTGTGCTCCTCGCCGTCATTAAAGATCATGATCCCCGATTTTTCTCTGCTAAAGGATAGCCCTAGGTGCGTCGCTTCTTCACCGCATATATCCATCAAGCCCTGCATACTTATGCGGTTGTCCGCCATCAACAATATGTCGTCTGCATACATTAGTCCCGGAACCCGTTGTTCCACCACCTGCCCGTTTTTCATGTAGCATAAGTCGAACCCCATCGTGCTGACTTCTAGCTTCCTTTCTAACCCCGTCATGGCGCTGCATGGCCTGCGGTACATGCAGCGCCACCCGTGGACGCCCGTGGAAGCTAGGTGTTGCATTGTGGTATACCACGAGGACGAGAGCGTTTTAACCTCAGGCTTGCTGCTTCCGGTTGCCAATAAGCCGGGCTGTGGTTCCGCGCAGCGACAGCGGTGCGCTGCGAGCCTGGAGCGCAGGGCGCGTTTGTGCGCCATTGTTAGCCGCCCGGCGGTCCGCGTAGCCAATTTCGCGACATCGTTTGCTCGCGCGCTCTTCTTACGCGTGCCCTTCCGATGCAACACAGATAATGTGCATTTAAGGCACACGCTTATCTGAATAAAGCGAGCGTCTGCATGAAGGAAGAGCCAACTTTATTCCATGATATAAGCCAAAAAAAGAGGAGAGCCGACGAAGTAAATATGAACCGCACCACACGCGAAGGTGCCTGCAAAGGTGTCTTTCTTTTTTTTTTTTTAGTTTATATCCTGGAATAATGTTTGCTGTTCCTTCGTACAGAAGTTTCTTTTATTCAGATAAGCGTTACTGTGCATTACATGAACATTACTGTGCCGCATTGGAAGGGCACGCTAAAGATTGCACGCTCACACGATGTCGCGAAATCGGCTGCGCGCACAGCCGGGCTGGTACCGTCGGTGCACTAACACGTTCCAGCGCTCCAGGCTCGCGGCGCCCCGCTGTCGCTGCGGGCAGGCTGCGGGGAACCACAGTTCCGCTCATTGGCAACCGGAAGCAGTAAGCCTACGGTCAACACGCTCTCATCCTCGCGGTATACCATAATGCAACACCTAGTTTCCACGGGCATCCACGGGCGGCGCTGCATGTTCCGCAGGCCACGCGCTCCCAGTGTCGCGTTTCAATCCGTGAGCACTGTACGTGTTTAATTGCGCAGCCTGATTCAAATGCGAGCAAACACGGATAGGACATCAGATCGCGCTGGTCTAACACAGAGAAGAGAAAAAATAAAAGAAATTCACGATGGTCTGGTTGAGTGCGCTGCATTGGTTTCGGCTGTTAAGGATGACGCAATATTTGGGCGCTTGTGGCGTCGGTTGTGCCATGCGCTTTTAGCTATTTATTTATTTGGGAGTGCCCACGAACAGGACAAGGCATTTCGTGGGTGGTGCACTGGAAGTACAGGACGACACACTGAAGAAACAAACAATGAAGTCGGGACGAACCTCCGCCTCCCCCCGCACACATTAGCAAGCACGAAGAGAGGGACCATTAAAACGTACAGGGGGGATTAAAAGGAATACGAACAACGGAGCACACAGCCTCCGCTGCATGCCGCACCGTCCGGCTGCACTGTCAGTAAACTGCGCGCATGCGTAGTTCTTTCAGAGCGTTTGAGAGTGTGGCCTACTGTGAGGAGAAATGCTTGATAAAGAAGCGACGCCGGCGATTTATTTTAAAGCGTCTTGTTATGCTCTGCCGCCACTGAGCATCCTGTTATCTACTCATTTGGGAGCCAAGCGCGCAGCCGGCTGATTGCAGCTAGCATGATGCCGTTCAACGATCATCCTGCTCAGTGGCGACGCAGCGTGGAGAGGCGCCTCAAAATAAACGACCGGCGTCGCCCCTCGATCAAGCATTGCCCAATAATGTAGGCCACACTCTGAAACGCTCTCGAAGGAGTGCGCATGCGCGCAGTTTACTGACTTTGCAGCCAGACGGTGCGGCATGCGTCGGAGGCTGTGTGCTCCGTTGTTCGCATTTCTTTTAATCCCCCCTGTACAGGCATCTGCAAACACTCATGTTTTAAACAAATATCGCGAAATGCATGTAAATTACATGGAAATGTATGGACAAAACATACGCGCGCATGAACACATGCACACACATGCACACAAAAACGGGAACACTAGCTAGTTTAAATCGGTATAAATAAGACCACACGCCGAATTGTTTCGGTGTCTGCGCTTGTGTAGAGCGGTGGTGTAGCCCCAAGCTAGCACATCAGTAAGGCTAGGTTCCGCTGGCTCACCCATCGAAAGACCCTCCTCTCCATTTTCTTTCTCACGACTCACAGCCAGGCTACGGCTGTTGCGTCTACCGCTCTACCGCGGCCGTGGCCGACGCTTCTGCATTCGGGACGCCGCCCCCGCGAATTCCAGGAAATGGCTGGCAGAAGCTCTGGTTTTGCTCTTTGTAGAGCCACGTGTGTGAATTCAAGTGAAGTCGCATGGGCAATTCTTGTGGGTGTCGTTTACAGCTTTGCTTTCCAACCACTTTCACAGCGTGGATTGGAGCCAATTTTTTTTCGCGCGCACATAAGAATCTTCCTAGATGCACTAGGCCAACTGATGTTGCGCCTCAGGCAGCGTGCTGAGGTAACTGGGCCGTAACGCACTCGACTCTTACTCAGAAGACCCATGCTCCCTCCCCATGTGAACTCAAATGTTCTTTGTATTTCTTTTTACACGGGCTGCCCTCTCCCCGTGACTGTCAACGACAAATACGCCACTCGTTTTTTTTTTTTTTTTTTTTTTTGCACAGTGAGAGATTTGAGGCATTCGCCGTACTCAACAGTTTTCAGTGCTCTGTGTATTAGCCACTGAGTTTCAGTGAGAAGGTCTAATCAACGGAACACAATCAACGAAACGGAGGCAGGCGTCCATCCAATTGCGTCAAAAAAAATGATGACAAACTTGAACGGCGTCTCCCAGTGTGCATTACGCGTCATCATGATTGACATAACTAGGCGCTCGATTGGTGCGAAGTTCTAGAGAGACTAAAGTTTGATATGACGTTTTCCAATTGTTTCCGTCATTCTTGTCCTTATTCTTCGAAAAAACTAAATAGTTCTTGCACCAGAGCTAGAGCTTTTCGAGCGGAATACGAATTACCCCCATGCGTGTGCTCTGTTGTCGGTACGCACAAAGGAGCCACAGCTGCTGAACAGCAGCTATATAAAACATCTTTCAATATCGAACCCGCCTTCCAGGCGTACACACCTTCTATTAGCTTGTTTCTTTTTATTATTACCTCATTACGCAGAAGCCTGGCAACAAAAGCACCCTGGTTTTGAACAACCTTCCGACTATATATTTGCTTCTATCCGATAGCTGGGTTTCGTATTACGTGCGCGAACGACTGCTTCGGTATTTCCAAACTTGTAGCACAAAGCCCTCAAAAACGCTTCCTTCAAGCCTCTTATCACACGCCATACCGCACCTGTGGCTTGGTGCACTTGCAGGCGCAAGCGTAGTAACTGAATCAGCAGTAAAAATTTCGCCGCGAAGTTTGGAGCAGGAATGCAAAGATAAAAATGTTACAAACGCCGATGCAAACGAAGACAACTATTTTTTTTTTTTTTTTGCGCGTGGGTGTAAAACGGAGAGAGAAGACCCTGGATCAGACCATGTAAACCAGGGGCAGCAGGCCGCTAAATAATTAGGTGAACGCTTTATAAAAAATACAACAGAAATTACTAAAACCTTACTATATAGCTCATTTCACGAGTCAGTATGTCCAATTTAGCTCCTTGTCATGGATTTCCGGCAGCCCTCCTGACCATGCCGTGAATCGGCACCCGCGAGACATTTGCTTCGCTCCAAGCCCCTACGGCGACGAGAAAAGTTTTTGGGGCTCTTAAGCTTGCTTGCGTGCCTTCAATGCGAACGCATTATGGTCTGCTGTGGCGATACTTATCGATTAATTCTTTATTCCGGTATCGTATTTGTGCCTCTTTCTTCGCTTTCATTTTTCTCATTTAACTCTCCCCGTTGCATTCTTTGATTCTGCCTTGGTGGCTTTTTTGGGTGACTGACCCCGTGTATTTGGCAAGCGAACTGACCGTACATATCACGTAGGAGCGCTGTTCATCACGGTACACCCGACGAATTAGTTCGACAGGAAAGACTAGCGAAATTTAACACCAATAATTCTCCATTTTAGCGTTCTACGTAGCTGGTTCTGAATAATTTGTTTCTAAATTTATTTGTTTCTTTTCCTGCTGAACAGCCGGCCGCTTTGGGTACCATCCGTTGGCCATTTTGGAGTGTTTGCCGTACACTTCCCGACATAACTGTCACACACACTCAGGTTTCTTTCAACGACGAGTGCCACCGTCAGCTGAGGGCCGCGAAATACTGTGGTAACGTTGTTTGCGACCTTAACCAATTGGACCCTAAAACTGCAATATCAACCTGCGATCTTGTTTCTGAGAGCTCAAGACGTCTCTTGCAATACCAGAATAAACCACACTACGTGCTGCTCGTCAAGTTCTGCACGCTCTGCTTTCCGGCTGTCTAGCGTGCAATAAAAAACAGCGCCGAATGCAATAAAGTCACTCCGCGGCCGCGTCTTCACCCACTTTCGGCAGGAAAGCGTAAACACTCACTTTCCATATTGGCAGAACTACGGATACAGTCGCAGCGTGATGCAGAGACGTACCCATGCTACATGTCTATTTTCAGCAAGCTATTTTGTAATACCGCCCTTTGCGCACAAGACCCCGTTTACGATGTCTAAAGAGAGGTAAGCGTAAACGGAAGCCAGTATAGATTCAGTCAGGCAACCGACGTCACGCGTAGTGGTCTTCCGTTATTTCTTCTGTACTTTGCGATGCTAAAAAGAGAACAAACCAGAAAAACCCCTGCGTATTTTTTCAATCAATGACAGTAGACTGCATTGTCCTGAGTGCTTTGCACAAATACCTCGCCCGTACGCGTCGACCAGCATGGTGCGCATAACAATTTAACAAGTGGTCGGCAGGGTAAAAGGTTGAAATGAAAAGAGCTACATTTGTTTCGCCGAAATATGTTTTAGCAGCACGATACGGTGCTTCGATGGCTAAAAGCGGCTTCGAAAGTCGATACCAAAGGGAAAAAAGAGCCTCTCGGGGATGAGAAAGCTGCGCTTCGCATGTCGGTGCAAATCACAAGAAAATCACTCACTTTTCGGCGCCCTGGCCCGCTGACATTGTCTTTGTTGCGGCTAGGGTACACCTGATGTGCTGCTGCGGTCCGCCGCTGTAGAGTCTGGCGTAAAATTATCGGGAGAGATGGCTTTGTCACCGCCGCAATGGCTACCAACACGGAACGGACAACTCGCTGTTGAACTTTCTGCCACCACAAATTTAAAGTGTTCACTCCGTATATCAACGGGCCCCGCCACGCAGCACAAACCTGACCAGGAAAACGGCACTGAGAAATGTTACGGGCACGCGATACGCACTTCGAAATTTAGTCCCCAATGGCGCGCACACGCGGGAAGCCCGCTCACCGCAGCCATGCCAGACAGACTGTCTGCGACGCTCGCGTTGGCGCGGGCCTTATCTCCGCGCACCACAGGGCGTTCGTGGTGCAAAGCGATAACTGATGAACAGGTCACCGAATGTGAATTGTAAGCATAGGATGCGGCTGGCCCGTCGTAGAGCAACCGCTCCTTCCGCTGCGTTCGATGCCGAACGTAGGAAGCACGGAGGCAGGAAGCATGACCGGGCTGCTCCGCTCGCGTCACGGGAGCCCTTTCGGTAGAACACGCACCATAGCGGCCTGGTTGATCACCCGTATATTGAAGAAATGCTCAGGACAGCATAGGCGTGTATTCTTGATAATACATATACATTGAAACCTCGTTAAACCGTACTTGACGGGGACGCGAAGAAAGTACACACTAACCAGCCTTACGGTTTATCAGTATGCATTAGCTTAAAGGGTAATCGAGTCGGGTATACGGCCTAACTACGTATAAAAAGAAACTACGGCTTATGCGGGTACGGTTTGACGAGGTTCCTCTGTATGTGAATATATTAAAAAAAAGCAAAATTCAATTAACAACTCAAAGTGAGTTTTGTGCACAGCTAAAGACCATACTCAGCCGTTTTGCGGAAAGAAATTTGGAACTTGCGCGAACATTTAGCAAGCAATGCGGCAAAATACACAGTGTACGCTTTCTTAAATCCAGTAAGTACGTAGTGAAAATATCTCCTAAAATCCCTAATACATGGTGAGATTCTGTTCTTTTTTTCTGACTGAAATTTTACTTCTCATTTTTTACGAATCATTTTGGCAAAAAAGCCGCTGTATATTAAATACTAAAAAGTGTCCCTTTTAGCTTCTACAGGCTTCAATACATCATACATGAAAGCCTTTAGAAAGTCGTTTTCTCAGGCTTTGCACACAAATAAAAACAAATAATTTACGCAGAAAATCAGCACTTCTTCTCTAAGCAAACCGTCTTTATTTTCTTCGTCTCCCTTTTACTACCAATTTCGGCGCATGTTAAAGATCCCCAGGTGGTTAAAATTAATCCCGAGCCCTCCACTACAACGCACCTGGTCGCCAGCGTTGCGTTGGCGCGTTAAACCCATCAATCAATCAATCAATCAATCAATCAATCAATCAATCAATCAATCAATCAATCAATCAATCAATCAATCAATCAATCAATCAATCAATCAATCAATCAATCAATCAATCAATCAGTCAGTCAGTCAATCAATCAATCAATCAATCAAAACCTTTTATTACCAGGAATTACGTATAACGAATGACTCCTTTTCAGCTGTTAAATGCCTTCAGACATTCCCAGCGCAATTCGTCAAATATGCATCAGGCTACTTTTTTAAGTGCACCTTCAGCAAACGGTGTGCAGCTTTTAAGTCATAATACATAATGCGAATTAGAACAAAAATTATGCACCCCTCTGTCTAACGACTACAATGGTTGAACGCGAAGGTTTCTCGTGATTGTTTCTTTGGTTGGCCAATTCCACAATGCGAGCATGGGCTACTCTAGAGATACGCACTCTTTTTCTAGATTACCCACACCAACTCTCAGGTGTGCACTCCGTAGGCCTAACGTTTGGGATTGGCGTGTACAGCGCGAATCGGTACCTGCTGCTTGGCGTTCAGTGAGACCTTTTTTTGAATGGGTGCCGGTTCGAGGTGTAAATATCGAGATGTGACGTTAAGCCAACATAAGAAACCTCAGAATGGGAAGTAATGCCTAACGTCTTGCGGATAAAAGCTTTACGGCACGCAGTGCTGCGCCAATCATAGACCACCCCCCCCCCCTCCCCCCCCCCCTCCACCCCCCCGAGAATTGGCAATAGCGCAAAAAAAGACTCCTCCCCTGACCTCACTCTCTCGCTCACAAAATCAAACGTTGCCGTTCGGCCTGCAGCGACTCGTCGCTGGGCAGCGGTCACCTAATTATCCAAACGGATATCTTCCCCGACGCCACCATTACGCGGCGACCCAGGCAAACCTATTTTACTAATTAGAATGAATTCCGCAACGTCCGTGGTAATACCCGCTCGCAAGAAGTTAGCAGAGCTGAGTAGAGCGTATGGTATCCAATGCCCGACTTGTAAGCACTCGCTTAGACACGGAAATTCCTTCGTAAGTAGTCGAGTCCCGGCCCCAGCATGTGGAAAGCATCCAACGCACCCAACGCCGCTCGCGCTGCGACAAGCACAACCGCAAACTCCGCTTGATGCTAGCGAGTTAAACGAGGCCATAGAAAAACATGCTGCGGAATTGGCGCGATATCAATGGCGCCAGATCCGTGATCAGATGACGGGAAATTTAACTATGAAATGCACATGGTGGCTTCTTAGACACCTTCTATATCACATAACTATTCGAAGACATCATTAAGACGACTCAGATAAATCGGCTATCCGCCATAGTTTGTAATTTCCCGGGCACGAATAAGCAACTTCGAAATAAGGTACGGTCTCTTTACATCCCAATAGGAGATAGGCAGGCCCTTCCGTCCTATTCACTGGAAGCTAATGCTGAAGTAGATGCTGAAATAAAGGAAGCGGAGGTACGAGCCGCCCTCCTCCAAATTCGCCCAGGGTCAGTCCCGGGGCCACACGGCATCACAAATAAGATGCCCCGCAGTCTAGACGACCGATCTATCTATCTACCTCAACACTCACAAAACACTATAACCCTTTTTGGAGACTCGGTATTCTACCCCAGTTCTGGAAGCACAAAAAACTGCCCTTATACCAAAACCGGGAAGTCGCTCAATATTGGCCATCCTCTTCCCATCTCCCTCACTTCATGCGTTGGAAAAGTACTAGAGCACGTCATCAATGTTCGCTATACGAATCATCTCACGTCTACTAATTATCTTCCCCACTCCATGATTGGCTTTATATAAGGATTGTCCACTCAGGATATTCTTCAACTTTCCAGGGAAGCAATTACCCCTCTGTCATAACTGGACGCGGCAGCTCTACTTGCCTAGGCCTTACGAAGGCCTTTGACGGGGTATCACACATGGCAATCTTGCAAGGGCTGGCAACAGTCTCCCCTAAAGAACGTGCTTACAATTACGTCAGCGGCTTCCTCGCGTCTCTTACTGCAATTATTCATGTCGGAGACCTCACATGAGACGTCGTTGAACTCCCTCCAGTTGGCACTCCGCCGGGCGCCGTACTGTCTCCGCTACGGTTTAATCTCGCCCTTCTCCACACCCCCAAGAGGCTGGAAACACTCACCTTCCCTTTAGTCTCGACGTGGATGATATTACACTCTGGGTACGGAGCGGTAGCCCTCTCATAGAATAAACCCTACAAGCCGTTACGCAGGTGGTTGTCCTGGAGGCGCGTGCAGCAGGACTCAATTGTTCACGTGAGAAATCTGACCTCCTTCTTCTACCCGCGAAGCGTAGATCGGACGTCCCGCCGCACATAAAAATTCAGATTGGAGACCAACACCGTCCCAACGGTAGAAATTATCAAAATCTTTGGTCTCCTCATACAGTCCAACAGAGCAAACGCCCCTTTTATATGGAAAATTACATGACACGTAAACCAAAGTATCTGTCTAATTCGATGAATAACCAGCCCTCACAAAGGTATCAAGGAGAAAGAAAGACTCCAGCCGGTACAAGCTGTCACGATAAGCCGCATCACCTGCTCTCTCCGTTATCTTCATGTTACGGAAACCGAGCCCAGGAAAATTCATTGCCTCATTCGAAAAGCTGATAAGGCCGCGTTACAGCTGCCCATTTACGCATGCACGGCTCCACTCGAACATCTGGGAATCTACAATACCGCGAAGGAAATCATGGAAGCCCCTCATATCAATCAACTGCGGAGGCTTTCGGCCACCTCCACCGGAAGGCACATACCATACTCGGGTACAGCTTAAAGGGACACTGAAGTGAATTTCTCAAGCTTCCGTTTTTGCTTGCGCTACGTGACTGCCTTAAAATGAACCCGCTTGTCTTCGTTTATAAAGGCGGTAAGGCGGTATCTATTGTATGAATCCTGAAAGAAGAAAAACTACCATGTGCGGTTTGCGGCGGCTCCACAAACTAACTGCAGTGACGTCAGGTAAAGGTGCTACGTGATTGCACGATGTCCAAGATTAGCATTCAAACAAGTTTCTGTTTCGGTTCTGTGAAATAACATGCTTGCCATCCGACGTTGTCGTTGGATGGGCATTCTCGATATCTAAGTAATCGCCATACCGCTGTTCTGCAATGTTGTGCGCTGTAAAGTGCGCCTATTAGGATGGCTTGGGATTGTAGCAATCACTAGCCGAGGCCTACGCAGTGGATGAACTTCCTCCGCGTCACCGCACACGCTCAAAGTCCATGCGCTTTTCCCCTATCTTTGGAGCTTGCCTCACTCATGCCGGTATCGTAGAAAGCGTGTTTGCAGCAGGCCAAGGGTCTGCTCATTCTGGCCTACGCCCACTGCCCGCAAGCAGTCGGTGCTTATGTCAACAGCACGCCAACGACAACTTGCTGGCGCGTTAGGGGCAGTCTGGGCGCGTGTTGCGAACTCGCCCGTGGAGCAATGAACGTTACAGCGGAAAAATGGCGAATTTGGTATAGAAAACATCGGCCGAGACCGAAGAAATCAACTCACAAAAAAAGGACGGGGATTCGAACTTAGGACTTATAAAATAACAATTCCATCACTCCAGACCACTCGGCCGAACTTACCAAAAAAATATATACTTTCGGGGATTCGAACTTGCGGCTTACAAAATAACATACCCAGCGCTCCAGTCAACTCGGCCACGGGCCAGCGATACCGCTGCTGAAAATAAAAAAGTATGTAATGTATAACCAGTTTAGATTTTTCTCTAGTTTTAGCATTTCAAGCAGCTTAGATGGCTGTTTGTTGTATAATGCTCGTGCAGTAAGCGTCCCTCAGGTTTTTACAATATCTCGTGTCCAGCAATAGCATTTCTTATACGGAAAAGCATTCGCTGATGTATGTATGATCGTGCTGCTGACCGCTGTGCTTGTTCACCCAGCGCAAAAAAAAATGTGCTTCCTGAACCCGTTTTACCCTGTACGGCAAAAGTTTCGGTTGATTTTATTAGCACCTAGCACCTATATTAACTTCGCCGACATTTCCAACTAGCGTACCAGTCAGCGAAGCGTCGCATATATGCGCTTGTGCAGCGCTTGTGTAGAGTGACCTTGACTTGGAGGTAGATACAGTGTACAAACTAACAAACTAAAGAAAGGCGGATTCTTCTGTTCATAAACGCGTCGTGGCTTAGTTTCAACCGAGCGAAAGAATTGCGACGACACGTTGGCGGCCGGCGGACTAAATACTGGGCCGACTGACTCTGTCGATAGGTCGGCGAGCCATGCACTAGCGCAGTCAAGCCAAGCCATGTTTTTCTGACGTCATACAAAACGCCACCGAAAATGGGCGAGGATGCAGAGGAAAGGACAGCTTTTTCGAATTGATTTTTCTGGTGAATAGAGTCGCGTAAACACAGCGAGAGCAGTCGAAACGTAGTTTACAGGCTCCGGAATACAAATTGCTCTCGTAATCCCACAATGTTTACAAATTACTTCGGTGTCCTTTTAAAGTGGCCATGAACACAAAATACAAGTTTGTTTTATTCACACTAAGAAGTCGAGGAGTGCTGGGCACTCTGTCTTGGAGTAAAAACTTTTGTCCCAGTTTTCACTCGCTTTTGAAGCATTGGGCCACACCTCCCAGGAGTGGCGCTCGGCCGGCAAAACGAGAGGCGAAATACGCCTCGTGGTATTTACTTGCTGCTTTCGAGGCGGAGTACTTGAAACCTGTATGGAAATTGAAATGTCATCTACAAGGCAGCGTTCCGGCACTCTCTTTAGGCGTGAATAAGCTCTACTGGCGGCGGCGTCCCCGGATACGGCAGAACGGTACTACTACTCTCTCTTGGAAAGCATCCCTCCCGTTACGCCCCAAGAGTGTTCTGCTATTCCCTACGAGGTAGCGTGTTTTCGCCTCACCTGTTACTACCCCCCTCACCACGATGGTACTGTAGACAGTTACAAGCAAGCAGAAACGGACACGCTATTCTGAGGCATGCAAAAGAGAAAATGAGCTCAGACTTTATTTTCCAAGAAAATATCACAACAATCGGTTCATTCTGCAACACAAAAAGTAATTTATTTGGAATTGAAATATCACAGCATAAAAAACGGTTCCTAGTCCACATCTACACCGAAGGAGACGTAGCTCCTATTTAAGACACATTCAAGAAAAATTCAAACAAAAATGCAGCAAAGCAATTGCTGAAAACACTGAAATGCAAACATTAAATTAAGACAATAAAAATTACATTGCACCCACAAATAAAAAGGTACTGGCATTAGCACGAAAAGCATCAGCAGAAATGCAGCAGTGGGTGAATAGTTGACAGCATGAAAATAAAACAAAATGGCCTTAGTACATTAGTGAGTGCTTCACACGGACTGGAAAGCCAGCCCTTATTTAGCACAAATTAAAAACTCGTACAAATAAATTTTGCGAAACAAAAATCTCTTACTAAAAGAATTCAGCTTGGATTACTATTAACCAATTACAAGATTCCATCAACATAAAGATAAAAAGACATTGACACAGAAACTCTGATTGATTGATTGATTGTGGGGTTTAACGCGCCGACGCAACGCAGGCGATGAGGCGCGCCGTAGTGGAGGGCTCCGGATTAATTTTGACCACCTGGGGATCTTTATCGTGCGCCGAAATCTCGTACACACGGGCGTTTTTGCTTTTCGCCTCCATCAGAAAAGCGGCCGGCGCGGCCGGGAATCGAACCCGCGACCTCGTGCTCAGCAGCGCAACGCCTTAGCCACTGAGCCACCGCGGCGGGTGACACAGAAACTCTGCAATGGATGGTGGGACAATAGGAAACCCCAGATGGTGGTGGTTGGTGGGACAATAGGAAACCGCAGGAAACATTGCCACTGGGTTTTTTAGTCGGAGTGGTTCTCAAATGAAGATGTTCTGGTAAGATCAAAGAAAGGCATAACTTGGTATTAAAAACAAACACGGTCGAGCTGACTGGTTCATAATGTTGGTGGCGGCCTTCAGAACTGTACGGACCAGGGCACAGGGCTTGGGCTGAAGTAACGTCTCCAGAAGCAAGAAGGTGCACTTCGCCTTTGAAGCGTATTACACACTGAACAGCCAAAACACAGACAGCAACAATGCGAACCCATCCACTATGTCCAAGGCTGTGAGAACTGTCTCGAATGCGACGGCCACTCCTGCCAACGCCTCGGGGCTCTCTGTCTCTCTAAAAAAATATTCGGGCAAGTAGCGATTCCCCCTGGTTCCTACATCGGCAGAAATAGGGGGACAGCAAAGATCAGTGCTACAATAAAAAAAAATTAACGACTTTGACAGTTAAATGAAGTTTATTGGGTGATAGATTAGTTTTTGCGCCGAGAGCACGCAGTGAACTCGTATTGGAATGCAGTACTGCTTGGCGCGGTCACCAGTCTAGATGCGAATGTGTGGCGACCTTGGATGCAGCCACCCTCCTTGAGCCAGTTGGCCAGTGTCATTCATGTCAGACAGCGTGCCCTACAGCTCTGTCTGCCTACGCACTCCGCACCAAACCCATTAGTGCTTTTACGTTTAATTATGCGTCCGTAGCTTCCACTCTTTACCCCGCTATCGTTCCAGGTATAAAAATATTGCACTAAATTTAAGCACAGATAACTCTCTGTGTAAGGTTATAATTTCTGATTAATTTTCATTACATTTTGTCGTCCTCAGCCGACTGCAACGTACGGCCCATTATACGTTCACAAGTTCAGTGTAGAAAAGTTGCTAATGGGTGACATAGCTACTGTTTTCTTCATTCTCGAGTACGCTTCATTGCATACGCGCTGCAGATCGCAACATTTGATGAGAACCAATAGGCTCGTTATTGAACCATCAGAACGCTCGAACATTAAAGGCGTAACCACATGCAGCGACGGTGATAAGCGAGGCGAGAAACATAACGTAATGGGTAAAACAAACATTGTGGGCGACAGCGACAAGCGAAAACAATTGGCCGCGTATCTGCTCCTTTCGTTGCAAATTCCATCAAAAGACGACAGTCTTTATCGGCTTTTGTGAAGTAAATGCCTCCCTTCGCTTTCCCGCTCACCTCTCATGTTGTTCCTCTTGCGTCGCGCTCCTCCCAAGGTAAAGACGCCAAAGGTTTGCTAAATCATTTTAAATTTCCCAAGTTCCACTGGTCCAAACCGGGTGTCTCGATGCGAACGCTGCCGTACGGCGAAGACGCGCGTTAATCGAGGCACCCTACTTCAACTTTTATAGAACCGCGTTTCCCTACTCCACGTGCGTTGCAAGCAGAACGTTGAACCTATCTAGTGGAACCTTTTGTAACTGTTGCCGGTTGATTTCTTAAAATGGCGCCAGAAGCTATAGTGGCGCGGGCGACAGCAGGCGACGGCGGAGTGAATTCTTTTTCTGCAGTTTATAAAGTATTTAATTTCGCAAAAGTCAAGCATGTTTCATTTTTTATAAAGGAACACTGCAAATATCACTTCTGTATTGATTTGTTGTCTCATATTTGCGTAATGTCTTGTTTTTCTTCAACAATGTTGGCAAGTATGGACATTACACCGGACATAGACGGGTAGATTTAGCTGTGACTATGTGACTATTGTTTTGCTTTGGCCGGGTGGCTGAATCGACAGACAGACGGACGGACAGACAGACATACAGACACACCAAAATTTCTGGGTTTAAGTAGCCCAAGAAAGACTATCGTCTTTAAAAAAATAATGCATTGCCGCCAATGCCCTCCGTCGTCATCGCTGCTGCTCGCTTGTGGGTTGCTTCTGGCCGCGAAAAAGCCCGCGACAACGACGGCCCATCGCCTTCCGCAGTCGCCACCGCCGGCGGCCTGTGTAAAACTTTTTCGCTTGTCGTTCACAATATCTGTTTGCTGTAGCTATTGAGTGAGGTTTCTCACGCCGCTCACCGCCGTAGACGCTTGTAGTTACCCCTTAACAGTGCGGGGCGTACGCCCCGAAAACTCCTGTTTCCGTCCATCCTGCCCTCAATCAAAACGCAAAAACCTGTATGGACAGCATTCCAGTCTGCTGCTGTGCGTGCGACGGTCACTAAAATTATCGTAATTTTAGTGACTGCCACGCGCTACACGCACTCCTCACCCTATTGTGCGCAATTCCTAGGAGCCGTGCAGGTAGCCACAGCCACTGCACGGCAGCCACTCTAACCCTAACCGCCGAGCGAAGAGCGCAGGGTAGCGCTGCCACTATTCGCGCGACCGTACTTCTTGCCTCCGAAAACATTCGGCTAGGATACCAACACCTCACGAAACAAAGGGATTGAAATGGTGCAAGAATTAATGGTGTTTGCACACGGGTACAAAAGCTGCCTTCAAATCTACGCAACAGTAAAAATGAGTCACGAAAACGTTAGGGCAAACCGGTTCCGCGGACCGAAGTTAGAGAGCAACTTTACTTCGTTAAATACATAAGACAAGAACACGAGGTTCACTAATGGCTTACCTCCACTTCCCGGCAGCATTTCGTCGTCCGGTAGATAAATCCAAGGTCGTCATAGCAGCGAAAGATCCCAAGCTTAAAGGGACACTGAAGTGATATGTAAACATTGCGGGATTACTAGCGCAAATTGTAGTCCGGAGTCCCCAGGCCATGTTTCGACCACTCTAGGCGCGTTTACGCGATTTTATTTAGTAGAAAAACTAATTCGAAAATGCTGTCCTCCTCTCTTTACGCTCGCCCATTTTCTGTGGCGTTTTCGTGTGACGTCAGGAGGGGATGAGCTGGCAATTGGCTGCGCCACGGCTGCGCTACTGCACGGCTCCCCGGCCGACAGAGTCAGTCAGCCCAGCGTTTCGTCCGCCGGCCGCCGGCAGGTCGTCGCAATCAAGGAGGTTAAAGAAAAATTGCTTGGTCGCAATTCGTTCGCTTAGTTGAAACGAAGCCAGGACACGTTTGTGAATGGAAGAATGTGCCTTTCTTTACTTGGTTTGTTTGTACACTGTATCTAGCTCCAAGTCAAGTTCGCTTCACACAAGTGCTGCACAAGCGCACATGCGACGCTTCGCTGACTGGTACGCCAGTAGGAAAATATAAGGCCTCTTGAAGGCGGGAGAAGAGTCAGCGAAGTCAATATAGGTACTAAGCAAATAAAATCAACTGGTATTTTTACCGTACAGCGTAAAACTAGGGCGCGGGAAGCACTTTTTTGCGCTGGGCGAACAAGCACAGCGGTCAGGAGCACGACTACGCATCTGCGAACGCTTTTCCGTCTACGAAATGCAATTGCTAGACGTGAGCTACTGTGGAAACTCGGGCGACGCTTACTGCACGATCGCAGTACAGCAAATAGTCACCTAAGCTGCTTGAAATGCCAAAACTAAATAAAAGTGTAAACCGGTTGTACAATATATACCCTATATTAGCAAGGCCTTCGCGTCCCGCAATAAAAAAAAAAAAAAAAAAAAAAAAGCTCAGTAGTATGGGGCGCTGGGTATAACACCGCAAATGTTTTGCAAGTCACGAGTTCGAATCCCCGCGGGTACGTGCTTTTTTTTTTGTAAGTTAACTTTTTTGTTTTCCGCCGATGTTTTCTATATTGAGTTCACCTTTTTTGGGGCCGCAACGTTCATGGCTACACGAACTAGTTCACAAACGCGCGCAGGCTGGCACATGCATGGCGCGCTAGCGAGTTCTCGTTGGCGTGCTGTTGCCATAAGCACCGACTGCTTGCAGGCAGTGGGCACAGGCCAGAATGAACAGACCCTTGGCCTGGTGCGAACACGCTTTTTACGATACAGGCATGAGGGAGGCAAGCTCCAATTATGGGGGAAAAGCGCATGACATTTGGGCGTCTACGGGTACGCGGAGGGCGTTCATGCACTGCGTAGGTTTCGGCTAGTGAATGCTACGATTCCAAGCCGTCCTAGGAGGCTTGTCTTTATGCATTTTTACAGCTGACAACATGGCAGAAGCGCGGTACGATGATTACTGAGTCATTGAGAATGCCCATCCAACAACGCCAGCGGTTGTGTATTACAGAACCGAAACCGAAACCGAAACTTGTTTGGTTGCTCACCTTGGGCATCGTCCAATCACGGTGCCCGCTCCTCCTAACGTCACAGCTTTAGTTGGTGCGGCCGCCGCAAACCGCGCATGGTAGTTTTTCTTCTTTCGCGCTTTGTAAAATAATTACCGATTTGTCAATCGTAAAAACGATGAAAAGTGTGCTAATTTGAGCCAGTCTACACAGTGCAAGCAAAAACGGGAGCTTGACAAATTCACTTCAGTGTCCCTTTAGGGCGCGAAGCCTGCGAAGGCCGCGAATGCACTCCGCCAATAGTGCGCGCATCGCTAGTATTCGCTACACAGTGCACATAGTTCCGCTCTCGGCCTCCGCGCCGCCTCCGCTGTGATGTTCGTCCGAAAGAAAAACTAGTTCCACGCACGCACGCACGAACGAACGAACGAATATACGGATTGCTACCAACTAGCCCAATTGTCCGTTCTATTGCTCGCGTGTTCGAGATCTAGCGCTGGCGAACAGACATGCAAGCACTTAGCGAGCGCGCGTCCTACTGTGTCGAAGCAAGTGCGACGATAAGGGCAGGTCCACCTTCCCATGTTGCATAAAGCGTCTCTTTGAAAGTCCACTTCGTGCGTAGCACATTGTTTACAAAGCGCAGCCCTGTATTACATGCTGGCGGGACATCATGGTCTGGCGCGATCAGTCAGTCACCCGCCCGGTCTTGGCGGGTACACCGTATGTGTCAGTTTTCACCGTAGACGCGAGAGATCGTAGTGATCGGCGCATACGTCTTAAGGCCAGAATATATGGAGCGAACTTCCACGACGACGTTCGCGCGGCGGAAAATCCGCTGTTGCAGGATGCCCTATGTTCCTCGGGTTCAGCTTTTAGATGCTACGGCATCTCATTCACTCGCCTTGTCCCTCCATACGGCGTTGTTGTCCGTCCACACCCCTCCCCCATTCTCCTCGCCGCGCGAGCTGCGCTCTCCGCCGCTCATCCCCTCTCCTCTATGATAGAGAACACTCTCTCGCGAGGGGCATTGGATTGGATTCGATTGAATTGGCTTGGCTTGGATTGGATTAAAGTGGATTGTGTTGGATTTTGTTGCGTCATAGCCGCGCCACGTTGCGTCATAGCCGCGGCAGGGGGTTCACGGCACGTTTCACGCGATGGGAGAATCAACCTAACGGAAACAACAACGGAACCCACTATGCTCCGCATCTACACAGGGGTTCCCGCGAGGGGAGGTGGGAGTAATTTTCGTTCCTCCATGGTCGGGTTCAACTACGAAGACCAGCCGTCCACCACCGCGCCGCCGCTGGGATCCTCTCAGGGAGGCTAACTCCATGCCCGTAATCAACGTCGGCGTTCAGTAAACAGACACAATGAAGGAGCTTCCCGCTTGGTTCGAACGTCGTTTGACGATTCTACGTTACTCCGGGCGTTTCTTCTCCTGAAATATGCGTTTTCTGTTCTCAAAAGGGCTAAAGGCAGTAAATAAAAAAATTGAGCTCCCTGGGGTCGATTCGAACCTGCGACTCCAAGAACATATAACCGGCGTTCTACCTCCACTCCACAACGCCAGAGCGTGGCGTTCATGCAAAATAGGGCATATCAAGCCTGGCTGTGAATACATACGACTGGCTCCTTCTATTTTGCTGTATTTGAGATGCCCTCGCAGTGATGCCACCTGTTCCTCACACGCCGATCTTGCAGAAGGGTCTCATGTTGCTGTTAATACAAGTTCTGTAGCCGGATTTGCTTTATTTAACCTAATTAAAGTTATCGTGCATGCCTATCTCGGCGACACAAGCCATGGTAGTTGGGTCGGGACCGTGTTGCGCTTGCGGCTTGAGCTATCAGAAGAGCGCGGCCATTTCACTTCTTGCAACACCATTTTCGTCAATCGATCTCAAATTTACAATCTGTTTTTTTTTTTTTTAACTCGACTACGCGCGTGACAAGCGTACGTCTATCAAACTCTTCCAAAGCGGCCGTCTGCAGGGGCCCGTAGATTGGTTCCTTCGGTTTGCCGCTCCGCCGCTGACGAACTTTTCTGACCAAGCTAGATCGGCGGCGGACGAGTTTTTACCCGCCGCCGGGCGAAGGGCGCGCGCCGCCGGGCGTTGTTCGTCGTCTTTTCGTCGTACAGTCGCTCCATGTATTGTGGCCTTTACGCATATTCTGCCAACTCTTTAAATGTTGATAACCAAGCCACGACAGAGGAAAAACAAAAAAGAACAATACAAAAACATATCGAGAAATGCATTTTTTCGAGTTTTGTTAATCAAGCTTGCTCCATTCATGTCACTGAACGCTGCGAGCAATTGTTACACGAATTCATATTCTTGCACGTTTAGAATGCGCGGAGGAAGTAATCGGGCGCTTTTTACACAAATGCAAATAAAAGATCGCTGACGAATTGGTGTGCGTAAATGGTAGGAGAGCATTTCCATGCTTACCCCCTCACTGGACAGGAATGAAATTGCAATTTTACTCTTCGTACTGGAGAGAGGGAGACGATACGCAGGTTTACTCTTCACTGGTCCGGGAGCGGAACTGGGGCTGCACTCCGCCCCACACGAGGAGATTACGCGGTCAGTTTTGCTCTTCCTCCTCATAGGGAGCGAACATTGCATCAAACTCCCCGCAGCTTTCGATGGGAGTGCGCCAACGCTTACAAGAGTACAATGACTGTTGAACTCTTCAAATACTCCCCCGATTTCTTAGAGTGTTCAAAAGATTTTGTGTCCTATAGTGCCCCAGCGCTTGTCCAACAGGAAATGATGCTTTATTCACTGCGAAATTAATTAATTTAAGCTAACATTTTGATTTTGTTGGATTAATAAGTAATAATATTACCAACTGTTGGACTAATAAGACAGTAACAGGAAAGCGCTTTGTGGTTCGAAAATCACGGAAGCGTATCAGCACAGAGAGCGGTTTTTATTTTTTCTCAGCTATTTAGGGAGCCGTAATTAAACACCTTAATTAAAAGCCGTAATTAAAAAAAGAAAACGGGAAGCAGGGTCCGTAATTTAGTGCTCCGCCGCCAACGCATGGCCCGCGAACGTAGCTGCATGTGGACTTTGCCAGGCGGTGTATGCCGCTGTAGTCAGGGATTCCTCACTGCTGGGTTTTGGCACGTAGCGAACATCCACGATGTGAAGGCAAATGTTTCTTTCTCCATGGTTGTGTTCTGCGGGGGGAGTGCCGGTTTCAGATGCGAAGCTGAATAATTTCGTCGGGAACTCGTTCTCAACAACTCCCGTTTTCAAAATTAATCTTTGGGACAGCGGTATAATTTTGCCGCCGAAGCCGGAGCAAAATTCTGCAAAAGGCATCTTCGAACGCATCATGGTCACACAGTTCGCGTTTTCATGTCCCCATCTCGTACACGTCCAGTTCATTGGGGCTGAAAGCTTGAACACAACGCATTAGAATGCGGTTGGAGTTCAGCAGGCAGTAACAGTACACAAGTGTTTTGACAATGTTGATGATTGTAGGGTTTAACGCGCCGACGCAACGCAAGCGATGAGGCGCGCCGTAGTGGAGGGCTCCGGATTATTTTGACAACTTGGGGATCTTTATCGTGCGCCGAAATCTCGCACACACGGGCGTTTTTGGTTTTCGCCTCCATCAGAAAAGCGGCCGCCGCGGCCGGGAATCGAACCCGCGAACTCGTGCTCAGCAGCACAACACCTTAGCCACTGAGCCACCGCGGCGGGTCGTTTTGACAAAGTTGCCTCTTCAAGCAGGAGCAGGGCTTCATTGTGTCTTTGCTGACAAAATGGGTTTAGTAATGTAGCGATGCGAGAAAGCACAGATGCAGGAACAAAAAAGGAACTGCAGAGGTGAAATTAATCTTAAAGAACTAGAAATGTGGTTTTGACTGGCTTCATTAGAGTGTCAATGATTTGTAAACGATCAGGGCAGCTGACGCGATAACCAAAGCAAACCGACGGTTAGGGTCCCATGATTTTTTGGTATATTAACTGTAAATGATAACGACCTGCGGTTGCCCCTCCCTGAGAAATGGCGTTACAATCCCTCACCTCCTCTCCCTCTTTTCACTGAACACAGTTCCATCGGGCCTCAACCGTCACAACGGCGTCTCATTTTCCGCTAACGTTATATATAATAACAGGTATACATAAGACGTCGTGTCCGTTTAAGTCTGTTTAGAAGGCCTGTCTGTGCATGTGATTCTCTACGAATGCGACGATAACCAGGCCGTTGTGCTTTACGTTTTCAACAACTGCGTTCAAGCTGAATCTAATGTTGAACTAATGTTGAGGAAGAGCGTTTTCTTTTGTTTGTCGCAAATCTCTCAATTTTCTAATGCCCAGACAAAGTATACGAGGGTCAATTTCCTAGATTGGAAATTGCGCCCCATGGTGTAGCTAAGCTGCGAGCGGCTGGCGACGGGGTCGAGGACCGACGGACCAAGAGCCGAACCATATACGTTGACCGGATGGGTACATTTTGGGCTTACTAACCTGATCCTTTCATTTCGTGCTACGTCGACATGGATGCTAGAGGCCACTGGCCCCCATAACTGCCCCAGGAGGCTGCGAAACTTTAATAGTTTCTCTAGAGTAAGTTGTTTTTCTTTTTAAAAAACTAGGCGGGATTGGGTCTATAATACCCTTCAAGTTTAAAATTGTATCTTTTATCAGTGTACTGTCTGGCAAGTAATTCCTGCTTCTGAATCACAGCACAAGGTTGGCGGAGAATCGGAGCCAACGGTATGCCAGAGGAATCTAACAAAGCCTTAGTCATTAGAAAAAGGCTTCTTTTATTTTAGTCACAACAAAGTACTTTGCTGTTTTGTGTCGTACTTTTGTGTTGTCTTCCTAGGTTTTCGCCGCGTTGATTGGTAAGGCTGCGACAGAAGCTTGCCTTGCAATCCTACGATCCGCCAAAACCGTGGAGCCGTTGTGTAGGTGGTCTCACTTTTTGTCGCTAAGGCGAAAGCGCCCTTTGGGACCAGAAAGTGGAGCATCGGCCATTTTAAAAGAGAGTGTCCTCAGACATTGCCTTCCACCAGGGCTAGCGGAAGGCGCTCATACGCGTTCTCGGAATGACAGAATAAGACAAGGGGAAATATATTCCTGTGGACATCGCTGTTATTTGCAGCATTTGAAAGCTGCTCTCTTGTCTCTGTCTCCTCCTATTACCTTCCTAGCTACCTCGTGCATTCTTCCATTGCCTACCTTTCCTTTCGTTATGTATAGACACGAAACATACCCTCTAACCTGGTTATCATTATTGCATTTCTTCGAGCTTTACGCGGCAGTGTTTTGCTGTGTCGTTTGTTTTATGTGCCCAACGTTAAACTGAAAATTTCGAAAGCAGCCCCTAAGCTCTCAACCCTGCCATCGTAAGGTGGATTTAAACAAGCAAGAAAACAGTTCTGAACCAGAAGAGTGTCATACAGATAAAACTGCACCCCAGCCCAGGTGCAAAACTGAATTCAACATGTTTACGTTTCCGAACCAATGCAGACTTGGAGGATCAATACTATTATAAGGATAATTGAAGTGTTGTATGTCAAGTTAAATTGCTCATTTACATTCCGACGTTTGTCGGAAGCGCATAACATAAACGAAGTGGAATGATCGCGAATATTTGCCTGCAGGGACATTTCAAGATATTGTCTACATTGCCAACTGCAACTGGCACCAATGCATTATTTCAAGCTACACCATCACGCACCTTTTCCAGTGGTACGTGTTCCAACCCGCCGCGGTGGCTCAGTGGCTAAGGCGTTGCGCTGCTGAGCACGAGGTCGCGGGTTCGATTCCCGGCCGCGGCGGCCGCTTTTCTGATGGAGGCGAAAAGCAAAAACACCCGTGTGTACGAGATTTCGGCGCACGATAAAGATCCCCAGGTGGTCAAAATTAATCCGGAGCCCTCCACTACGGCGCGCCTCATCGCCTGCGTTGCGTCGGCGCGTTAAACCCCACAATCGATCAATCAATCAGTACGTGTTCCAGAGAAAACTCTAAGGACCCATCAACTCCGCCACGCTCAGCGAGCTCTAGATTTTTCTGAATACGGAACGAGCTACCGAACAGCAAGCAACCAGGCTGTACAACGGACTGCAGTGCTGCTGACTGATGCGCCCGGACTGACAGCCCTGTGCCTCTAACACTTTACTCTATCCTTTCATTCCCGTTCTTATTCCCTTTCCATGCACTTGGTTTTATGCAGGTGAGTTCTTCGCTTAGCTCAAAAAGTGCCCCCAGCGCACTTCCTTGCCTTTCTCTTTCCCACAGACCACACAGAACACCATCCTGGGTGTAGCATCCGGGCTCTCCTTTGTGAGGGCTTCGGGCTATCCTCCACCGAGGAGCTGCTGCCGAGGCTGTGTTGACGGTGCAACAGGGTGCAACAGCCTCAGTGCAACAGGGAGCGGAGGGCGGCAAGGGTCAGGGCCTTGATCGACCTCCACGCCAGAGACAGCGGTGCCGTATATGTGGACGCGGCGGAATATCAGGACAGGAGGGGAGCTTTCGCTGCGGCGGTGGTCAGTGCGGTCACCGGCGAAACGAAGGCGACGGCGAGCGTGTGGACACGGACGGCGCATCAGGCCGGGGAGGTAGCCATCGCCCTGGCCCTCGCCCACCCCGGATGCACGACAGTGCTGAGTGATTCGAGGACGGCGGTGCGAAACTACGCCAGAGGCAGTGTGTGTGTGGCAGCAGTGCGGGTTCCGCGCGCGGTGAACCCGACGGACAGAGCGGTGACAATCAAGTGGTTTCCGGCCCACATGGGAAGGGACGCGTCAGCCCGAGGCAACGCAAACCACAAAGGGTCGGCCAACGAGGAGGCGCGAGGTTTCACATACCGCACCGCCCAACCGGCCGACTCGACGAAGGAGTGGTGGTGCGAAGCCAAAGACCGGATGACGGAGTATAGTGAAGTGTTGAACTGGTACAGACTATAGGGCGCAAACTATGCCCCCGCCGCACCCGGGCCTGACCCGAAGTGAGTCAGTGGCGTTCCGGCAACTGCAGACTGGGTCGCTACCCATGCCGGTGCTCATGAAACACGGGTGCTCTAGCGTATATGTGAGTGACTTGTGTCGCGTGTGGAAATCGGAAAGGGCTACTGCGGCCCACATTTTGTGGGACTGTGAACAAAATCCGAGGGATGCACGGACAGTGACCACGATCCCGCCGTGGCTTGCGGACGCTGCGGGAAGCGCCCAACGGGAACAACAGACACGGGCCGTCCAGTGCATTTCGGCTGCCCTCGAAAAGCAGCGCCCGAGCGAAAGCGCCAGGTGCTCGCTACCACCCCGGCACAGGGGCAGGCGCGGGTAGGACAGTCGTCCGCCGGATGACCAAATAAAGTCTTTTCACTCACTCACTCAGACAGTGCGCGGTTGCTTTTCCTTCGCTCTCTCCGGGTTCGTCGTAGGCGTGAGTGCACTGGGAGACATCCAAACCTTATGCGGTGCATATTGGTCCCCAAGTGCTGACCTCTTCCTGCTATTGTTGGCAAAACGAATGCAATGATGTGTATGTAAAAATCTTTATGCCGTAGGGCAACCCCTCGCAAAAAAGGGATCCATGAAGTAAACTGATTTCTTAAAGGGGTACTGCAAGCTCTTTGAACTGATTAAATCTAAAAAAAAATGTCTGACCTGTAGTTTTATAGCCTATTTTAGGCTTACAAAACAATATATTCGGACTTTATTGCCTTAACTCTTTTCACAGCGAAGCTGGTTAGGCCGAGCTTTGTCCATCCGTCGCCCCAAAAAAACCTCGAAGGCTAAAGAAAAGTTGTGGTTAGGGAGGTCCCGCGAATCGCAGCCGGAAACTTTACGCCGTGAAACCGACAACCTAATCCCTGGGCCACACCAGAGGACCGATGGGTACAGGATTAGCAGCGGCGGGGAATAATAACACATACAGCCAATTGTAATGAAACAAAAACGCTACCCGTGGTCGGAATCAAACCTTGGTCCATCGCGTTATGTAACCGCCGTATATCCGACTGGCCTAATATCGCGTTGCAGGGGCACAGTATTTCTTTTGGGTTCGTAGCGCGGGCGTTGGCTTTGGACTTGGCGGTGGTTTCTAGCGCGTGCTAACGCGGTCCACTGTAGGCGAGATTGAACGCATGCGGACGAAATGAGCTGGGCCTGCCAGCCATGGAGAACGTTCAGCGGCAAGTCTGGAAATATGTGTGAGGTGCAACAGCCCGGCCTCTGAAGAAGGCACAGCGGGCGTTAGCTATGCTTTTTCTCCAGCCTTGGGCCACTATTTACTGCAGGCTGGGTCACTTTTTTTCCTGCCCCTTTGTTCTAAAGCGGTTGCTACCACCATACCGGAGAAAAAATGAAGGAAGCTCACAGCAAAGCGTAAAACTTGAAGGTAGCGAAACTCTACGCAACCTTCACGACTATCACGACGGTTTAAGTCCACGATTCCAGCTGATTTGCTTCTTCTTCGCTGCCGTAATGACCTCTACTCCATAATGGCCACTATAAGTGTGAGCTACGTTTTTTTTAGAAGTGATTATCATGGGACATCACCTTGGTGGGGCGTACGCTATGACCTATCATTCTCGTTACAAGCAGGTATTTCCACGATTACGACGAACGCTGGAGTGCTTTTTTTTTTTGCCAATGTTGGCCAATCTTGCTAAGTAGGTATTCTAAGCGTGACAAACGTGCGCAAGGGACGCTGGGCGGTCGTCGCGAGGCTCGCACACACGAGCGCTAGGAATTTTATAGGTTTTTAGCTGCCGGGCGGGTGCCGCGAGGCCCGCGCTCACGTGCGCGCACTCGGCAATTTCTTGGTATTTTTAACTGCGTACGGACGAAACGACGATTTGCTAAAGAACTTCGCTCTCATGGAATTGGCGCCGCTTGCACTAGTAGTGCAAGGTTAGCGAAACAGCGAGCTCATGGTCGACCTAGCTTCTTGGTCTAGCCACGCATGGATTTGCGGCCTTGACGTTGGAAGTTCTCCATTACTTCTAAACCCGAGGTAATTTTGCCGGCGAGTCCGCTTGTACTCCACATTGCAACGCGGTACTCGAGATCTCCCGCTCTTCGACGTTGTTTAGACGCGGCGGCTTCGGCGTGATACTCGGGGTTGGATGTGATGATGATGATGGTTTGATTTTATTGGCGCAAGGCCGACACGGGCAAAGAGCGCCAAACAGAAAGTTATTTGATGAGGAGACAACACGAAATAAAATCAGTTAAAAACTATGAGTACGGCTGGTGTAAAGGGCCAGGGTGAAGAACAAGAGTGGTTAAAAAATAAATAAGGTGGCTGGTGTATAGGACCAGGGGTAAAGCTATGGGTGGTATGAGATGAGTTGTAAAAAGTGAACTTCTGATAGGAACTTAAACGTGCGCTGAACAGAAAACATGGCATGGGGCTGGATGTCTTAGGCGTCTCAAATGTTCACGAGTAGTGACACGACGGCGTTCTCGCTGCTCTTCTCTGTCCTCAGGTGTTACATACTTCTTCGGCTGACCCATGCTTTGCCGGAGGGTGCACGATATGCTCGGCGCGGAGTCCCGAGGCGTTTGTGTAGCCCACGCGGCGACAAGAGGTCGCCACGTCAGCGCCGTGACATCATAGCTAAGCGCCGCTTGGCTCCACTTACGCATGTGTGCAAAAGTCGTGCAAGGCGCCAAAAGCTGGAGGTGTTTTTTGGGGGTATTTTTATGTGATAACGCCACCGGACCAAGCTTAGAGAGCTCTGCTGTTAAAAGGAGACGGTGGGGACACCATGGCATTCCATTACCATGATTATCAAGCGCGCGATACGTTCAGGGCAGATGAAGAAAAAGAAGAACGAGCTGCTGCTCCTGCACTCTAAGAAAAAAGGGTGTGGTAGTTTCTCCCTTAAGGGTGGAACAGGAATGTATCATATATTTCTCCCCAAGAGGTAGAAAGATTCTCCCTTTAAGAGGGAGGAGCGCGTTTCTACCCCTAAGAGTGGAGGAAGATTTCCCCCTTTCGTGAGCTAATGGAGGAGTGTTCCTCCCTGGCAGCGTCACCCAAGCAAGGCTTGTCATGCGAGAAAGGCCTAGCGAGCGGATCGGTTTGAGGATCGAGGAAGTACAAATACGTAGGTTACCGTGGTTGTGTGCGCTTAAAATGCGCTAGAATAACAAAGAAATTACCTACCGAGCACCAGAACTGCGGTTAGCAAGCGATGTCGCCAATCGTATATGCGCGACTTCTTGCATTCGTCTCGCTGCGCGCCCCGCCTACTCGTTCAGAGCGAACGCGCCGCCGTAAACAAAGCAGAAGTCATAGCGATTGCTTCCAAAATGCCGCCTTTATTTCCGAAAGGCTCGTAACCCCGCCGTTCACCGCACTCGAGATCACAAGCATCCAGTGCGCCCGTTTGAGAACCACCAGTTGTTGTTAGTCGTCTTACCTTGCTACAACCGATGCATCAAAACGCGGATCGTCTGCAATCTCAGCGCAAAGGCAATGCAGGCAACACGAAAAACGTATCCGTTGCTGTCGCAACCATCGCAACCGTCCGAGCGAGGAGAAGACAATGCTCGCCCCCTGGCGTGTTCGAAGTAAAGCAATCGCAAACGTTTTAAAATGACCGATAGATGACGCAAAAAAAAACAGTAGGGGTGGGGAGGGGCAGCTACTAAGCATCACCATCAGTGAGCACTTACATCAAATTTCCTTTATGGATAACGTATATTATTATAGCCAACATCATAGAGGTCGCATGTGGGCGGGCACATATCGGGAAGAAACATAGTACAACACAGCGACATACACTTCATTAATGGCACTGCCAACGCACAATACACGCAACATCGCAAGCATAATACACCACAACATATAGTACACTTTACACATGTCCGCATGATCACAAGCCACAACTAAACATTAAAACGGCGAAAAAGTATTTATAACCCTGATCGCCGAGAATGCAGGTAGGAACAGTGAGATCGTTGCTTGTTTCGATACCCCACGGCAGTGCGTAAGCCTTAGGTGGGTTTTGTTATTTCATCAAATAAAACTCGTGCAATTGCAAACTTTTATTAATTTGAGGTTTTGTAAGAAGCAGTAAAATAGCTCAAAGAAGAAAAAACGTTTCACGAAACAGTGCGGCAGGTATGTTTGGGTAATGACAGAGTTACTCAATATAGACAGTTGCGAAACTCCGCTTCAGAATCCGGGCGGCGCTAGCCCCCCCACTCCGTGGAAGCTGAGGGGCAAGTCGACGCGCGCGGCACCTAGGAGATAAAAACGGAACTTCGCTAAACTATTATTATTTAAAAATCTTCTGTAAAACACAATAATTACGTAAAATTTACTTGTGTTTTTGCGGCTTTTCTTTTTATGACTTACGGCAGCAGCCGCAAGCACTTGAGTACTGCTTCAACGTCCTGCCGACAGACGACAGGCTAGTCAACTTGCCCCGTGCTTGCCCCGGCGCAGGGGGGCAACCGAAGACCGGCTTTCGATACATGGGGCCTATGAGGAGTTTCGCAACTGTCTATATCCAGTAACCCTGGGGTAATGATACTTATTGCCTCGCCTTCGCTATTTTACCGTAGAGCGCACCGCTGGTCTGGCAACCATTCAGCCAATTTTACCGAATGGGGGCTTTTTGTTGTTGGTAACTGATGCGTCAATATGCTGCGGTCCGTGCTCGTTGACGAAAAAAGGGGCAGTGTGCTCTCATCGCTGACCTCTTTTACCCTTGGGCGTCCGTATAAAGCATCCACAAATGCAGTGGTAACGTTGAACAGGGCGCAGGCGAGTCGCACACAGCAAGCATGTAGCGGTGCCCACAGAATGTGCTTCAAACACTCGGCTGGCGAGCCGTGCGTTAGCGTGGCGGGCACATGGTAATAATAAAAAGAAATACAACGAGAAAACAAGCAAGCAGCACATCACAGGGGAGGTGTTGGTCATAGTCGTCGTATGCGCCCAATCGGCGAAAGCCATAGTGCAACCGGACTCTGGTGCAACGATGAACGGTTTCGTTTTCGGCGCCGGCGCCGACAGCAGATCGCAGACGACAGGGGAGAATATTTCCTCCCCCATTTCGGTGTTTCGTAGAGGCCGTACAGAGGGCGCTACGTGTAATTAGCTAAAGGGAGAATCTCGCTGGTCCAGGGGAGAAAACCCTCGATTTCCTCCTTTTTTCTACCCTTTTTTCTTAGTGTGTGCCCTCCGCATAGAAAGTGCAGCGTCTTCGAAGCCCCGGTTTCGAGATGCCGTTCGGCAGGCTGTCGTTTTCCCGCAGTGAGAGCGAGGCCGCCATCATCGAGGCAACAACCACGGCCCACGACCCTCCGTCCAGTTGGTTCACGTCCAAGTACAGGAAGCCAATCATATACGTAAGCACCAACATTGCAGTCGCAACTATCCCGCCGTTCACAGCTTCCTCTTTTTAAAGGCCCGTTGTCTGACTATTGCGTTGTAGGGCTAGGAACATAAGAACACGTCCACTGATTATTTGTGTACACGACCCTCCCTTTGCGTGATTTCGCAACTGGGTGCTGGAGTATGAGTGGTTGGGTGTAGCTGGTGCTGGTCAAGCACTATAAAGGCACATACGTGAAGGAATGGTAAAGACGCCAAGTCCTCCACCATGTTTGCGGTGACGTCAACTGGAACCAGCACCAGTGCTACGTGTCCGACACTTTCTCGGCTGCATTTCTTGCGACGCGCTCTCCTTGCAGGCCGTCTACCTGTTGGCAGCCGTGGTGATCCTCTGGCAGAGCCGCGGCCTGTACCCGGACTCTCCCACGACGGGCGGCTACTTGCTGCTCTGCGTGCGGACCTTCGTGATGTGCACGCTGCTGGTGGCCGCGGGCAGCCTGCTCCTCGGCGTGCGCAATTTCTACACCCGGCTGCACAGCGAGGACTACATCCTCCCCGACAAGAATCATTCAACCGCCCAGGTCGACGGCGGCGGAGGGGATGCGGAAAACGACGACTTCGAGGACTTCTGCCGCCGCGAGGGCTTCCCGCTGCCGAAGCACCACGACGCGGATACCACCGAGGGGGGCTTCTAGTATCCCGACCACGTGGTCTTGACCGAAGGGCGCCCGGAGGACCTGCTCCTACTTTTCCCGAACTGCTCAATCAATGCAGGCAGAAAATAACAACTCCGGATTCAGCCCAACTGCACAGCCGAAATAAAACAGGCATGCTGTCTTGGATTTTCACAAACGGCCGGCCAGGCCCTCAATTCCTTCATTCGAGCGGCCTACATGACGGCTTCCCCGGCAGGGGACGACCATTTTTGGCCGCACTTCGGCGCCTGAGTAACCCCGTCCACTTTTCCCGCGTTTGTTTCTTCTTTCTCCTGCTCTTGGTTGTCGCTGCTCCGAAGAGAGCACGTGGCGGGGTCGCGGCAGTAGGCTCGCTCGCGGCGTCTCCGATTCCGGGAAGGCGACGTCACAATCACGCGACCAGCCCCGCACTCGCAGATGCGGGGTGGTGGGGGAGAGGGAACAACTGTGCGGGACAGCCTGGCGATGGGGCGAAGTTTATTAAAAAGGGTGAGAGTGGGAACAAGCTTAGTTTTAAAGACGATAGTCTTTCTTGGGCTACTTAAACCCAGAAATTTGGGTCTGTCTGTATGTCTGTCTGTCTGTATGTCTGTCCGTCTGTCTGTCTGTCTGTGACTCGATTCAGCCACCCGGCAAAGCAAAACAACGCCTGCGCAATAGTATTATATAGTCACAGCCAAATCTACCCGTCTATGTCCGGTGTAATGTTCATACTTGTCAACATAGTTGAAGAAGAACAAGACATTACGCAAATATGAGACAACAAATCAATACAGAAGTGATATTTGCAGTGTTCCTTTATAAAAAATCAGACATGCTGGACTTTTGCGAAATTAAATACTTCATCAACTGCAGAAAAAGAATTCACTCCACCGTCGCCTGCTGTCGCCCGCGCCACTATAGCTTCTGGCGCCATTTTAAGAAATCAACCGGCAACAGTTACGCAAGCTTCCACTAGATTGGTTTCACGTTCTGCTTGCAACGCACGTGGAGTAGGGAACGCGGTTCTATAAACGTTGAAGTAGGGCACCTCGATGAACGCTCGTCTTCACCTTTCGGCAGCGTTCGCATTGAGACACCCGGTTTGGAGCAGTGGAACGCGGGAAATTTAAAACGATTCAAGCAAACCTTTGGCGTCTTTACCTTGGGAGGAGCGCAACGCAAGAGGAACAACATGAGAGGTGAGCGGGAAAGCGAAGGGAGGCATTTACTTCGCAAAAGCCGATAAAAACTATCGTCTTTTGACGGCATTTGCAACGAAAGGAGCAGATACACGGCCAATTTTTGTTGTGTGTGTGGCGCTGCTCGTGACAGTGCGAGGAAGGACTCGTCGACCAAATTTCTCTCGAGCTGTAGTAAGGTGTGTGCTGGACAAACAGGAAGGTTTGTTCGATGCAACCCTCGCTAGGAAGGACAAAAATGAGGCAGTGCCAAGTTTTAAATAAAGGTTGGCTGGTAGTTTAGCAGCGTGCTGGAGGGGTTCTGTTTCTACCCCTTTTCTTGGGAACTCAATAACCACGGGTATCATACTTCGTTTCCGTTTTGCCTTTATGCCCTCTTAACACCGTTATCGAATATGTTTCTTTTATAGCCCTTTCAGTCACGAATTATTATATTCACAACAGAAAAATTCCATACTTGCAGGTTTAACAGTGTCAAGTGTCTAGAGGTAAGAAAAAAAATTTCAGTCTCTCTGGAATACTTATTACGCAAATGGCGTCGCGTCCTCATACGGAGACACCATTACTCAATCCTGCTTTTCCCTATAAAGAATAATAAATATCCTGAGGCTGTTTACATACAACGAGGCAAAATAATAATTGCAGCACATGAAAGAGGCGTTTTAAGTGCGAATGCACTTCTTAAGCGAACCTGGAGCGTCCGCCGCCGTCCGCATAGCAACAGCTGCGGGTGCGCGCGCTCCTCGTCTTCCTTGGCAACGGGGGGTGATGGGCGCGCGCTGCCTGGCCGCTGACAAGGCACATACCCACGTGGGGGATTGGCCAGGAATCGGGCGTGAGAAGGGCTAATGCACCCGCTTAAAGGAGTACTGACACGAAATTTCAAAGCTGAGATCCGCTCTAGCAATCAAGTACAACGACAACACAAATAGGTGTCTTTGAATAAATGCATCTTTCTTTCTTTGTAGTTGTGTGTGATCTCTCTTTCGCGAACATTACCGAACCGCGCAAATTCAACTCGTGCATTCGCACTTTCACATTCTTCCCCTCGGGGAAATGCGGGGAATTTTTTAGCCTTTATAAATGATTTACGCCGCAGTAAAAGAGAACTTAGGACGGCAACACACCGGAGCTCCCACAAAACTTGGTGCCGTTTATTTTGAAACGATGTTTATGAGTGCGGTTCCGCCATTCCACATCACATAGTGCTACCTTTCAGTTCCGTAGGTTTCGAACATCAGCCGCACCGCTCTGCAACATGATCTCTTTTTGTTTTCACGAGGAAAACGACGAAGAAAGTCCAATCTCCATATGGAGACACGGTGACTGAAAGGGATAAATAGAATGACGCGGAATATCTGATTAAAATAAAGGTGTTTTTTGTTTATGTGCCTTTGTTTAGCTCGAAATCTGCTTAAGGCTACCTGCTCTTCAAGCAATGGTGACATGCCTGACGGATGGATCGAGCAGTTGAAGACGTTCTGAAAGATTTTGACGTATCCATATACTTCGTATCAGGACTTGTTCTTATTAGCGATGCATAGACGGCGCTAGTTTTTTTTTTCGGCCAGAAACTGCGCTAACAGAAATTAGGTCATAATTCCAAAGAGAGAAGGTTACTAGTAAAAGAATAGACTAAAATTAATATATCACGCATAATCATCATCATCAACGTATCCTGTGAGGTGAAAGCGCCGGCAGCGACTGCCCGGATTTCCCAATGCCGCGATATAATTCATTGTTTGGCGGCCCTCAATACAAGGCTTCCGTCGTCGAGAAAGCCAAGACGGCCCTGAAACGTTCGCTCCGCTGGATCCGGCGCAAGTATAAGAGGGTGGTAATTTACGTAAGTCCCGATAAGAGATGACACACCAACGCGCCATTCCGCGATGTTTAGACCAGCGATAATGAGCGCAAGTAGCAGCTGTAGTGACAGCAAAACAGATTTCCTGTTTCTTTCGGAGGGATCCTGTTTCAGCGCGGCGGCATATGTGGGGCTCTGTTGGGGCATACATGTTGGCCTCGACCATTGGGGCATCCATTTCGACCTCTACTATCTAGCCTCTACTATCAACCTCTACTATCTAGGCAACCCTGAGCGAGATTTGTACGTTTATGTGGGTCGTCTTTTTTTGGGGGAGGGGAGGGAGGCACATCCAATGCTGGAATAGTAGTTTTTGGCGTGGAATCCTCCCGTTTAGGATGCTTCTAACTAGATACTGGAAGCCGTTATCGGACATGTACGCATGTGCCTTGCAGAGGACGTATTTACTGGCAGGAAGAACGCTGAAATGCGCCGTATTTTGAAAGAAGCTTCCAATCAAGGGAGAAACGCGTTTCGCTTGCCTGCGAACGACAGCATGGAGGTAACGTGAGGACGTAAGAAAACGAAAACGCAGAGAGTGACACAATTGATTGATGATGGGGTTTTACGCGCCAAAACTATAGGTTATGAGGCGCGCCGTAGTCAGGCGCTCCGGATTAATGTTGACCACCTCGGTATCTCTAACGTGCGCCGAAATCTGGAACACACGGGAGTTTTTTGCTCCACGCCTCCATCAGAAAAGCGGCCGCCATGGACTGTAATCGAACCCGCGTCCTTGGGCTCAGCAGCGCCACGTCTTAGCCACTGAGCCACGGCGGCGGCGGGTGTCTACCAGAGTGGTCTAGAAGACTTAAGAACGGCGCGTTTCATAGCAATCGCTTCCCAAAGCAGTGTATTCTTAAAGAGACAGGTTTCTTCTGTCGGTTAATTAATGCACTACCAATAGACTGGTCGGTGGTCCGTAAAGCCCTGACAAGATCCCTGGACACGCGCCGCATGCGTGAAACAAGGCTTTCATTGTGTCAAAAAGGTTACTTGAAAATAGCGCAAAAACAACGGTTCTACATAAGACAATACACGTATGGGTCATGAAGGAGGAGTACAGTATTATACCTTTATTTCATAAACCACGAACCGGTATACATTTAGATCGTTTGTTGATGTGTTTATGTGGTGTGTCTAAAACCGTCGCATGGCTTGGTTCATCGATCGCGATTTGGTCTTTGAAGGTTTGGGGATCAATCGGGCAGCGGAGGTTGGACGCACTTTTATCTTGCCCGCTTCTCTCAACTTTTTCGGAAAGGGATGGAAAATTTTTTGTTGCATATTGTTGGCTTATATTGCCTCACGGGTCTTCAACTGCAGTTCAAACGCAACGCAGAAACTAAAAGCGCCATCAAAGAACAGTTACTTTTAATTTTAGTGGGTTAAGCACACAATTTGCACTTAGTAGAAACGCAGGCCGATGGCGTGAGCATTGCATACATTTGTTTCCAGCGGTGATTTCTGAAAGCGGCACCTATAATCACTACGATTGGGAGGAACGCACTCTCGCGGAGGTTCGCAAAACCGAAACAGCCGCTTAATACGGAACAGAGACGGCCCCATTTCTTTCTATTTTATAATGGACGCTCATAAAACGAAACCTCTGATAAGCTCCAGTTCCGATTGCCAGTCGTGCCACCTTGTTTAGAGAACAAGTTCTGGTGGAGTCAGGACATTTCGTTCAACAAAGTTGTACTGCAAATCCATTGGCACACTGCAGGAGATCCACATTTTTCGAACATCGTAAGCAGAGGTAATAAATACATGGAGTTGCGAAACTCCCCGCAGGGCGTCCGTATCAACGATTGCCCCGCGGTTGTCACCGTTCCCTGGGGGCCTTTGGCCTGTCACCTGTCCACCGAAAGTCTACGTAGCAATCAGTTGTTGCCACCTGTTTTCACTAGCCATAAAAAATATCTTAAAACATTACGAGTCATCTCTCAATATATCGTTTTCTGTATTTTTTTCAAATTAGGTTGCAATGAAAGCATTGTGATATTACACGTACAAGTTTGGCAACGTTCAGTGTTAATCCCCCAGACACTGTGCATAAAGCATAGATATCCAGCTAGTATGTTGAACAACTCTCACTTTAACCTGGCGAAGCGCCGTCTGTTTAATACTGCCTTCCTGAGGAGAACCGTCGCGGTGGATCAGTGGCTGGTAATACGTTGCGCCGCTGTGCTCAAGGACACGGGTGCGATCCCAGCCGCGGTGGATGCTTTTCAGAAACAGGGGAAACGCCGAAACACCCCTGCGTCGAGATTTCGACGCGTGTTAACAATGTCAGTTGGTCGAAATCAATCCGGAGCCCTCCGCATACGGCGCGCTTCATGGCCCAGGCGTAGGTTTGACCAGTCGCACCTACAAATTTCGAAACTCTTCGCTCAGTTCATGTTGTGGCACGGTCTGCGCAGTTCGTGTACCTCCTGGTGGCCGTGCTGATCGCCTCGAAGGTCTGCGGCCTCCACCCAGACGAGCCGACGACGAGCGGTTACCTGCTGCACTACCTGCTGATCTCCGTGATCTTCACACTGCTGCTGGCGTTCGTCAAGCTGTCCCGTGGCTTCCGCAACCTCTACAACCTCTTGCGCAAGGAAGACTACCTTCTGGAATTGTCGCTCATGGCCCTCGGGGTTGGCGGGGACGAGGCAAACGACGACTTCGGCAGTTTGCGCCACCATGAAAGTATCCCGCTACCGGAAAACCACGAAAAGCCTCTCGCCAAGTGGCAGGTATAGCCTGCCACTGTCCTGGACTGGCGACGTGGTCTTCAACATTTGGAAACCACCACCCGCTGTTTGCTGCCCAGAGTAGGCACGAATTCACGCTTAGTAAACTTCAGGACTGTTGGAATATAGTACAATCCGTCAGCGATTAAAATCCACAAGAAAGATCGTTGCGATTGCACTCCATTTTTGCGTACATGGCGCCAGCCGCTTAAACTCCATTTCAGCAATTAGTGCCACAGATTCGCGTTTTAATGCGTAGCAGGATTGGCCGAGTACAGCCAGAGCCAGGACCGTGTAACGCCTTGCATTTCCGTAGAAATGCAAACTGGCCGGAACACCTTTAATTGTTGTAGTAGAGTAAATGAATATAATTGTTGTAACATAAGTTCTAAAAACCAAGAAAATAAGAAAAAAAAATAACGCGATTGCCGAACCATGTCACGTCTTTCATTCACACAAAAATGCAGATTTGGCGCAAGTAATACCTGTAATCGTTATAATAGCGTAAATGAAAGACAATTGTTCGGGCAGAAAAAATAACGCGATTGCCGAACCATGTCACGTCTTTCATTCACACAAAAATGCAGATTTGGCGCAAGTAATACCTGTAATCGTTATAATAGCGTAAATGAAAGACAATTGTTCGGGCAGAATTTGAAAACAGAAAAATTTAGCTGTAAAGAACTCACACTCTGGGCAACCGACATAACAATTCTACGCATTAGTAGACAATTCTCTATATTTCTGAAGATTTTTATATTTTCACTCCTCTTTTGGGTTGGTTGAATTTTCTCACCTCTAGTAGCATAACAGGCTGCGCGGCCGTAAGCCGCAGGTGCTGGCTGGTTGCCCCTCGCAGACGTTCGTCATTTCGGCCACCTTTATGTGAGGCCTGGTAGCTGCGCGCATGCCCAGTTTGGTGCGCACTACACCAACGTGTTCGCTACGCGCCCACTGTGCAGCACTGCAAGCACGCGCGGGGCACACAATACTGTGTTCCTAAAATATTTACCTTGAATCGTACTACGGAGGCATCGTACTACGGAGGCATCCGACGGCATCGTTAGATGGGCATTCTCGATACCTTAGTAATCGTCGTACCGCGCTTCTGCCATGTTGTCGGCTGTAAAATGCACAAGATAAGCCTCCCAGGACGGCTTGGAATCGTAGCAATCACTAGCCGAGGCCTACGCAGTGGATGAACGCCTTCCGCGTCCCCGCACACGCTTAAAAGCCATGCGCTTTTCCCCCATATTTGGATCTTGCCCCACTCATGCCTGTATCGTAAAACGCGTGTTCGCACCAGGCGAAGGTTCTGTTGATTCTGTCGTGTACCCACTGCCCGCAAGCAGTCGGAGCTTATGGCAACAGCACGCCAACGAGAACTCACTAGCGCGCTAGTGCCAGCCTGCGCGCGTTCTATGAACTAGTTCGTGGAGCAGCGAACGTTACGGCCCAAAAAAAGGTGAACTCTGTATAGAAAAAAACATCGGCCGAAAACGAGAAAGTCAACTTATATAAAAAATGTACCCCGGGGGATTCAAATGGGTGACCTTCAAAACAGTTGCAAGTATTATACCTAGCGCTCCAGACCACTCGGCCACGGGCGCGCGCTACTCGGGAATATAAGGTCTATAATGTATAATCAGTTTACACGTTTATTTAGTTTTAGCATTTCAAGCAGCTTAGGTGACTATGTGTTGTATTGCGCTCGTGCAGTAAGCGTCCCCCAAGTTTCCACAATATCTCACGTCTAGCAATTGCGTTTCTTAGACGGAAAAGCGTTCGCAGACGCGTAGTCGACCGCTGGGCTTGTTCGTCGAGCACAAAAAAGTGCTTCATGCACCCTAGTTTTACGCTGTACGGTAAAAGTTTCAGTTGATTTTATTTCATTTGTACCTATATTGACTTCGCTGACTCTTCTCCCTCTTTCAGGTGGCCTTATATTTTCCTACTGGCGTACCAGTAAGCGAAGCGTTGCATGTGCGCTTGTGCAGCGCTTGTGTGAAGCGACATTGACTTGGAGCTAGATACAGTGTACAAACTAACAATGTAAAGAAAGGCACATTCTTCCATTCACAAACGTGTCCTGGCTCTGTTTCAACTGAGTGAACGAATTGCGACGACCCGTCGGCGGCCGGCGGACGAAACGCTGGCCCGACTTTACTCTGTCGGAAGGCCGGCGGGCCGTGCAGTAGCGCAGCCAATTGCCAGCTCATCTCCTCCTGACGTCCCACGAAAACTCCACAGAAAATGGGCGAGGGTACAAAGAGGAGGACAGCATTTTCGAATTGATTTTTATACAAAATAAACTCGCGTAAACGCGCTCATAGTGGTCGAAACAGGGCCTAGGGACTCCGGACTACAATTTGCGCTCGTAATCCCGCAATGTTACAAATAACTTCAGTGTCCTTTCAATAGCTAGCGTCGTCAACCGGTACCCACTGAGACAGCGGGTACCGGTGTACAGGGTGTGGTGGGACTATAATTGGAACAATTTAAAAAAAAAATTTCTGAGAACCTACGCTCTGTTCACGCTCAAACATCACACGAAGGTCCCAATTCGTGGTCTATTTTCTTTGACACCGGGAACAACGACGGTACTTACCTTTCATTGCTGTTGCCTTTTGATTTATTACCCTAAATGCTGCCAGAAGCTAGAGTAGCGCGGGCAGCAGAAGGTGACGGTATTCTGCAGTTGATGTTGTATTTCATTTGCTATCGCAAAAACCAAGCAACCATGATTATTAATTAAAGGAAGACTGCAAATATCCTTTATGTATTATTTTGTGCCTTATATTTTTGTAATGCCTTGTTCTTGTTCGCCAATGTTGACAAGTGTGAACATTGACACCGGGCTTAGACGTTTAGATTTAGCTGTGGGCATATAAGACTATTGCACAGTTTCTGTTTCCCTTTGGCCGGGTGGCTAAATCGAGTCACAGATGGACAAACAGACATAGAAACAGGCCAAAATTTCTGCGTTTAAGCAGCCCCAAAAAGACTATGGTCTTTCAAATCCCGCCAGTCTTGACGACCGGCTCCCTTAGCCTGTTTCTAGCACCTGTCCCTGACAGCGGAAGACATGCGTGTCCATAGAGAAGACAGCTGAAGGACTACATTGCATCACTCCGAGTGGGGTAGGAAGCCGCTATTGCCTCAATTTTCAGTAACTTTAGTCTCTCTGCAGTCGGTTTAGTTTAGTAAGGACGTAAGCTATCGACCTTCCATCGATGCTCCATGCTGCGGGAGGCAAGTTTCTTATTCCCCGTCAGAAGGACATAATGCCTAACACGGCCATACTGTCGCGCCGCTGAGGTCAGCTTCTTCCGTGCTCTTTACGGCAAGGCTTACAAATTACGACCGCTGCATCACCGAAAGGTAGCGAGCCTCAGCTCGACGACAGTGCTATCAAAACCGCATTCTGCCTTTTTTCTGGGAAACCAAGAACGAACAAAAGCAAAAACCAGCTGCAGTTGCCTGATGCAACGGCAAAACCCAGAATACGACCAACACCCGAAGAAGGGACAAAAATACTACAACGAGAACCGAAACAAATAACTTTGAGAACCTTAACTTTTATCTGTGTTGTGTATATTAGGTTTTCGTGAGAGCACAAGTGTGGGTTTTATATTCCCCTTTTGTTAATTGTTCAAAGATCAGCGCACTTTCAGCAAAAGTTGCTCAAACAGGCCAAAACATTTTGTAGAATGGCACGTGCATTACAAATTTTGGCCTGGTAATTAAGAGATGATGTCTAGTGCTCATTGCAGTGTCAGTTAAAGTGTGTCAAGAGGAAGTCACACCCCCGAATGCTTTTGAGTTTTGCCGTAAGCAACGCAATCTTCGCCGCAACAACACAGTGTCTCAGCGGCACCCTCCGACGGCCCGTAAAATGTAACGTACAAGACACGCATAAACTGCTGTCCAAATGTCATACATAACATGTAACTCGCCCTCTTCACTCCTTCACGCCCAAGTTTCTTTTTTAAAAAAAAGGTGTACAGCCGCCCATCCGGCATTTCGTTGCAAAAATTTCATTCCTGCATCCCGCTCTAACGTTTTTCCGAAGCAGAAATTCCAACTCGCATAATTAAAACCACGGTTTGAGTCCCCCTGTATAGCTCCTTACGGAGGAAAATTATGCAGGGCGACATCCCGAGACCTCTTCAAAAGTATCGGCTTGATGTCTTGCCTCCATTTTTAAAGCGAAGGGTTAGGCTTCTTCACTGACGCCGTTGTGCGCCAATCCGCCCTCCAGAAAAGCGAACTTTCTCTAACGATGATGATGAATGATCGTGGGTAAAGTTTAAGAAGAAAACGCTTTTCGTGGCCGGATTCAAACCTGGGTCCCTCGTGTTATGAAGCCGGTGTCTATACGATTCCTCCATTTCGACATGGTCGAAGCGAACGGGAAGCACCGGGTACCATTTCGCGCCGTACATCCCAAACTCGAACGTTAGGCCTACGAGTGCCCACACGAGTTTTGTCGGTATTCTAAAAATTAGTGCGTACCTCCCGAGTAGCGCATACTCGCAGTGCGGGATTGGCCAATCAAAGAATCCACCACGAGAAACCTTCGCGTGCAACATTCGTCGTTGTTACTCGAAGCGCTGCATACTTTTTCCACCGCCAATTCTATCACTTTCTCACCACTCATTTTGTCGTCAAAGTCTGGGTCAGATTTCTTTTTTCGAGCCGCAAGACGAATACTTTACTCGAAAAATTTGGTTTCTGTGCTTGGAGCGGAAGGTATGCTTGCCGAATGGGACGGCTCTCCAACGTTCGTGGCTGGCTGCTTCCGCGCCAAAACATTGGTGCCTTAAGCAATGCGAATTGTAAGGCTGTCGCTATCTTGTAACTTGTAAGTATGTCATCACCCATTCGTCATCATGTGGATCCTGCCTGATGCGACGTAGCGCAGCGCCAATTCAGTCCGTGGCTGCACGTTATGTTGTACGCAAGACGCAGCCCTAGGTCTCGATCATAGGAATAAAAAGGCCCAACGGAGGGGAAAAAATGAAGGAACTTTGCGACATGGCTTAGGGGCTAAAAAATGGACGAACACAAGAAAAAGGACAGGACAGGCGCAAGCCTGCCCTCTTTCTTCTCTTCGTTCATTTTTAGCTCTTATATTACGTCGCGAAGTTGACATCAGCTCACCCAACAGCAAGTTCCTTTTAAAATAAACGAAGCTCACACTAACGCGTATGACTTGAAGGTAGCGAAGCTGTGCTCAGCCTTCATGACAATCCGTACGGTTTAAGTCCACGAGTGCAGCCGATTTGCTTCTTCTTCGCTGTTGCAATGACCTTTACTCTATCTTTGTTGCCATAACGGCGAAGAAGAAGCAAATCGAAGAGGGAGAACGAACGAACGAAACGCGCACACATAAACTCGGCTCCCGCATGTGTAACGTGTACCCTATCACGTGTTATACGTCGAGCAGGTGACGTGATTCCTCTCCCCACAGTCACAACCGAGTGAGTAAGCCGTTTGACTCTGGGGTGCTAACTCACGGTTGCAGCTGAGTGGGTAAGACGGCTGACTCTAACTCCATTGATCTACCAGGCAATAGTTCAAATCCTGCTGGTGCTGTTTTTTTTTTTTTCATTGTACTGTTACACTGAGTTATGTAAATTACCCGAACTAATGAATTGCTAAGCAGCTTGGCTGTTAAATCAACAAGAGCCCATGTAAAAGAGCTGGTGATATATTGCCTTAATGAAGAGTATCGGGTCAAAACATCAGAAATATACGAAAGCTAACTGAGTTGAATAATTCAAGTACCACTAATTCTGGATACCGACCACTCACTGCTCCTCGCCTGCTTTCGTGCTTTCAAGGCCAAAGCCTAGCGATTAGTTTAGTGCTACATCGCGTTTGCGTCTCTTTATCGTTTTCGCTTCTTCGTCCTCTGTCGCGAATGACCCCGACAGGCAGACTTTCGGCAGTTCAAGTGGAAGTGACTACATGCTCAGAGCTCTCCGCCGCCTGGTTTTACTCACGCGCCCTCCCGTTCCCCTGCCACGCGGAACGGACCAGGCTACTCATTGTTCTTTCCCAGGCAGTGTGCAAATTAGCGCAGTGTGGCCGCACTTGGGTCCTCCTCCAAAGATAAAGGTTCTTTGGCCGTGCCCCGGCACGTACACTCGTCTTCTGCCGCATAGCGACAATCCCCAATGGCGATGGCGCTTGGGCAGAGCCACTTATGAGTCCTGGCTATGCGACGCTAGTGTGGCGTTCGGAGAACAAACGTGGACCTCCGTTTGGTTTCACGGCGCGGTAGCGTTCGGTCGTGTCCCGCCTCGTCTCTACTTCGCAATCCCAACAGTTCAAAACCGACCTGTGGCCACATACGTATTTATTCACTTATTTTTATTTTCTGTTTGCAGCGGCAGCCTTTGCTACAACTTGGGTTGAGGCCGACTACGGCGACAGCGATGATCACTGTTTTTCGCTTCATAGATTGCATGCAATTTATGTTGCCAACCGCATTTCTAGGCGCCCCATCGTACACAGAAGCATTTCTGGCTTGACATTTCAGGTACGACTAGTCTCCCATGGCAGCGCCACAGGGCCAACACAATGACAGTTTTGCTAGCACACCCGTAAGTTACTGTTCTCGAATTGAAAATTAAGCTTGAACGAAAAACGAACGGCCTCAGGAAGGAAACACGGACACAATGCTCGGACACTAAGCACTGACACAATGCACGAACACAACGGACAGCATTGTGTCTGTGTTTCCTACCTAAGTCCTGTGGTTTTTTATTCAAGCTGAATTTTCATGTCGATGTGAACCCACTCGCCCAAACACAAGCGATTTTACCGTTATCGTTTTAAGTGCAATGCACGTCTTAAGCGACCCTGAACCTGCGTCCACCGGCGATGTCCGCGCACGTGGAGATGGGCGCGCGCAGCCTGGCCGCTGACATGGCACATACCCACGTGGGGGATTGGCCAGGAATCTCCTCGTCTTCCTTGGCAACGGGGGGAGATGGGCGCGCGCTGCCTGGCCGCTGACATGGCACATACCCACGTGGGGGATTGGCTAAGAATCGGGCGTGAGAAGGGCTAATGCACCCGCTTAAAGGAGTACTGACACGAAATTTCAAAGCTGAGATCCGCTCTAGGAATCAAGTACAACGACAACACAAATAGGTGTCTGTGAATAAATGCATCTTTCTTTCTTTCTAGTTGTGTGTGTGTGTGTGTGATCTCTCTTTCGCGAACATTACCGAACCGCGCAAATTCAACTCGTGCATTCGCACTTTCACATTCTTCCCCTCGGGGAAATGCGGGGAATTTTTAACTCATACCCAGCGGAGCAAACTGGGTGACGAGGAACTTCAAATAACTTTTTCAGCTCCATTCAACCTAATATGTGGTGCCAGTATCACCGACAGAACAGCAGAAGCTCGAGCCATCACGCTGCACTTCCGGTAAAAGGGTCTCCGGGTGGCCAGTCTAATTTAGCCGACGCGAGGCAAAACATTAGAGGGATATTGGAACTCACAAAGCTTGTAAGTCCGCCGCGTAAGCCGCGCCGCTAATGCGTTCCTAAACGCACGCAGGCAGCGTATCACCCCCACTTCAGCTGCCATCTCTTGTTGGCTACGGCAACAGTGCTCCGCTTTGGAAAGGAGGAAGGGTTATAGTAGCGGATTTGGAGGAGTGTATTACCTGGAGGGTGCGTTGATATCGTAATGCAACCTCTTCAAAGTCGATGAATACAGTTTGGCTGCCTTCCTGGAACCCACAGCGAGCGAAACAAGTCTGTTCTCTGAACTCAAAGCCACGTGCCATTTTCATAGGATTTTTGGGTAGGGCTTAGCCAGTTGCATGGTAGTCACCATGACGTAGGCTGGTCCGCCTCGCCTTCCGTCTCCTTCTCTCACTATCTCTCTTTCTCTATGTGCAGCTCAGCGTATTACGCGATGTCAACCCCCGAACTAACATTTTTACTTGCTTTCAGCTCATGTGTTTTAAAGCAAAGCTTTACTACTTTATTCCAGCGGTTTCGCGCAGGATGCGCAAGTAAACCTTTGGACCGGCGACACAGCCCGGGTGACGCACCCCTCGAAGCGTATCGCGTGATCCGCTGGGCCCTCTGTATGCGCTGCGCACAAGGCCCCGTTTAAAATCGTTCTGCTCACGTAGCGGCGGCGGCCGCGACGGGAGCGGCCGCTCAGCTGATCGTCGACAGCCGACAGCCGACCAAACCCGCATCGTCCCATGCATGCGCCGCTTGGTCATCTCGGGCTGTGAAAGCGAGGTCGAGCATCCTTCTGTGAGCCGTCGTTGGCAATACAGCCACATCAAAGGTTAACCAAGAGAAACCAAGACTCAACCAGACTAAGCAAGCTTTTGCTCTGCATATCCAAAGTTAGCTGAGCAAAACCACGACTATTTCTTTCATCACACTGGACATTTTTGGCGCTGACCCAGCAGCGCATGCATGGTAGGCTGCGGGTTTGGTCGGCTGCCGATCAGCTGAGCATAACGACTAACAATGGGGACTTGTGCGGAGCGCCGACAGCGGGCCCGGCGAATTACGCGATGCGCTTCGAGGGGCGTGTCGCCGGGGGCGTGTCTCCGGTCCAAAGGTTAACTTGCGTGTCCTCCACGAAACCGCTGGACGAAAGCAGTAAAGCTTGACTTTAAAATTTTCACAGACAATGCGTGGAACTTATTGGGGCAGAAGGAAAGAACCTGCTGGATGTCTCTACGTTCGGACTGCTCTTTTATTGCGGTTCAAAATACAAGGCGCGAGTCAAGGAACACCTCAAGCTTTACTTTTATTTTCGCTTGTTCTGGATGTCTCCGCTGCGGTGGAGAAATACACAGAACATACGTAAGTTTTGAGTATCTTGCCAGGCATCAACCAACACATTTTAAACGCTGTGTGTTTCCTTTGTAGTCATAGCGTAACCTTGCCTTTGAGCACAAATTGCGTACGTATCTGGTTCTTGTGCCCTTTGGCCTTTTCCACTTGGTTGGGATCGTAGAAAGTTCCGAGGTCAGCCATTTCGTCTTTGATGTTTCATAACCGTGCATTTGAAATGGTGATGGGGAACCCTCCAAGCAGATGAATTGTATATTTCATTTTCTAAAAAAAATGTTCACGCGCGCACTGCGAAATCAGCAACGAGTCAGGCCGAGATAGTGGCTGATGTGAAACTGATCAAGAGCAGTCAGAAGAGCATAGAAGACAAAACTGGAATCCTGCTGAGTAGATTGGAAGCAGTTAAAGGTAAAACTAAAACTCTTGATTGTTACGACGTCGATGTGGCAACTCTGAAATCTACAGTCGGCCTACTAACAGCAGCGTTTGAGTCCTTGAAATCACGTCTTGACTTACAAGATGACCGCTCGAGCCTTAACAATCTACTGCTTCCCAGTATTCCCGACTGTAAGGAAACTTGGGATACATTTGAGGCCCGCACCAGGGAAGTTCTGACAGGTGTAGTCTACCCGTTACGTGCGAATGACATCGAGCGGGCATTTTGGCCTGGTAAAAGTCAATTGATTGGATTGATTTTAGGGTTTAACGCGCCGACGCGACGCAGGCGATGAGGCGCGCCGTATTGGAGGGCTCCGGATTAATTTTGACCACCTGGGGATCTTTAACCTGCGCCGAAATCTCGTACACACGGGCGTTTTTGCTTCTCGCCTCCATCAGAAAAGCGGCCGCCGCGGCCGGGAATCGAACCCGCGACCTCGTGCTCAGCAAAAAAGGCTGGTAAAAGTCATCCCATTATAGCGATATTCGCTAAATATAAAACAAAAGACAAAATATGTTGGTTAGACGATAATGGGTACATTTTACTAGCGCAAAAGACGGACCACACCAGTAAGAAAACCAGAGGAGGAACGCTAGTACACAGGACGCTTGCGTTCGTCCTGTGTTTTTCTTACTCGTGTGGTCCGTTTTTGCGCTAGTAAAATGTACACAAAATATTCTGCCCTCGCAAAAAACTTGAAGGAAAATAATAGCTCCAGTCCACGCTGTGAAGGTGATTCGACTGCAAAGCTGTAAACGACACCCACAACGACTACTCATAGGGCGTCACTTGAATTCACACTCGGGGCTCTACAACGAGTGAAACCGGAGACTTCCAGCTGTTACCTGGGGTTCGCCGGGGCGGCTTCCCAAACACCTCCACGTCGGCCACAGCCGGGCGAGAGGGGCGGACGCCTCCGCTCTAACCTGGCCGTGTGTCGGCAGAAAGAAAACGGAGAGGAGCGACTTTGCACCCAGGACATCCTCGCTCAAATCGAGGAGGACATACTCGCCCCTGGCACCAGACATTCGCCCCGGGTCATACTGGCCCTTGACCTTAAAGGGGCGTTTGATAACGTGACACCCAAGGCCATCCTCCATAACCCGGAAAAAACAGGCTGCGGGGAAAGGATGTTCAATTTCATTGACGGCTTTCTCTCGTACCGCCAAGCCATCATACAGAGAAGAGACGTCTCCTCGGATCCAATCACCCTCGGAGACAAGGGATCCCCGCAAGGATCTGTCCTATCCCCTATACTCTTCAACATAGCCCTTTTCTTGAGCTGTCGAAGTGATTTTTTTCTTGTGGTGCGCACGCTAGTCAGAAAAAAAGACAAGGACAGTATCCAAATTATGATGGAACGTCATCCCATCACGCCTACAAAGGCGATGCGAATTCTTGGATTAGACATTGAGGCGCAAATAAAGAACACCGCCCTGGTTCAAAAACTCAAGACGACCACAGAGCAAGCCACTCTGATGCTACGCAGGGTGGTCAACAGACAGAGTAGACTGAAAGAGCAGGACACCACCCGATTGGTCCATGCCTTCATCTTCTCGCGCATTACCTTCACGGTCCCATACGTAGTTCTGACCAAGAGGGAAGAGGAGCAACTCGACGTCATCATACGCAAAGCCTATAAACAGACACTTGGAATCCCCATTGGCGCTTCGACAGCGCGACGGCTAAAGTTAGGCCTTCACAATACCGTAAAAGAAATAATCGAAAGTCAGCTCTCAAGCCACAAATTAAGGCTTGACCTGACACCCGCTGGCAGAAAGCTTATGGGGAAACTTCAGTGGACCCCTCAGTGTCAGCTACAGCACATAGCTCGTGCATTGAATACGAGGCAGTGCATACAAATCAGGACAATCCCTCGGAACATGCATCTCGAACATAATGAAGGAAGACGACAGGCCAGGGCCAAAGCCCTAGGTACGGATTATGGCAACGACGAGGGAACAGTGTATACAGACGGCGCAATCTTCAAATAGAAGAGAGCAATGGTGGCGGTGCTGACAAGAGAAATGCCTCACCAGCGCAATCATTCCCAAAACTATGAGTCAAGCGGCGGAAGAAGTGGCTATAGCGCCAGGTACCAAGGCAACTACGATCTTCTCCAACTCACAGCAGGCCTGCAGAATATTCATTGCGGGAATGGTGACTTCCACAGCACACCGCCTCCTGCGCGCGAACCCTCCAAACCGGAAGGTCATGATAGTATGGGCCTCGGCACACGCCTTCTTCGCGGGCAAAGATTTCGCCCACGCGACGGCCTGCGCACTCGCCAACCAGGCCATGGGAGAAGAGCCTGACCCCACCCCCGTTTTCTCGTACCGGGACATTACCCAGCAATAGGGGCTGGAACGAAGAATCTATTCACCGTCACACCCCCAGTTGAGTAAACACCAAGGATCCACGCTTCTATTAGTACAAACAAACACGTTCCCTCGTCCGGTTCGACCTCATAAGCAGTACCCTAACCAACATTCACCGCAATGCGAGTTTTGCGCACAAACAGGTTCCTTGTATCACTTAACCTGGGAATCCAGTCAAAACTCGGAATCGCCATACCATTTCTCTAGCTTAAAGCTCGAGGAGTGGGAGACTGTGCTGCCCAGCGCACACCTCGCCGACTAGGTCATGCTGACGGAGAGGGCGGAGCGTGCAAAGACAGCGTTTGGGCTTCTGGACTAAGAAGTCGCTCCTACGCATAAATGAGCTAAATAAAAGTTAATTCTCTCTCTCTCTCTCTCTCTCTCTCTCTCTCTCTCTCTCTCTCTCTCTCTCTCTCTCTCTCTCTCTCTCTCTCTCTCTCTCTCTCTCTCTCTCTCTCTCTCTCTCTCTCTCTCTCTCTCTCTCTCTCTCTCTCGAAGGGTGAGAAAGAGGGCGGCACGCGCCACTATGGCGTCACCTCTCTCACTGCCTCCCCTCACTCTTGTTTTTCAAGTGTTGCCTACAATCAGCGCCCTCCCCCTCCTGAGGTGCTGAATACAAAACCACCCTCTGTCGACTTCCCTTCTCCACGTGTGGGCGTATCTTAGTCGGCAAGCGGAGAGGCTCTCGCGCCGGTTCTCTTGGGGGCCCTGGTTCGATGCCTGGCGATGCCAGTAGTTTGTTTGTGTAACGTGGATGTAGCCAGTAAAGCGACTTGATGTATTTGAAAAATTAATTTGAATGTGTTTTCCTAAACTCTGCATCCTCTTTGACGATTTGCTATGATGTTTCGAATGACGCTTACAATTGTAGGCTTCACTTAACTGCACCTACTGCGTGGCTCGCCAACCCTCCCAAAGTCAGCAGACCGGCCGCCGGCAGGTCGTCGCAATTCATTCTCTAAGGTAAAATTAAGGCATGACAACATTCGTTATCGGAGCAATGTGGCTTTGTTTTGTTAGTTTATAAAAAGTCCGAGTCAAAAGTTCAAGTCTGCACTAGTGCACATGCAAGGCGTATATTGGCTTACGACGCTTCGCTGAGTTGGCTTTACTGGAGCTGAAAGCTGCATTTGAAACTGGTACGCCAGTAGAAATCTAAGGCCAATAAAAGTGGGAGAAGATTCAGCGCATTTAATGTAGGTAATAGGCAGCAAAAATCAATCAATACTTTTTTCTTGTAAAGACTAAAACCAAGGTACGGGAAACACTTTCGGCCCACGATGAGCTAGCACAGAGGTCAGCAGAACAACCTCTCGTGTGCGATCTCTTTTTTTTTGCATAAAGAGCGTAGTTACTAGTGATAATATATTTTAGGGATTTGGGGGATGCAAAAATGTTTTTTTTTTAGGCTGCCTACATGAAAACTCTTAGTGAAAACACGCTTGCGCGAAAACGAAGGTTTATCTCTTGGTCGGACAATGCCGTTAATGTATCGGCTAGAAACCATTAATCTTTGCTTCGTTTTGCGCATGGATGCGGTGTGTCTCTGGGATGCTTTGCAACGAATTGTTATAAGGGATATAGACATTACCCTTTACACAGTGCGGTTCTTGCCCTTTCAAAATACTACAGGAGTGCCCTACGATATATTTTCTTTATGGGGTTGTATAGCTTGTAGAAGGGCTGCATGACTGTCCGGTATGCGGAAACCCCTTACCCAACGAAGTCCGTTTTTTTGGGGTGCAGGCTGTGTTGGTGCTCCACCAGAGTGGCTGCACCTGTTAATCGATCGTGTCTTCTTGCTAAAGTTTTGATGGGCGCCTTATTGTAGCTGCTGGGGTGTTAGTCTTCTGGGATAACTGCTAACGTATGCATTCTATAATAACTGCACGCTTGTTTTTCATGCAGTAAAGTAAAATTGTGGCATGGCCGAGTGGTACAGTGCATGGTACGAGCAGGTTCAAACCTCAGGTTGAATTTTTTTGTGGCAGTTGATTTCTGCTTTTATAGGTGATCTTTTTTTCTACTGCATCCGCCATTTTGCTCTGTAATCATTATTGCATTATGAGCGAGATTGTAGACTGCGTGCCGACAGACAACTACGCGCTGGCGAGTTCGCGTTGGTGTTGTGTTTACATATCACCCACCACTTGCACGCGCAGTGCAAATCCAGCGACTGTCGGCCTCGTGCGAACGGGCCTCTTATGACCCAGAGACAAGCCAGGCAAGCCCGAAGTTGAGGGCGGAGCACCTCGCAGTTGATCGTCTCCGATGGTGCGGAGGGCGCGCAGTCACTGCGTACGCCTCAGCCAGCGAACGTTACGATTCTAAGCCCGGCTGGCAGCCTTATCTGACTTATCACGGAGCTGGCAACGACAGCCCATCAACGATAACGTTGGAAGCAAAGCATGTTGTTGTGGGGAACCAAAACCGAAACTGGATTGAACAACCCCTCCAGGAATAAGCGACAACAACTACATTCCGATACAGGTGCTTGTTCCAAACAGTAATTAATTTTTTTTCTTGAAGAAGCATTGATAAAGACTCGATTGTACATGAAGTTTTAAAATCTTGTGCATCATCCTATCGCATCGCGAGACGTGTCCTCGTCATGGCTGTAGTGGGTGCGGCCTCCGGTAATGCCACACGGATGTTGTTTTTCTTCTTTTGGGTTTTATAAATTAAATGCTCTTTTATAAACCGGATGAACGACGAGTCTATGATATGCAAATACTAACAGACTTTTGAAGAATTCACTTCAAGGCCCCTTTAAAAAACACTGAAGGGATTTTAAAACATTGTGAGATTAATTGGGCAGATTAAAGTCTGCAGTTCTATAGGCCAGGTTTTGACTACTCCGAGTGCATTTACGTGAACATGTTATTCCTGCGTACCCCTTACCATTCCCCGTGACGTTACCTGTGAGGCCCACTTGTCTTGCAACGCTATTGGACGATTTTTAACACTATAAATTTTGTGCATACGCTATTACGTCTTTCGCAATGATTTTTTCAGGAAAAATTTATTGATATTGGCATTAAGTGAAATCGTGAGGATGTAGTGTTGTGGTTTATTTTGGAGGAGTTCAAGCTTGTTCCGGTTTGGGTTCCGCCGTGTGATTCGTCCATGGTTTCTGAGTTTTCTGTGATCGCGCATTATTCGTACTTCAGAAATCATCATGACCCGCCATTCACGTGTTGTCGACTCCAGAAGTGAGCCGCATAAACCTCGTTCCACCGCTTCAGGCTAACAAGTGTGTTCAGGCTCACAGTTGTGACTTCACAACAACCATAATGGCATACATCGATACAAAACAGCTTCCGTCCTTATCAACTAAAAACTCCCATTCTGTAATCCACTTTAATGCACGCAGCCTCAGGAAGCACCACGACGAATTTCAAGCACTCTTATATTCCGTCCCCTATCCTTTTTTGGTTGTATGCGTATCAGAAACGTGGCTCAACGGCTCCGATAAGAATATTTAGAGTTTTCCCTCGTATACTCCTGAATTTTGTCACCGTGAAACATCAACTTATGGTGGTTCTGCAATTCTTGTGTTATCAAGCATTAGACACGACCTTCATCTCGAAGTACAAGACTACGAATCGGTGTGGTTGGAAATAGATAATTCATGTTTCGGCGTTGATAGTCAAAACATAATATTCGGCAGTATATATAGGTCACCTAGCTCCTCCTCCCTCCAAGACTTTTGTACAGCAGTAGACAAACTGTTTCATACGCTCTCGCACGAAAACAAAAATGTAGTGATATTAGGTGACCTTAATATTAATCTCTTAGAGAACAACTCCTCTCACGACGAGTACACCAACTGCTTTCAAGGTTATGGCTTTCAGTCATTAGTCAATATACCAACCCGCTGTCCTCCCAGTTATCCAGGAACTGTCATTGACCATGCTTTGAAGAACTTCTTTTGTACTCCTGAAGCTTATATCATACGTACGAGCATCACTGATCGCTATCCAGTTTTACTTAGTTTTAACTGTCCTAATTACAGAAGAACGAATGAATTTTCGAAATCCATATTTGACAAAAAACTATTTCCCGAACAAATCCAAAATGCTGACTGGACATGTGTAACATGTCTTAAAGACGCACAAAGTTGCTGTACTGAATTTAGTTCAAATATTACCACTTGCATAGAACGCTGCACATCAACTGTACTTTGTCGGAAAAATTATTCACGCCCGCAAAACCCGTGGATTACACCGTCTTTGCTAAAGCGCTTGCGCAAAAAAGACAACCTTTATCGCGAAGTTAAGAAACGACCGTTCAGTGCCCACCTAAAGAAGCCCTTCAAAAAATATTGCAACGAACTAAACTCTTTGTTGAAACAAACCAAAAAGGACTACTATAAATATGAGATACTAGAGACGGGTAATAATGGTTCCAAGCAGAGGCGTTTACTAAACAATTTCCTTAACAGCACCCCCGCAAAACGTGCCCCCACCGAAATAGAGGTTGGCGAAGAAGTACTTACAACGCCCGAAGATATTGCGAATGCTTTTAGCACTTACTTACCGTTGTCAGATGGTGGAGGGTTTGACACATGAGTGCCGCACCCCAGGGCTACAGAACCCAGCCAACCATCATCATCCAACTACGCCACTCATGCTAAGCCCCCCCCCCCCTTCCCCCTCCGAAGGGGAGTTTTTTTTTTTTTCTGAGTGGCGGCCCTTACCCCTGGGCATAGGGGGGCGATGGTCTGCCGTCTCTTCATTCCTGTACGAAATGGAAAAAACCATTACTGCCGCGATACTTACGCGGTGTCAATCTGCAAAAAAGGAGAAGCCTTAGTAAGTGACAGAAATTTGTCCCCCATCCTCCTCGAAAATTACTGCCGGTGAACACCAAGTGGAGATGAAGCCCTGGGCCCCAAGCCGTCGCTGCTCTCTTTGCAGGTGAAACCAGACCTCTTTCCGCCCTTTTGAAAGTACTTCATGGAGGCCTGGTCGCCGCTCAGAGTGGGTGACAGCGCAGCGGGCCAGCCATACTTGATACGAACATTCCACCAGGAGCAAAACGAACTGATTGATTGCTGCGCGCGGGAGTGGGTTGAGGAACCGTACTGTCTCGTATGGGATACAAGGAAGATCAAATGTTTGGGCTATTTTGCGTAAGAGCGCCTGCGGAATTGCGCACTCCAAAAAGATATGCATCGTGGACTCTGCCGCCCCACAGAACAATGTGCCCTGCGGTGCGCCGGAACCAATCCTACAGGTGCACGAGTGCGTCTAGTGTAGAAAAAGAGGCTCCCGCGCGCAAAAAGCCATTGGAAAGATGCCCTGCGGGGTTCTAGAAAGTTTGCCAGAATTAATTTCCATTTTGGATTCCAGTTTACGAGCGTGTACTGCTTCAAGTTAGGCGGGAGGCCGGGGGACAGTATCTCTTCCAAATCCTTCAGCGGCGACGCGAATAAGTTGATATCGGGAACCGCTTGTTGGAGGCGAAACAGGGCATTAGCTGCCCCGTTATAAAACAGCGAAGGAGTACCAGCACGAACGACGTTATTGCGGACGGAGCTCTGCATAAACAAACCGAGACGAGGGCTAAGAAAATAGGATGCGAGACAACTGGTTAGCGGAATGTCGCAGCCCAGTGCCACCTGCGTCCACTTCACGTGTAGCGCTGTTACTAGAACTCCCACATCGGTGAGGCCGAGGCCTCCCTTGCTTCTGGGCAGCTGTATTATCTGCCTCTTGACCCTGTCCGGCTTGCCGCCCCAGAGGAAACGGAACACGATGCGCTCGGCCTCCAGTTTGGTTCGCGCGGGCACGGTCATGACTGAGGCGATGTAGCTTAACAGCGTAAACAGCAAAGTCCGCGCGATCGTGGCGTGAGCGGTCACTGGGCAGCGCAGGGTTTCAAAATTACGAGCCTTCATTTGTAGTTTCGTTAACGCACCATGCCAGTTGCCGTCTGTCCCGCGCCTACGGATCTCACCTACATGTGTTTTCTCAGTATAATCCACCGCGGTGTCGGCGAATCGGCCAATTAAACACAGTCGCCCAATTAAAAAACAGGCCTCTGCCTCCAGATTTGAACCCACACAGTATATGCCACTCGCTCTGTGGTTCATCAAATTAGGCTACGGGAACATGCAACGAGGCTTTGAAATAACAGGTATATATGTCGAGGGCAGTCCCCCTCATATCGGACATTGCTGTTTACTTGTTGGATTGCAGTACTTTGAGCTTCTAAGCTGAGAATTGCTTGAAAAACGTTTGTGCAGTAGGCTTCACCCTAACCTCCGCAAACATCTGATGAGCAGCTAAAACGTTTCTTCGAGCAGTATTATCGAACAGGAATGTGTGGTCGCGATGAAGATCAGTCTGCTATTTCACCCTGCGAAATAGTTTTATGGTTTACGATAAACATTCAGATGGTTTAATTTAGTTATTACGTACATTACTTCGTTTTTAGTTGTCTTTAGATTTTCTACATGCGTACTCGTCGCACAGGCATATGTAGCTTATGGCGAAATACGTCCATTATATGAAACAATACTTGCTCGCTACAAATGGTGACAAAATGTTTATCCGGTCCGTCTCTGAAGTCGAAAACATGTGACCAGGTAGTCATGGGGATTCCTGAAGTATGTATAATGCGGAATCACAGCTATAGTTGGAAGCCAAGGGCATGTTGACGGTGAATCCTACACCGAAACTAGCCCGAATTCTGCGAAAATAAACTACAATAACTATATTCCGACACATACGTCATGCGAACTGCACTAAAGTATTGCCAAAAACATCCCTTACACAAACACTGTAAATGCATGAACTGTAAAATCTTCGTCGTCGTTCATTAGATCTCAAGGTGAGTTTGCGTCATTTCGCGTCACGGCTGCAGTTGCTGCGGTTGCGGCCGCCACAGACCTCCATGATAATTTTTCTTCTTTGGGGCTTTAAAACCTAAGTGCAGCGCTAGCGACTGCATAAAAGATGAATACCATGTTTAATTGAGCCCGTTTATTCAATGTAAATAGAAGTTAAACAAATTTAAAAACGGTTGGCTACCACTTAGCAGCCAATATTAACCACATTGTTTAGCACTTACATTTCCAACTCGCGTTTCTTCTTGGCGTGTGAAATGTTTACGGGACTCTTCATTAAATTTACTTTTTCCGAGCAAGTAAATGATTGTCCGAAAATGGCAAAAAGTCACAGATTGGCATGCCCTTCGGTGCGGAACTCAGAATAGTGAAAAGGTATTGCTGCCTTTCCAAACATTGAAATCGGAAATGCATTTGTATAACAACCATCCCCCGCGGTGGCTCAGTGACAAAGGCGTTGTGCAGCTGAGCCCAAGGACGCGGGTTCTATTCCTGGCCGAGGTGGCCGATTTTGAAATGGAAGGGCAAAGCGAGAACTCCCGTGTGTTCGAGATTTCGGCGCATGTATTGATCCCCAGGTGGTCGAAATTAATCCGAAGCCCTCCACTACGGCGCGCCTCATTGCCTGTGTAGCGTCGGCTCATTAAAACTCATGTTCACCCAATCATCTACATAACAATCTTATTTGAAACCCTTTTCACCATATTCTCTAGAATATGGCAGCGCAGTGAGATGGTGTACTGTGCTACAAGGTACTGCGCTAGTGGATAAAGTAAATAAGGTACTTCGCTAGTGAACACGAAGTTTTGGCTTGATTCCTGGCAATGACAGTCGCCTTTTGCATTATGTAAAAACAAGGCAGCCGAACGATTAAGTAGCATTAGCATAAACGTATATGTACCTGGAGTGCTTCGCATGTTCAAATCATTTAGGTGTCAGAAATTGGTCTGTAGCCCCTACATCTCCTCCCACAGCCTTCGGCAAAGCCTCACATAATCTTTTACTCAGAAAATTCCAGTTTCCAGTGAATTATAACAATTTTACAAGTTTGTCATCCTCAAATCCCTTTCCCCCTTAATACTCCACAGCTGTAAAATAATGAACAGCTCTATTTCAAGCAACGGGGCGAAATAGTGACAGGGTTGGTTTCCAGTGCTGCACAGATTGAATTATGTATTCCGGTATCTCTCGAGCTGCTTTTGGATATTCAGGCCGCAAGCGTAAAATAAGACCGAATTTCGCGATGTCTTGTAAACGCGTGTGGGTACACAGCACTCTATATTTCTTTATTCAGAGTCTGAACAGTTACATAGTACTCTACACGTTTGGTTTTTCAAACTGAGTCGTAAATATTTCTTCCCGAAATCCTAGGGAAACCCACTCTCTCCTGCAGCTCCAGGCCAGCTTCTAAAATTGTAGCAATGCTCGAGGACTACTGTACTGCCGCTGAACTGTCACAAAATCTCCAACAGCCCGTTGCTTGCTTTTTACAGTAAAGCTGTATACTTCTACCTCCCAATGGCTTCATCGCCGTGAGAAAAAACGACCTCCGTGGGCAAAAACGCCATTGCACCAAGGCCTAAAACGCAGAGCCCATGTGTCAGGCTAATCAGGCATACATCACAGGGCTCAGAATTCGCTTAAGGAAACCACGAAACAAGCGTCGAAACGGCATTATGGATGGTATGGCGCCTGTGAAAAATGCGACTGCTCCCACCTTGTCTTCCTGGTAAAAATTATGTTTGCATATTATCTTTGAAGGCTAGGGAGGACTAGTGTCACTAAATAGAGCAGTTCTTGCCCCCGGCTGCAAGTGCGTGCGTCCGGCTAGGCAGGACCCAGCATCTGCCGCCAGAGTTGTCAAGCCCCTTCTGATGCTTAAATGCTCTTAATCGCGTTATTATCGATTCGCATTCAGAACGACGTTATTCGCGCGCAGCCGCAGAGCAGGGAGGATAAGCTAAGTCTACCACAGTTGACCGACTAAAGCGCATAAACAGCAAAACGGCGGCGCCCGTGAACCGTCGCATTGTAAACAATTGTCACGTAATCCGAGCTGACCAATCACCATGGCGGCGGCGCAGAACGATAGGAGAAAAGAGTGCCGATACTCTGAACCCTTATCTGGTGACACTAGCCGACCCCAAGCGACGAGCCCGCATATACGACGAGAAAGAGTGTATACACTCCTCCATCACCATTTGTAGTGGTTTAGAACAGCTTCGCTGGACATCCACTGCCGCAGGGCGGTATGGGGGCCAATTTTTTTTATCGTCTTGCAAACAAAAGCCACAAAAAAAAATCCGCTGCATCAACCCGCACATTCAGTACTAGGCAGAGGCTCGCGTTGTTCTCTGCCCCTCATTTGAAGCTTCAAGAACGTCACGTGAGCGGTGAATACAAAAATATCTGAGTTGAAAAGAAAGGTGGACGACGTTTTAAGCGCACAAAGTTCTATGCAGGGAGATTTTCGCTTTTCCTCCATGCTTCTAGTCCCCGCGTTGCAAAACTATTTCAAGTAACGTCCCCTATAAGTCAACTGCTCTTAGAGGGAGGGCGAGGAGGGATGGAGGGAGAGAAGCAAACGAGGGCACTTCTTCCTCAGGCACAAAGAAAGATCGGCAGGAAACGCGTCGCACGTTCTTGCACGACTCACGTCCGAGGCCTCCTTCTGCGTCGCTATAACTTGAGTAAACGGGGCTGGTACGACCTTCAGTTTTGTCGAAGCGCTACCTCGGCATGCATCAGTGCTCCTGATGCACTGATAAGGCTTTCACACACTTATCGTCCAGTCACCTTTCCTCCTAAAAAGAAACTTGAACGGCATAAGCCCTTATTTTACATTTTTGTTAGAATAATCGCTTCTGGAAAGACAAGTTTGCTGTTAGAGTAACCTTGTACAAGTAAGGGGACTTTTCCAAGTAAGATTTTTTCGAAAAATGACCAATAAAAAAACACATATCAGGGCCTTTTCGTTTTGCTTGCTTGTTTGTAAGCATGAAAGCAAAAGCGGTCCAGGATCACTACTAAAAGCACACGGAAGTTTGTATGCCGATTGCGGTTTCCGGAAGCACCAATCATGATGATGAGGATGATGATGAATATGATGAGGAGGATGATGCCCTCAAAGCGTTTGGCACGTACCCACAAGGGGGGATTCGCCAGGGCTAAATCAATTACTGAAATTTGCGAGGACCTCAAAATACTAATTTATTACAGGAAAGAGAGAGGCTGTAAAATGCATCTTCGTTACGATTAAAACCCGAATTACCCATTAATTCTTAGCCTTCAGCATTTCAAGCGACCTGAAGCTGAAAGGAAAGCTTCAATGCAGACCGACTGCAGGTGTTGGTGAGCTTCTTTGTCGTTCGCTTCCCCTTTTTCCCCTCGTCTACATCGTGAGCCGAGTCGCCCGAGCATCGTCTGATATTTGCCCACCACTCAGATCGACAATTCCATTTTGGGGGCCCATGTGGTTAGCACTTCATTTCAGTACAACTGGATGGTGCCGTCATTTCCCTCGAGACTTCAGGTAGCTTTGTAGAAGAATAAAATCAAATGCTCGCCTAAGCGCCAGTGCTAAAGCCGACATGGCATGCCCACGAGTTTCTGTATTGGATGAAAACGAATAGGTAAACGTACCTTTGCCTTCGCCGGTATTGTGTAAAAACAGCGAGAAATCTCAAGAAAGCAGGGTAGGCATTGTTTATTCGAAAGGCCTCTACTAGGATACGTCCGGATGCAACGTATCTCAAGAGTTAGGGGCATTCTCCACTGACCGGCGAACGTCGCGCTTGGCGAGTTAGTCTACCACGGTAAAGCGCGTCTGTATAGGCTTAATTGCACTAATTTTTTTACATTCAGAATAGGGCACCTCGAACGCCGGAATGCAGCCCTATCCTTACAAAATTCACGCCTTACTGACAATGTTAGTCCCAGTCCGAGAGACCCAGTCGGGTGAAATTAGGACTCGGATGACGTACGCGTGGCGGTCGCAGGAGCACTGAGACAGTATTGTTTTATAAGCGAGACTCTTACAGAAAACAGCATCCGTGTGTTTATTTTCTTGGTTTCTTGTCACCATGTACATTGGTTTCTGAAAACAAGTTTTCAATTTATTATCGCCGAAAAGAACTTTTGAACGATTACTGGAATTGCATGTGTTCGCTTTTTTCAGGTGTCCAAGTGTCCATCTCTATTATTACGAACAGTCCCCAATGTAACTGCAACCCGCCGCGGTGGCTCAGTGGCTAAGGCGTTGCGCTGCTGAGCACGAGGTCGCGGGTTCGATTCCCGGCCGCGGCGGCCGCTTTTCTGATGGAGGCGGAAAGCAAAAAACGCCCGTGTGTTCGAGATTTCGGCGCACGTTAAAGATCCCCATGTGGTAAAAATTAATCCAGAGTCCTCCACTACAGCGGGCCTCATCGCCTGCGTTGCGTCGGCGCGTTAAACCCCACAATCAATCAATCAATGTAACTGCAGGTTGCTTTGTCTCTTGTTTAATTCTTGTTTTGTCTAGCGACTGTCTTTATGTGAACTGCGCTTGGTGCTAGCCGCGCCGATTTTTGTGTCCCATAATTTTACAGACGCGCCCGACACATTGGAGAAGAGACGAAACTAATTTTGTTTGAGCTTCTCTTTCTTGCGCCATATGGTCAAGGCTTAAAACCAATGGCTTGAGGTATTAGCGATGCTCCAGCAGATATACGCGCTATGGTGCAATCACTGCTCGCAATAAGCTGGCTGCATGCGTGAAAGCAACTGGGCCCACGCATTCGTTTGAACGCTGTGAACAGGACACGTGCCGTATGAGACATATAAATTGAGTTATCCAAAATAAAACGCGGTGTGCTTATAGAGTGCGGTGCTGCCTAAACAGCGAGTTGCATATGCGGCCAGCAGATCCCCAGAGAAATCCCATTCCTGTTTATGCGATGACATTTATTAGGGAGTGACACACTGATATATTTCTTATTCAACGCTTTATTGCAAAAAGGACAGCTGCTGTATGGCACGTGCTTTATCAATTTCAACGCTTTTTGTGGAACTATTGCAAGTGTAAGTTGTAAAAATCAATCCTATCGTTTTTCTTTCGCGTGCTCAGCGATCAACTCACTCCCTATCAATTTTCTCGTCATATATATACAGGTGGACGATACCCTGGTGTTAGGCCCTTTAAAGAACGAAGGTTGGTGTCAAAAACTATATATATATATATATATATATATATATATATATATATATATATATATATATATATATATATATATATATATATATATATATATACAAGAGAAGAAAAACTTGGAACAAGGTAAAAGCACGATTGTGGCCTACGTTTCAGCAAAGAGCAAGTTCTCTTTGCTGAAACGTAGGCCACAATCGTGCTTTTACCTTGTTCCAAGTTTTTCTTCTCTTGTGTTCTCTACCATCTTCAAAGTTCTACTACTTCCTGGATTATATATATATATATATATATATATATATATATATATATATATATATATATATTGAAGGTTCTGACGTTATAAAATTTGCATATGCTCTTGATGTTTACTTCGCACAGCAATGAATATGTGATTGCGGTTGTGCTCTAAGTGGGTAAAAGCCTCAATGTCTCTATTTGTTTTCCGCATCGTTTGCTTCCCTCTCTGTAATGACCCTCAAGTGAAGGGTGACGTCATAAATAAATAAATAAATAAATAAATAAATAAATAAATAAATACATAAATAAATAAATAAATAAATAAATAAAAAATGCCTCCCGTGCTGTGGTGTGCTTGTTTGCTAAAGTGCGCAATAGCCGTTTTTTAATCCAATAGCTCAACCTCAAACTTTGTTTGAAGTGAATTCGTGAGAAACAAATTCAGCCTCGGCCATGGAATACATTTCTTGGGAATACGAAGCACCTTTTATTGGGGCCTCTTTTGGCAGCGCCGAAGAGAGTAGAAAACATGATGAATTCTCTCCAGGAGGGACGATTTTAAGCCATTGTACCCTGGGAAAGTTAGCCACCTGCTAAACTGTACTGGCGACGCGGGGGGCACGAAGTGCGGCTACATATACATCACGTTTTAGGTGAGTTTTTTTTTCTTGAACACAGGCAGACTTTAGACGATGAAAGTCGACACCACCGAGCGGAGGAGGAGTTACGCGGGAGGGGCAAACAGACGGCTATTATCTTTCGACGAGATTGGCACTAAAGCAAGCAGGTACGGGGAATTTTTTCTCCTATCCGTTTTCCGAACTCTGCAACGCGTATTTGAAACCTTAAGATTGGAGGCTTTCGCCTTAAAGTGTCTTGCCCGTAATTTCTTACTCAGAAATCCCCATATAGTGCGTAGCATTCATAGCCCACTTGGTCACTCTGCGCACAGTGCTTTGCAGTACGCGGAACACCTGCAGAAGTTCATCTGTCATTGTTTCCGAGTCTCAGCACAAGGTCGCTAGCAGCGTCTTAGGGCCGGTCGCTTTCCGTCGGGCTACAACTTAGGGACGTGTTGGCCCCATGGTCCCATCAAAACGTGCCTCTCGCGCGAAAAATTCTCTTATGGCATAACTCCAAATGCAAGTCGAAATGCGTAACTTCAAATGCAAAAAAAAAAAAAAAACTCCCACCTCCCCTCGCGGGAACCCCTGTGTAGATGCGACGCATAGGGGGTTCACGTTGCAGCGTTGGACAGCGGAGGAACGGCGCTGGAACGATGGAGCGGAGCGGCGCAGGCACCGTGTTTTATAGCGCGCATAACGGTGAGGGGACGCGCCGGCGCCAGTGCGTCTGCCGCGGCTATGACGCAACACAATCCAACACAATCCACTTTTATCCAATCCAATCCAAATCCAATGCAATGCAATCCAAGCCAAGCCAAGCCAAGCCAATCCAATCCAATCCAATGCCCCTAGCGAGTGAGTGTTCGCTATAGGAGAGGAGAGGGGTGAGCGGCGGAGAGCGCAGCTCGCGCGGCGAGGAGAATGGGGGAGGGCCGGACGCTGACAACAACGCCGACGACGCCGGATGCAGGGACAAGGCGAGTGAATGAGATGCAGTCGCATCTAAATAACTGAAACTTTGTGCGCGGACCATCATCACCTTTCTCAACACCGTCATCGCCATCGTCGTCGTCGTAGTTGTTGCTCTCGTCGGAGGCTCCTGAATCTGGCATAGCTAGCTGGGTATCTTTGCCCGGCTGACAACGCCAGACACGTTAAAGGTCGTCCTCTCTTTGTTTCTTTCCCCATCTCCCTTTGTCTGTCTTTCTCTTTTTTCACATCGAATTGAATTGTATTCATCGTGGTTTCTATTCACCCCAGACGTGCCCCCACTTCCCAACCACAACTTCGAGCAGTGGAGGACTTCCCTGGCCAGCCCAGACACGGATACCCAGCTTACCCTGGTAATTCGAGCTTGGACAGCCACTCGAACACAAGGAATCCCGGACCAGGGATGCCTTTCAAGGGGCGAAGAACATAACACCAGCCTCTGCTGGACAAATAAAGATTTATTCTTCCTCACTCGCTATCTTTCTGTGTTTCGGCTGTTCTTTTTTCACCGCGTTACAACGGTTCACTTGGACGCACAACAAGAAAATCTTTTGCGGCAGTGCCTTGGCTCACGGAGTGCTGGCTACGTGAGCAGTGCAGCTCGCAGGGACCGTGATAGCGATCGAGCGGTGGGACCAGAAACTAAACTGCTACGAGATAATAAACTCTGGCGAACGCAGAAACCATTTATACGTAATATGTGCCATTTCAATCCGTCATTTCGACAACACAGTAACAGATACTGGCATGCCGAAGTTCGGGGCTTAAGTACATCTGATCAAAATCAATAACCGAACCTTTCTACATTTCTCAAAATGAGGAATTTTAAGTGGTACTCTACTGAAGGAAAAGAAAAAAAAAACTTCGCTGTGGAGCGTAAACCCGCTGATTTATGCTCGCGGCCACATGTTTGTTATCGTGACCCACTTTAGCAGCAATCACAATAACTTAGCTTTGGTTCAGTGACCTCGCTAGACAATGCAGGCTACTGCACCGACCCCATAACGAATGAGCGTTATTTTCCAAGGCTGTCAAAAGCGACGGCGTGAATGCGGACACCGAGGGAGCTCCGCACAATGTATATTACCACCGACGCACAACCGGAAACCTCCTTCTTCGGGAAGAAAAGCTGTACGTGGCGCACACATTAAGCAGCACTCTCGCACCGCCTTTCATGATGAAAAAAGGTCATCTGGGTCATCTTGGGTCATCTTAATCAGAAAGGTCATCTAGGGCCACCTTTGTTTCTCTAGCTAATTCCAAATGACCCGGGTAGCGTCTTATAAAAGGCAAAAAGCTTACCTCAAGATGGTTAGCTCCAATTTTCACCACTGTGGCTTGGTCAGGAAACAAAGTGAGCACTAAGAAATTAAAACAAGCATGCTGTACGCACACTGGTATTACTAACGTTTTTATGAGAACGAGAGAAAAGCGCTAACTGGAGGGAGGGCGGTAAGAATGTAATCGGGTAAAGTTTCACGCCATAAAAATAGCGAAGGAGGTCCAACCTGTTTACCTCACGGCACGTTAACCATTACGCTTTTGACAGGAAAAGGAAACCCGCATTTGCGTTAACGGCCTTGTTCCGGGACAGTGTGTAATACGAAAAAGAAAACAGCGAGTGCATACATCCCACTTCGCGCTTTTGAAAGCCATATACATTGATGCTCACACGTGCAAATCAGGTATATATTTACTGCTATGAATAGAAAGTCTGTCATGCAGGCAAAAATAAAGTGGATGTTTTAAACTTTTTGGGCCAGAAATGGTAGGCGAGATGAGGCAGAGACAGCCAAGAGGACATTTTTCAGATTACCAAAATCATGAATGAATAATGAATGAAAAGATTCTTTGGCTGCAAGAGCAGCTTCCTCTTCCCAATTGAGTTAAGCATGTCGACCAATATCCTCTGATTGTACAGCCCCTAATCACAGCAATCTCTCGGTAAATTTCGAGTGGCGCTTAAGATGATTGGTGTTTAGTACCCCAATCTATTATGATGGAAAATTTTGCACCTAACGGTACATTATTATTTTAAATAAAGGACATTTGCCACGACCTTGTAACAATGTTTTAAGGGAAATCTAAGTATTAGCTTCTTGGTTTATCGAGCGCTGACCAGAGAAATAGGAAGGCTCCCGTTCTCACCTTTGTTCGTCAATGCAATACCCATGATGTCCTCTTGGCTGTCTATGTCTCACCTCGTTTAGGGAACCTTGCCACAACACTCATATTCTAATAATTTTGTTTATTTATGTGTATACAAGACAAGTTTTATTCATCGTAACAAATATTTACGTCCTTTACACGCGTCATCAGCAATATATTTCCATTTCACAGCCACTAAGCGGGATTTATGGATTCGTTGGTTGCTTTCCACATCTCTACAGCATCTCGAAACAGGGCAGGCCGTTAAACCAGATGCGTGTTTCTTTTAGGTGTCAAAAATAATAGTTAACCTACCCTAAGATAAGCAGGCCTGACCTCATTGGGTGTTTCATGGCGCGGACCCTTAACCAACTGAATTCCCCCCACTACGTTGTGCTCTCCTCCAGTTCTCATAAAATCTTTCGTAATATCCTTGGGCATACCGCACGTTAATTTTGATTTCTGAGTGCCAACTTCGTTGTCTAACTAGGTCAGTGCGATGAAAATGGAGATTCTAGTTTCCGGTAAGCCTTTTGGCTTTTGCAAGACGCCATCGTCGTAATCTGTGGGGAGAGGGTAAATACATGGAGAGGGGTTGTTTTATACCTCCGGCGCCTGCAGCATTTTGTTCCCAGAGACGCAGTTTTCCGCTTGTGAGTCCGAAGGAATATAAATGGTGCATATTTTCTTCAGTGTCCGCATTTACGCCATCACTTTTGGCAGCCCCGGACACTAACGCTTATTCGTCATGGCGCCGACGCAGTGGCCTCCATCAACGCTACAATACCAAGTGATTTTGCGAGGTCACTGAGTGAAAGCAAGCTATCGCGATTACTTCCAAAGTAGGTCACAATAAAACATGCAGCGGCGAGCACAAATCAACGGCTTCAGATGATGCAAAGCAGTGTCTTTCTCCCTTTAATATGGTATCGCTTTAAATTGCCAGTGCGTTCCCCGGGCCTAACAGTGTAAAATCTTTGTTCACTTATGAAGGTCAAATGTTTTACCCTTTCTTGGACAGCGGGACATATATGCCTTGCCTTCTATTTCATGTTGTGGGCACTCTTGCTCCGTGACAAATCCCGCGTAATTGCGTAGGCGTCCCTAATTACACCTGTATTCACATGCACTTTCGTAACGTTGCCCCTGAATGGAAGCACGCTGCAAGACAAGCAGAATCCCTTGGTTTTTACGCCCATTTTGTATTTTTTGTGTTTTTTGTGAGCTACGATCAAGCAAAAAAATTCTAGAAAGAAAATATTGTCTTTGTTGCATTACAGTGCCTACTTACAAACAACCAATCGCTATATTTGGTGATTGCTGAGCATGTATAGGTAAACGAAATGAATTTTGCGAGAAGCAGTGCGATTCAGTTCGCGACAGAGAGGGGGCTGTTCATACTGCACCGATGTAGTTTTCGTGTAAAAGTCAGAAGGAATATCTCCCGGCTGAAGAAGAACCTTCCCTGGAAGAACTTCACTGCGATACGTCGGCACTTTGCATGCCCAAACCCATGAATCAGAGCTTCATCTCCTGTTGGTGCCGTTAGTGCTCAACCATCAAGAATTAAGCCCACGCTAACTACACATTAACTGTACGCAATGTCCCATTGTGTGTCAGTTTATTCACCCCATTTCACCAGAAGAAGTATCATCGCCAAGTCTATCGCGGGACAAACGGGTGCCACTCCAGCTAAGCGACCCAAATGACCGTGGGACATACAAGTCCCACTTTTTTTCTCAGCAATAAAACACTTTCTAGCTTTTGAGTTTGTTTTGTTATAACAAAAAAGTAAAAAAAAGCCAACCTATAATGTTTTCAACACAATAATATTTCTTCTCTTCTTGTGTCCACGAAAAGGTTAAGCTCCAATATCTTTATTAAAATTCCTTTTCTGCATGTCAGTGCCGTTATGAGAAAAAGAAGCTAAGAATAAGAATACTTATATGAATGAATAAATAAGTTGTATATAGAAGGATGTCACTTCGACCCGTCGGGCAAATAGGGAGCTATACATAAATTAGATTGTATACGTGAGTGCTTCGATAACGTTCTGGTAGCGATGTTCATGCAGAGGTTTTCCGGAGGGCCCCAGTCCTCTTCATCCTCCATTTTCGTTTTCCTTGGCGCTTCTGCTGTCGGACTTCTCCAACACAAGTTGTGTCCTTCCGTAATTGTTTTGGTGCGGTGAAAGGTCGGTTTTCTTACTACTCAGATCTTTCTTCGCGCATTTTTTTCTGGTGACACTACAGGTCTTCTTCTACTTTTATTTTGTTGCTTTAGAGCAGATTCGTTATAGGCGATGTGCTAACCAAACCTGCGTAGGTCGACAGGCTTCGTGGAAAAAGTCGCGCTTCAAAATTAATCCTTGCGGCAAACCCAGATTCTTGGAGAGGGCTCTGTAGCTCTCAATCTAAGCTTGGCTTTCTAGCAAAATCAGTGACTCGGAAATACTAGAATGCAAAAACAAATACACATTCTATCGAAACGATAGAAATTGTAGGTCAGGTGGTGGTGTAATAATTGGAATAAACTCTACCATTATGTCTGCTGCGGTCAATGCTTCCAGCAACCTGGAAATTTCATGAGCGTCCGTAACACTTAAAGACAAGAAGGTTATAATAGGAGCATGCTACTGGTCCCGGTCAGCCGACTAATCTTTCATTGATAATCTTCATGACGTAGTTAACTTAATTTTCGTTCGATACCCCCATACGCCGGTTATACTTTTTGGCGACTTTAATTATCCCAGCATAAAATTGACCAAGGAGGGTCCTGGCATAGTACCTCTAAATTCCGAAGCAAAGTCGTTTCTTGACCTTTGTTCAACCTTCCACTTCACCCAGATGGTAACAGAACCAACTCGATGATCTGGAAATTCAGCCAACATACTTGACCTTGTATTAACGACGTTTCCAGAAGCAATGCCACCATTGTCAGTCCTTCGATTTGAGCTAAATTTTGCTACTACCCGTAACCCCAAAAAAGTAAAACAGATACGTGATTATTCCCGAGCGGACTACGAGAGCATAAATACCGAATTATCCTTATTCGTAGAAGACTTCCTAGAAACTTTTTCTTCGCGGTCATTAGAGAAAAACCAATGTCTTTTCCGAGACAAAGTAGCCTATTTATCTAGCAAGTATATGCCGCTTCGTTGCATAAAAACTAACAGTGCCCCGTGGTTCAATAAAAAAACTTCAGCGACTAGCTAACAAAAAAAAGTGTGTGTTCCGTCAAGCCAAGCGCTCTAATCTTCCAGAAAAATGGCAAGATTATCATCTTGCCAATCGCAACTATCTCCGCGCATGGCATAAAGCGAGACATATTTACAACACACAGACATTGCCCGAAATGCTTAGAAACCAGCCACGTCAATTCTGGAAACTTGTCAATGCTCATCACGATGATATTATTACCATTACATCAAATGATGGTGTCATGCTTTCCAACGAACAGTGTGCTTCCGCGTTCAATGACTTCTTTGTTAAACCATTTTCAAACACCCTGCACGCACCGAACTCTTCAGTTCATAGTCATCAACTTTCGAACATGCCTCCGGTTTTTATAGATCCATGCGGCGTTGCTAAACTAATTGAAACTCCGAAACTTTCCTCAGCCGCTAGCATCGATAATATAAATTCCAAGTTTCTAAAAAATACCAAAGAGTACTCCTCAATTATTTTGTCAAAAATTTTTGAACAATCTTTACTAACAAGCACCCTGCCGTCTGACTGGAAAGTGGGGAAGGTGGTTGCCGTCCATAAAAGTTCAGATAAGCATATTGTCAATAATTACCGCCCCATTTCACTTACAAGCATTCCGTGTAAAATTTTAGAGCACATTTTATCACCCGAAATCGGTCGTCACTTGGATTTCAACAAGTTCTTTCCCAATTCTCAACATGGGTTTCGTAAAACTTTTTTATGTGAAACTCAGCTAGCCTGCTTCACACACTCACTTCATGGACCAGGGTTCCGAAGTAGACTGTGTATTCCTTGATTTTTCCAAAGCCTTTGACAAGGTATCACACGAACTACTAATTTTAAAACTAAGGAAACTCAACCTCGATCCTAACAACTTTGCCTGGTTACGTAACTTTCTCACAAACCGCTCTCAGTTCGTGTCTGTTAACCAAGTTACGTCTTCGTTTTCTCAAATCCATTCAGGTGCTCCTCAAGGCTCTGTTCTTGGACCACTTCTCTTTTTAATCTACATTAATGATCTTCCTACCACAGTACAGTCTTCAATTAACTTGTTTGCTGATGATTGGGTTCTTTACCGCGAAGTTACAACTGATAATGACACTGCTATACTCCAGTCATATATTAACGCAATCGCTGCATGGTGCAATGCCTGGCTTATGTCTTTTACCATAAATAAACGTAAAGTAATGCATGTATCCCGTAAAATACCTGGTAGTTTTAACAATACCCTTAAAGGTAATCTTCTGGAGACTGTAACATCGTGTAAATATTTAGGCGTCTATATATTATCCAATCTCTCCTGGAAACCGCATATTAACTACAATAACAAATAACGCTAACCGCACGCTCGGCTATTTAAAATGAAACTTTTCTAATCTTACGTCCTCGCTGAAACTTCAATTGTATAAAACTCTAATTCGTCCGAAACTTGAGTATGGCGCTTCTATTTGGGACCCTGGCCTGGCATCTTTAACTTCATTTGTTGAATTCGTTCAAAACCGTTCTGCGCGTTTCATCATTTCTAATTATCACCGCACAGCTAGTGTAACAACCACGAGATCAAGTTTTCCCCTACCCGATCTGTCATTACGCCGTCAGCATCAGCGTTTGTATTTATTTCATAAAATCTTTCATCACGAAACACTTCACGCTTTGCTTCTTTCAAGTCCCTAGTTCATATCGCGTCGCTTAGATCACCGTCACAAGATTGAACCCTTCCATTGTAACGCTAATGCGTTCTATCACTCCTTTCTACCCCTACCTCCTTTCTACCCACTGGAACCACCTTCCCGAGCCGCTAGTTCTAAATCGTGGCGATCATTTATTCAGATCTGCGGTGTCAACTTACATTTTTAGCGAGTCATGAATATACCATTTTTTTCGAACATTTGTGCCTATTGTGGTCATTTTGCTGTATTATTGCCTACTATCATGTTTCACTTGTGCTGCGTTACCGCTTGCTGATTAGATGTCAAAAATATCCTGAATACGTACCGTCTTTTTTCCATCTCTTAGTCATTTTATTTACGTTAGTTTTGCATCGTTTGCATGCTGTTATGTCACACAAGACTGGAACTTTACTGCTGCATTTTGTTGCGAACTTGGCCTGATATTATTGGCCTTCAGTAATAGCACGAGAAGCAAAAACGTCGAAATACTCCCACAACAAACCTCAGGGAACGCCACCGACTAGCCAGGCGAGCGGGCCGTGCCGCGGCGGCCGGGGTCACGTGACCCGATCGTCTCCAGACTTCGGCAACGCTTCCACTTCGGAGTCAAAGCAGTCGGAGGCGCTCGGAGTGGAGGACGACACTGAGACGACCAACCGAACACACGTCGAGCGCTCGATTTCGACCACCCGAATACAGCATTAGTTTGTCCTCCGCTCTGCTCTGCGGCTGCGGGCGACTGACGTCATTCCCAATTTTAAAAAAAGATAACGAATGTAACACAATTTCAGCGGCAGAATTGTGTCTGACGATGCGGCCGTAGATGCGGAAATCTCGCAACACTGGTAAATGCCGAAATTGTCGCCGTTGCTGACTTGGGTGCCTTAGTGGCGGTACTCTAGTACCTTATCAACTGACACTGCGCTTGGCTTATCTGGCAGCAAATGCCGAGTCCCGCCCAGCCTGACCCAGCCTGACCCATCTTCAACGAAAATTGCTCTATTTATTGACACTAGTCCTTCCTAGCCTTCAAAGATAATGATGATTGATTGTAGGGTTTAACGCGCCGACGCAACGCAGGCGATGAGGCGCGCCGTAGTGGAGGGCTCCGGATTAATTTTGACCACCTGGGGATCTTTAACGTGCGCCGAAATCTCGTACACACGGGCGTTTTTGCTTTTCGCCTCCATCAGAAAAGCGGCCGCCGCGGCCGGGAATCGAACCCGCGACCTCGTGCTCAGCAGCGCAACGCCTTAGCCACTGAGCCACCGCGGCGGGTCTTCAAAGATAATCTACAAACATAATCTTTACCAGGAACACATGGGTCCCATTGATCAAAGGTGCCTTATCATCCACAATGCGCTTATAGGTGCTTGTTTTGTGGTTTCTTTAAACGAATTCTGCGGCCCTATTCTCGACTGCACAAATTCACAGTGAATTTGGCATGTTTTTTGCGTAAGCAGAACGTAAGCAATCAGTGACGTGATGCCCTTTTAGCTATGACGACATGCACTGTAATTTGACGCTTCACTTAAAAAAATAACAATTAAGGTGTCAAATAATGCACTTAAAAGATATAAGAACACCGTGCACGTTTTATAAAAATTAAGACAGTAGCTGAGGCTGACAAGGGAAACACATTTCTGCAGGTCAAACTTGGTGTTAACACCACAAGGGGATCGAGTAACGTTGATCCAAAAGCGGAGCGAAAAGGGGATGTTGTGCTATAAAGAACATTACATAATCTTTTTTACTATATCAATTTACTTCTTTCAATTGCTTTTAGTAACGTAGTTGAGCTCTCTACTCTACTTAACACAAGCTTTGTTGCGTCATCACCTTCCCGGCCACCATCGCCGCCACGCTATCGGCTGCTGCTAGGTTACAAGTTGATGGCGGGATCCCAGAGAAAGACGGCTGCGGCCATCGCTTGCATGACGCATAAGGGCGCTACGCCTGATAGCCGCGGAGCGTACCGATGTCGGCGATTCATTCATTCGCCAATCTCGACTTCAATCAGCGCAGTAATGCATAAAACAGTTTTGATTGGTTGTAGGGTTTTAATGCACCGACGCCGCGCTAATTTTGACCACCTGAGGATCTTTAACGTGTGCCGAAATCTCCTACACACGGGCGTTTTTGCCCGTCATTTCTTTGTAATATTTCTTTCGGTAGAAAACAACCTTTAAACCACGCCTGCTGCAAATTCACGGAGATTTCACGGCGCCCAAGGTCGGGAAAATTTCTTGCCCTATTTAACGCCGACAGCAGCCGCCATTTTCAAGCTGTTACGTAACATTGCGTCACTTTTACGCAGACTGAAGTTGGCAATGTGTGACATGAGCGTTCCCGCCAGCTGTTTAAACTGCGGCACGCCTCCTCAACCAACCACAGAGAGTGCGTGACATACAAGCCGTATTGTGGTTAAATAGCAAATACATGCGTACGTAGTCATGTCCACTGCATTTAGTTTCGCTTTTCATTTTCGGCCAAGAATTATGCGCTTTCAATAAAGGCAAACTTTAGAGCAGGGGCCCCTTAACGTCATGAAACGTCAAAATGACGAAGGCACACACAACTGCTTTGTCAAGCGGAAGCACGTGACTAAAATTGAAACCCAATCAGAAAAGACTTCCATGAAATTCACAGTTCACTGTGAATCTGTGCAGTTGAGAAGAGTGCCCTGAGCTCTATGCTTCATGCCTGATTAGCCTAACGCATTCTCTCGACGGCTTAGGCCTTGGCGCCTTCGTGTTTTATCCACCGGAGATGAAACCATGGTGAGTAAAGGGATATAGCTTTCAGTAATAAACGAAGCAAAAGAGCCTTTCCCCAAATTATGGCGTTCTGCGGCTCTGCGTATCAACAAATTGATTTTTTTTTAATTTTCCCCTTTCCATTTGTATCTTGTAACATTCCAAACGGTTTTACCCCGAAGCAAATATTGTACTTGTAATAATCAGCTATTCGTTTGCGCTCGCTCTGTCCACTTCTTCCGTTCGCACACTCAAATTCTGTGTACCTGGTAATCCTAAGCGCAGTCAACAATAACGCTTTAAGACAACGCCTAATAATACAGACAACGCCTAACACCCTCAATCGCAACATCGGAACCTTGCACCCAATGTATGCACGCTGCCTACGTCATGTTTTAAAGCCTACTGAAGGCCGTTTTTCTCTGCAATAAATTTCATTGTGAACAAGGCTTCCGTGCGGGAGCCGAAACGTCTTTTAAGTTTTTCTTTTTCTTTTTCGTTACTTGGTCGGTGCCCTCTTTCTCTCTCAAATAATGCTTTAACAACAATAAAAACAATAACGTTTTTATCCCACAAGCAATGCTCACACAGCTTCACCAGCTGGCCTGGTGTGGCATTTTGTAAGCGTATATGCACAGGCCAAAGGGAGGTCACGCTTTTGACAGCACTTTGGTGCCTGAATAGGTTTACGCTTAAGGCATGCCCGTGACGCCAATATTGGGTAGATACGACGATACTGCCATAAGAGACGACCAACAATCATCTACTTTTTTAAAACCATTTTTTCGGCGAGCAAAAGTTGAAGCAATTAGCAAAAATAAGTTTATATAGGGAGAACCATTCAAACTGCTAAAGCTGTTGACAGAAGTAATACATTTTCCCGTCATTTAACGCTAAAACTAAACCTCCGGCACTTTTGATGCAAAATGCATGTACACAGCCGGTCGTCCCCGAGTCCTTTAGTTGAGAGCGTATGTTGGGTCGGCTAAAAATAAAAATGGCACAGAAAGGCTCCAGCTTGTGCGAAATGAAAGCAAGTACAGAAATTCAGAGCCTCCACTCCGGCTGTTCCAGGTAGAAAAAGACGCAGAAGATAAATAAAAAGATGCGCCCTGTCCTAGGATAACGCGCGCGGGCCCTGTGAAGACGAGAAAATTGAATTGCATTGAACATACCTCTGCTCAATTCATCACGACAGGGCCGAGACAGCAGGGGAAGAGCGTAAGGAATGGTCGCGTTGAGCGGAGGACGGGTTACGTGGAAAAAGCGGCCGACGCCTATCGCCTTTCGACGACATTTGCACTGAAGCAAGCAGCCAATGCTTTGACAGCAGAGCTGTTACAGCTGAGCGTTATCCGTCCGTCGTACGAAAAACCACCTCGCGGAGGCCTAGAAACCGCAGGCGCAGCTGTGCACAGCTTCGAGCTGGCTTCGCTAGCCTAGGCATAACTCTGCCAAGCTTCACCAGCGCCCGTCAAGCACTGATGTCCCTGCGCAAGACACGGTGTAAAGTATCGTCCAGGCTGGCGCGTGGGAAGGGGCCGCCAGCTCTGCTGCTTCTCCAGCCTTGCACCACTAGGACAATCTGTGCCAACTTTCAAATGCAGAGCACTTTCTGGGCTCGCCTTGTCGTCGTAGCTCGCTAGTGGTCGATGCGACTGCCGCAATCAGGCGGCGCAGAGAGATAACGGAGCCAAGTAGAGTCTGCTGTACCGTCTTAGGAGAGTCACGCTGAGGCTTCGAAAACCAGGCGGTTTAAATAGTCGTAACCGTTCGAACCTCGTGAACCACTGTCGCTTGTCACATCTCTCCGTTGTTTAGCGCAGAAAAAACTGCGGGTACATTTCAGGCAAAATCTCTGTATATAACCGGCAGCCCCCGCGTTCACTTAGCGAGAAACGCTCGTTGGGTAGGGTTTGCGATAGTAAGCGGAAAAAGCGGCCACGCAAGAAAAATTGCGCGTTTGAAATGACGCAGAAAGGCTCCATACATGCAAGAAAAAAAAATGGCGTGTCCGACATGCTGCAGACACGTTCCAGCCACGCAAGAAAAAAAGATGCCGCGTTTGATATGCCGCAGAAAGGCTCCAGCCGCGCAAGAAGAAAAATGGTGCATTCGAAATGCCGCAGAAAGGATCCAGCCACGCAAGAAAAAAATGGCGCGTTCGAAATGACGCAAAACAGCTGCAGCATATAAATTAAAACAATCACAAAAAGAAAAAAAAACCCTGGCGCAGTTTCCGGTACTGTGAAAGCGGGAAATTTGAAATGCATTGCGTGGCAGCAGTGAGCAGATAACGGCGTTGCAGCCCATTATCGCGAATCACGTGCTCTGCACTTCCGGCAGCTTTCCCATTGACGGCTTTAATTTTTTTAGTTGCGTTTCTATCTGCCCCTGTCAAGCGTGCTTTACCCCGTAATAGGCGTTATTGAGGCAGAGCCCCCCGTAAATCCGCTGAGCATGGTAGGAGGCAACCCACAATGAACGACTTCTCAACATGGAGAGCTGCGACCCATGGGCGCCTGCACGAAGAAAGCGATAGAACGCAAAGGCTTACACCGTCACACAATGAGAAAAGTGCGCAAGAAATGAAGTAAGCTCAGAGTAACGGGTAAGACTTGAAGGTAGCGAAGCTGTATGCAACTTTCACGATCATCACGAACGTTTACATCCATGATTGCAGCTGATTTGCTTCTTATTCGCTCCCACAAGGACATTTACTCCATCATTGTTTCTATACGTGTGAGCTTCTTTCATTTTTTTTCGAAGTGATAATCATCGGACATCATCTTGGAGGGGCGCATCTTATGACTTGTGTTTTTCGTTCCGATCGAGTGTTATCACGATTACGGCGAAGGCTGGAGTTTTTATCATTCCGAGGAAGCGTTGCCTTGACTGTGGAGAACTCTGAATTTTTTTGCCCAATCTTGGCCAATCTATCTGAGTATGCTTGCCTTGACAAATGTGCGCCGGCGACGCTGGGCAGTCCCCGTGAGGCGCACAGACACGAGCGCTCGGAATATTCTTGATCTTTTTACTGCCGGCTGGTCGCCCCATTCTTGACCAAGGTCCCTAAGTGGGTATGCTTTGCTTGAGAAACATGCGCAGAGGACGTTGGGCGGCCATCGCGATGTACGCACACACGAGCGCTGGGCATTTTCTTGTTTTTCTTAACTGCCGTGCGGTCGCCGCGAGGCCCGCGCTCACGTACGTGAGCCTGCCATTTCTTGGTATTTTTAACTGCGGACACTAACAAATAGGATTTGCTAAACGGCTTCGCTGTTTAAATACAGGTTTTACATCACTGAACGAACATCAAGGTGTGGGCTATACACCACATATACAAGGTAGGTCTCAACTTGCGAATCCAGGAACAGCTAATAAATACCACAAGATTGTGCGTGATACGCTCGAGTTATGCCATAAGCGGTTCAATTCTCCAGTGTTTGCGTCACGGTGTTGTCGGAAACGTAGAAGTGTCGGTGAGCATTGCCATGGTAATGGCTACAGTGTACCAGGATGTTGTAAGATAGGGGACGACATTATCGATGCCAGGACAGATATATTCCGGTGAAACAATGTCGATGCTGGTGTTGTGGCTTGCCCGTAACGCACGGAATGCAGTTTCCTAGCATTCGATATTCACGAATATTGCGCAGCTGAGAGGGCCATTGTAACACGCCGGTGGTTCTCCTTTGAGATTTAGGCTGACCCCGTTGGCAGGGGCCTGTCGAGAGTGACATTCGTGTCATTATTATTATGTCTAAAAAATACGTTGAACGAGTAATATAACTCGCACAGAACGAGACATTTTTATACAGTCAAAATATTTTAATGGTAGGACTAACGCAGTCTTCATAGCAGGAAGAGAGGTTATATACAAAGGGTGTTGTTGTTTCGGGCAATTTATTTCAGTATTAACCGCACATCAGCCGAGTGAAGCATCGATTGTTTCTGATGTGTCCGTCTATGAAAAAATTGTTTTAATCCTGAAGGTGTTTTAACACTATATTTACTCTCACTTCGCATAGGTTATTAGTTGACCCACACCTCAAGACGGAATGATTTATTATTTTTTTCTCGTTGTGCAGAGCGGTCATGTCTAGGACATAGAAGATGTATACATGCTTGTGGTTCTGGTACCGAGACATCAATTTCCATGACTACCAACGCATTCGCGAAATGCGACATATCGTTTCAGTGTCCAGCAGAGTGTAGTAGCAGTACCTGTTGTACCTCTTTTTCTATTACCGCTTATTGGTTTCCAGTGAAGTTGAAAGCAACAAAACACCAGCTTCGATTCCCGATGCCGCAACACTAAAAAAATGCCAGGGGTCGGGAATCCGTATTCCTGTTTTTTGCTACCACAGATCGCGGTAAAAGGAACGTCGGGAGAACATGGGCGGCGCCTTTTAGTCCGGGCGTAGTCTGGCACTGAAGAGTGACGCCGCGCATGCGTATCTTGGGCTTTGATTATTCCAAAAATCAATTTGACTGGGTAAACGTGGTGTTATTGCTTCGCCTTGATAAGAAAGCATTGCCGTAACGAACGTGTGGTAATCATTGGCTAGTTGTATCTTGCTTCCGACGCTCATAACCGCACGTTTTTAATGGGAAGCAATTCATTTTGAAAATTCAAGCCAGTCGCCTCGTGGTGGAACAAAAAAAAAAAAGGTTTACAAATCACGGCCTTTAAAAAGTATAAAGATGCAACTTACCCTCGTGCCTAATTGATTTTGTTCATTTTTTGTGCCCCACAACTCCACTACCTTCACTGAACACAATTTAAAAAATGATAACGACGAATTCTGAGGTGTTTACTCTGTCTCAATAAAACACCAACGACGTCAGAAAGAAGGAAGTTTCTTGTGGCTTTCCTGCTGCATATATTAAGTTTTTCGTTTACACAGAAACATATTATGACCCGAACAGCCATCCCTTCGTTTCCTACCATATCTTTCCGAGCTTGCAGACATATGCATTTAAAAGCAGAACACGTGAGCCGGCAGCGTAGTAGCGAACCATATTGCTTGCTACAATCGACATTAGGCATGGTGGAGCAGCGACAAAACTCAGCTCGAATGTCCGGAGCAGCTGCTTCGTTAACGAACACCACACCGGAGAAGCTGCTTGTGGGGGCATGAAGTATTCTAAGCGTATTTTGCAGCTTTTTGTTTTAAGCTTCGGATCGTTCTGCCGTCATCTGACATACGCGGAAAGTCGAAATGTTGTCAGGAGAGAAACCGTGTTCTGACGATACCCGCTTTAGGAGCAAGATATTTATTCCGTCAGGAACAGACGATGATTGATTGAAGTGGGCGTGAGATTTTCCAAGAACACAGCCCTGTAAGCGCTTAGAAAAAATTCCTGGACAAATTCGTTTTTTGTAACAACGAAGCCTACCCTCCGCGGCAGTAGAAAACCAAAAATAAAAAAAGTGAGAAAGCCATGAATAGCCGTCGAGCTGTACAAAAGGATAAGGGAGAAATCGCTTGTACCATGCTCTGATTCGCTGTCGCCAAGACGACGTATTAAATTATTGTAAAATAGTACAGAAACAAATTGAACTCCGACACGGAAAACGTTACGTTGTTACGAAAATAAATTTCAAGATGTTAAGAATGACACCCGCAAGGTTTGGCACGCAGTTAACGGTCATATATGAAGAAAGCAAAGTCAGCATACTATAAAAGAAATCTTAATAAACGATACTATAACTGACGGAGAAGAACTTGTAGGTGAAGGTAACAAACATTTTGCAAATGCTGGTGTATATGCAGGGACCAATTCCAATACGCCCAGTATAACAGGAGTTCGAAACCTAACCGAATCCATAATGCTTTTTGCAACAACCCTGCATGAAATAGAACAAATAATCACAAGCTTTGATAACCATGTAGCCGGTGGTTACGATAAAATTGAGGTTTTGCCTGTTAAACATGTAGCAGACGCAGTTAGTCCCGTTTTATCCGCTGTAATAAACAAGGTACTAGAATCTGGCGAATTTCCTGACAAATTAAAACTAGCTCGAGTTACTCCCGTTTATGAAGGAGGTGGGGAAACCGACATTAATAACTATAGGCCTATTTCTGTACTCCCGGTACTTTCGAAAATATTAGAACTGGTTGACAACGACGGAATTAGGAGTTTTTTTCAAAAACAGCAAGTAATAACACCGTCGGAATACGGCTTCCAAAAATAAATATGCGAACTGGCGATAACTAACATAAAGGATAAAATTATTCACACAATTGAAAACAAATTATACACCATCGAATTATTCCTAGATTTGCAAAATGCGTTCGATACCGTACAGCATAAAATTTTACTCAAGAAGCTTGAATCATACGGTATACGAGGAGCAGCTCTAAAACTGATTAATTCCTATCTCACAAACCGATACCAATAGGTTGCAATAAACAACATTAATTTTTTAAAAAGCTAATAGTTCCCAGGGGTCAATTTTTGGTTCATTACTGTTCCTTGCATGCATAGTGATATTACCGAAATACCAGGCTCTCCAGAAATAATTATGTACGCCGACCACACCAATATTTTTTTTACGGCGGGAACAAAGAAAACCATGAAAGAATATGTGAATGCTTACCTCCTGGAACTGTCTCAATGGTTGAACCAAAATCGGTTAAGCTAGAATACAAATAAAAGTAAGTACATATTGTTGAAACCAATAAGTAAACGAGATAGAACTAATGTTAAAGTTGTATTTAACGGTAACGCACTAGAATGACTTACAGAACAACATTTTTTAGGAGTATGGTTTACTCATAACCTATCATGGAATTTACACATCAGTAAACTGAAAACAGATTTGTCTAAAGGCATTGGCTGCATGTATAAAATATAGTGTTTTGCCGACTTGGTTAAACCAAAGCCTGTATTATTTACTGTTTTACTCCAAGCTGTGCCACAGAATTTTAATATGGCGTAATACAACAGCTGCAAACTATGATAGACTAATTATTTTGCAGAAAAATGTACTACGCATTTGCGAGAACTATCGGGGGATAAGCGCGAACTCCGAACGCCGCCTCTTTTCAATAAGTATGATTTGGTGAAGGCGGAACAAATATACTATTTTAAACGTTTGCAGTAGATCCAAAAATCTGGAATTTATAACAAACCACCGGACGACGGCTCTAGGGCGTACAATAAAAGATATCCGAAGCACAGGCTGCCTGCAACACGAAAAAAATTGGGCCCATCTCCCCGCGAGGGGGACTCGAGTAAATGCGTCGCATAGGGGGTGGGTGTATTGCGTTAACGTTTAGTGTTTGGGGAGTTGGTGGTAGTGAATGCGTTGTATCACTTCTTGACGTAGTTTGAACGAGTCAAGGATATAAGGCGCGTTCGTAGCCTTTCATTCTGTGTCGGTTTTGTGGCGCAGTGGGAAGAGCACCATGTACCTCGCGTTCCGCCCACAGGTAGTGAATGCGTTGTATCAGCAGCTTCTTGACGTAGTTTGAATGAGTCAAGGATATAAGGCGCGTTCGTAACCTTCCATTCTGTGTCGGCTTTGTGGCGCAGTGGGTAGAGCACCATGTACCTTGCGTTCCACCCGCAGGGTCGTGGGATCGAAACCAGGCGCCGGTAAGTATTATTATTTTTATAAAGTGTAGGGGGAGGGATGCGGACTACTACGGACAACTAGAACGGGTGACATCGTGAGTTAAAGAAATGCTCTGCATCTAAAAATTACGGTAGCAGACGTTACCCTTGCAGATCCTCAGCATCTTGAATAGGGGTGATGTATGCATTGATTTAATTCAGTCTTTTCAAAGTTTCAAAGGTGCATGCAGAAGGTTTATGGTTGAAAATGGTGTTGTGTATTCCCCGGCATACAGCTGTGGAAATGAATTCTCTTGCAATGTTCCTTGTGCAGCTACACAAATCCTGGCATTGTGTGACAAGCTGTGTAAGTTTTAACTGTATGCATTAGGTTGTCTTATTTTATTTTAAATGCTATGTTACGCGTGCCTTTGTTACGCACTTGAAATGTACTCTTCGAATTTGTGCTTGACCTGGCATTGATTGGGTTTTTTAAAAGGTATGTTTTAAATTCTAGTCAACGTTATGTCAAATGTTTGAATGTTTTATTCTAAGCAGTATGTATCGCGTGTCTTCTGTTACGTGCTTGAGAATACGTTCCCTGTATTATCGTCTACGCTGAACTGCAGGGGGCAAAGGCTTTGTCAGGCATTCCGCCCATATCTCTGCCTCCTCACGTATAGCCCCCGTGGGAACAATTCTGAAAAAAAAAACTCGGTCTTTCTAAGCTGGCTTTCCCACCTTGTCCCCGGAACAGTGAAGCCTGGCCATCTACAAAGGCAGTATGGTTTTTTTTATTCGAAAGTTTGCCCTGCGGCATAACGGTGCACGATTCACAGGTACACGAACAAGTGTGCTTCGAGTATAAAGTCCATAAGTTGCCAATGAAATGGTCCATGAAACCAGCGCTGAAGGTCTGCAGGGCGGCCATGGCGGAGGCCGGTTGCACGAAGGTGCCGTAATCGGGTCTCATGCTGCCCCGGGCAGGTCCACAGCAGATACTTCACATTCACATTCTGTACGGCGGAGTCGCAGAATGGGCAGGCGGAGTCGCACAATGGGCAGGAGGAGTCGTGGCCGCGGTACTGCGATGGCCAAGAGGCAGTCACAGACGGCGTAGGGGCCACCCCAAAGAGTATTCTCTGCAGCGCAACCTCATCTCGGCGAGTTCAATGACCAGGGAGGTTTGAACCACACGGGGTATGAGTTCTCGCATGCTGCGCTGGAGAATTTCCTTCTGTTGTGCCAGGTTTCCACTTGGATCTATGCGACTACTCCCACTTTTCCCCGAAGGGAGTATGGTTAAGGCCCCGATTTATTCTCCTCTCTATGATGATGGAGGCGACAATTTGTTCATCACCTTCATCATCATCGTCGTCATCATCATCATCATCATCATAAGCATCATCATCATCACCGCCACCACCACCACCATTATCATCACCATCACCATAAGCAGCAGATGCCTATCTACACCTACTGCAGGGGAAACTGCGACCAATTTATCCCCGCAAACTTCTTGATCTCATCTGCCCATCTAACCTTCTGCCGCCCCCTTGCCTTCTCTAGGGATTCACTCTGTTATCCTTAATGACCAACGGTTATCTTGCCTTCGCATTACATGCCCTGCCCACGCCGATTTCTTCTTCATAACTTCAACTAGTTAGTTATCAGTAGAAGGAAGATTAGTTGGAGCAGCATTTATATACAATATGTACAAGAGCGTTACAGGGCTCGTACAAAGGCACGCCTGAGCTCAGTGACTGCGTCGATTGCCCCCCCCCCCCCCTTTTGTGCATGCGCCTCGGGCTGTTTATATTTCTGGGGTTCTGCTTCAGCCGACAGCATTGTAGATTCCTCCAATCAAGGCTCTTCGCTGGCCGCTGTCTGAATTCGACGAATGGACGCATCAGATGATCCCGCCTAAGAGGCGGAGGGCGAGGCGACTCCTGCGCGCTGCTTCGAGCTGAGTCGGTACACGTCTGCCGCTGGTCGTTGGACAGCGGGGCGAGATTCAGTCCGGACGTTCGGCGCGTCGCCATGCCAAACCAACTTGTGTAGGACCCTCTGGCACTAAACGGTATTCAGATTTGCTGTACAAAGGCATCGAAGCCGCAACGGCGGGTTAGTCCACAACCACAAATAAGGAGCACAACAGCAGAAAAATCGACTTTTGGGTGAGTCGGCATCAGTTGTGCATCTCGAGAAGCAGCGCACAAGAGAAATACACAAAAATGAAAAACAGACAGGACGGTACCGATACTAATGTGTACCATCTTGTCTTCCTTCCTTTTGTCTTTTGCGCAGCCCGTCAAGACGAACAAAACAGCCCAGTGACTCCGGAAGGAAGCCGAAAGGCAGAAAAGGTAAAAAAAATGTGAAGAGATAGAAGAACTGCGCACAGCCGGTGCAAGAGTTTCCAAGTTCATGGCGAGCGCTCCGGAACACACGAACGACAGCAAAACAAAAAGCGGTGCCCCTTCGCCCCTGTCCACGTGAGAAGCCCGCGTGCAGTACCGCAGATCAGCAATGCATGGCGTGAAATCTTCGACACGCCTCGGACACGTGCGTGGCGGATTGGTGATCACGCGGAATCCACCGAACAGCGTCACGCCATGTTCACGTGGGAGTTCGTATAGTATATGAGGACGGCGCAGAGGAAATGCCTACGTCAGTTTGCTCTGGCGTAGGCATTTATGGCGCATGTTTATTGGCATAACAAACCTCTTACGGCGCGATTTTTTCTTTACGGATACAAGGATTTACGGCGTTGGGCGCTCTGTCGCTAAATTACGTCCATTCGCTGCATGTTTTCTCTCACTGCATCCTGCTGCGGGAGGAAACTTTTCGTGTGGTTCTTGTTTCCGTTGTTGTTCCTCGTGTTTTTCCTGCCACTGTGTCCTTGGTATGTCCCCGCCGAATACTCGGTCGTTTCGGCCGAACATTCGGCCGGCATGTTGGTTCAGAACGTGCTGTTTCCCTTTTCTGCAGACATTCTGCTTGGCAGCCTGAGTGCTGTGGCGGTTCTTCCATACGATGTTTACAATGTTTCCAGCCCCCACATTACGTCTCCTTGTGTTTTCAATTATAACAAAAGCAAAGGCAGTCAGCACAGCGCTGCTTTTGCACCGCCTTGTATTAAGAGCCCAGTGTAGCTCGCTCTGTCGTGTACGCACAATATAATGATCGTACTCATCATGATTGTTTCCGATAAAGCCTAGAATTGATCGGAAAGCTTACTTCATTAAAATAATTATCGTGGTTGTCAAGGTTGACACGTGGCAGTTAGTCTCTAAGGGAGTCCCCGCCATAGTATTCCATGTCTTCGTTGATGGTGGTAATTCCCCACGAAGCTATGAAACTATTTTGAAGGCGTCAGCGATCATGATATCACCTTTGGTAGCGCGTATACAATCAGCCGCAAAAGCTGTCATGCATTATGCCATCGTTGTCTACATCGAAGCAGGAGATTGGCTTTTAAAACAGTGCATGAATAAGACAATAGCTTAAACAGATAACATATAGAGGGTAATCGCAGATAAAGGACTCAAACACAGCTTATGGATCGAATGACTATAAGCTACAGCGCAAGAGGTAAACTTTATTTGGGGAAGCAAAGGCCCACAGATCCCAAATAGTAAGAAAGTGTCACGCTTCACGGACATTACGCACACGCTGGTTATAATAGCGGCCCATTTTGGAAGCTTATTTGAGTGTCGAATGTCAAGCACATTTCAAAGCAGTTCACAGTTTGATATTTACCGAGCTGTTATCGAAAAGATTAAGCATGGTTTCCCGAATGATTATCAACACATCCACTAGTTTGACCTATGTCACCAGGAGGTGGTGGATCATCCGAGACCACCATTTTTCCACTTCGGTGCGATAAGCTCGTGAACTCGTCCGAATTAAAGCTCATACATGCACAGGAACCTGCGGCGCGACCACAAAACAAGGTCACGTTAAGCAGAACTAACGACAGACACGCCGTGAATCGGCGTACCTGTTTCGAACACTCCTTTAAAACGAGCTTACGTACTGACCTTTTTTTTTTTTTTTTTTGGGGGGGGGGGGGGTGCGAGGGAATGGCAGGCTCCTTTGTGGTTGGGGGTGGGGCGGTGAAAACAGCTTTGGTGACTGCTTTACCTATAATTTTTTATATATGGGATAATTCATGTACATAAGCACTGGCTGTAGGGCACATGACGACAGAGGCTGACCGTGCGTTATTGAGCTTTTTGGGGGTGTTTAATTTGGCAAAGCAAGCATTATGTGACTGCAGACGGTAGTTTTCGCGGAAACCCGGCATGCTGGAACAAAAATAAACTATGCCGTGAAAGTGGTGCAAGCAGCATGAACGGGAAGCTTCCATACAGGAATATCTGGTTTAAAGTCAGCGCTACGTTCGTTCACTTCTCTTGTCCACCTCACGCGCTGTTTTGTGTTCTAGAATAAATGCGGCAGACTGTTCCGCACTGTTATACAGTTATACAAAACGTTTCCCTAGAAGATAATGTAGTCACCGCTGTCTCCAAGCACGCGGAGACAGTTATCAACATTGAACAGTTTTTGCTGCATTGTCGTTGCGCTTTGCAGAGTATAGCCATCAGGTAATAGAGCGCGGCTGTTTACACTGCATTGACTACAAGTCAACGTGGAGCACGCTAGCTTACCGGCGGCACAAGGCGTCGCTACGACGAAGGCTAGTGGCTGTACTCGGCGTCGGTTTACTAGTAACTTTATGTCGAAGCGAAAATCGCCGCCTATGTTGCGAATATGCCTGCACACCATGTGCAACTGTGAGTCAAGTTTTATATCCGTCTGGCAGGGAAGAGCAGCTCGTGGTGAGTTACGTGGGAAAAGATTCCATGTATCGTTACACGGCCTCCAATTCTCAACAGTTTAGTTCAGACACCATTATAGTAAGCTCATTTGTGTAAACTCAAGTGTCCCAGTTCTACATATTTCCCACAATGTATGAAATGCACCGGCGATCACTTTCATTCTCACCTACACCGTTCTGTTTAAGCTGTAGAGGTGAGTAATCGCAATCTGTCCCCATTACGAAGAACAACGTGGGCTCCCCATTATCTGCTCGCCGTACGAGCATTGCAATTGCGGATTATGGAGGACGCAAGTTCAATTTTTTATCTTGATGGCGATGTTTAGCTGACGACTACAACGACTGACAATGGACGTGAAAAATACAGGGGAAAGCGACGTTATCGGACTCGAGGTCGAAGTGCTTCCCCCATTGCCACATCTCTTGTTAAGTTCGATGTTTGATTTTTTTAGATCACTGTAGCGCGCTCATCGTCGTCTTTGGGTTACGTTTAGGATAATGCTTAATGATTTAAGAACAATTGTTCATGAAGAAATGTTCAATTAATTTCGGATCCACGGTCATCGGGATCTACCACGCGAAAGGCGCGCAAACGCTTAAAACACCGATGTTTCTTAGGCACAGTCGTATACTAAAGTTTACACATACGGCCTGACGGAATTTGGATGAAATGCACATTTCCAAGGGCAAGATAGACGAGGACGCAAAAGGAGTATGTGGACCGAAGAGGCGCTATGCAATCCTCAGCAGAATTGCGCATAGTAATGAGATGTGCGCACAAGCATGTGATTTTAGGTGGCGTGAACTTTGACGCTTCTGTGCGTTATTTTGAAATATTCAGTTGATGTGTAGCGCCGGCCTCGTGCGCATGCTTCACCTGTGTTCGCTTTTTATTTGCGCTAGGAAATAGGCATATGTTACCCCAGTAATACCAACTTGTTTAACATTTCGTTACAGCGGTTTGAGATAGGTGGCGATGCAGTGGAAGTGGTAAGCGAATATATCTACTTAGGACAAGTTGTGACCCCAGATCCTAACCATGAGGCAGAGATAATTAGAAGGATCAAAATGGGGTGGGGTGCATATGGCAGACATTCTCAGATAATGAATAGCAGCCTACCATTGTCGCTGAAGAAGAAAGTGTATGACAGCTGCATCTTACCGGTACTCACCTACGGGGCAGAAACTTGGAGGCTCACACAGAGGGTTCAACTTAAATTGAGAACGACTCAGCGGGTAATGGAGCGGAAAATGATACGTGTAACATTAAGGGACAAGAAGAGAGCGGAGTGGGTCAGGGAACAAACTGGTGTTAAAGACATATTAGTAGAAATTAAGAAGAAGAAATGGACGTGGGCAGGGCATGTAATGCGAAGGCAAGATAACCGCTGGTCATTAAGGGTAACAGAGTGGATCCCTAGAGAAGGCAATCGTTGCAGGGGGCGGCAAAAAGTTAGATGGGCAGGTGAGATCAAGAAGTTTGCGGGGACAAATTGGTCACAGTTGGCACAGGACCGAGGCAATTGGGGAATAATGGGAGAGGCCTTTGCCCTGCAGTGGGCGTAGATAGGCTGGTGATGATGATGATGATGACGATGACAATTACAATCTTACATGACTGGATTTTTCCGGAGGAAGGAGTAGTAGGGCAATTTCGCAAAAAAAGAGAAAAATGTGGCGTTGTTGCTTGGGTGAAGTCTGGTTGATGCTAAAAAGGAGAACGCAGTGGCGAGAAGGCTGGAGGGAGTTGTAGGGTGGTGGGAGAAAGGGAGACGATGGGGAATGGGGATACGGGTGGGCAAAAAGGGCGAAGGTTCCAGTCTGTCACCCTAACGCAATCGCCCTTTCAGCGCTTACCCCACCGCACCTGTCGGAGTGGTTGCAGCCCAATTTAATTTTATTGATACAAGTGTACGACGGATCTTTGAATTAGTTTTCGTTCGTGTCGATCCCCCGCTGGGTATGCTCAGCGGAACCCAAGGCACATTCAAAATTTTTGTACCTGGCTCTGCCAGCATTTTCAATCCACACGTTAAACCCAAAATCTATTGTCTGCGATTATACAAGGATGAAACTATTAGACATTCTGAGGTTGCACCCTAACGCCGTGATTTGTTTTTCTTTTGCTGCACACGGCAATGCCGCTGTTGTGCAGCGATACGAATCCCGTTCATTTTGACAAATGGTACACTGGCTACACCCACACTGACTTCACTGGCTATCTGGGGCGTGGCCAGTGTACGTTGATACAATCCTAAACAATGCCGCTCCTCACTCATGCAGGGTAGGAAACATTGCAGGTAGAACGACACCATTTGCGCCTTGTTGTAAGGAATGTTGGCCCGGACGGCGTAGACAGTCACGATTCTCGACTACGCTTTCGCAAATGCACACACACCAACTATAATAACTGAATCGACGTACAAAGCCGGAATAGACACTCCAGCACACAGATGGACTACACGCGGAAACACGAAGGTGCGGATGATTGCGGACTAAGTCATGAAGGGAGTCGTACGCTCACAAATGGAGGTCGCAGGGACGAGATGGTGTGGATGTTACGACTCGCGAGACGCAGTTCCCTGGCTGGCCACAAGCACGTTACTGGGGTCGTTGTGAAGGTGTCTCGCTGGACAACCACGTGACGGTGGCTGATGGCTAGCGGCGGGACGGAAGTGCTTAGGCCTGCGCCGCGGCGAGGCTCGATTTCCGCGCTCCACGCCACCGGATCGACCGCGCGCGGTCTCAGCAAAAGGCGGCTGGGTGCACAGTAGTAAAAACAGTTTCGGAGCGTTGTTTTCTTTCGGACAACGTGCCCGCGGGTATTATGGCTTTTCGACGTTCGGAGGAGATTCGGTCATTCGTATCGAGCCGCGGATACATGGACTCGACGAGGGAAGGTACAGTCGACTGGCGGGTTCAGCTACCTCGACCCCCCTGCGTTCGTATGAACCCCGGCCAAAGAATCGAGGTGAGGGAAGCGGAGGGGTTCCCGGAAAAGGAGCTATTGTGTTTTCACTATTATAACACGCAGCCTTGTTTGCTAAAAGGTAGCCTTAATATTTGTGGGCGCGTTACAATCGGGCTCAAAACAGAAATAGGCTTTAAGGCATCCAGCAGCATTGCCATACGGAGCGGACACGAAGTCGTCCAAAATCCAACTCAATCCAATAAAAGCATTCCGTCAACAACACGTGAGTGAATTTAGGTGCACTAATTCCTCAATGGCATGCCACACACCTTGGTCAGCAGTTTCGCATTTTTGTGCTGCTGCAATTAGGCCGTCACGCCTCGAATTATGAAGATCAAGAACTTGAAATAGCAAACAGCTTCAATGTTCCCCGCTGTAACTTCATTTGCAGCTGCAGCTGGATAAGCAATCTTATGAAGCACAATTCGCTTTTCGGTTCCACAGTTGCATACGCCAAATAAAATTACCTGTTTCCAGGTACGTGGTGTCATGTCTTTTTCATCTTGCGGTAGAGTCAGTGGTAATTTTTTTTCATTTTCCTGCGCGTTACAACTGAGGAAACGCTAGAACCGCGCAAATACGGTATTTAGCTCCTCGCTACCTGCTTACTCAACCTGACGATCGAGAAAACCTATTTCTTGCCTCTGGGTCGACTGAACTCGCCACGACGGCTCTCCAACCCAAACCGCCCGCTTATACATGAGTGCGTTGAGTAAAAAAGAACCTGTTTATTACGATTCAACGCGCCCCCGTCGGGTCAATGTAAACGGGGCTATGGTTGACAGCGGTCAAGAAGCGAAGGGATGCCGTCTCTTCGTGTGTCCAAAAAGCCCGCCGCGTTGCTTTTGAGGATTCTACACATCTGGCGTAAGTGCTGTTCGTTTAGGGGTCATTTACCTTAGTAATGCCCGCCAGAGTTTGGAAGAGCCCATCCCACCAGTGAGGTGGAGGGCAGCGAAGTCTGTTAAGCCCCGTTTACATTGACCCGACGAGTGCGCGTTGAGTCGAAATAAACAGGTTTTTTGGATTCAACCCCCCATGATTAAGCGGGCGGGTTGAGTCCAGCCGACCCGGAGGCAGGGGGTGGGTTGGCTCGTCCGTTGGGCTGAGTCGGTGGGCCGCGGGGAGGAGAATACCGTATTTTCGCGGTTCTAACGCGCCCGCAATCGTAACGCACGGTAAAGTTCGCGCAGGAAAATTTTAAAAAATATCAATTTGACACGGACGGTACTGCGCAGATGAAAAGACATGACACCACGTTCCTGGAAGAGGGAGATTTTATTTGGCGTATGCAGCTGTGGAAGCCAAAATAGATTGTGCTTCATAAAATTGCTTACCCAGCTGCTCCTGGCAATAAAGTTATAGCGGAGAACATTGAAGATGTTTGCGGTTTCAAGTGCCTTGATCGTTATAATTCTAGGCGTTACAGGGTAATTGCAGCAGCACAAAAAGATTTACAACAGCTGACCGAGGTATGAAGCATGCCAATAAAGAATTAGTGCGCCAAAATTCCCTCACGGGGTGTTGACGGATTGCTTTTATTGGATTGAGTTGGATTTTGGGGGGACTTCGTCTCGGTTCCGCATAGTAATGCTGCTGGCCGCTTTACAGCCTATTCGGTTTTGAGCTGAATTGTAGCGCGCACACAAATATTAAGGCTGCCTCTTAGCAAAAGAGGGTGCGTAGAATCGGGAAAATACGGTAGCTCTTTTTCCGGGAACCCCTGCGCTCCCCTCATTTCGATTCTTTGGACAGGGTTCATATAAACGCGGGAGGGGACGAGGTAGCTGAACCCGCCATTCGATTCGACCCTGTCTCGTCGAGCCGGGGCTTTATTTAGTCTGGTGGAGGGATTAGCCAGCGACTCTCTCATTGTGCGAGCTCACGTGTTGACAAAAGTGAGGTGGGCAAGCGAAGACATTCTTGGATGTTGGCTGCCCGAAGACGGCTCTCGACGTTCGGCTTTTACGTTTTGTGCAGGTGTCGCCCGGTGAAGGTAATGGGATGACCACTCAGCGCGGTCAGTGGCTTTCGTTGACAGATGTTTGTTTTGGCTTGTTGGTTGCAATAACATGTGCGTGGGAGATGTACTATGAGTTTTATGAAAGAGAGAGTGTTGGGTCACGTGACCGCGTGGGTGAATGTGTTTAGAATTGGTGTTCCTTGTGGACAATCAGGGGGCAAAGGGAATCTTTTTGAAAAAGGGTTACACTCTTTCTTGAACGCCCCCTTTGGAAGCGTTCATATTGGGATCAAAAGCAGAGTGTCGGGTTTGTTGGTCTAGGTCCGGTGGTGTTGGATTTTTCGAGGGTCGGTAAAGAGGGATCTAGTTCAGTATATATCACAGCCGAACAGGATGCTGCGGACCGAATGGCAAAGTAACCGTTATTCTGTCAAGACGTAAATATTTGGTGTCACATAAATAGTGTAAATAGATGTAATATCCAGCAAGAAAAACTACACCATCTCCATGGGGAACCATGAGGAGGATGCGAAGCATCATGGGGGTTCAGTTTAGGTTTCATTGTGTTGCCGTTATGTTGTTCCATTTATCGGGGCACGAATGAAAACGTAGTGTGAACCCTCATGTAGAGGCAGAGAAATGTAGAGAAATGCAGAGACAGCGAAGAGACCGACACCCGCGCTACCTGATCCAACACCTCCTGGATTTCGTCTTTCTTTAGCGTGCTCACGCTCCTACCCCGCTGCCCGCCATCTCATTCTTTCGTACGGAGGGACACATTATGACCTCAACTGCACCCAGCGACGCACGCTACAAGTTCTTCACAATTCCACCCTACGCACCGTCACTGGCCTCCCACGTCATACAAAAATTGCAAACCTCCAACAAGAAGCGACCCTCCCGCCAATCGACCGCATCGACTAGGAACAAACGGATCAATACAATTTTAAACGTCAACTCACCCACCAAGGCATGCTCCTCACCGCGTGGGATCAACGAAGCAATATTCCCCTACCTAATTTTCCAGCCCCAATACCCCCTGGCAGCAGCCCCACTTCACTCAATCCGTCACCTCTCAACTCGTCGCACGCAGGAAGCCCAAGCTTCGACAGCCACGCTGCCGACGTCTTGCCTCAACTAAACGACCGGGTGAAACTGACGTCTACACCGACGCTAGCCACATAAACCCACACGTCGGCACAGCATGGATCAGCCCGGACAATTTATCCATCATGGGAGCCCAATATCACCGTATTCCCAATATTCCTTCAACGGACGCGGAGCACATCGCTATCCACAATTCTCTCGACTACTTCATACACGATTACCATCTCCCCATTCCCCCCAACCTTCCAATCCTAACAGACTCATATGAAGCTCTTTAAGAACTTTGCCATCCCAGGTCCACCCACCCTTCTTTCCACCACATTATTCATCAAATCACTGTGCTCCAAACATCAGGCTGCGAAGTCCGAATCGACTGGACCCCAGGTCATGAATTAGCCGCTCCTGGGAACAAAGCAGCTCACGTGGCTGCACAGGAGGCCCTTCTCACAATAGCCTCCGATGGACACTCGGCGCCACCCATCTCGGACCACCCCTGGCCCAACTGCCCCGACGATGACCCCACTCTTGCTACCGAAATCAGGCTCTGTAGAATCAAGCAGCTGAAACAACAACGCCTCAAGGCACTCACCCGTTCAGGACACCTCACCTCCTTCCCCACCCTGACCCGAGCACAAGAAATCTTGAACAAGTTCCTGACCTACACCTGTACGGCACCAGAGACCATTCGACAATGGTATTATCCCCAGCACGCCCCCCGATGTCCCTACTGCCACCACTTCATCGCAGCTGATCTCCCACCGCCTCATCTGGCACTGCCCCAAGTTTTCTCTATTTCGTACATTCACTACCCCTCACCACGACACCTCAACCTACATCGACCCAACATCCCTCTCACACGACATGCTCTTCGAAATCGTCATTTATGCCACAAAAAGCGGCCTAGTACGGGCAATTTAGCAGTGGTCTGCACGACTTCTGAAGAGAATCCTTGAAGACGGCATCATAAGAACTGTGCTCCGCCCTACCCATTCCCTTCTCCACCCCCCCCCCCCACCTGGCCTTTGACCTTCCTTTCTAATAAAGTTTACAACAACAACAAGCCCGCCCTCTTCGTCCTCTTCTCTGGTTGAGCTGCAAGGCGCGTGGCGCTTCCCGCCACAGCTTTACCACAGAAAATTCAACATCCTCCTATATAGTTTTCAGGTCGTCGTTTCCGTTGACGTACAGCTTCGCGTGCATTCGTTGTATCAGTAGCTTCTTGATGTAGTTTGAATGAGTGAAGGACATAAGGCGCGTTCGTAGCACATGCTCCCGTCTCGGTTTGGAGCGCAGTGGGAAGAGCGCCACGTACCTCCCGTTGCGGCCAGAGAGTCGTGGGATCGAAAATAGTCTACTGCGCTGACGTCAGGCCAAATGCTGACGGGGCTGAAGAGACGCGCATGCGCAGTAGAGTGCGGACGGAGGACAACAACAAGGGAGGGAGGGACACAGCCGCGAGCATGAGATGCTTCGCACCTAAAAAGCAGCCGTCGTCCCTCACCTGCTTCAAGCATCGGGCGTCGATGATCGTAGCGAGTCGAGATCTTCCTCTCGACTCGAGCTTCCCAGAGAACCTATTTCGTCTTCAGCACTCGTAAAGAAGAGGAGAAGCAAAATCCAACTCTTTCCTCCCCCGCTTTCCTGCTCGCTCTATCTCGTCAAGGTTCGCTGTCCTCTTTCCTTCACTCGGTTACAACGACGGCTACAAACACTTGGCCCGTGAAACTCCAAGCGAGGAGATATCCTTTGAAAGCACTGCGCCTGAACTACATACCCGAGAGTCCGTTTTGTTTCATTGCTCTTGAGGCTCTGTTATTGAAACAACCACACTTAAATGCCAAAGCTGCTGGTTAGGATTTCACAAAAGACACGGTGTGCGAGCTCGACAAAGTGAAGCCTGCAGCCCGTTCATTACGACGCTTTAGTGCCCAGCGCACTCCGCCTAATGAAGGCAATCAGGCTGATGTACCCGCATGCGCTGCCCACTGTAGCGCGAGTGAGGCGTCCATAAAGGCACAAGCTATGCTGATTTTCTCGAGTTGGTGCAGTGCGCACATACATCGCGTAATATCGGGCGCCGAAGAAGCGATAAAATTCTGTTTTTTGTGTTGTTGTTTGAATAATTTATGTTTCATTCTTCTTTGCGCACATATGCACTTTGCGAAAATGCCTCGTTGATGCTGGCATTTCTGGATTCTCTCCGTAAAGGCTGAAAAATATTTTAACCATTAAAACATTAAAGGAGCACTGACACGGAAATTTTATGTTGCACGTTTATTGCTTTTATCGATGCCTAATGGTCTGGCCAACCTGAAACAGCACTTCCAATACTTCAGCGCGCGATAGTTAATTACATTGAACGGCCTGTAAAATCGTTTGTTTCAAATTCCCGCGCTTTCATCCCGAACGGCGCATAAGACAGACTCCCTGCCTGACCTCACCGCTTTGTGCGGACGTCACCGGCGCCCGCTCGCCGCTCGTGGGGCGGCGCGCGTGAAGTGACGTCACGAGTTTTTGACGACCGCTGTGGCGTCACTTCTTTTTCCTCTCCTGGAGTGATGCCACGCTGATGTCCATTTGCTGAGTGCCGCTCCGCGCGCTGCTCCGTCGGCGCGATAAATGAGATCCAATTGAACTATGTTCTTCGCGTCGCAGGCCGCTCATATTTCAGCCAGAGTATTCTGTTGAGTGAAGGAAGCGAACTGTGCAATAATATTAACGCCGAAAATTGGTGTCAGTGCTCCTTTAAGGAAGCATGTATGGCCGAGACAACTTGAAGCGCCAATGAGTGTTTCCAGCTAAGTTTTTTTTTTATTGTACTCTTGTAAGTGCCGAAAGATACCGACGGGAGTAAATGTGCCGTCGTCCAAATATTCAATTACCACAGCTTCCTCTCGCTCCACCGCTGCTGCACGAACTTGCCGAGAAGCGGCTTTTGGGAATCTGGCAGGCTACATAGGAGACGGTTATTGTAATGCAAACCACAAAGATGTACAGACGTACGGAAAACTTACTTCAGCATGGGATCGCTGACTCGGAACTAAAAACAGGACAACTGGAGAAGAACTGAAGCGGCTGTGTTTGAAGATTAAACGCAAAAAAGTACAGCTGCTCCTATCGGTGCTTTGCCCAAGCGAGTAAATTACCTATTTCAAAGTGGTATTCCGTTTGTGCTTATTTATCGACAGAAGCAGTTTTATTTACTTGATATTATTACCTAACAAGATGTGTGCGAGGTTTCAAAGAAAAGTGGTCCGTGCGTCCGTTCCCAAAAATATCCCCACACAACTCCGTTCTGCGTATATTACCTCTGATGAGCACGCAACGACGGCTGAGGTGAGCTGGCATTAGGGACTGGTGAGCAGCCCTAATGCCAGATCACCGAAAGTATTTTATTTTAAATTTAGAATGAACTCGCTTTACCATATTCGCATTGGCAAGAGACGACGACGTAAAAATAGTTGTATACCGTTGTGTTCTACTCTTCCATCAAAGATGAAGATGCGTGCGACAATTTGCCTAGCTCGGATTCGCTGATGGCCGAATTGGAAATAATTGTGAATGCATCGCTCCCATCCTCCATAGCTCTTGTCGTCTTCGTCTAACCCCAACCTAACTGTATTACATATGGTTTGCCTGATTTCAGAAAAAAAGAAATGTTAAGCACTCTTGTACTCGAGTTTTTCAATAAATACGTTAACGTGAGAGTCAACGTTCTTGTGTAATTCTTAGCCATGTTTTCCTGTTTTTTGCGCTGTACTAAAATGAACGGGCCCTAAACTCGCCACATGGGCTCACGTCTAGTACGCCTTTCCTAAAAATGCAGGAACGCATAAAACATTTCAGCAAGCCGTGTGGGCGTCTTTCTCCCAAAACCGAGCTTAAATAGAGGGGTGGCTTTTTTGATATTTCTTTTTCCTGGAGCAAGACAGAGCCAGTACGGTAAGCTTTATTTCGTAGAAAAAACAAGAGAAAGTGTATCGGATTAACCCGAAGGTTTTTCCCGACGTTAAACAAGGCACCATTTGTTTGGGGAACATTTGTCCTGGTAACATTCATTGGGGATACATAAGTTCCAGAGCCATTTTGTTCTCGTTCACGCTCGCGAGTGATTTGAGGGAGCTGCGCTGTTTCTTCAACGCACAACATCCCCAATATATTCGTGCAACCATGGTTTCCTCTCCATAATATGTCAGTCTCGCCAAAGGTACACGATCATGCATTGCGAAATTGAAGAAGACCACGCGGCCACGTAGTCCATTTCACTCCTCTGTCAAATAAAGGAGCTGCAGTAACTGCAGGCAAAAGCCCGCAGCTATTACAGAACCAGCGTGCCCATCGCTCAAAGGACGCCAAATAAAGCGAATGGCCTGTGCAACGCGAAAACTCCGCTTGAAGTGAAGGAGAAAATAACGCTTCCCGTGACCGTAACCGAACCTGGGTCCCTCGCGTTATGAAGCCGGCCACTATCCGAATAATCCCCTTCGACATGGTCGGAACTTGTTCGAACTCGGACGATAACCAAATAATGCGTCATGAGAAAGGTTGGCGTTCGACCACCGTCATCGTTAGACGGAGAGGTACATGATTTTGGTTCAGCAAATGTCTTCTGCAGGCGCATTCCTGTTCAAGCTGTGAACTTTAAAAACCCGCGGCAGCGGTAAAATATGCATCCTCTCATCATCGTCTTTATCACAAGCGTCGCTGTTGCAACAAAGTATGCAGCCGTATCTTACGTCGCTGTGCAGGTTCCTGTGCGTGCGTTGAATGGCAGACGTGCCGCGACAGTAAACAGGCCAGCGTAGGAATACAGTTCAGTGTTCTGTACGTTGAAACGGCGCACAGAGTTGCAAAAAAAAAAAACGCAGAGTTCAACAACAAACAATGCGCGTTAGAAAAGAGCGCCACTTCTGATAGTATGCGACATCACTATATGCAAACTGCAGAATGGTGTATCCGATGGCGATGCGGACCGGGAAACAACTGGATGCGGGAGTTGGTGACACTTTATACCAAGGCGACATGAAGGACTGCGAAAACAGCAATAGGGGGTTAGTCGCTTCACCCAGTGGCGGCACATGCGTCGTAAACAATAAGAAAAAAAAATTAACGAAGCAGTCAAGGCAGGCGCCTCAATTTCATCTCAGACTTGCATATGAAAAAGGACGGAGGTACAATTTTTTAAAGATGGCATTTCAAGTGGCTGAAGCTTAGGTTTCACAATTCTTCTTTCTCATATCGAACCGAACGCGTGTTCATCTTACAACAGTGCGATGTTAAAACCAATTTTTCGGAGTTGTATAATCCTTTTGGGGATACAATAGCCAGAAAACAGGGATATTCTCGCAACAAAAAATAAATGTAATTGCATATGTATATACAGCTATAAAAATTTCAAGAAAGCCTCAGCAGTCGTTATAATGAAGTAAATGCGAAAGCATTGGGCATTGCCGAACACTTCGTCACTTTATTATTACCATTATCATTTTACCTTTTCGTTAGATATTCCATCTTACCATTATATGACTCGCACAGATACGCGTTCGCGTATCTAAAAAGAGAGGACATTTAACAGGAAGGCAGTTTCCTACTCGATTAACTGCTACTTGTGCCTTAGCGCTCCCCAGTTTCGCATGTATTCTTGAGTACATGTGTCTAGCAAGCGTTTCTAAGACGAAGGCCACAATGCATTGACTATGTCATTGCACTTTTAGTCGGGTATTATTTTCAGTGCGGCGGTACTGACGGTGTTGCGTAATCGTATCCCTACCGGAGTTGCCGGGCTGCATTGTTACACAGAAACATTTCCCCAGCTTTATTTTCAACTCAACTGATTCTTTTTTGCTGCAGCTTTTCTAATGAATTTGGTGTCACTCTGGGAATTCTATAAATTGCTCTGTATGCTCGAGCCTTCAGCCATTTTGTGCCCTGTTTGTCTTCCAGTTTATGGTCCATCTCTTCACCACGACGCCAGCTTTTTACTTATAGTGATCTAATCTTTTCGCAATGGGACGAAACTGAGAAACCTCGTTCCAAAAATTTTTGTACAAACTGCCATACGTCCCAGGTAAGCCACGGGTAGCCTCAGTGCTACGAATTTCTATAGCAGATTTGCTTCTGTCGTATTGATTAAATATGGGGAATAAAGCAAGTAGCCTATTGGATGAAGCGCAGGGGTTAGCCAGGAACCAGAAGCCCACACGACACAGGTAAAATAATGAGAGGCCATTTTCGGTTAAGGCTTTTCCAGACTAATTGTCATGGAATACATGTTACGTGTTGCCTATCTCTGTCCGTTTCCCTGCAGAAATAAATGCGCTATTTTTTGCTTCGGGAAGGTTAACAGAAACATGCCCGTGCTTGAACCACAACTCAATTCCATAATAACTGCATGCTTTGAAACACAACCCCGCGTTGTTATAGATATATCCGCAGGTGTTGTTAAAACGCTTGAAATAAAGTATTGAGGGCTACCCTGAAATTTTTTATGCCTGTAATTTTTTTTTTGCCTTTCAAGGTAACGTTAATTGCTCGTATTTAAGAAGGAACGAATGTGGGTATTTCACCGTTCAGGAAATCCAGCAAAATTATCATCCTAATTACTAGAATAATAATGCAACATCACAAAGGTGAGTAATAAAAGTGGAAACAAATTCCTTCCCAAGATCCTTTGCGGTACGTGAGCCCCGCTTTCCCTATGTACGTTCGACACGCCGATGCCGTTGTGTGAGAGCCCAACGACAGACGTTTAAGGAAACACTGGACGTTCGAGCGGAGCAGGAAACGCAGCTGATTATCTTCCGACCGATCTTGCTAGCATTCGCAGCTTTCGCCGGTGTCCTCCGAGTGTTGTTGCAAGAACTCGGCAGCACCGCACTACGCCATGCTAACCCGGATCTGAAGACTGGACTGGACTGGAAAGGACTTTATTGAAACAAACCCTGCAGTAGGCAGGAGCCGGGTTACGGCTCCGCCTCGACGTGGCCTGGCGTCGCGCCTTCTTCTGCGACCCTACTCGTCACAAGCCCGTTTTACGGAGCCCGTGCCTTTCGAGAGCGGCGAAGACCTGCTGGATGGCCCATGACTGGTCTGTCTTGCTTGTAGATTAGATGGCTCTCTGGAGTTCCTCCGGATACTCTTCGAAGTGCGCACCGTCGGGGTCGGTGGCACAGTCCCACATGATGTGCCACCGGTTGGCCGGTCCTTTCTTACACACACTGCACTAGTCACTCGGGTACTCGTCCGGGTACATTTGGTGTATGGAGGCCGGCGACGTTGTCGACGCCGTTTGGGGTCTTAGATGTATCGCCACCTCGCGGCCCAGTTCCCGCTGGGGCGGCGGGTACGCTCGTCTGGCCAGACGTAGGGCCTTCAGTGTTTCGCCGTAGCCCCTGGCTCTGTCTTTGGTTTCCGTCCACCACTCCCACTCGGGACGAGTGCCCACGTTGGGAGCGCGGTGAGTGATAGCGCGCGCTTCCCTGTGGGCCGTCTCGTTGTGGTTCGGTGCGTACGGTGAGCAGTTTCCTGCGTGCGCAGGGATCCATCTGACCTCCACTCGTCTTCCGTCTCGAACTCCCGATCTTTCTATAATTCTAGCCGGCGGTGTTATAAATGGGACATAACCGAGCTATGAAGGCCGGCCTTTATATCATCACTTCATTCACCATAGTCCGTGTCCCTTTTCCGACTGACGCGTTGCCTTTTTGGTTGAGGGGGAGGTGTTCATCTCCACCGAAGCCCTCCAGCCCGGCACCGTCTCGGCCTTAATGCGACCATAGAGGCTACCTGGGTAGCGTCAGGCAGCTCAGCCCCTCAGCACGCCGGTCCACCACGTCGACGTCCGGCGCCCGGAGTTCCCAGCCCGTGAGCCGACGATGATAACCACGATGAGAACAGCCGTGACCGGACCGGACCACTATGCCGTGTCCCCTTGGGTCCAGCGCGGCTCCGAGTGCTTTAAGGATTCTATTCGTCTATGGCAGGAATCCCTGTTCTAGTAGCTGTGGTAATGCAGCTCACCATTAAAGACGATAGCCTTTCTTGGGCTACTTAAACCCAGGAATTTTGGTCTGTCTGTATGTCTGTCTGTCTGTATGTCTGTCCGTCTATCTGTCTGTGACTAGATTCAGCCACCCGGCCAAAGTTAAATGCATACTGCGCAATAGTCTTATATACTCACAGCCAAATGTGAGCGTCTAAGCCCGGTTTATATGTTCATACTTGTCAACTTTGTTGAACAAGAACAAACATTACGCAAATATAAGACAGCAAATTAGTAAACAAGGGATATTTACAGTGTTCCTTTATTAAAAAATTCATGGATGCTTGGTTTTTCGATAGCAAATGATATTCTACATCTACTGCGGAAAACCGCCGCCTCCTGGCGGCATATGAAAAATCACGCGGCAACAGCAACGAAAGGTTCCACTAGCTAGGTTCTACGTTCTGCTTGGAACGCACGTGGAGCACGGCCACGCCGTTCTATAAACCTTGTAGTCGGCCGCCTCCATTCACGCCCGTCTCCGCCGTACTGCAGCGCTGGCATCGAGGAACCTGGCCTGTAGCAGTGGAACGCGGTAAATTCGTAAATTCAAATCGCCTTGCGCAAACCTTTAGTGTGTTTACCTTGGGATGAGCGCGACGGTACAGGAACAGCATGAGAGGTGAGCGGGAAAGCAAAGGGGGACATTTCCTTGGCAAATGTCTACAAAGACTATCGTCTTTTGACGACATTTGCAACGGAAGGAGCAGATACGCGCCAATTTTTTTTTATTCGCTGCAGCACGGACTTCGTAACCCATCGCTTCATTTAGCCTTTCGTTGTTACTGGACTCGTTCGTGAGCATCGGCCTCTACCGGGGCGGTCGCCTTCTACAGTGGCGGAGGAGGGGAAAGGAGGAAATGTCTCTTCGGAGGTTTTAAGATGGGGTGGCCCTCACGTCTTCAGTCACCCGGACGTGGGGCCGCTCACCAGAAGAACCGCGAAACTCCTGCCGACCGTGTGGCGTCGGTATGTGAGGCTGATGCCAAGCAGCTTCTGTACGTGTGCCCGGGAACGAGGACAGCTCGGAACAAGGAGCTCAAACTAAGCCAGGCTGGTCTCGGGTTGGGTAAACGGGATGACTACCAATGGGTGCAAGAAAACGGATATCCCAGACCGTTGCTGAACTTGCTGCACGAAACGGGACTGCACGCCTACCTATAACCTCGACCACTGGTATTGCTTTCCTCAATACTTATGATTTTCATGCAGCTTCCTTCTCTAGCTTTTCAACTTTACTCTCCCCGATTATTCAAACATACTTTAATAGACCATATGGCAATAACGGATCGAACAAAAAGCTGCTTAATATGAGGATGAAGTTGGCAATAACGCATTGCGCCATAACAACACGTCTGAAGACGGCAATGGCCTGAATGAGGCCTAACTCGGGTGTTCCTGCTATCATCGCCGGCTAATAAATCCTGGCTTCATCTACCAGTTTATTGTCTCCCTCTCTATTCATACCCCATTATTCGTGTCTTTTATCCGCACGCTGCGTTACAATATTTCCGTCGTCGTTTGCTACGCACCTGCACCTTGTTTTGTATGAGAACGGAGGTCCTGAATTAATTATTCCCCCTTGAGTTTTTGTCCCAAGTCTTCCAACTCTCTGTCCTGCTCTCACACTACGGCGGCATTTCTTAGTTTAAAAAAACAGTGCATTGGTAAAAAAGTTCTTGAAAGATTTTTATTCGCGAATTGCGGAAACGGTGCCGAGAAAGCAGATATATTAGACGTCGCATACCACGGTTAAGCAACCAGGCCTGCCAAATGTATGCAGAGGCAGCGCGAGCCTGAAAGGAACGCTGCGGGGTGAGATGGTGTGCCTGGTTTTGGAGAAAATGCATCACCTGCTCTTCCTGAGCGGCGTCCGCCCGCACAATACCTTTCACTGGAACACGTAAAAAGGCCTGAAAAATCTTGCGCTCACAAGGACCTTTCGGGAAGGGAGCGGAAAAATAAACGTTGGCGCCAGTTGCCGCGCTTCTTCTAATTTGGGTTCCTGGTCTTCGCTGCGAGATGGATATGCGAGCGTGACAGATCTTTGTATGATCTCAATGGGAAGGCGTTGGGGTTTTTAGAACCGTTTTTATTCGAATGTGTTCGTCGGCGTCAGTCTGCAACGTTGCAACCCCCTTGAGTGCTGTGCCTTCGCGCCTGTTTGAATAAAACCCATCAGTTCTTGTGCACTATTCTGACTGACTCTGACAGCGTTTTGAAAAAAAATGCACTCTGCTTCATGACAGTCCAATGGCAAACACCTTCCGATATCCCACCTGCTAAGAAACTATAATAAGTAGAGTGGTTCCAAAAAAAATTATTTTCACACATTCGTGTTACCTGAATAATTCCGTTGACGAGGGCGTCTGAGTGTAGCCGACAATGTGCGGCTGAGAAGGACACCGTACACCTTGCAGCAAAATTTTCAGGCTTGCACAAATCGGTGGACATCCCGCTTGCATGCGCACACGATAAGGCGAGCAGACAATGCAGGCGAGCTCGCTATTGCGCAGTAGTGGGTAGTTTTCTATAGCACTTGTTCGTATTGGAATTTGGACCGCGCAAAAAATATGCAAACCACGCCGAATCATGCCAAGGGAATAGAATCTGGATAACGACACTCGACTGGCGATTGGCCGCTTTTGCTGTTGGTCCGCCACCACGTTTCCAGTACGCTAGCAGTTTTCGGGTAGATATTCTGACAAAACCACGGACAACGGGTATTGCAAGGAACCCGCTGGTAGGCTCGGTGCACAGAGAGTGCAATTTCTGGACCCCCAAATCAGGCGCGGGAACTAATCACACAAGAGCTTAGAACTTACTCTGTGCACAGAGAGTGCAATTTCTGGACCCCCAAATCAGGCGCGGAAACTAATCACACAAGAGCTTAGAACTTAGTAATGAGGCGGTGCAGGTCGCTGTGCAAACTGTATAGTTCTTATTATTCGTCACAAGAACTCCGGGCAAAAAGAGCCTGTTTTATAATTTGGAATTAAGCAAGATTGTCAACCCTACTACCTCTAGTTAAGGAAAATAAAAGTTACTTCATCAAATATCCCAGTCAAATTTCTCCCAGTCACGCAGTATGAAAACAAAATTGTTGACGTTATTTATATCGCCTTTATATTATGAAGGAGTGAAAGTTGTTGCGATGAAGGAGATTTCACTGCACGAACTTGGACTTTTGTCCCACTTGGTCTGAATGGTTTCTGACGGAGATCCTATTGTGCGCTGGATGTGATGCGACGGTGGTGCTCTTGAGAAATCACGTCTTGCTAGAGTTCAAAATGGCGACGTGCTCCGGCAGAAAACGTGTCTCCAGCTTAAGCCTACCCAGTTGAGGAGGGCTTCGTTCCATGCGGGCCTCCACTGCATTATTCAGATCACGTTCTTGTGTCGAACAAGATAGAAGTAAGGTGTATTCGAGGCTGCAAGAATGCTTACGTACGAGTCCCAAGCAACCATTTTCCATCTGCGTTTTGCTGAAACGAGAGTGTTTACGTTTTACGTTTGATTGTCTAACCGTAGGGTTTCTTCTCGACCTTGGGAAGAGTGCACATGCAAGTGTGCCCTTCAGCCGGATAGCCTGGATTGGAGGCGCCTCTTTTTTCTGGCCGTGGTCATTATTTTGCTCATATAAGCGACAAAAAATAATGTCATTCTCCCATCAATATTTTCGGCAGGGGAAGCGCAAAGCGGGAAGGAACAGGAAGGACGCTGTTTTAGACTGAGCCCTGAGGGGCTCCACGCTGAATGTCTGGCGCTCAAATGGGGTCACACATTTGCCCAGCGTCCCTTCGAACGCCGTCACTAGGTACACATACTACAATGAACACCATCATCACGGCCATTTGGCTGTCGGCATTGCCTTAAACGTCACGCGCCCTTGGGCAAGCCCAATTAAAAGAGGTTGTCAGAGGTTGTACTTTTGCAGGGTGCCAACGGGAATTCTGTCGTACAAGCGCAACATGCACTGACTGTTTTCTTTCTTTTCCTTATGCATGTGAAGGGTGCAGTGGCATGCTGTTTCTCGCTGCTTTGGAAACACTGCGAGATATGCTTCGACAAACTAATTAAAGGTTTCATTTTTGTTGAATGGTTTCGGATATACAGTGTTCGTAAGCCGTTTTTCCGCACTGCGAAGGTCTAGATAATATTTTCGCTCGTTATCTTCTTTTCAAAGTGTGCAGGGCTGCATTATTGTGTCTGTTTTATTTGTATCATTGGTGTTTCACGTGTTAGCCATTAGCATGCTGCTCGCGATGTCGGTAGGAGCGGAGAGAGTGACTTTGTGCTTGTTGTAACTGGTTTCTCTTTTCTAATCTACAAATTGTTTTTATGGAAAAATGCCCTTGAGATTTCGCCCCTTTTTTATTTTTTTTTTGGCGGTTAACCTGTCATAGCTTGGCTTTGTTCCCGAATTTTTTTTTGTTTTTCTTCCGGGAACAGGGAATAAATAAAAGAATAAATAAAAGTGCTGACGATGATTACGCTTTTACAAGCTTTAATTTCGCATTTCTCCACGCAACTACAATAAGGGTACTGATAACACGGAGTGCTTGATAAAGCCATTTTTGAACACTACTCGTTAACCTCTTGCAGCCTAAATTTTCCGTAAGGCTTGAAAAAAATATTTTTGCTATCGATTTTATAGTCTGCTTATAAGGAAGCCGCAGAAGAACTTTTAGCCATGTCAGGGTTTTCCGGAGAAAGTTACGGATATGGCACAAAAACAAAACAAGTGGTCATAATGGACCAAATTTCTACAGAAACAAATTATTTACGGCAACTCCGTGTGTTTTTCAACAAAGTACTTAATGTGGCGACATTTTTACCGCAACCAAAATACTTATATTCCTTCAGTAAATACGGGTGTAAATGGACGGCTACAGGGGAACGGTGATCATTGGCATAAACCGGAGGATTGGCATAAACCGGAGCAGTTTACTGAAAGTGAGGTCCTCGCCTCCTGTATTTTTACAATACCAAACGCATCGCGCGCTTCCCAATGGGAGTGAGTGGTACGCCTGCAGTGCCCACATGTCGCGAGGTGGGGCCCCGAGGTGAACCGAGAGCGGTTTGTGCCTGGTTGCCAAGGCCACCGATACAGTGCCACCGATGTTTGAGATTGTCAAAGAAATGGCGCTTGCGGCAGCGCTAGAAAGCTCAGCGCCGCGGCGGAGCATGTTTTGCCGACGTTGCCGCCCTCCACCACGCGTCGCCCCAAGCTGAACTGATCACATGATTGAAGCGCTGTGAAGGCTACCGATCGAGGTAGAGTGACCGGAGCTTGGTTTGGCCGGTCCAGGCTGATGCGTTTGGCATTGTAAAAATACGGGAGGCGATGGTGAGGTATATGATGGCAGTTGTTCCATATGTTGCCATCAATGTGTAGATTCCGTCTGAGCGCCGGCATTGCAGCTACCGATGCTTTCATCTGGCTGCGCGGCTTACAAATGGTATGATGCGAAATAGCGACAACCGGTCATAAGAGGTTAATAGTTGTAACGAGTCGCTGTATTGATAAGCTCTGAGCATCGCTCATCCTTTGTCCTAGTTTCAACATAAATTCAATGTTGTGTTTGACAGCATCATGTGACCGATAGGGCGACTGTCGATCTTTGGGTTTCGAGGCCTCAGGCACCGTTTGATTTGCCGGGGGTTCGAGGGGTGCCCCTTCGGAGGTACAGCAAGATCATGCGTGTGCCTAAGAGACTGTTTCTGTGATTAAAAAAAGTTGGTGGTAGGTAATCTGTAACCTCCAATTTCCTTTTCTGTACTTGCGTTGTGTCTCATCATCATCATCGTCACCATTCCTCAAAGGTGCTAAAGGTGCCGTTGCGTTACCCGATATCGACATAAATGAGCACATTCCAGGGACAAACAGTGGTTTCAGAAAAGCGATGCCAAACCACATGGCCAGAATATCGGTTCCAAGTAACGAAGAGGATTCGAAAAATATGGTTCTCTTGAAAAAAAAAAAAGCTTTGAATTAGGTAAGTAGTTTCTGTGATGCTCGCTATTTTGGGGCGCAACTCTTAAACTCCCGTTCCTGTAGCTTCGCGTCGCCGCCGGCCACGTTGTAACCGAGTGAATCGAAAAGGACACCGAAGATAGACGAGATAGAGCCAGCAGGAAAGCGGAGGAGCAAAGTATGGCGAAAGTTTGAGGGGGTGGGTGGTATGTAGAGACCGCGCGAGACATGCTCGGAGCCAGCGATGCGGTGCTAGATAGCGCCAGAGTTGGGCGTACCGTCGTGCGTTACCTGATGACGCGATCACCCCCTGAGGCGCAACAATATACGCCGTCGCCGAAAAGACGGTAGTTCGCGCGGCGCTAATACAGGGTTTTAGAATAACATACGTAGCCGTACGCAAAGAGCTAACGAACGTTATCTCTTTCCATCGTTCGCACTGCGCATGCACCAATGCTAAGCCGGTTCTGCGTATAGCGGACGGAAGAACAGCGGACACTATTAAGTGCACAGCACTTTAGGCGCTCGCCTTGTCGTCCTAGCTCGCTCGCTCGACCCAAGTATATAAAGCACCAAGGCGGCGTTCCGGGGTAACGCTGTTGTTCGCGGAGTACCCCAGATGCTTCGAAAGCAAAGCGGTTTATATAGTCATAAGCGTTCGAAAGTCGTGAAACGCTGGCGCTTGTCATACATCTTCCCGTTGTTTAGCCCAAAGAAAACTATAGGTACATTTGAGGAAAAATATACGTAATTAACCGGCAGCGCCCGTGTTCATTTAGATAAGGACGCCTGTTGGGTTGGTTTGTACGATATAAAACGCAAGATGCGGCAGTGCAACGCCTGCACGCGCGGGGAGAAAAGCACAAAGAGAACAGAACTCCCGCTGGCGCAGGTTCAGAGAGGGGGAGCGCGAGCACTGCGAAGGCGGGCAATTTGAATTGCATGGGGTGGTAGCAGTGAGCGGATAAAGGCGGCACAGCCCATTATGGCGAATCACTGTTCCGCACTTCGACAGCTTCCACATTGAGTGGAACGGCTTCAGTTTTTGTAGCAAAATAGCGTCCGCATGCGAAGCCGCGTGCGTTTCCAACATGGCGGCGAAAATCGCGACAACCATCCATAGCTTCGCTCCTCTGTGGACTGTAATTTGCTTGCGATGGACCAAGTTTTTTGCTCGTGTGTATTTAAATACGTCGCGCGGATAGCACGTCACCCTCGCACAGTTCTGTATTGTCGTGAAATCACTAACTGTCCGAATGAATCTTTGCAGCCAAGCCAGTGACCGAAGCTGTGTGTGTGTTGTGGACGCGTTCGCTTCGCGATGAAATGCGGCGTTGTGCTTGTGTGGGTGGACAGTGCTTCCCATGCTCTGGATTATTTTTCTCGACCGACGTACGACTCAAACACACATCGGGTATGTACACTGAGCGCAGCTAAAAGCCTTCTCGGCTTGAGCGCCAGAGTAAAGTGACTTGCGGTTCGTCCCCACGAACCGCGAGACTTGGGCGACGAGGTTACGAAGGGCAGAAGGAGGCAACCGATCACCTGTCAATCGCGGTTTAGAGTTGAAACACATGTCGTGGCGTTCTGTTCGTTCGGGACATATACCTGGATTGTTTTGAATCTGAATAAAATGTTTGCGTCAAAACCGGGCATTCGGTTCAGGGAGTTCTGTGCGATTGCAGGAAAGGAGTGCCACGGGGCTTCGACATTTTCTTTATGAAACGTGCTGAGTTAAGAGGATATTCATGTCATGTTGCGGAGGTGTTACATTCAATACTAACCGGGAAGCATTTGTTCGCACTTGCTTTGACAGTCGTAAAATGTCTAGGCAGTCTGGCACTCCGCTCGCAGGTCAGGACGTGATTTCGCAAAGCATTTGACAGATGACGCAGTAAGCATTGGCGTGTCGCTACGCAAAACTGGTGAGGCGCTCTACTGAAACTCCCATCGCGGTGTTTACGTAGCGTGATGCAAAAATATACCTAGCATCGATTGCGCAAAAAACAAACAAGGACGAAGAAGGAAACGACGAGGACGAGCGCACGCTAACAACTGAAATTTTATTTATTGAAATCAAGGACCTATATACCTACAAAACTTCGTATCATCATCGCAAAAAAGGTTTTACAGCGCACACAGCACACACAGCAAACACGTGTCGGCTCCCGACATTACATACAAGATAGCATCGATATTTCTTTGTCCAATAAGGCCACACAGGGGGGTCGCTTACACATTTGTTTTTGTACTTAGACTGGAAGTTTGATTGTGATGTGTAAACAAAGCAACTGTTTTTTTTTTTTTTCAAACAGGGGTGTGCAGCCACAGTCTTTACAATGCGTGGCTATGTGCGTGAAAGGGCTTCCTCTCAAGCTCGACGCATGTTCGCTTAATCTTATGTTAAGGCACCTTCCAATTTGACCTATATACACGTGCTCACATCTCATTGGTATTTGGTAGACAACATTCTTCGTACATTCAACAAAAGGACGCTTGTGGTTAATAGTACAGCCTCTTTTTACTTCATGCTTACCCTCAAATTTCTGTTTTACCATAGGACAGACACTACCGAAATATGGAATTACAGAAACCTCTGGGTGCTCTCCTGCTGGTCCTCCCTCTACTCTTACATGCGTGTCATGCTTAAGATTTCTTAGTAGCCGGTCACAAGAGGCTCCAAAGCAGTTAGCGGATAGCTAGCCTCTGGCAACCGCGAAACCTGTAATCTGTCGGCCTGGCCTACCGAATGAGAGCACGATTTAAACAACGCTGCTCTGAAGCGCGCAACGACAATGCCATTTTTCAGTGCGCAATCGGCGCCATGCGCAATCGGTGCCATGGATAGATTACAAATAGGCCGGCTCACAGTGTTGCTGCAAAAATATAGCGTTTAGCATACGCGAAGGCAATCGTCAACCATTTATTTTCATATTTTTTCACTACCTGATATCTCCTTCCACGAATGAAACTATGCGAAACTTCTGATAAATGCTTTCACTCTTTCCTTCGCGTATGGAAGCACTGCGAAAGCCATCGCTATCGCCAGTACAGAGCTGCACTGCGTGACTTGTTCGTCGCAGCAGGTACGCCTTCAGTTTCTGCTTTGCTTTTGCGGCTTTCTTTTTAAGCGGTCTATTCTTTATTAAAAAAAAATTACGCCCACCTCCCCTCACGGGAACTCTGGTGTGATGCGACGCTGAGGGGGTTCAAGCGCAACGGAGAGCAACCGTCGACCGAAAGGCCGCCGGAGAGCGGCACACTGGTTATATTCTAGGCACTATCAGAGTCCTTCAGTAAAGCATTGAAGGACTCTGGCACTATATATGCGCCGCGCGCCCGGAGGAGAGGAAACCGCGGGGAGAGAGAGAGAGTACTGCACATGCGCAGCACCGCGCGCAGCGCCGCCCACCGGCAGAGTGAGAGCGCGCTGGGCCGCACACGCTCTCACCTGGGCACGCGTCGGCGCCAGTGCGTCTGCCGCGGCTATGACGCAACACAATCCAACACAATCCACTTTAATTCAATAGAATCCAATCCTAGCCAAGCCAAGCCAAGCCAATCGAATCCAATCGAATCCAATCCAATGCCCCTCGCGAGAGAGTGTTCGCTATCGGAGAGGAGAGCGGGAGAGTGGCTGCGGACAGCGGACGCACGCCGCGGACAACAACGGACGCACGCAGGAAGGACAGGGCCGCCGACAAGAGATGCTCTGAGCGTCGCATCTAAAAACGTTACAGGCCCCAAAACAGGACATTGGGTAAGGGGGGAAATCGGAAAGGTACAGCCAGATAACATACCGTTTTCAGGCAGGATCAGTGCAACAACAAATAAATATAAATGAAATCTGATATTTGGCGATACAGGATGAAGTAAATTTAAATGTATACACCCCTTGTTGACTCTGACATGGCCGAAGAGGGATACATTTGTAACAAATAAACGACAAGGGAAATATAAATCGCCGTTATACGCAATTCACTAAGACTTCAGGAACATGGTCACATGGTGAACTGAGTGAGTAGGTGACGGCCAAATGTAACGGGATTAGATATGGAGGCTATGCAATCAGGGAAATCATTCCATAGACGAACGGCCCGAGGCAGTGGGGATGAATTGAATGGATTAGTTGTGCCGTATATGCGCATGAAGCTGAACTGATTATCCAATCTGCGCGAAAAAGAGTGAGGTGTTTGAAGCTAAAGCCGCGTTCGTTTATTAGAGGTAATATATTTCTGGAACAGACAGAGAAGAGCCATATTGCGGCGGCTATCTAATGGCGGCAGTTGAAGGTCTAATTTAATTTGTGTTATGCTTGAGCTGATGTCTTAGTTACGTGATATGAAGCGGGCAGCTCTATTTTGAATCGTTTCTGTCATTACGACTAAGTAGTTTTGATGAGGGGACCAAATTGCTGAGGCGAATTCCAGTATTGGCAGAATAAAGGAAGGGAAGGCTAGTTTTCGAATGTTACCAGGGGAATTTCGTAAGTTGCGGCGTAGGTAGCCCAGTGAACGTGATGCTTTGGCACAGGTAGACGTGATGTGGCCCATGAAATATTCTCTGTGAGAAGAACACCAAGGTATTTGTAGGAAGAAGTGTGGGAAAGCATAGTGTTGTTCAAGTAATAGGAAAATTCAGAGTTTATGTGTTTACGACTGAAAAACATTACCTCGCATTTTGTGAAGTTCAATTTCATGAGCCATTTGTTACACCAGTTACAAATATGGTTAAGATCTGCTTGAATGGTTAAGTGGTCATCACTGGAGTTCATAGAACGGTATATTATACAATATTCGGCAAAAAGACGCATACAAGAAGTCATCTCGGAGGGTAAGTCATTAATGTAGATTAAAAAGAGTAAGGGCACAAGGACTCTGCCTTGCGGTACGCCAGAACTAACAGAAGAAAAAGGGGGCGCGAAATTGTTAACCACAGTGAACTGTTGTCGAAAAGATATGAACTTTCGAATCCAGGATAATGTAAAGAGTCAAGTCGTAGAGCAGATAACTTAGAGATTAGTCGGCAGTGGGGCAGGCGATCAAAGGCTTTAGAAAAATCAAGAAAGATGTAGTCCGTTTGAAGGTTGCTGTTCATGTTAAAATGTAAGTCGGTGGTTAATTAAAACAATTGTGTTTCACACGAAAACCCCTTTCTGAAACCTTGCTGCAGCATGGATTCCGTGCAGCATGGGTTGAGCATGGGTTCAATGAGTTCAGTGCTGCAGCAGAAGCAAAGCAGGCTGATAGCCGCTACACCGCTGCAATGAGGTAATACCAGCGGTCGAAGAACTACAAGACTTAAAAATGAGAAAAATCTTTCGATCGGGTTCGCAAGTTATCCGATGGGCCGTAACCACAGGCCGAGGTACTTTATGACCCCTTAATCTAAGTACTGTATGAATTGGTTCACCACGTCCAGCAAGCATTTATATTTCGAAAAAAAGTTGAAATAAGTGTTGCAAGGTCCCTTTAAGGGCAGTGAGTCGTATCTTGCGTATTAGCATTCTGGCTACGCTCCAACGCGCTCAAAAAGCGATTGCGATTCCACATACTCGCTGAACGCATCTCATGCCGGAAATAAACTAACAGGCGCATGATACTCACCATATGAAATGCCCCTGTGTTTTGTGCTCTTATTGTTGTAAATTTTGCTTCATTCGAAACAAAGTATAAATATCCTTGCTGCACCGCTAGAACTTCAAGCAGTTGTCGTCAATCGTCGGGTTTATTGCCCACTGTCCATACCTTTGACACGCCACACACTTAAAAAGCCTCCTTAAATTCAGGGAATTGTCTACTAATAAGAACCTTTCTTATGTCACTTGTCTAGGGTGTGAATTCTTAACAACCACCCGCCGCGGTAGCACAGTGGCTAAGGCGCTGCGCTGTTGAACACGAAGTCGCGGGTTTGATTCCCGGCCGCGGCGGCCGCTTTTCTGATGGAGGCGAAAAGCAAAAACGCCCGTTTGTACGAGATTTCGCCGCACGTTAAAGGTCCCCAGGTGGTCAAAACTAATCTGGAGGCCTCCACTACGGCGCGCCTCATCGCCTGCGTTGCATCGGCGCGTTAGATGCTACAACCAATCAATCGAGTTCTTCCCAACCTATATTCAGGTTTCTTCATACTGTCCCACATTCTCTGCAGTTACGACATTATAATCTGCATTTCTGAATATATAAGGGTTCGCCATTTTCGCCATTTTTTTACTTTTTCCTATTTTGGGGCTTTTGACAATTCGGTCTAATGAATTCTCCATTTACGCTATCATAACGATTAACGGTAGAACTTCGGCGAAATCTGCATTATTTTGGAAATGCTGGGCGTTACACAGTGCCGGCTGTGGGGGTACTCGGCAAAGAATGCTCCGCATTCAAATTTTGGGTTGTGCTTATAAATTTCTAAGAGTACCACGGGCAGCCTATGTGAACCTTGTGGTCATAAGCCGTTGAATATTTTCTCAAACTTAGCAGCCGCGCCCGCAACCACATCACCGGCCCCGTGAACAGCACCCTCCGAAGCTCGTACCGTTCGCTCGCCGTCGCCAGGAGCCTCCCGCTCGACTCCGCCCACACCTTCCCCTTTCAAGGTGGCTCGTCTTGCGCGTGCTGCAGCGGCCTCTCTCTCGACGTGCCCTCCGTCTGGAAAAGATAGAATTCATTCATTCATTCATTCATTCATTCATTCATTCATTCATTCATTCATTCATTCATTCATTCATTCATTCATTCATTCATTCATTCATTTCAGAATCCTTTTTCGGCAATGTTCTTTCTTCGCCGGCGCATGCCCCGATTTCTTTCGCGGTTCTATGTACCCCCTGACAATTGTTGGTAGCTCACAACTTTTTTCCGTACTTCACGTGTTGATTTGATTGATTGTGGGGTTTAACGCGCCGACGCAACGCAGGCGATGAGGCGCGCCGTAGTGGAGGGCTCCGGATTAATTTTGACCACCTGGGGATCTTTATCGTGCGCCGAAATCTCGTACACACGGGCGTTTTTGCTTTTCGCCTCCATCAGAAAAGCGGCCGCCGCGGCCGGGAATCGAACCCGTGACCTCGTGCTTAGCAGCGCAACGCCTTAGCCACTGAGCCACCGCGGCGGGTACTTCACGTGTTTCATGACACGTAGATATCTAAGCCTCCCGCCTTAAAATACACCGCCGGATCACATTGTCGTCTGCTGTTCTTTCCATTATTCAGACTTCGTTAGCCTGCTCCTTTTTGGTTATCCCATTTGTAAACAAGTGACTTTTTTCTGTTTTTAACACGAAAGTGATTTATTCCCGCATACACGAAGATTTCACTGACATCATATCCGTAGCTGAAGTGACGCCTGTACAAAGAAGCAATATGATGATGATTGATGATTGATATTGGTGTCCCCTTCGTAGCGGGGTTATGACGTGTGATCTTACCAAAAAGGATACCTACGTTTTATACCCTTGGTTTAATACTATAGCGCTGCTTAGGGCAGGCAGAGAAAAACTTACTCGGCGCAAAATAGTTTTAGATGCGACGCTGAGAGGAGCATCTCTTGCCGGCGGCTCTGTCCTTCCTGCGTCGTTGTCGTCCGCGTCCGCACAGCTGCGTCTCTCCTCCGCTCGCCTCCTCTGCTCTCTCCGATAGCTCCGATAGCGAACACTTTCTCCCAACAACTGCGCGCGGCGCAAGCGCGCTGTGCGCATGTGCAGCGCCCTCTCTCTCCGCGGTCTGCTCTCCTTCGGGCGCGCTGCGCATATAAGCGGAGTGCCGCGCTCCGGGAGGTCTCTCAGTCGACGGTCGTCCGCGCTACGCTTGCTCTCTCTTTCTCTCTCTCTCTCTCTCTCTCGCATTACCCGACGATTGCTCACGCAATTCGAGTAATCGACCCAACGGAAACGCACAATGGAACCCCCTTCAGCGTCGCATCACACCAGGGTTCCCGCGAGCGGAGGTGGGCGTAATTTTTTTTTTCTTGTTACAGGTGGTAACTGTCCTGGGCAATATTCCCCTCTCTGCTTTTCGTCTACCAGCATTCTAATGTTCTTTTCGTCACCTCGACAGCGTTGAAGTTCACTTCCTCTGTGCTACCCTTAAATCCTAGGGCTTCTGGAAGCCGAATATTTCCCTCATCTCGGTTTGGATGGATACCCTCGCATTCTAACACTATGTGCCACATAGATCCTGTTTCTTTTCCGCAGGCCACGCATATACCATCATGTTTGAATACTTCCCCACAAAGCTCTTAGTTCGCAAGCAACCTCCTCTAGCCTCAAAAAGCAAAGCACTTTCTAGGAATTTTTGTAGAAAGTTTCCCTTCTGATGTCCAAGTTCTCAGTCCTGTACATCTCTAACGGTGTTTTAGCTTCTATTTTTATCTCCATTTATTCGTTTCTATCTGCCTTGCCTCTTTTTTGGTTACCTTGGCTGTCTTGGATTCTCCACTGTTCTGTCCGTATTTCATCGTTAGCCTTCCAGTCTTCCTTAACCACTGCGTGTCCACGCTTTTTAAGTATAGCTACCTAAAAACCTTAGCTGCCCATCTACGTTGATCCATTGCTCTCAACCTCTTCTCAAAACATATTTAACTCTGCGGTTCTCGAACTTCGAACGACCAGTAAAGGGAGCAAGATGCCTGTAAAGGGTGCAGCCCTGCACACAGCGTCTTCTTGCGAGGAAGCAACCTTTAGTACTAAAGAGTATTTTATATATTTAGGGTTGTTCGTTTTCGGGTTTTAATATTTTAACACGAAAGTGTTTTATGCCGCAATACACCAAGATTTCACTGACCTCAGCTCCATCACGGAAATGACGCCAGCACATATTTGCCGAAGCGACCCGTCACCAGGACGTCGCTCGCCAGGAACGCCCACAAGACAGCTGCCGAACCGCAAATTATGCTCAGCTCCAGATTTCGCTGCACATTTCACTTTTGCGTTTTACTGATTCCTATGACAGAGGAATTAACCACAGTTTTTTCTTTATAAGCCTGTCTTCAATGCACCCGAAACAATGTTGGCGACGCGTTCATTGATCTTGCTGAAACTGCTTATATTTGAAATTAACCATGCAAGCCGGCAGGGTAGGCAAACAGGGCACTTACCCCTCTTCTGCCATCTCCCTCGCCCCCCTCCCCCCCTCCGATGAAGAGGGTTTGCCCCCCTCAGGACAAAATCCTGCCAACCACCGTGGTGCAAACTAATTCTCTGGGCAATTGAGGCATATAAAGACTGAAGAACTGCTTACTGCAATAGGGTTCTCCTTATAAGTGTCTTGTAAAGGACAAATAATTCACTTATAGAGCACTTAAAATGTTGCCTCTATTTTTTCTTCCTTATATCCTCACTTTCTTGGAATATCCAAAATGAAATAAAATGAAATGATACTTTATTCAACATCGTTCCCCGCGATGTTGGGAGCACTTACAAAAAGTCTTCACAGGGTCGGCTTGAGTGTGTCCGCACCACCTACTTACGTCATTAAGAAAAGGTGGTGAGAAGTAACTCAAACAATGTTTGTTTGATACACCGAAACTAGTGAAATAAATGCATATACTTCAGCCTCATGATGATTTTTACAGCGTCTGAAAAAACAAGCTTGTCTGAATGCCCACTCGGCAAGGCGTCGAATAATCTGAATGCGGTCTCTTGTAAGCCCGGCTGATTAGCTTGGGACAGGACCCCACGAACAAGCCCCGTTGAAAGGGAGACTCGAACACACCCCGGTTGCATAAAAGACGTCAGGGGCAGACCAAGGCAGCTGAGAGGCTGACATGCATTCGGAGGCCGGAAGGTTGGGAGAACTGGGGATTCGCTCGGACGTCGCAGACAGGTGCTTCACGAGTGAATGCGAACGAGTGGAGGGGCTTGCTTTGACAGAACTTCATTGAATATATCTGAAGTTTCACCTTCTGTGGCTTCCGAAAGGAATCTTGGCCGGGTCGGCGTGAGAGGATGGCAGAAAGTGCCGGTAATGTTGGCGGCGTGGCGTGGGAGGCAGTGCAAGACGTACGTGTCATTGATAGATCGCCTGCATTTTCCTTTGTCTGCTAGGCGACTCAGGAGGAAAAAGAACCACATGGTCATTAGGATATGCACCTAAGGAGATGCTGAACCACTTTCTCTAATTCTTATATCTTGATGGGCTGCTGAATACATCACCAGTATTCATTTCATTGCCTATACAGCGCACCTTGGAGCCTTAGTTCGGGTATATTGTGTGGTACAAGAATAAGCGCCAAGCGCCCATAGCTGCTCTATACCAACTACACCGGGGTCGTCACTGTGGTTAGTGATGCCTTTCCGCGCTAAGCCTTCAAAATTTCTATATTCGCCATTTCGGGGCGTAAGTTACTCTTATGCGCTCCAGGGTAGGCTGAGCAGGGTAAACATGCTCGCATGTCTTTAAATCTTCTTCTCGGGTCTTGCCATGGAATCGTCAGTGCCGACGTCAACATATTTGGTGCGGATAATAGTGCGAGTAAAAGGGCAATAATAAACGCACTTATATTAAAAAAAAATGCGTGAAATTTGCTTAATGAATACGCGTATCCCCTACTTCACTCTGCTCAGGTAACTAGGCAATCTTTATGGTGCACCCCAGTATCCCTTGAATAGCTTGTGCCTTCGAAACAGGGCCCATTGCATAAGAAACTCACCAGAAAATGCGTCGGCATGCATGCGTGCAGTTCACGCATTCTTTGTGTGCAGTGAATAGATGGTTTAGAATAGGAATGAAAGCAAATTAAATGAGGGTGAAACGAAAAAAATTACACATGACGTACAATGCAAATCATAATTACGAATAATTCAGAGGCCGCCCATTCAGCGTACATAAAAACGAGTGCAGCGAAATTCATACCGCATGCGGACAAGGACAAGGAAAGAGAACCGACACCACGGAGCGCTACTTTTAACTAGTTTTTATTGGAACGACACATCAGTATATATCCACACTTTTCGCCCTCTCACAGCCATTGCCCACGTGTTGCAGCCATGCGAAGAAAAGTCGACTTCGTATCTGTTAAACTCAACGACGGAACGCTCACACTCGTCGACCCCGACTCCTTATCTGTTAAGTTTAAGTGATAAGGAGTCGGCATTTCTTGGCATGGCTGCAACACGTGGGCAATGGCGGTGAGAGGGTGAAAAGTGTGGATATATACTGATGTGTCGTTCCAATAAAAACTAGTTAAAAGTAGCGCTCCGTGGTGTCGGTTCTCTGTCCTTGTCCTCGTCCGCATGCGCTATGAATTTTTCTACATTGCAACACCAATTCGCCCAGGAATCCAAACTCAAAATCAAAGAATGCCCTGGTATTCTTCCTTTTTTTGTCATGTCATTTCCTTATAACGAATTCATGACAGGGCCAAAATACGCCGCCTGACTGGCGACGTTTCTTGATGTCTTATGGTTTCGAGGAAACGCTTTCTGTATGCCTGCAGCGCCAAAGCGGCAGTTTTTCGGCGCAGTCCCCGCTTTTTCCTAGACGCACCTACCGTATAGGTACGCGCTGCCCCTATAGTCGCCTGCGAGAGTACTCCGTAGCCTACTCTATGTGCTTTCGGGAAAGCGCAGTAGTCTGTATCTAACTCGCAGATTTATTCTTGCCCGCGAACAAGACTAGACTGCCGATAAGCCCGTTTCTTCGAACCAGCGGGCTCTGATCTGGGGCGGTATTCTCGTAACTGTCCCTTTTGAAAACGACCCTTTTGCGCCCCTTCCTCGTGACGTACTTCCGGTTAAGCAGTGAGCGTTGGCAGTAGGTTTGCCGCGCTTGCGTTACGTCACTTCCGGTTGTTTGTTTTTAGCCAATCAGGGCTTGCCAAAAGGGACAGTTTTGAAAGGGACGCAAAAGGGACAAATCTCGAGAATACCACCCCTGCTGTGGTACTTAAACGGTGATGGCGCACAATCAGCACCGTCAGTAGGCTGAGACGAGCTTTATCTAAAGCAACGATTAAAGAATAACAATGCGGAAGTTTGCACGCCAGGCGATAATTGTATTTCAGTTTCAAGCTTGTTTAATGATTTAAATGCTGAAAGCAGTACAAGACGTAATAGGAGATATTTAGGCTTATGCTACAGTGCACAGTACCTCTGATCGAATGATGATCCAGCGAAGCCTACCACCATATCTTTTCAAAATAGTGACAACTCGAGGACAGACCATCGAGGCAGCGGCCGTGGCTGCCATCATCACGTCACTGACCTCATTCTTTCTCCACGAGGCTAGGAGTCACAACCTTGCTCCCCAAAAGTGTAATTTTTTGTTCTTAGGGCAGCGCTGTTATCACTAGTCGCTGCGCCCTGATATGTGGGTTATAATAAATTCTCTTTGCCCCCCCCCCCCCCCCCATATCACTTTTTACTCGCTCCTTTGAGGAGGAAGTACGGCTTGATGAAGAGTAATTATTGTTTTCGCCCCCTACACCGACGTTGATGACAATAGGCGTAAAAAGTTTGGCCCAGGGGTCGTTAACAGGTCCGCTATGGGCTTTACGGTTAAAAAGTAAAATATCGCAATATCATATATGCTCTGCATATTTAGGTAGAAAATAAATTCGCTTAAACTTGACATGCAGGAAAACCTTGACGTTTTGGTTTTTCCTTTACAAGGCTGCCTCGAACAACATTCCTAGGATGAGATGATGTGTTGAAGAGTTTTTTTTTAACTTACAATCGGTATCGCAATTGCGCACTGACCAACTAGGTTTCACAACGAACACCAGACTGCCTATTAAACGCGAAAATATTAGTCGCCATTGTCCGCTGACACAAATTCCACCAAGAAGGCCGCCGCCGTAAAGATTAAATGAATGAATGAATGAATGAATCATAAAGGCCGAAGTGTCTTCGCGTGGGATATGACACTGACTCGCGAGAACAACCGCCGAATGCGCCAAACAGTGCGCTAGCTTTGCACCCGGCCACAGGGGGAATAACAATTAGCCTGTTGCGTGCCCGGGCACAGGTGAACGAAGCGGCACGTGATTAGGACAATTGCGCGAGAATGATTGCTTTGAAAATTGAAAAGCTGCGCGTGAATGGCGCCCACTATACCTTTCGAAGGGATTCCCGAAGAAAGAGGAGCCAAGAAAGCGACGCAAACACGATGTAGCAGGAAAGAATTCTGGGATAAACGCAAGCTTTCGCTTTCAAAGCAGGCAAGGACACATCTATTATCGTTACTCTGACACGCGTATTGCTAAGGCAATAAATCGTTACATCAAGCCCCGGGATGACGTCCCTCGTCTTTTGTTGTGTATAACCACGATTCACTTTTTCCAGTGGAGTCAGAAACCTACGCCCCAAAGAAATTTTGCTGACATGCTGTACTAACAATTTTGATTTTTGGGCTCAAAAATACAATAAAACGACCACGTGCATTTGAGTATCCTGATGAGTCTGTGAGCTCACGGGGTAACGAGCCTGGCTCAATCGCTGCTCAGCAGGGCGAGGACAGTTTTGAACCCCGTTTCTTTTAAGCCCCGCTAATTAGCTTTGGACAGGCGCCCGCTAGCCAGCCCCGGTGAAGAGCCGATTCGAACTCATTCTGGCTGCATTAAAGCCGTCAGGGGCGGATGAACGAAGCTGAGAGCGAGGGTGAGCGAGTACACTTCTTTATTAAACTGATAATTAACAGAGCTCTGTCCTTACTGCACAACCCCATGGGTGGTGCCAGCTGCGACAACCTTTTACACAAACCAAAGCTGGTCTTCAATTCTGGTAGTAGATAGCGCACTCGCATATTGCTCACCAGACGGACCGAAAATAGTGGGTGCATTGTTTAAACAGCGAAGCTCTTTAGCAAATTGCAATTTTTCGTGTCCGCAGTTAAAAATACCAAGAAATTGCCGAGCGCACGCACGTGAGCGTGGGCCTCTCGGCGGCCGTCCCGCATTTAACAAAACGAAGAAAATGTGTAGCCTTCGTGTGTGCGCCACTCGCGGCGACCGCCCAGCGTCCCCGGTGCACGTTTGTCAAGCCACGCATAACCACTTAGGGAGATTGGCCAAGATTGGTGAAAAAACTCTTGCGATCGCCGTGACCGTGACAACACCTGCTCGGAACAAGAAGGGCCCCGGCGTTCGCTGTGATCGTGGCAACAGTTGCTCGGAACGAGAAATACCCGTCATAGCGTACGACCCTCCAACGTGATGTGCAATGATTATCACTTGAAAAAAGGAATGAAAGAAACTCACACTTATAGCAACAGTGATGAGTAAAGGTCGATGCGGCAGCGCAGAGGAAGCAAGTCGGCTGCAATCGTAGACTTAAACCTTCGTGTTGGTCGTGAAGGTTGCCCACAGCTTCACTTTCTTCAAGTCTTAGGCGTTGGGATGAGCTTCCTTCATTTTTTGTTACATTCCCACACCGTGTGGTACAGTGGGCCAGGTTCCCCACAAAATTGACACTGAAGGCAGTACGGGGTCGGATGTATTAGAGGCTAATTAGTCGGGTCGGGATACGTACTCGCTCTTCGTAGCCTAGGTAAGCGCTCCTGTGCTTTGGTTAGGGCTTCATGGAGTCTGTTAGGTAAACCCTACTTTAGGATAGGGTCTGAAGTTTATGGAAAGGCCAGAACGTTAAACGGCAGAAATCAATGGGGTCAAAAATCTCAAATCAAAAATCTCAGACAGGCGTTTCGCTGGAAGTGATTCTTTCTGGGAAACTTCCTTTTCGTTCTCGGTGTTTTTTTTTTCCGGTTCTTCCATAAAATGTCTTGTAGGCAAAGCGCGAGGCAGACACAGGACGAGACAAGAAATGTGTCTGCCACGCCCTTTGCCAACAAGAATGCATCACCAACAAGCGCAACTTTACACTCTCTCCCTAAAACGTGCTTTCCGGTGTTGTCGTCTTCACGACCGGTATGCGGGAAGTTGTGCCGCTTGCCGATAAAAAATTGGAACCTTTTGACACAAGAAATTGTAAATGCAGGAACCGTCAGAAAATCTTTGTTAAAACATTTTTAAATCGAAACTTAGCAGTTTTAAAGTTCATCTCCTTCAAGCCGTCTGCACCCCAGAACGAACGGATGTTCGCTGTACTTTCTTACTCAGTGTAAGTGAGATCCTCGAGTTGTTTTTAAGCCCATCATTGAACATTGAAAAATGTGTAAGGTTTGTTACTGTACGGATACTTGTTACTTACGGATACTGCCAATGTACACTTCTAAACGTGTGACTATTGATGACTACCTAGAAGTTTTTTTTTTTTTTGTTTGTCTCGCAGGTTAGCGGAACTGTGTCTCCACGTAACGGGCGGGACTATATTTGACATTATTATAAGTATAGTTGAACAGTGTTTCGCGCACAAAGAACTATGTGTTTCCACATGTCCATGTGTGTTTTTTTGTTCAATGTATGTGTTTTCGAAAAGTCTGTTTTCGATTTGTTACTTACTTTATCTGTCCGCTGCCTCTCCCAGCTTCCTTCATTTTTTGTCACCCAGTATGGGCCCTCACGGGCTATCAGTAGAAATAAATAAATAAACACGACGTGGCCCAGTCATGGCGCAAGAGCTGATGCATGGCGAACGTGTCATTCATGGTTCGATAGTTCCTTCATCTTTGCATTGCAAGGGGAAAAAATAACACACTTCATAAAGGGGTCTTAAGAAGCACTCAAGTCACTTTGTCGAACCTGGATTGCACAATTTGACCCATCCTCCCGCATGATTGCTTATTCAGCGCATGCCCGTAGTTCACTTTTACTCCGCAGAGACAAAGGGTACAGAAGAAAGAAAACACCGTCCGGGGTGGCCTAAAATGTCTAGAACAGTGTTTTGTGAAGAGGAAAAACAGATCGGGGGTTTGTATTTCATCAACATAGTATAATGCCGTGGTGTGATTGCATCCTCGACGGCCGGGAATAGCTGCCGAGATATGCGTAGATATGCGTGCCTCCCTAAGTGCTTGTGTGGGGTTAGCATAGCGGTTGCATGAGGAGGCCATTGTCGGCGGATTAACACCACACTGCAGAGATCTCAAGGCCGCAGCAAGCCAGTCGACGAGACGGATCGCCAAGACCCATCTATCGGCAATGCCAATGCTGACTGTGTGCCTTGGTGAAGCGCTGTCAGTATGGGCAAGCACAAAACGTTCAGGCGGCGAAGTTTGCCGCAGGATACATCATTCCTTTCTGTAATGATTTTGTAAGCGTTGTAAGCACGTGTGTTGTTTAATTATAAAAAGCGGAGGTAAAGAGTTTTTATCACCTTGAGTTCCCCGCAAGGTGCGACTAGTGTCACTAGATAAGGTTGCAGAGTATCGGCACTTTTTTATTTTCATTTCAAATTTATTTTCAAATTTATTTATTCATTTATGTAGTTACATGTCACGTTGCAAGGAGAGGGTTAAAAAGCCAGCACAGGCGCTGGCTTGACGAGGACCCTACCCCGTGTACACACGTCGACGGCAGCGCAGCACTGCCGTTCTCTAATTACAAAGCAAGTGTCATATGTTAAAAAAAAATGAAAAAAAAATGAACAGAAAGAAGTCGAACCTCAGTCGACCAACCAAGTGCGAAAAACGAAAAAAAAAAAACAGATGAAACAAAAAATGAGCAGAACAATTTCTAAATGGTATAATATACAATGCATATTTCATAAATATTTCATACATACATAATGCATATTTCCTATTGTTCCATGCTACCGCCGTGATCATTCGTCAGTTCGCATTACCTGACATTTGTTTGCACCGCGATGGTTCATGGGCACCACCATTTTGGGATTTTTGCGTTTTCTATCGGTCAACTGTGGTAGTCCCAGCATTTCCTCCCTACTCCGCTGCTGCGCTCGACTGGCGTCGTTTAGAACACAAATCAAAGACAACGTGCTTCGCGGCATTTCTGCCGCAGAAGTGAGTCCGACATGCCGTGTTTCTGCGTCTTCGGCAGTGTTGTTTACAACTACTACTATGTATATTTTATTGGCGCAAGGGCGTCTGAGGCCAAAGAGCGCCAAGACAATGTTTGTTTTGTCACATTTATTAAAATGCCATGGCGATGATTGTGATGTACTTGATAAAAATAGTGTATATATGGGTGTAAAGGGCCCTTACTCTAAGAAGCGAAGATGAATAAGATGAGGGGTAACAGTGACGATGTTTATGTGTGTGCTGGGAGCGCCATAACATAGCAGGGATGGCGGTGACGTCCCTGGCACGTTATGAAAACGCTCAGAACCGCCCTCACTATTTGCATTGGGTGGCCCTGATGTCACACATGGTATGAGATGAGTGCTAAAAATCCAATGTCAGCGAGATAGGCTAAAAGGCGTTCACTTCTAATCGGGGGTTGATCAGATAAAAACAAGGATGGGTGTAAGGGTATCATGTAGGTGTATAGTTCTGGGAAGTGTCGTTTCCTTGCGTCATGGTATGCCAAGCATTCAATCAATACATGGAGGACTGTAAGTCTTCGTCCGCATTTCTCACAAGATGGTGGTGGGGTTCCGTTTAAAAGGTATGAGTGTGTAGCGTGTGTGTGACCTATTCTTAATCTGCATATTGATATTTCTGTGAACCTGTCTGTTTCTCTGTGTTGTATTTCCCTATGTGTGGTTTTATAATGTGCAGTTTGTTTTCGATTTGTGTGTCCCACTGTACCTGCCAGCGCCTCCGAAGCATACTCCGAACTAGTGGTTTCATGTCTAGGTACGGCACATGTGGGATATCTACATCACTGCGGAGAGCCGCCACAGCAGCATTCTGGTCAGCAATTTCATTGCCTGAAATTCCACTGTGCCCATGTACCCAGCACACTACTACAGTCAATTTTAGAGCGTAAGCAGACATTATGGATTTGATAAGACGGTTAAAAATAATGTTTCTAGTTGGTTTTCCTGAATGGAGAGCTAATACTACACTCAGGGAGTCTGTAAAAATAATGGAACTGTGTATTCTGGTTTCTGTAATGTGTTCCACAGTGGTTAAAATGCCGTGTGCCTCAGCTGTAAAAATACTGGTATTTTTGTTCATTGTCTTCGTGGTAGCAAAGTTTGGGCCATGTGCAGCGCATGACACAGAATGGGCGGACTTGGAGGCATCTGTGTAAAACGTTGTGTAGGGGTATTTGTGTCGTAGATGTAGGAAGTGCTGCAAGATGAGTTCTCTTGGTGCAGTTCTTTTGTTAATGGCTCTGAAAGATAAATCACAAGAAATGGGGGACATTTCCCAGGGAGCAACAAGGTCTGTGATCGAAGTTTTGTAAGTCTCGCTAAAAGAAACCCCAAGCTCTTCAGCGTGCACTCTCACTCTCAACGAAAAAGGCATAGATATAGAGGGCCGACTGAGAAACGAGTGCATGGCAGAGGTGTCATTGACAATAAACGAAGAAGGGTGATTTTTTATGGATGTTGCCTTCATGGCATACAATAGATCTGTGTATAAGCGCTGGTCTTCCAGGCACCACTGGTCACATTCCACATATAGGCTTTGTGCAGGACTCGTTCGGAAGGCTCCTGACGAAAGGCGAAGCCCAAGGTGCAGAACAGGGTCAAGCATTTTTAAAGCGGTTTTCGAAGCTGACCCGTATACTACGCTCCCATAGTCCAGCCGCGACTTCACTAAACTGTTGTAGAGACGCAGCAGGCACATCTTATCTGCGCCGTAGGAGTGGTGGGATAGGACTTTTAGGATATTCATTGCCTTTATACATTTTATTTTGAGTAGCTTTATATGTGGAATAAATGACAGCTTTTCATCTAGCACAATCCCTAAAAACTTGTGTTCCTTCTTCACAGGCACAGCCACTCCACTGAGGTGGACGGTGGGCTTAGGGTGAATACCACGCCTCTTGGAAAATAAGACACATGTGCTCTTTTGAGGATTTAGCTTAAAGCCATTTTCGTCGGCCCATTTTACAAGCCTGTTTGTGGCAAGTTGTAACTGCCGTTCACAGATAGACAGGTTACAGGACCGGAAACTGATATGAACATCATCCACGTAAATGGAGTAAAAAATGGTACGGGGCAGAGCTTTTCCAAGTGTGTTCATCTTAGCTATAAAAAGTGTGCAACTAAGTACTCCACCCTGAGGAACGCCATTTTCTTGCATATACAGCACGGATAATGCAGCCCCGACCCTCACTCTGAATGTTCGTTCAGACAAATAGCTTTCAAGGGCATTAAGCATATTCCCACAAATTCCAAAAGATTTCAGGTCTCGCAGGATGCCGTAGCGCCAGGCAGTGTCATATGCTTTCTCTAGATCAAAAAATATGGACATACAAAACTGTTTGTTAACAAAGGCATTTTTCACATGGGATTCAAAAGCGACAAGTTGGTCTGTTGTTGATCTGCCCGACCGAAAACCTGCCTGGCAGCTGTCCAGAATACCATTGTATTCCAGGAAGTATAGTAACCTTCTATTGATCATTTTTTCGAACAGCTTGCACAAGCAGCTGGTCAGGGCAATTGGACGATAACTTGAAACACAGGATGCATCCTTTCCCTCTTTCAGCAGTGGCACAACAATAGCCTGTTTCCATGCCTTAGGAAAGTGCCCAGCACGCCATATTCTGTTAAATAAAAACAGGAGAGTATTGATTGTGTCTGTATGAAGGTGTTTGATCATGCCGTACGTAATGTTATCTGCACCTGGTGCCGAAGGCTTGCAACCAGCCAACGCAGTCATGAGCTCGTTAAGGGAGAATGGAGAGTTATAGGAGTCGTTTGATTGCTTGTGGTCACGTATGGACTTCCGCTCAGCTGACTTTTTGTAGTGTATAAATGTGCTTGTGTAATGTGAAGAGCTTGAGACGTGTTCGAAGTGTTGCGCCAACGTGTTTGCCTGGTCCTCCAGGGTGCCACCAGTGGTGTCAACAAGGGGTAAGCCATGTGTGCTTTGTCCATTTAGTTTTCTTATCCTGTTCCAAACCTTTCTTGTATCGGTGAAAGAATTTATTGAAGTTAAGAAGGACCTCCAGGTATTGTTTTTAGCCCGACGGCGAATGCGCCTTCCCATGGCTTTGGTGCGCTTGAACGCTACAAGGTTGTCCGCAGTGGGGTACCTGCGAAGAATGCCCCACGCCTTGTTCTGTGCCTGGCGTGCTTGTCGACACTCTTCATTCCACCAGGGCCGCCTTAGGTTACTTGTGTCACCAGAAGTCTGGGGAATGAAGTTCTCTGCAGCGTCAAGAATATGTGCCGTGACAAGGCTACAAGCTTCATCAATACCCAAGTGTTCTATGGAACTGTATGCGAGTTGAGATTTCTGCTTAAATTTCTCCCAGTCTGCAGCGGTTTCTTTAATCCTTTTAGTTGAGGTGGGAGTGTAAGGGTCTCTGTCTAGGCATCCCAGGAATACTGGGAAATGGTCACTTCCAAGCGGGTTTTTCTCCACCTGCCACTCAACGAGTGGAAAAAGAACAGCAGAACCGATTGCCAAGTCTATGTGTGAGTACGTGTTGTGTGTAATGTTATAATATGTGGGCTGTTTTTTGTTGAACAAACACGCACCAGATGATACTAGGAAATGTTCAATCAAGCGGCCGCGAGCGTCAGTTCGCCCAGAACCCCAGAGTTTGTTGTGTGCATTTAGGTCTCCAACTAAGATAAATGGTTCAGGAAGCTCATTTACCAACGACTCAAATTCTGAGGTAGACAATTGATGATCCGGGGGAATGTATAAGGAACATATTGTAATCAGCCGACCAAAAATGATCACGCGGACAGCAACTGCCTCAAGGCTGGTGAGTAGTCTAATGGACTGGGATGGAATGGATTTTCGCGTCACAATGGCAACCCCACCAGATGAATGAGCAAAGGCATCTCTATCTTTCCTGAAGACAGTGTATTGTTTAAGAAAGTTACTTTGCTTGGGATTCAGGTGTGTCTCTTGGAGGCAAACAATACTGGACTGATGTTTATAAAGGAGTTCATATACATCATCCAAGTTTTTAAGTGCGAATGCACTTTATAAGCGACCCCAAACCATCCACCGCCGGCGTCGGCGGCGGCGGCGGCGTCGGCGGCGTCCGCAGTGCTCTTTAAAGAAGAAACAGCATCCGGCGCCAGGTTTCGATCCGAGGACTTTGCGGGCCGCAGCCCGACGCTCTACCGAATAAGCCACGGACGCGACGCTGATATTGTCAGCAACGCGCCTTATATCTTTAACGCATTCAAACTACGTCGTCAGCGGCGTGCGTTGGCGACTCAGCGGCGTTATAGCGGCTTGATAACTGCGTGTTGTACACGTGATACTACAAACCCGATGGAAGAGATGGAAGAGAAGGCGGCGAGGCGGTGGGCTGCGGGGGCCGAGCGCAAGCGCCGCAAGCGGGCCGACAACCGTGCATTCGCACTTTCACATTCTCCCCCTCGGGGAAATGCGGGGGAATTTTTTATGAGACCCCTACAGTTCCATTGAACTATGTTTTCAACAGCTATTATGGATTAAAGATAATAAAGATGTAGTTGAGAAGTTTCCTGTTCTGGTTCATGTCAGTGAGTCTTGTTTAGGGCCTGTTGTACGTTGAGGTGGTTTTTTCCCACGGCCAAAAGTGCCGCGGCGCTCATTTTGCGCCTGCTGGGCAGGTTGAGATGCCGAGGTGTCCATGTCCTCGTCTGACAAATCAGGCGGCACCGACATGGTGTTCATCCGACATCCACCTCGCGGATTGGTTCCTGAGGTGGCCGCAGGCTTCTTGGTTGGAACCTGCGGTGCGGGAAGGGAAGGAGTACGTGTGGGGCCACCTGAGTTCATGCTCTCAATGCCCTTGGGTGTCGTGCGGGCCAATGGAGCTGGACTGGAAGAGGCCGGACCAGTCCCAACAGCGCCCGTCACCACATTCTCCACGGGCTCCGCAGACGTAGTGGCGGGGTGCTCGGCTGTGGACGGCAGCCCAGCAGGAGGAGGAACCACCAGGGCCTCTGCTGTAGAGGCAGGAGCTGGTGGTTGCTCGGAGGGGGTTAACGACAGCGACACATCAGCTAAGCTGCATTGTGTCGCAGTACTAACCAAACGTCGCCCCAACCCCCGGCGGGCGGCGTCTGCATAGGATGTAGCCGAAAACATCTTGTGCTTTTGGCGTGCTTCGGGGAAACTGATATTTTCGGTTACTTTGATTTGAATGATCTCTTTTTCTTTCTTGAAAGATGGGCAAGATCGTGAGTATTCAGCGTGTGAACCACTGCAGTTCGGACATTTCATGATTGTGTTTTTGCAGTCATCAGAAGAGTGATTATTCTCGCCACATTTCGCACAGGTGAGCTTGCCACGGCAAGCTAGAGTTCCATGACCGTAGTGTTGACATTTAAAGCATCGCCTCGGGTTTGGAATGTAGGCGCGTACACGACAGCTAAGGAAAGCTGCCTTCACTGTCTCTGGCAGGGTAGAGCTAGCAAATGTTAGGATGATGTGTCGGGTCTTGATCTCTGCTCCATCTCTTCTCATAATAATTCTACGGACGCCAACAACACCTTGGTCATGCAGTCCCTCAAGGAGATCATCATCTGTCTCATGGAGGAGCTCTTTGTCAGAGATAACACCTTGGACAGTGTTTAGCGTGTGGTGTGGCGTAACGGTGACGGTCAAGTTGGCAATTTTTTCTTGCTTCAGGAGGTTCTCGCTTTGGTTTTTTCGCATAACTTCAACAAGGAGGTCTCCAGAGGGCATCTTTTTGGCGTTGTAGTCTTTGCCGACAATGTTTTCAATACATTTGGCAATTAAGAAGACTGACAGGTCGGTGATAGGTTTTTCATCGGTCGAGTGTACAACTAGATACTTACTGAAAGCTGCCTGAGGTGGTTGGGTGCGGAGTACTTCGGTGCGACCCCTTTTAGGAGGTCGATCAGGGTGTTTTGCGAGAGTTGAGAAAATAGCCATAGAACATGGAATCAATTCGGTGGCGAGGCCAGTCGCCCACCACCGAGCCCAACAAGGGAACGTGGCTTTGAAGCACACGTTAACTGTACCTCGCCACTATAACCCTATGGTCGGAATCTAGGGTGATGTCCTCGCACAGGGTTAACCCTCGCCGCCTAGAGAAAAAACGGAAAAATGAGGAAGAGAAAAGATGACAGGACAGGGTTAGGAAAGAACATAGGAAAGGGAAAGAATGGAGAAGAGGACAGGAAGAGGCGACTGGCTGATTCCCCCCAGGTCGGGTCAGACTGGGGGCACCGTCTACGGGAAGCGGGGGCCGACGTGGTGTGTTGCCTCTGCCAGGGGGCCACGAAGGTCCAAAACAACCCTGGCTTTGGCTCAACCACCAGGATGCCCTTTTCCCCGGACACGGCAAAGCCACGCACAGCCGAGGGCGTGGGTGGGTCCAACCCACATGTGCTCGGGTCCGTGGTGTTGCAAGACACCAAGTGCCTACGGCAGTAGGCACCCCTGCGGAGCTCGGGACCGTGGTGGCGCTACTCACCAAAACACCTTGAGTACACAAGGTGCCCCCTGCGGGGTGTTGTTTACAAGTGACCTCGTCAAAGTTAACAGTGAGTCCGCAGAAGCGGCAATCTGGCCCCACTGATAAACACCAAAATGGCCGGCGTTGCTCACTTGCGTGCCTCGGTGACGGTACTCTGTATCTTATCTAGTGACACTAGGCGCGAAGTATACAGGGATAAACGGAAGAAGATACGTACAAAAGTGTTGCTATTTCTTATATGTCGGGCTTCGTGTTATTCGAAATAACTGAAGTACTAGTTCCAAACAACAACAACCTGGACATATCGCTACAAATGGCATCAAAACCGTGCTGTAGACTATCCTGTCATCCTGAATTTTACAATATGAATAAAGTGTCGGCGTGGGCATAAGCTAAATTTTATGGCTTATCGTCTTTGATCTTTTTTCCTCGTAATAAAAAAGAGCAGATACAACAACTGCGTGCGAGTACCAAGATGTATTATTTCACTTAATTTTCCGATCGAGTCGTTAGCATTATTCAATGCCGCATCCGAGGAATTATGACGTCGGCCGTGAAAAATTCACAATTGCAATGTCGCAAAATACACGGTTCTAGAAAAAGGGCTGGTGAAGATTCGCCGCATAAATAAGTGGTCATCCCCAGTATTCGGCTAGAAGCAAGAAAAATTCTCCCCAAATTCAGATAATTATCTTATAATGCTAGGATTATTACGCCGCCTGTATTCAGTGTGAGTTTTCTCCATGCAATTTTTTGTTTTTTTTTTTCTAAACCCTGTCTGAGCAATTATCTCCAATTACGGTAATATAACGATTGCAAGTGAAACTTTTGCGAAATCTTCATTATTGTGGAAAGGCAGGGTGTTACACAGTTCACCTTTTTCTGTAATTGTTTTATATTGCTATTATTTCTTTAGTTTTTAAAAAAATTGTTCGACCAATTATCTCCATTTCACTTGTTACAAAGAGAGAGAGAGCGAGAACTCTTTAATGTGGGCTGGAGAGGTCAGCTTTGTGTTCTGTGTCGTTGGGCTGGGTTAGATTAGTTTTGATGCAGTTTGGCTGGATTTGGATAGGTTATGACGCACTCGGTTATAGGTTACGCAAGGTTTGGTGACGTTATGTTGCGTTAGGTTACGTTGGAACGTAATATTATTCAGCAAACGTTAGGCCAGCCAGCTTTTACGGAAACTGCCACTAGAATTTTACGGAGGTAATTCTCAAGGCTGCCGTGAGATTAGACGCAGCCTTTTGCTTATTCGAGACCTGGCTTTGTGCTGGGTTGTGGTAGGAGCTGCCTTTACGGGTTGCGTTGGTTTAGGGTTGGTTAGGTTAGGCTATGACCTCTTGTTATACGGTGGGATAGGATAATATTGCTTGGGTTTGATGTTTTCCTGAAATATATATGCGACAAAAGCAGCGAGTTGAACCGAAAAGCATAGCGGTTCGGTTACGGTTCAAGTTCGGATAAAATCATTTCGTTCTGGTTCAGTTCCGATTCTACTTATTACAACCATTACACTTTGAACTTGCGAAAAATCTGCATTGTGGAAATGCAGGGCGTTACACGTTTCGCCATTTTTCGTAATTATTTCATTTTTTCTCATTTTTTTAGTTTTCAAAATTTATTTCGAATAATGATCTCCATTTACGTTATTACAAAGATGACACCTGGAACTTTCCCGAAATCTGCATTATTGTGAAAATGCCATGCGGTATACATTCTGTCACTTCCCCTATTTTTTTATATTTTTGTTTTTTTTTCTTAGTTTTTAGTTTAGTTTAGGACGGCAAAAAGCAGCGCGCCCCGCACTTGTTTCGAAAACAGGCCCTGATACCAGAGCGATTTCGCATTGTAAGTTTGGGCACAGAAAATATTGTTACGATGCAGCCTTCCTTGGCGAAGCGGTGAAGCTACTGCTATGAAGAGAAATCCCCCTGCACGGCATGAGGCTAATCATGGAGGACGAGAAAGACGACGATCGGTGTGGCGCCCGGCAGGACCAACCAACCAACCAAAATGGTCCTCTGCTGTGTCTCTGATTTTCCCCTTTTGTAAATAGCGTTAAATACATCTAATTCTAACCGCTTCTACCCCGTCTAATCTTGGTAGAGGTGCTACAACGATCCCGTGAGGCGACCGTGTTTCGTAGCGGACGCCAGCTCTGTCACGACACCATGCCTACCCATTCTGGGCAGCCCCATCAACCGGCCATACCACCGTCGATTGTGTTGAGCCACCCCCGGGATCCTGGATTTTTCTGCGGCAGCGGCGACGTCGACGTGGACGACGGCCTCACCACGTCTGAGCGTGTAAGTCGCCATAACAACTGGGGTCCCACGATCATGCTGGCAAACATCGTGTTATATCTCAAGGGTACGGCCCTAACGTGGTATGATACCTATGAGCATGAGCACATAAGCTGGGATATCTGCAAAGAGAGGCGGAAGGGGGTGTTTGGGAAGCCCCTCGGGTATCAACTCGCTTCCAAGGAAGAGCTTTCAACACGTGCTCAGACGGCCAAGGAGCAGTATTTAGCATACATACAGGATGTCCTTTCCCTTTGCGCCAAGGTCGACTCCACAATGTCTGAGTCCGACAAGATCGGCCACATCTTAAAAGGCATTGCCAAGAATGGCTTTAACTTGCTTGTTATCAAGAACTGCTCTACCATTGATGGAGTCACTGCTGAGTGCCGACGTTTTGAGGAAGCGAAATGCCGCCGCATTGTACAAAACTTCCCTAGGCTCCCCAACACAGCGGCCACGTCGTCCTGCGAGAGCTCATCACCTCCTCCGCGTGACACTTCTTCGCCCGAAAATGTGGTACGCATTGTGCGCTGAGAGCTGGAAGAAGTGGCTCCGCCAACTTTCATTTCCCCACCAGACCACGTAACACCCACGTTATCCCTGATCCAGACCATAGTACGCCAGGAACTTGATAATCGCGGCCTCGGTTCCTTGTGCTCCCTAAGTCGCCCTTGCAGCCGCGATCTTCCACCCACCAGTGCTCTCCGTACCCAGTACATGACTCCTCGATATCGCAACCCGCAGAATGGCGTACACCTGACGACAAATTTGCTTCACCTGTCACCGCGTCGGTCATGTTTCTCGCTACTGTCCAAGCCACTGGCCACCACGGACCCCGTTCCGGGTTTTATAGCTACCAACGCCCAATGAGGTCCCGACCTTTTGTCCCTCGCCGAACCCAGGACACCACGGATTCTAGCTCGCCTGTCGAACAACCTATTGGCCGCCGCAGTCGCTCACAGTCCCCTCGCCGTCGCCTATCGCCGTCGCCCCAGCCCCGCCGTTCCTCTTCTCCTCCCTATCATGAACACCCCATTCCGGAAAACTAGACGATGCAGCGCTTAGAGGTGACGCTGCATTGATGACCCGGCCCGAAAATCCTCTTTTGACTGTTTCGCCCCGTCCTAACGTTCTAGAGATCTTTCTCATATATCGGCCATCCTTGCTGTTTTCCGCAAAGCCGGTCTCCAGCTGAACCCTTCCAAGTGCCACTTTGGACTCAAGGAAATTACCATCCTCGGCCATCGTGTCGTCGCGCGGGGAGTACAACCTGACCCAGAAAAGCTCAAGGCAGTTCAAAGCTTTCCTGTCCCTACTTATTCCAAAGACGTACGCAGCCTTCTTGGGTTATGCTCACACTTTCGACGCTTTATTCAAGTGTTTTGCCGACACCGCACGCTTTTTGACACAGCTTCTTAAGAAGAATGTGTCTTTTTCCTGGGGGCCTGATCAAGAACGCGCCTTTTCGACCTTAAAAACTCGATTCACAATACCTCACATTCTTGGCCATTTTGATACTTTCACCCCTACAGAAGTTCGCACGGATGCGAGCGGCCATGGGGTTGGAGCGGTTCTGGCGCAACGCCAACACGGCCAAGATCGTGTGATCGCTTATGCAAGCTGTCTCTTGTCCCCAGCCGAACACAAATACTCAATTACTGAACGTGAGTGCTTGGCACTGGTATGGGCAGTCACAAGTTTCGACAGTATCTTTATGGACGGCCCTTCTCTGTGGTCATAGGCCACCATGCCCTTTGCTGACTCTCATCATTGAAGACCCCACTGGAAGGCTCGGCCGCTGGGCTCTCCGGCTTCAAGAATACTCATTTACTGTTGCCCATAAGTGACGGTTGCACCAGGACGCCCACTCCTTGTCGCGCTATCCCGTCGACAGCCCAGATGGAAATGAGATTGAAGACCAAGTCTGTTCTATCTCATGCTTGTTCAACATCGGGCCCATCATCGAACGCCTACACCCTCCCCAGCGGGATGCTTCCCTTCGTCTCTATCTCCTCAAGGACGGGACTTTATGCCGTTGAAATCTTCGTACAGATGGCCCCGATCTCTCGCTCGTCGTTCCTGAACACTTGTGGTTGTTCGTCCTTCAGCAATTTTATGACGCCTTCAGCAATTTCATAACCTGGACTTAGCCAGTGTTCCAACTATACAGACGACCCAATGGGGAGCCACAATTGATCTTGTGTATCAGAGACAGACAATCAATTCCAAATACAGCGTTGCGGCCACACAGACGGCAGCGTGTTACTACACGGACCACCGAGCCGTCTTTGTGGCAATAGAGAAGCAACCAGACGTCGAGCAAAAAATAAATATACATGTGTCACAAAATGCGTATACCATGTGTGTCATTGAAGCAGCAGTAAGCATGACAATCAAGGTAATGATAGACTACCACGAACTCTAAGAGCCACCTGAACCTTTGCTTACGCTACGTATATCGTGGCCTCGCCGAGCTAAGCCACTGCTAATTTTGTTCTTATTTTTTACAACTAGGCTCCGCGATTGTCACGTGACACTCCCTCCTAAACTTCTCTTTCCTGCTTGATGCTACTCTGGGCCTGTAAAAAGGCGAAGATCCCCGGATATAGGGCGGGTAGCTGGAACCCGAAGAGTGGAGAATGCGGCATCTGAGGTGGTTGCCTTGCCAAAGCTTGGCGGCCTGACGCCATGATGATGATGATGATGGTTGGATGTTTATGGCGCAAGGCCAACTGGGGCAAAGAGCGCCAAAACAATAGTCATATATGAGGGGTGAAACCTTAAACACTAAGTAAAGTCAGTAAAAACAAAAGTGAAATCACAAAATGACAATGAGTATGGCTGGTGTATAGGGCCAGATTTCATGATGCGTGATAGGAAATGAGGTTTAAAAAAAAAAAAACGTCATGCTCCCTCCTAAAACTTTGCTTCCTACATGCTGCCACGCGTGCAATACGAGCCGGCAAGAGAGCTGAACTTACCGACGGGGGCCATCAGAACGCTTCTAGCGGCGGCGAGCGCGCGGAATGTGCTTCGGAGGGCCGGTGAAGTCGCGAAGTGCACGAATGCAAAGTTCTGCGAACAGTTCGAGAGTAGATCAACAGGAGGTTCAAATACGCTTTCGCCTTCACATTCTTAGTGAGTTCTAAGCAACATGGTTCGCGGTAATATCTCTCCGCTAGAATAGACAAGACAACAGACAGTATGGGTCTGGCCGAGGTGCCTTCGTTTTGACAGGTACCAGCTAGATCCAATTCCTGCTACCTTTAGTTCCAGCTAGCCGGGGCCAGCGGAGACGTGTTATCATTGCTACAGCTAGGAGAGAACAAAAAGCCAGAGGTGTTGCACAACCGGTGGGAAGCACTTCCCGGCAAAATTTGCCCACGCATTTTTCAGTTTCTTACGAACTGCAGATATGGCACGATAGCAGTTTATAATAGACCATTTTTATAACAATGTCCCGGTGGAAGAAAACTAGCGTTATTATGGACAATATTTTGTTAAGACGGGCGGTGATTTTTCGTCAGAGGACTGCTGTGGAACTGCAAAACACGTACAATAAAATGAAATGTCACAACGAAAGCACTTGTTATTGAGCGTAACAAATGGCCAATTTTAAAATTTTATTTGCATTATAATTGACGAATTCAACAACTTTAATAGGCAACGTAGGTCGTTTTATTTTTCTGCATCGCAACCAGGTCGCAGCAGCTGGAGCTCCCAATTTTTGCCCGCTTGCAGCGTGGAGGTAATTATATATGCTAGGTTTCGGCATGCAGCGCCACTAGGTTTCGTCTTAACACCCCAAACCTATCGCCTACTACCTTTTCCACAATTGTCCGCGTAATCAGGGGGCGGAGTAAGGGCGCTGTAGGCAAATCATGGGGCTAGATGGGCAGATGTAGGAGGCAGAATTAGAAGGCGCCGCTCTTTCATAATGACCAGAGTTTCCGTGATGCAAAATCGATTGCCCTCCCCCCCCCCCCCCTTCACTTCTGCACATCCTGCTGTGAGGAAACGGGCTCAGAGGGGATCCGTCATGACCCATGAAACGCAAACTAGGCCAAGAGTAGCGCAGCGAAAGATGGGTGTAGTTTTCCAATGCCAGAGGAACGGAGGTCGCGGAGGTTGATAAAAATCTCGCAGATGTTTTGAAGTTTAGGTGTGTAGTCGGTGCCCGTGGGGAACTCCGTTGTCTTGCTGGGCTGTACTTCAAAAGCTGCGAACAATGCGGTCTGCAGGGACAGCCCTTCGATGCTCCGGTTGCACTTTATTCGTGTAACGTACCATGAGGTAATGTCGGCCGTGTTGTTAAATTATGAACACGTCAGCAGCAAGTCCCTGGGGCAGAAAGGGAACGCGGTTAAATCCACTGTTAGCGGTAAGGCACCTTTGTGAAGTGACAAAAAAGGGAGTATCTGTCACGCGTTAACAGGTTGTGTTCACTGGCGTCGCACGCATTCAGGCAACCATGCCTGTCACCTTAGCAACGGAGACGCGGGGCCACCATTAGGGCGGCACGAGCATCAGCCCGTCCCACCAAGATCAAAATATTACGTTGTGGAGGAGCCTGGGTTTATTCCTTTCACTCTAAGCGACGTACCACAAGTCTTCCTCTCCGCGGCAGAATGCGTCCTCACCTTTCACATTGTTTCCGCCGCGCGTATTCGATTACGGAGCAGCGTGTATCGCGTAGCGTTGTTTTCGCCATCGGGCGCTCTCCAATGGGTTTCGTTTCAGCGGCTCCTTGTCTATGTGGGCCACCGCCCTGAATTTGGATGCCGCCCGGATTTTGCCCTGCTGGTGTGAACTATCCCCAGCTCCCGCTCCCCAGTGCCCGCCTGTTGGCCACACTTCATTCCAGCGAACTCCGCATTGGTTGGAACCGCCGCAGACTTCGCTCCTTGTCCCCGCAAGCTCGCTCGTCTCCACTCTTCCCCATTTGCTTCGAGGTTTCTTGTCCCCGGACGTGGCATCACGCCAGCCAGCAGTGTTCGAGGCGTGTTCCTTGTGACGGGATCAACCAGAGTGACCCGCCGCGGTGGCTGAGTGGCTCAGGCGTTGCGCTGCTGAGCACGAGGTCGCGGGTTTGATTTCCGGCCGCGGCGGCTGCTTTTCTGATGGAGGCAAAAAGCAAAAACGCCCGTGTGTATGAGATTTCAGCGCACGTTAAAGATCCCCACGTAGTCAAAATTAATCTGGAGCCCTCCACTACGACGCGCCTCATCGCCTGCGTTGCGTCGGCGCGTAAACTCCTACAATCAATCAATCAATCAATCAATCAATCAATCAATCAATCAATCAATCAATCAATCAATCAATCAATCAATCAATCAATCAATCAATCAATCAATCAATCAATCAATCAATCAATCAATCAATCAATCAATCAATCAATCAATTCCACTGTGTGCGTTAGCTCGAGGAACGCATTGGGCTCACAAATATACGGCATGGTTGCGGCGCCGAAGTTCGTCCTCTCGTGCCTGCATACCAAAAGAATAGTTTTGCTGGCTAAGCACGCATGCTCGATGGAAAAATAAGTCCCTTTTAGCCCCATAAGTATTACTTAAACTAATGGCATATTTCAGACATTCTTGCTTCAGCACCAAAAACCTATTTTGGTAGGATGTTCAGCCATCATGTTTGGACACTTTCACACTGCGCTCATAAATTATAGCACGCTTCACGCGCCTCTAAACGCTGAAAGTTTGCACCCGGCTTTGGGGCTAACTTCAAACCGAAACTCGCTTTGACATACCCGCTGTACACCTCGTCTCTTGCAGCCAATGCCGGTGCAACTGCCTTCTTGTGAAACTCCCTGCATCACATTCCATCTCGTGTGTGAGCGCCTCAAACACTGAACGCACCTGCCCCCCTTTCTTTTTTATTTGTTCTTTATTTCCTTACACTCAAATACACGTTTTCCTCACTCAATTATAAGGGAAGGCGGGGCTTACTGTTTGATATCTTGTGTTTTACTGGGTCCATCTTTAAATCTTGTGTAGCGCCCAATTGTGGACCCAATATAAAAAATCCAGCAGGCGAAACACGCTTCCTGCAAACACGCATCTGCAAAAGCGCTTCCTTTAGGAGATGTTTTTCACGCCGCTTTTACTTGTATAACCTCCAAGCTGGGATTGAAACTGGGCGCAATTTCCGTAAATCCATTTTTAAAGAGTCTTGAAAGTCCCGTTGAACTTTCAGTAAGTTTTGACTACAATCCTTGAAATATTTGTTTGTCTTTTAAGTGCTGTCAAGACATACTTGTGTATCGAAATTGCTTTCAAATCCTTCTCTCACTGGCATCTTGCTGCTTTCCAACGTATGAGTGTAATACTGAAGGCATGATGCGCTGGAATATCCGAGAAATGGCTCCAATGTTTTGGGAGCACTCTCTGAAATGGTCGTACGCCGTAGTGAGTGAAATAATAATGTGGGCGGAAACGGTAGTCACTCCAACAGCACAATCTACACACCGAAAATGAAATGACTACAGTTTGTGCGGCACGCTCCCAATCCGTTCGAACGACGCAAACAATCATCAAGGCTCCGTGAAAAGTTTCTTGTAGTGGTATTTGAGAGAGACTGATTTTCGGCGTGGTTTAGCGGTGCTCTTCGTTGTTGCTAGCTCTTCCTGTCGCGTTTCAAAAATTTGTCGCAGTGTTACTCATTTGCAGGCACGGTTTGTTTTTTTTTTTTCTTTATTCGGGCTTCACATCTTCGTGATCCCACTCTAGCAAACACGTGATTGAGTTTCCGCCATGCCACTTTATTTTCTGTTAGAGGTCTCGTGGACCCTTACGTGTTGGTTGGTTCAATGTGCGCGTGCGCGCACGCGCGTGTACGTCTGCACGCCTCTGCGCTTTTTCTTTTTTTGTTTTGGCGCGCAGCTTCCTTCGTCTCACTCGTGGCGGTGTCGTAACAAAATCGCTCTACAGGAAAAGACAACTTTAAACCATGGGAGGGTACATGATGATGAGGATGTTGAAATGAAAAAAAAAAGCGCTTCCCGTAATCCCAGTCGGACGTGGGTCCCTCGTGTTATGAAGCCAAAGTCTATTCGATTGCGCCATTCCGACTTTTTGGTTATATGGAAACAAACGCCACGCGCATAACCCCGGCAAGAAGGAGCTAGTCGCATATCAATCGCGAAAACCAAAAAAGAAAACTTATTAAACCAAAATCCCAGCCACAACGAAAGTCATGACAGCGCAGTAACTCACATTAAACGTCAGGCAGTGGCAGGCAGCGATCGAAACACTCAAACCAGTCAAAAGCATCACCTGATATTCACAGACATTCAAGCATTCGGGTCCCTCAGTATTTCCCTCGGGTTCGTTGCGCGGGTGTTGGGTTTGGACATGGCTGAGTTAATGCGTGCCACACCTTTATTTAAACAACAGCGCACACTACACCTTTAGCGTATTCTCTCTTCGAGCAGATTTAAAATCCCCTCCGTCTAACGATGGTGATGGTGGTGGGTGGTGGTGGGGAGGAGGGGGCGCCGGGATTTCTCGTTGGGGATTCCTTTGCTGTCGTCTGACTTTCGACTTTGTTTCGCAGGCGGTTTGCCCTGTGATCGGTCACATTTTGACTTTTATTACAGCGGCTTTGACTTGGGTAACTCGCTTTTGATTTTCGCACGCAAGAAAGCTTCGCATTGAAACTATCGTTGCCATTAGACGGGGGATTTGAACTTTTCTGTCCTTCAGCCTTTTCATCGCACTCCTTAAGCCATAGGCGCCGACTACGGGAAGGGAGCGGGCTGAGGGGACCCCGGTAACATGAAAACTTTCCGCCTAAGCCTTAAGTGCATAGCAGTGTTCGCTTGCTAACATCACCACGAATATAACTATAAACGTTTTGAACTAGCATGAATATGAGCGAAGAGTCTAAAGCAAATTGAGAAGTGTTTTGTAATGACAGAAAAATGTGGTCTTCAATGTTCAAGTTCTGTTCCCGGAGGGCGAACATGCTTAGCGGACAAGAAAAGTGACCAATATTTTTTTTTAGGTAATGATATCACAGCTGACCATGCGCCGTGTAGCATCACGTGTCTGAAGGCCCGGGTGTTCGAGTGGTAGCGGCTTCAAGCTGGGCTAACCACCCCCGGAGACGACAATGACTGTACTCCGCACCAGCGCATTCAAAGTCGCTATGGCTGCTGCGAAACTGGGGTTAGCACCGGACCGTCGTAGCCTCTGCTCACTGCTATCCGGGTAACCGAGAAGTGGAGATCACCTGACGGTAGCCACGCTTAAACGCCGCCTCACTGCGGATCACCACGACAGCGCACCTATCAGTGGAAAAGGCATGAGCGGAAAACGCCATGACCGGACAACAGCTCAAGGAACGGCTCAAGCTCAGATTCTTCTGCGCTTTGCTTTCGAGACTGACTGGCCGGTGGAGTGCCCAACACCCGAATGCTGGTACTGGTGTTGCCTCCACTGCCTCCCCCGATGTGTTGCCTACTCCACCATGAACTCACCACGAGATCTATGACAAACACGACGACGGGAGTAACGTTTCCAACCAACCTACGGCACTCCAGACTTCGACTTGGGCCATATCGAGCACGCACAACCGCAAACACCTGCTTGAATGCGAAAACAATCAATGGTCCACTCAGCTAAACGCCACCTTCTGGCGTATGTAATAGGAAGCCCGCCCCTAACTCCCTTGGGCCGGTGCGCATAACGGCACTAGAGTATTGGCTAGCACTAATAAAACACTGAAAAAGCGGAAATTGCTAACCAAAGGAGGGCCGTACTCAGAGCCACGTGGAAAGCAGAGAGTGCGGTGTTGGCTGCTGTCACCTTTCAGCATCATACCACAGGCCTAACCCAGTGCAGCAACAGTCACCAGAGGTCCGGAGTACCGTACTGTTGCTGAGTGTGAGGATCTGGATCGTCGCCGGCCGCAACCTCGGCAGTAGCGAAAGGTGATCCTCCACGTCTGTGCATCGCAGCTATTCCGCAGCGATATCTGGGAACTTTACTCACTGTGCAAAACAGGAAAAAGCAGTCAGCGATGTTCAGCTAGCCATTAATGCCTTTTGTATTAAGGACTCGTAAGGGCTTTGCTATGCTCGGCAAAGGAAGACGATTCAATTTTAACCACAGTCTACTCCAAAATGTTTATTATGAATTTTCTGAACGTCAAAATGAGCCCCCAATGCATCTGACCCTGTAGGAATAATAAAGTTCTCAACGCTGTTAGGAGAACGCGGCAAAATCGAAAGATTGGCTGACGGAAGGAAGAAAGAAAGGCAGGAATACATTTTTTTCATCTATCGGGATCAGGCATTGGGGGTGGAGAGGCCCACAGGGTCGCCACGACCGCCAGGGCCCGGGAGGTGGTCAGGACTTGGCCTGACTCCCCCGGGTCACCCAACATTTGCTCCCAGAGGGGAGGGGAGAGAACGGGGGGGGGGTTCGGGTCTGCGGGACATTCGCAGGGGAACGGTAGTGAGTGTCGATTGCCCCTGTTGCGACCGGGCGGGGCACCGTATCCGAGTTCCGAGGCCTCCGACATACGATGGGTAGCATGTATGATGCGAGCGGCCAGCCGCTGTTGCAGCCGTGAAGACGTCCAGAGCAGTAGGATAACGTAACTGTTTACTTCATAGCGAGAGGTGAGCCGAAGCCAAAAAAACATTCAATGCCCCGACGGGCGAGGTTACAATACAGGACCCGAGCAGAGCGACCGCATGGATTCGCTGCTCAGACAGGAATGATTTTCTTCGTTTGGGCTGCTTCTATTTATACCCAAAAGCAACAATGGTCAAACGCGAACAAGTAGCCACACGCCACGAACATCACAGACACACACAACGCTCTTTCCACAGTTTGTGAGTCATTCATAGCCGCGCCGCACGTGGCGTCCGAGAGAGGGGAGAGAGTGTCCTTGAAAGGTGCCGGGGTCGCGCTATCGAAGGTTGATCGCGCCGATAGCGAAACGTCTGAGCCGGGTATGTCGAGGCGTGACTCACCGCCACGCTGGTGCCTGAAGGGTGTGGCGCACGTCGTGGCTTCGCACGCGGAAGCTGATGCGGGAAAACACGTGGCGTTGGCCGATTCGTAACACCCCGCAGGCTGGCCAGGCAGGGTCAGTAAAGAGGTGTGGATGACTGCGGAACGCACCATTCTCATCTAGCGCGGCTTAGCATGCTCGCGCAGTGGAGAACACCATTTATCATCGCCAGGACACACACGGTGTCTAATATGAATGGGGGCACATCGCACATCTTCACGAAAGTCGGACAGAAACGCACACATAGCACCTTTTTGGCTTTGCAATCATCGGGCAGGTGCGCCCCATTTTCAGTCCATGGCTTCTATATTGAATGTCTCGTTTCAGCGCAATAATTTTTTAACAGCGAAGCTGTTGTAGGTGTCCGTAATGTGTGCAGTGTGCGGTGGCATTAGAAAACTGGGTCATAGTTAGTCCCACTGTTTACAGCACACTTGAGCACGCGACTTACAAGGATCGCCCGGCGTCGTCCAGGCTTGCGCGTGGTGCTCACAAAAATACAAAGAAAATAGTTCACGTGCGCCCGCGCATCAAGGAAAGAGCACAAGACAGTTCGCGCTACAGATTCCCAGTTCGTGAAGCCGGTTGCCTCCGGTGTTCTAGCGCTCCCTGGCGCGTTCTACTTTGGGAGAAACGTGAAAGCCTGCCGACAAAGCGATCCGGGCCCGCAAGTCATGCATTAAGATGATGACAATATAGGTGGATATGACGATGTATACTACAACAGTAAAAAGTGAAGGCGGAACATGCAAATAAACATTTTCAAACCTTATCCAGTGTGTGGTGGTGTATCCTTGAAGGCTTACATAGAAAGATATCCTCCTGCTTCCCTAGGGTTTAGGCCTTGCGCGACCTAATGCAAGCTTCGCCTATTTTTTATCAGCTCAGATGATTCGCTAGACACGTCAGTGACAAAATATTTAACATTAAAATTTCGACATTTTCGGGAAGTTTGCCCAAATAATTTGGGGTATGTTCACAAATCGTTGCCTACCGAATTTGAAATTTTGGATTGTTGAAGTGACTGGAATATTACAATTATGCTGGTAATAAAAATGATGGAGTCGTAATTTTATTTCTTTGTTCATAATACATGAACCATAGTAAAGAGGCTATGGCCATAAAGCAGGAATTAAAAGCGCCTCAACGAAATGAAACGAAATAAATGAGCTCCGATGTAGATACTGCGAACGCGAGCGGGTGAGTGGAATGGGTAACTCCTTAAAGAAAGATACGCGTGGTGTCGACGTTAATTAGGAGAACTTAACTTCATGAATACGACTTCCGGGAATTGCACCCTCAATCAACCTCTCCTCTCTCTTACCGGAGGATATTCACACCCAACCATCCGTGCTTAATTGAGAAACCGAGTTCTGCGGAAACGACGATGACAGATTGGTGAATACTTTAGTAATGCATTAACGGTGGACTCCCAGCCCGCCCTTACAGTTTCCTCGCTTTCCAAAGCCCCTTAATTTTAGTGCATTCAACTAGACGCCATAAGCTAGCGTGAACGCTGAAGAACGAACCCGCAGGGGCTTGGTAGAAAGCTGGAACCTGTTAGACGTCGCGGTTGTTACTCAAGGGTAACTGAGGATATGCAGCGAGTGGGTTAACGGAGGATATGCGTGCATAACCGATTTAATTTGCTGTGATCCTCCTGGTAATTTGCCAATTAAGAACACCGAAGCAGGCTTTCAGGAAAGTCAGACTCGGGGAATATAGTTTATCAAACGTCCGGTGGGAGGGGAGTTTCGGATGTATGTTGGGGAGTTCGCATAAAGTGCACAGGGTCTCTTTTTCTCATTTTTTGTTGAAGATTCCTTACAGGCCCGTAGTAGGGCATAGAACAAGTGGGAGCACAGAATTACAAATTTAGATAAGAACGAAAGAACAGGAGGAGGAGGAAGAAGAAACTTTGTGCGAGCCTTATGTGCTGATGTCTGGGCACCCGCCTGGTGGGGGGTTTCCTCTATCCGGGATACCCTGGCCTGCGCTGGCCACCTGGGCCCTCTCCACCAAGCTACGCTGGGAGGAGAGGTAGGGTTGGTCAGCTGTGCCACCAGCTGTGCTGAGCAGTACTCAGACAAGTGGCAGTGGTCAATCCCACGGTATGGATATGGGCCAGGTGAAAACAAAGATGTGGTGCGGGACATGAGCGAGATCAGAACATCGCGGACAGTGCTGGACTAGGTGTGCGTAGCCGGACTGGCTGAGGAGTGGACCTTGGGGAAACGGGACTCCCAGTAAAGATGCGGCTTTAGGGCACGCACTGTCTTTCTTGAAAACCGCGGCCGGGGGCAACGACCCTGGTACCACAACATAATGCAGATAATAAAAAAAAACAAGGAGGCAAAACCCAGTATTTACAATGAAAAAGGGACAAAAATGCACAAGTCGACGAGCATGAAATCAGCAAAACATGGTATTACAATTGTTTTACGTATGAGGGTACATATATAGTCAAAGGTGACAGAATCCGTACAAGTCATACTAAGCCCACATGTGCACTTCAAAGACAGCCCATATCACCAAACGCCAGAAACAGATTAAAGAACAAGCGCATGAAATGTGAAGTTCAGCGAAAGATTACAACGCATAATGGTTACACACGAGGCGTCGAAAAGTTTCATGACCTTGTAACAGGTGCAATGTTGTCGGGGAAGTCATTCCAGAGGCGTATGGCACGTGGGAGTGCAGATGAATTGAAAGCATGACTGAAACCATACATGCGTGAGAAGCTGAACTGGTTGTACAGTATAAGTGACGTGTTAATGGGTGTTGAAGATTAAACGCTGATGAAGTCAAGGGGAAAACGTACAGTCTTTGTCAAAATTTTGTGGGCCACGGTGACCGTGGCCGGAGCAGGCGCGCGGCCGAGAAGCGGCGCTGCGCTTGCCGCTGTCGGCTGGTTATGCGGCTAAAGAGAGCAAGGGGAACTATCACGTTTCTTTCGTAGTAGGTTGGCGCGATAAGTGCAGCGGGGCCGGTTTCTTAGAGCAGGTGGACTTCGCTTCAGCGCAGGCACTTTGCGCAGCACTTGTTGCTCCGGGCATGCTCCGGGCACACTACAAAAGCAAGAGCAAAATTTCCCCCCGCTATCTGTAGCCGCGCAACCAGCCTACAGCGACAAGCGCAGCGCCCCTGCTCGGCCGCGCGCCTGCTCCGGCCACGGTCACCGTGGCCCACAAAATTTTGACAAAGACTGTACGTATGAAATAGGCATAAGGGTAACAAAGAGCGACGAGTGTGCAGGGGATCCAAGAATATTTCCGTTTTATCTGCGTGATGCTGGAGAACGGCTACAATTGCTGGATGTAAAACAAGCAGCTCGATTTTTAGGTTAGTTTTGATGAGGAGACCATATAGAACAAGCAAATTTGAGTTGTGAGATACCCAGTGTTAGAAAAGCCAGCTTGCTTACACTAGACGGGGAATCACGTAAGTTGCGCTACAAATAACGAAGTCAAAACAAGAAACACAGGTCACTGACCAAGTCAAAAACACATTGACGTTTCGTGAGCGCTACGGCTCTCTTGTTCACATTGTGAACAAGGGAGCCGTAGCGCTCCCGAAACGTCAATTTGTTTTTGACTTGGTCAGTGGCCTGTGTTTCTTGTTTTGAAGTATGCTACCTGACCAGACGGTATGCCGTCCAACCATCGACTTCATCAAATAACGAAGTCAACGAGATGCTTTCCCGCAAATGCTAGATATGTGGTTCGATCACGATAAATTGGAAGTGAACATGACACCTAGATATTTCTACGGCGATGGTCGCCTTCGTATTGTAAGCATACGGAAAATACTTAACCTGTTTTCGGTTAAAGGTTATCACTTTACATTTATCTAAATTTAGTGGCATAAACCAAGTATCCCTCCAAGATGAAATAACACTAAGATCGCTTTGAAGCGCCAGGTGATCGTCAGAAGCAACAAATGTACAGTAAATGATGCAATCATAAGCAAATAACTGTATGCTTGATGTTAAAGCAGCTCCCAAGTCGTTGATGTATATTAGAAAAAGCAAAGAGCCTAAAACGCGACCTTGCCGCACACCAGAGGTGACGCCCAAAATGCGAGAAGAAAAATTGCTGATGACAGCGAACTGCTGACAGAACGTAATGAATTTTCGAAGCAATGATAATGTTTGAGAGTACAGGCAAAGGACTGATAACTTGGATATTAGATGGAAAGGGGCACATGGTCAGATGCCTTCGAGAAACCCAGAAAGGTACAATCAGTTTGTAAGCTATTGTTGATGTTAAAGGGCCGATCAGCTGTGAATTCATGGGTGTCGCACAATAAACCTCTTCTGTAGGCATGTTTATTAGCAACGAAAAGCGATTCGATTCAAGGTGGCTGAAAACGCGTGATGCAATGATATGTCCGAGAGTTTTGCAGCATACGGAGGTTAAAGAAATTGGGCGATAGTTGTTAGGCGCGTTTTTGTCGCCAGTTTTATGAACTGGTACTATCTTTCCAATTTTCCAATCGGATGGTAACTGACCAGATGATAAAGATTGGCGGAAGGTATCGTATAAGTAGTTGCTGGCATTAGTAGTACTTTTGAATTGAAATGTCAAGGCCTTCGGAAGTTGAAACACTAAGATTGTGAATAAGGTTTTCGATGCCAGATGGGGTTATTTCTGTGGGTTGCATATATGCCCAATTGCGTTTCGAAGCATCAGGGATCTTAGAATGACTTTATAGCGTAAATACGGTAGTGAAAAACCTGTTAAAGACCGTGGGGAACTCTCACTGGGGCGAGGTCTTTTTTTTTCAAAAAAGATCTTGCTTATATTCCCTGTAAGAGATCTTCCCTTCCAGAACATTTTAGAATTTATTTTAAATAATAAAGGAAGACCATGAGAATGGTGTTTACTTTTGGAGCCGCTATTTCTGAGCAGTTTATGTCCAAGAAACCTGTGTGTTCTTGCCAGGCCTCGTCTTTACAAAACACGCTTCGACCGTTTGCAAACATGTTTTTCCCAGCAACCCTACTTCCAACGCGGCTTCGTGAAGTATCGAAGCGCAGCACAAGGCGAGGAACAGAAACACAGAACACGACAGGCAAAGGGTTCGGTGTGTCGTCTTCTGTGTTTCTGTCCCTTGTCTTGTGCTGCGCTTCGATTCTTCGCTATGTACCAACTCTCCCAAACCAATACTGTGATGGTCATTTTTAATAGTAATTTTTGGTGCAAGTTCATTTACTAAATCGGTTGTTTTACTTTTGAAGATTAGCCGATTTCCCTTAGTGTTTCGGCCAGGGTGTCAAAACGAAATTATTTCGGGTTCGATTTGGTACGGGTTCAAGCCTTTCGGGCTGAGTTCCCGGTTCGGTTCCGGAGCCCCATTCGTTTCCGGTTCGAACCTGTTCGAATCGGTTCAAACGGGTTCTAACGGGTTCCGAGAAAAGAACAGGAGTTTTTTTGTTTAATTTTTTTTAGTGCTGCGTTTTCGTTCCTCTGTGAAGTCGCTTTAAAAACAAATTCTTGATGTACGTTTCTTGGCGCAAACGAAGGTTCGTAGGGACAAAGGTTCGTAGGGACACTTAAGGCTGCTTATGTCTGTTACTCATTACTATGTGAGTTAAGCTCTACTTTTTGTTTCCGCTAATTCATTTTCTAATAATTTTGGTTAGTTCATTTACATATTTGAATTTAATTTTATTCTGTCTCATAAACCTGCAGTTTTCAACCCCGCACTTGTTTCGTTGAGGAAACAAAAAAAGGGTGGCGATTGGAATACTCCCTAATGCGAAATTTGGGCGCAGCGCGAACCGCAGCCTTCTCGGCGACGGCGTATAGCTGCTGTGCCTCAGGAAGTGATCGCGTCATCAGCGCACTAGTGCAGGCTCCCGCTTTTCTGTGGCGTTTTATCCTAGCGCGTTGCCGCCGGACAGCTTCTCTCGCGCGGCCTCGTCATAACGCCCTCGCCTTCACACTTTCTCCATACTTTCATCCTCCGCTTTCCTGATCACCCTATCTCGGTTGGCCTGTTCGTTCTTCCGGCTACAACACGGCCGACGTTGAGTGCTAAGAGCTACTGCAGATGTTAAGCAGAAAGGTGCGGTTCTTTTTTTCTTGCCCGTGACGACCGCAATGAGACTGTAGTCAATATTACTCTTGTGCAACTCCTGCTCAATGACGGTGAGTTCCTTGCGTACGAAAGTGCGTACGCCGTTACCGCCGGTTACCTCCGGAGAATTGGCGTAAGTCCTGTAACCGGGGAGTGATACCGCGTCGGTGCCAGTCTGTTGTATCATGATTATAGCGGGCTGGCGTGCTACTTGAGTGCGTTAAGAGCTGCGCTCTAAATCATGACTCTACGTAGTCGCCGCGGTGGCGCCTTGTGATGCACTCCCCTCGCAGACCAGTGAAGGGGCCTCACCTTGTCTCCAAATTATGCACCCTCGCCGCAGTCCCCTGACAAGCAGGCATGTAGCCTTCTGGCCAGGGGGCAGAGGCCCGGTGCCTCCGACGCCGCACCCCCCCCCCCCCCCCCTTCAACCTCCCCATCGTTGTGTCCTATCCTGAATCTGCTATCAATAGAGAGCCTCCCTGCAAGCTGCCCATTGCCCGGTCAGTCCACCATTGTTTTTTGGTAGCATCGAGTGTCACCGTAGGGAAGCTTGTGAACCCCCCTCCACTGGGTGGCTCGTGACGGGCTGCACCTCGTCTCCAAATGACGTATCACTACCGGAAGCTTTGCCAGGCAGGCAGGCAGGCAGGCAAGTAGGCAGGCAGATAGGTAGTTTACTGGGAAGCGGACAGCCTCTTTGGAGGGCAGGCAATCCCTCTGGGTAGCAAAGAGCCTTGCCAGCCGCCATCTCTTTTGGTAACACGCCATGTCTACATGTGTACGCCTGCACGCGCGCACGCACGCGTATTTTCGCACAGTGACGCAAAAATTGCATTTTAGGAAAACTGGTTGGTCTGCTACGCTCTTCATGTACCTATAGTTCCAACGACAGTTTAGCTTTAGCACAATATCATTAGCAGTGCTAGAAGTCGGGAACGGTCCGCCGTCGGCGTCAGCCTCAACCTGCACAGCGTTGCAGGTGCCGTTTAGAGCAGTTTCATTCTCCCCACCTTCCACATGCTAACATACCGTCTAAAAGGAAGGAACGGCGATAATGACTCACTGAATATAGGGAAACATCGAGGATTGAAACTTTCTAATGACAATTCAGGGACAGTTGACAGCGAGTGGGTTCTACCAAAGGTAGTAGCTTAGTGAATTCACAAGCAGTAGTGTAACGCCCTGCACTTCCCCAGAATTCCGATTTAGTGGAAGTAACACCTTTAATCGTTATAATAGCGCAAACGGAGATAAATGGTGGGGCAGAATTTTGAAGAAACAAAAATAAAAAAGAAAAATTACAAATGTGCGTTTAAGAGCATTTATTTCCTTGAAAGGCACGCCTGCATCTCATTTGTCGGATCATTGCCGTTCATGTTGCTCGCGCGCCTGTCAGCCCCATTTAGAGAAAACCGGTGTAATATATCGCCGTGCCATTCAGCTTCAGCAAGAGCCTATAGAGGCTTTTATCATAACCAGGCTTGGTTATAAGTGTGTTAGTCAGCCCTCTGTGTGTCTACACGAGAAAAAAGTGGCTTTCCTTGGTTGTTGTGAAACGTCGAAGCAAGGGTAAATCGTTCTGGTGATCTCTTTCAGTGCTCGAGTGTGATTCTCACCATTGCGCATGCGCAGGTTTAAATTTTTATGTATAAATGTTTCTTCTTTTTGAATAAATATCAGTTGATAGTTAGCGCTCGTCCTGTCCCTTCTTTTCTTTGTGGTCCTGCTTTAACGCGCTGTTTCCAACCTACCATGTCGCTTTACCAACTCGCCCAACTCTCCATCCTGCTGAGATCATTCCACGCAGCATAAACAGACAACATCCGAATTACCGGACAGGAAGCTCCGTTACTCAAAAATTGTCCCTTGGGCTTTGGTGTTCTAACTTTTTCATGGTATCAAAAAGGCATTGATACGGACCACTGACTTCGTGAACGAGGCTCCTCAAGAAATGAGTTTGGTGGTCGCCGCGTCCAGCTGGTGCCTTACTGTGTTTAATACATTGGCGCCCCTTTCCACATGCCACAAATAAAGGTAAGAAAATAAAGAAAGCCCACAGCAGGGGCAGAAAAAAAAAAGGCCCTCTGCGCGGGACTTCGCCAGACAGGAGATACGATCCCCGCAGCTTCACGCACGCTCTGTGGCGCCCGGCCCTTTGTGAAATTAGAGAGCTGGAAAAAGAAATAGCGAGCAAATAGGTGGATTTAACGCATTCGCAGCTGAGACAATTGGGAAGTGGGAAGAATCCATGGTTTTAATAGACTATGTGATGTGTCGGCTGTCTGTTTCATGGACACTTCATAGCTTGCTCATTAAGGCAAGGGAAGCGTATTCCAGAGCTTTCCTTTGAGCGAGGTTTGTTATATCCGTCCGAGGTTCGTTATAACAATACAGTGCACTCCAACTGGTAGGGAATTTACATCCTACAGAAAAAGATTATTCATCATGTCTACAACACATCATACCGATCCCCCACTGCTCAACTAATCCAGAATGCCAGAATAATCAGTATTCACAACTTATATAAACACCGGCTGGGCGTGAAGTTCAAAACAGAAATAAGACAAAATGCCTGGTGAGGCTTTGCAAAGTTGCAAGGGCTTGCGGGGCCTTTCACCTTTGAAAAAAAAAAGACTTCCGCAGTACCCAACTAGACATACAGAAAATCGGTTCTCATACATACTCCTCGTTTTAATACCGGTCAACAACGTTTATCTGACATTTTACGCTCTCTTTTGAACGCCTAAAAATTAGACGGCTTTGATTTGTTTTCTTGTTCTTACCGGAAACTCCGGCTTAAGTTTGATGCCTTCCTTTGTCGGTGATCTACTGCTATGCCGCGTTTCGTTTTTGTCACTGAAACTTGTTTTGCTGTTCCTGTTCTTTTTCTTCTTCTTCTCCCAAGAAATGTAGAAGGTTTACTATTTTCTTCCAGTGTGTTCATTTCACTTAATATGCCCCTTGCGTTCACTGTACCGATGTGCAACTGTGCTGCGGCGCCGAACCAAATAAAGCAGGGGCTGTGGGCAGGTCAATCTTCCTGCGAGCAGCTTTTTTCCCCGCTGCCCTCCCATCTACCTCATATGATGGCAAAAAACATTATTATTATTATTAAATTGAAAGATTATTGCAGGAGTGGTGTTGCGACTATCAGTTAAGCTTTATCGACTTTTCGTGATTATTGCGAAACGATTTATGATACTACTACTTCGCACAACCCAGCTGTTGGGAATTAATGCCAATCTGCTTTGTGACGTGATTTCGAAAAAGATATAAAAGCGGCTCGGTGCAGCTTTCGGTGTGTTTAAGGCTAGTTCGCTTGCGGCTCCATGTACTAGCTTTATTCTAACACGAGATAAACGGATGCCTTGAATAGCGTACGCAAGGTAAAAAAGGATTAAATAAGGCCGTCACCACTTCGTGGCACAGCAAAATCAGTCCCGACGCCATTTATTTGATGAAGTGCGATCACTTTCGATCCAGTGCAGAGTGGAGCGACCGTAATGTGGTAGCAGGAGCCTACCGTTTTCGCACGATTTTCGGCGTGTAATAATTGTTGCGTAATAAGAGACTCGGTGTATTCTCATCACTTTCACTGTAACGCGGCACTGTCACTCTAAGATTGATCACTTCCCGGCGAGGCAAGACAGTAGGCACCTTGGAATGCTACCTTCGTGCGCAGTACAGAAAAGTTAAACCGAGAAATGTTCAAAAAGCACGTTATGTCGTATACTAATGTACAATCGGTTCTCAACGTGGCGTAACGCTGTCGCTAACACAGGTTAATATTAGGAAAAAGTCGGTATACCACTACTTTTAGGTGTCCTTCTGCAACAACAACAACACAAAAACAACCAAGGAAAGGCAAACAGTACAATGATGCTAGTGAGAAAAAAAAACTAAGCATACCGGGGTAATTAGGGAAGCAAAGCTAAGCTGCTCACATTTGAATCAGATGTCCCTCCATGCCAGCCTCATTTAAGATAATGTAAGAGCAAGGCATTTCCTTTCCCGCGACACGGCCGCTCATTCAGACATTCATATGGTAGCAAATTCAACCTAAGTACGTTTCCGTGCATCTGGCTCAGACATGAATACCGTTATGCATACCCGCCCCGTGTTCTGACCCCGCAACTGCGCCCGCCCACGCCATCGCTGCGTAGCACTTGATTCATTTCCACGCGTCGCAGCGCCCATGTTTCGGGGGAGGGGTGGTGCACAGCGACCCAACGAAAATTCAGGGTAAAAAAGGAAGCTCGCATTTCTTCGTTTTGACGCCATTAGAACCAATCCACTGAGACGGCTGGAAGCATCTCTCAATTACAACGAAGGAACTCCTTAGTTGGAACGACAAGCACATAGGCACAACCTCGCGAACTGAACGCGCGAACGACGGAATCATCACGTTCCTGTAATTCAACTTCGTCATCACACGCTGAGATGCTTATAATGAGCGGCGCGCACATACAGGTTTTGTGTCCGCTTTTGTCCCCAATGATTTTTTTCATGATTTCGTGAGACCGTATGCAAATCCGACAAAGCCGTGTTTCGTGCGTTCGGCTTTTATTAGCGATGGGTCTTTGAAGATAGGGTCAGCAACCTCTGAACTCATGTTGTAGACGATGTCATTATAGAAAGGTCCTCTGTACTTCGGCTGGCCCGGAGGCATACAGCTGGCTTGATATGATGAAGATTTGTTTTTTTTATTCGTGGCCAGTATGTGTGGCGAAAGCAAGAATAAGTTCGCTCGGTCAAGAAAATGCCCGGAGAAAAGGGCGAAAATAGATTAAGGGGTAAGTATTCACGGCCGTGAAAACACGTTTCTGGTGCTGCCGAGATTCACCATAATTCGTCACTGATAGGCTGTTTGTTTCCTGCTTATATGCTAAGAATACAAAAACAATGTGAGTGTTAGGTTATGAAACAGAAGAATGAAAAGAAATATAAAAAAGTGCGCTGTTGTCTTACGGACGCAAAAAAATGAGAAAACTGCTAGCACACCGCAAACAAAAGAGCGACGCGCCATTATTTACGAAAACGTAAAAATCATCTTTCACATCTAATTAAAACACGTTTTACTGGTTCCTTTAACCTGGAATTTGCTTTTCTGGCGAAAACTATTCCCCATAGAAATTGCAATTAGAGGTAGCAGTCTATAGTTGCATAAACGGTTGCAAAAAAAAAAAGCGCTGACGATTACGGAGCTCTGTAATACAAAATTTCTGCGCAGTGCGCACTGCAGTCTTCTCAGTCACGCAGCATATCCGGTGCGTGTCAGGAAAGGATCGCGTGATCAGCGAACGCACGGCGGCGCGCGCTACTCTACCGTTATCTCGCAGCTTGTCGCCGCCGCCGAGCATGCAGTTGCAAATCGTGTTTGAACCTCACGCGCATATTTCACTTGGTTCGGATGAGCCTGAGCCACAAATAGAGGAGGAGCGCCTGGCGAAAGTGTGAGGGAGCGCTCCTCAGCTGCGACCCATGGCGAAAGTGCGAGGGGGAGGCAGTAAGAGAGATGACCCCGCCCTTTCCATCGCACTTTCGCCGTCAGCTCCTCCTTTGCCATTATGCCTTCGGTGCCGCGTTCATTCAATCGGGCGCCAGAGCTGCGCACTAAAACATTTGTGGCTATCTCTCACAAAATTGTGGGAACAACCTCCGTATCACAGCGCGCGTGACCCATGGCTGTGCGAGTATTTTAGGGCTACTTTAGGTCACCTGCGGTAAACGTCTCATGTTTGTAATAATTCACCACGAAGGAGAGGGCATTGTAGGGATTAAAAGAGGGAGAAAATGTGCAGTTCTTTTCCCTGCCCTTCTATTGCAATATTTCTACGTATTTCTTCTGGGACTTCCTTGCTTCCTTTGCCTTATGGCGGGCTGTTTTCACTGACATGAAATAACCCCGTAGTACTCAGACAAGAAAAACGTGATGACTGCTGTAGTATAGCCCATTAGTATCAAAGAAAGCGCGCTAAGTCTTCTCCTAAGACCACACACCAAAAATTCCTTTAATTAAGAAAAAAAGAGGTGACAAGATTACTTATCCCTGCCTGCTGCCATTATCATGTTCGGTGGATGTTGCTTCTTTCGCAACTTAGGAGGCAAAAAGGGCCGAAAGAACAGCTTTCAAATTAAAATACGAAGAAATAAAGCCCTAACCACGCCCTGTTTTTCTTTCTCTTTTTGTCTTTTTTTAACAGAGGTAAGGCCAAGGAAGGAATGCCGGAGTGCGAGGACGCATTTGCTCAGCAAGGAATTGCAAACTTGGGGGCGTCTCCACCGATAAGCACCCTCAGCCCTCTACTCTCTTGTGCCTGAAACAAGAGTGGAATGCGAAAAGAAAAGCTCATCTGCGCACAGTTTCTGCGCTGTGCAGTACTGCTCAAGCGCGTTAAAAAAACGGTGGCGGTCACAGAAGCACAATAGAAGCCTCAGAAAGCATATCGCTTATCTCGTAAAAGAGACGACATTATATGCTCAAAAACTAGCCAGGGCCAGATGGGAGGAGCTATGTGACCGGCTGCGAGGAGCGCTTGCAATGAAACGCGCATGATGTCTCCTTAGGCACTTGCTTACGCTAATCACTCCAAAACAGGACAGGCAAACAGAATCACTCTCTTGATACCTGAAGAGGCAGAGACCCCGAACGCAGTGCTGGAAAAGTTGAAAGCAATGTACATCCCGCATGGCGATCAGGTTCACCAGCCCGATCATGCCGGCTCCCGAATACTACTCTGGATAAAGACATCACTTAGGCGAAGGTGCAGGAAACATTGCAGGAACTGTGTACAACCTCAGCCCCGGGTCAAGAAAGGGACACCAATAAGATTTTACGGATTTTAGATGCCGTCTCCATAGCCTACTAAGTTTGTGTATTCAATTCCCATTGGAAGGCGGGCACGCTCCCTGAAGAGTTTCGTCATGCGAGCATTACAATCATACCAAAGCCCGGCAAGCCGCTACTTCTGGAAAATGGAAGACCCATCTCGCTAACCTCATGTATTGGCAAACTACTAGAACAGATAATTTTAACTAGAGTGAATCGTTTCATTGAGAACATGCGAGCTCTGTCCCCCAATATGAACGGCTTTCGAGCTGGGATTTCCACAAATGATATCCACTTGAGGCTACATCATGACATTCTGGAAAGCCCATCCATACCAGATGCCGCAGCTGTCTTAGTCCTTCACTTAACGAAAGCTTTCGACAGAGTTACCCACTATGCTATACTGACAGGTCTGGAATGCATAGGGCCAGATGCTCGAGTCTACAACTACGTGCGCGCCTTTGTCACACAAAGGACGCCCACTCTCGGTTTCGGAAATCTCACACTGCCCGATATTCAGCTTCCATCGCGCGGTTATCCCCAGGGTTCCGTGATTCCCCCGCTGCTCTTTAAGCTAGCACTGGCTTATATTCCAATAATCTAGGATCAGATACCGGAGTTGTATTACACCCTTTGCGCGGACGACATCATGCTCTGCGTAAAGGGAGGTAGTGATGCTCAACTTGAAGCCGCCCTACAGGCTGGAGCAACAGCCGTAGAAAAAAATCCTCCGTCGCATGCCCCCGCGCGAGGGATACGAGTAAATGCAGAGCATTGGGGTCGTTTACGTGGCGTAGGGTTGGTGGCAGTTGTTGGTGGTAGTTGTTGGTGGTGATAGTTGGGTTTGAGAGAGAGAGAGAGAGAGAGAGAGAGAGAGAGAGAGAGAGAGAGAGAGAGAGAGAGAGAGAGAGAGAGAGAGAGAGAGAAACGTAAGTAGGTAACGTCAACTTGTTGACGTTACCTACTTACGCTGCTTCTTCGTCGAGACGCTGCTTCTTCCTGACGAAGGCCTGGATCCGCTGCTCGACGTTGACGCTTGGCCGCGGCTTCTCGTTCACGAAGGTCGGCGTCGGCGGCACGCTTACGACGCTTGCGTTCGGCGTCGGCAGCGCGCCGCCTCGCCGTCTTGTCTTCTGCCGACGTCGACGAAGACGATGGTACGATGTCTTGTACTGGTTCCGCGACGCTGATGTTGGATTGCGTCGCGGTACTAGTTGAAGGTCTTGTTTTCATCGCTTATCAACTGCGACCGCTGACGAACGCAAGACAAGAGAGCGCAGGAGTTGACTGGAGTGGAGCCCGCGCCAACCCGCTTTATAGGGGGTGGTTGTATTGCGGTAACGTTTAGTGTTTGGGGGGTTGGTGCTATCACGTGTACACCACGCAGCTATCCCGCCGCTAGCACGCCGCTGAGTCGCCAACGCACGCCGCTGACGACGTAGTTTGAATGAGTCAAGGATATAAGGCGCGTTCGTAGCCTTTGATTCTGTGTCGTTTTGTGGCGCAGTGGGTAGAGCACCATGTACCTTGCGTTCCGCCCGCAGGGTCGTGGGACCGAAACCAGGCGCCGGTAACTGTTATTTCTTTTTCTTTTTATAGTGTACGGGGAGGCTGGCTGCTGCGGACGCCGACGCACGGGTGACATCGTGAGTTACACAAATGATCTGCATTTAAAAGGTGCGGTCTTGGCTGGCCTTCCCTGTTCACTAGCCAAATACGATCTATTAGTCCTCCCACCCTAGAAATCTAGAACACCACGAGCCCACTCAATCGCGATACACCTTGGTGGGTACGCCCGTGTCATGGGTAATGCAAATAAACATACTTGGACTGCCTCTGCAGCAGGACCGACGCAACACAGCGTACATCAGGAAATTATCGGCTCATGTAGCGCAAATAATCGGGCTTCTCAGAAAAACTATAGCACGGCGACATGGCCTCAAAGAAAAAGATCGGCTTAAACTACTATACAAGCATTCATGATAAGTCGGATTACATATGTTCTCCCATATCTTAAGCTTACGAAAACGGAAACGCGAAAAGTGGATTGCATCATTCTGAAGGCTTATCCAGCCGCTCTACAAATACCCCCAGGAGCTTCCGCTGCCAGACTGGAGAGCACAAGTGTACACAATACGGCCAGAGAGCTTATCGAAGGGCACCATGTGCGCCATGTGGCTTCTGCCGTGGACCCGCCGCGGTGGCTCAGTGGCTAAGGCGTTGCGCTGCTGAGCACGAGGTCGCGGGTTCGATTCCCGGCCGCGGCGGCCGCTTTTCTGATGGAGGCGAAAAGCAAAAACGCCCGTGTGTACGAGATTTCGGCGCACGTTAAAGATCCCCAGGTGGTCAAAATTAATCCGGAGCCCTCCACTACGGCGCGCCTCATCGCCTGCGTTGCGTCGGCGCGTTAAACCCTAAAATCAATCAATCTGCCATGCCACATACATTGTATATCTGCATCACCATGTTCCCACCTGCCTGGTCCTCCGTGACCGCAGTATACTGTAAATAAATAAATAAATAAAAATAAATAAATAGATAAATAAATCACACGGGGCAACTTGTCTGCCTGACGCGCACTGGCGCCGGCAGAGCCCCCCTTGACATCCTACGCATTGGCTGCCTGCAAAAGCGCGGGACAAAATCACTCATCGAAACGGTGACAAGAGAGAACGTCATAATTCGGCCCCTTCCTCGAAACAGGCACCCCCAGTATCATTACCAAATAAGGGCGCAACTAGCCCGTGCATTAACAGCGCAACACCCCATTGATCGAGGCTCGCTGTATGTTGATGCAGCGGAGTATCACGTGGACGCTTTTTCCCTGGCAGCCATCCACTCACCCGATTCTCTCCCCCTCCCCCCCCTCACGGCCCTCACCATTCGAACCCGCCACCCTCAAGTGGCGGAAGAGGCGGCGATAGCACTTGAACTCACACATAGGCCAACCCCCCGATTCATATTCTCTCACTAGAAAACTGCCGTTCTAAACTATGCCAGAGGTCAGATCTCGCCGAGGCCCACCAAATCCTTAATCAAAATACACCTGCTGATCCTGTAGAACTGATGTGGTTCCCTGCCCATAGCGGTATCGGATGAAGTAAGTGGCACTGGCATCACAGACCCGGGAGCTCTCGTCTCCCGGGCCTGGGATGCCAGCACTGCCTCCATGGAGCCATATCAGCCCGCAATAGTTTACTCACGTAGGGAGACATCACGGAACATTCCCGACTCTCTTGCCATAAATACCCTCCCACCAATCCATCGCGATCAGTGAAACAGGAACCCCTTTGGCGTCAGCTTCAAACTGAATCCCTCACCTGTCTAGCCATACTTCACCGCGTTCACCCCTCACTGTATCCCGCACTGCGCAGAACGGCCTACATTACATAATCATATGTGGGCCTGAAAATCTGACCCCTTCCCTCTCATCACCTCGGTCGACTAGTGGGAAGCAGCGCTGGGTGCTCAAACGTGGATATTCAGAAGTCGCTCACAGGTCGGGCAGCCACAGTCGCCGAAGCTCTACGGTCTTCGGCCACCAAGCTGCGCTAACCCTTGGTTAAGTAAAGTGTTCGCTCTCTCTCTCTCTCCCGCCTCCGACGGAATGTGTTCGAGCAAGGACGCTCAGCTCTGTCCATTCGCGATTCCACCTCCTATATCACCTTTCGTATGTAGCAATTAGTTTTCAGACGACGTTTAATAGCCATAAGGCAACTATCAAGTTGTCATGGCACAATGTGCATTTTCAAGCTTCCACAGTAAGAAAGTATGGAGCACTGAAGAAAGAGGAAAGTCGCTGTCCCGAGTTTTTTTAAGGGCTGTTGTCGAGACCGAACGAACGATGGCTGGATCGACGAGTAAAACAAAAAGCGAACGATGAAAGAAAGCAACGGAGGAAAGTGTCGCGAAATTGGGAAAGGAGGGCGCTTCGCTGTGGCGGCGCGAGCCAGCGCTCTCGACAGTGTGCGGCGGGGTAGGGGAGGGGGCACTATGCTGTTCCCACACGAGGGGCTCGACGGCGCGACACTTGGCGAAAATGTGAGGGAGGCATGCGCGTGACTATGATGGGCATTCGATTAAGACGCAGTTCGCGGTCCCTTCTTGAGACGCACTTCGCGACGCCGACGCAGAGGCTCATCCTCGCTGCCGTCGAGAGAACCTACGAAGGAGTGCTGCCTCAGAGCCCTGCTGCTGCACCGAAATATCGAATTAGGGAATATCGTAATCGCCAGCCAATTTTTTTTTTTTCTCTACGTGACGTTCCTCCATCATCAGTGCTGCCTTAACACAAACCGTGCGTTCACAGTGTGACGTACACGCCTAGCGACAGAGCATGCTCGCCAGTTCGATAATGCTTATCACGAGCGGTTATTCGACAGACCGTTCGATGTTCGTTGCGGTTGCCAATGGCTTCGGGTGGCTCTAAAGCAACATATCATCGCAAAGAATGTAATATCGACGTTGTAGTAGGTACTTCAAAAGGTGCGCTCGAAATGCGCAATACAATAAAATGCAACCACTGGCGAATTTTCTCCTTTTGCTTTGCAGGTATTTCTTTTATCACTCATAAAATTACACTTTTCTTGTACAATAGCCGAGCGTTTTTTCGGACTCCAAAAATTGGTACTTGCTAAATATTTCGGACTTTCCCGAGGAACCGCCAGTTGCCCCGTAGGGGTAATGACTCACGGATTTTTCGGACTGATCTTTTGTTTCATACTATTTTTCGTTCCTCTTCAGGTCTCAAAAATCGGTCGGCTACTGCACTCCTTTTTATTCAAACAGCGCAAACTGATCCAGGTTTCCCACATATCGGTATACTTGCAACAGCCTTTGCAGGAAAGGCGCTCAAGGCACAAACGAGCGAATACAAAAAACTGAGAAATTTGGAAGACGCGAAGGCCAGGCGCCGCAAAAATTTCGGTTGCCGTTTTTGAGACCTTGATACTATAGGCGTTCATGCGAAGGATACGTGACGCTGCAGCTCGACTTGCGAATTTTTGGCGCGTGGGAACGAAAGTGTACGGCACTTTTGAGCAAATAAGTGTGCATTCACAATGTCTCGTAGAGGTCCATGATAGCGAGTATTGTGTAAGAGCGCACCTAATTTTTTTATATGATTTCGTTTTGAATGCAAGTTCATGCTCTGGAGTACAATGCCTTGTCTGCTGTGCCGGAAGTTATAAAACAGGAAATCGAATGTCACGCGAGATGTTCCAAAGAAGTGAAATTACCTGATCTTTAAGGGCAAGACATACTCCAATTAATGCTTATAAACGGAGAACATCGGCAGAGACGGTTAATTGGGAGCAGTATGACAGTTTAGTAGTTTAAAAATAGGAGAACCATAGTTAACTTTTATGAAACCCGAGACGAACGCTGAAAGAGTCTGCTGAAGTTAGAGAGGGTTGCTACACCTACTGGCTGCTGTATACAAAGGGGGAATAAGTTTAAGCTTAAGTGATAGTGGACGTTGAGTCGTATTACGAAGAAATAGTCTTTTTTTTTTTTGTCACGCAAAGGCTGACCACATATTCTCGCGCTTCAACCTAGCTCTCCCGGTCTTGGTGTAGCCGGAGAAGACGCGGTGTCACGATCTTTGTCCTTTTTCTACTCTAACTGAAGTCATTCATTGATTGCAGAGTTTAACGCGCCGACGCAACGCAGGCGATGAGGCGCGTCGTAGACCACCTGGGGATCTTTAACGTGCGCTGAAATCTCGTATGCACGGGCATTTTTTCTTTTCGCCTGCATCAGAAAAGCGGCCGCCGCAGCTCTAACTAAGGTCAAGAGCATATTAAAAGCAAAGGCGAATATTGGAAAGCCGTTTTCATTGAAGCTGAGGTTATAGAGAACAAAAATATTTTACTGGTGGGTTGTATTCAAGTAATGATACTGATTAATATTACGGCAAAATATTATAATTTTTTTTAGAATAACCAGACCAGAAATGCTCTAATAGCGTGCGGATAGTTCGCTGACTACGCAAATGCTTTGATTTCTCAACTCTCGAGCATTTGAGAGGAAAGTGTTTGGGCGTATATTGATTTATAAATTCGCTATTTCGTTTGTATTATTTTGCTTTGTAAGCGCACAGGTTCTTGGGAAACGTGTTTTCACGAAGTAAACCAGCTGCCCGCCACCTTAAAGAGGGCGTTTTGCCCTCTGAAAAACGTGCTCTCAGGTACCTTTCTTTCGACAATGGGAGTTGCGTTCAGATGCCTCCCGAGATAGTTTTATGCGTCTGTTACTGAACTAGACTCACCTTCAGCTACTCGTTTTAGAGCTCTGTTTTCTCTCTTGTGAAGCAGAGCTGTATTCAAGGCTCGCTTGGTTGCTTTGGTTCAAGGAAAAAAAAACTCTAGAAAAGGCTTGACTCCCATTCGCCCTCCAATCGAACGCGGTGGTGCGAATCGGAAAGACTTCGGCTAGTTCCGGACGCTTGCGCGGTTGCTCGACCGTGGTTGTGCTGCCTATATCGTCGCCAACATGCACATTCTCATCAGACGTCGTAGGAGATGGGAGTTACCCAATTCTCTTGCCGGTTTTCTTTCAGTTCCTTCCGGTGAACGTATGCATTTCCTTGTCTCTTTCTTCTATGCTACTAATATTAAGTGTCTGGAAGTGCTTTAACTCGTGTAGGGGTGTCTTGGTGCATTTTGAAGTGTTTATTCTGTCTCCCGACCTTCGTTTCGCTGTTCCTCGTTGCTGGTTGTGGCATTGATTTTTGGTAGGCGCCAGGACTTTTTTGTTTTACCGGAAGCGCATGCGATTCTTGCCACCGTATAGGACTGGTACACAAAAGGACAATTCCGAAAAGGGTGTCAGCGGGTGTGGGCGCAAAATAATCAACCTGCAACAGTGGGCGACTGCTCTTACTGAGGCTTTGTACTCGTAGCTTACGCACGAAATAAAACTAATAAATGCCTAACACGTAAAGTTTGCTGGCGTTGCCGCAGTATGCCACAAAACATGTTATGCTATTCGCCTTAGCGCAACTCTTGGTTATTAAAGTGTTCAAATACCACCTCCCCCATAACTTTGTACTGAAGGCACAAAATGAAATAAACTGACTATCGGGTAACATGAAAGCGCCACAAAATTCCTGATATGGCGCTTCTGTAAGCGCACAATTGATTTTTGTGGCGAACTTAGCTCGATTTTATGGGCTAAGGCGTTGTACTGCTGAGCACGAAGACACCGGTTTGATTCCCGGCCGCGGCAGCCGCTTTTCTGATGGAGGCGAGAAGCAAACACGCCCGCGTGTACGAGATTTCGCCGAACGTTGAAGATTCCCGGACGGTCAGAATTAATCCGGAGCACTCCACTACGACGCACCTCGTCGCCTGCGTTGCGTCGGTGCGTTAAACACTCAATCAATCAAATCAGTGATTTTATGTGAACATCCCGCGAGGCATTAACACGAGGTCTTTTCAGAAAGTGCCAAAATGCTGGGAAATGGAGTGTTGTCTTTCGGCAGACCCTACCGGTGCTCCAGCCAACAAACTACACCAATGCTTTGGACGATGCACGGAACCGCTTCAAGCATGCGCGCGACTCACCCGCTGCTCTTGCAGGTTAGTTACCTCCACAGTACTTCATGCTTTCGTAGTAGTAGTCGCTGTGTGAAAGCGGTGTCGTGCCCAAGTGAGTAGATTGAAGTGCTGAAGCAATCCTTCAGGCCTTGTCATTCCTTGTGTTCAGGTTTATTCAGTTTGCTACTCATGCTTTCTGGCGATATTGAGTCCAACCCGGGGCCACCTAAGACAAGGTCGGGGGCGGACTCAGCGGACACACTGGTTTCAGCACTTGAAGCAATGCAAGAGTTAAAGACCAGTCAGGCAGTTCTGTTGGCTGACCTAAATATCCTTACAGAAAAACAAGCATCCTCTGACATCCTAATTTGGCAACGAAGCTTGCAGCATTACAATCAAGCATAGGTTCGAGTATTGTGACTGAGTCAAACGTGCCCAAAACTGCCTTATGCCACTTGAAAGCGAAGGTCGCGGCGTTGGAGTCGAGCATCGCCTCGAGAAGCGCAGTTGAGCCAGGCAATCCAGTGGCTCCCTCGTGCGACGTTTCGCAACAGCTTGCTGCCATTACGTCCAGGTGTGGGGGCGCGGAAAATAGACTCCGCAGATCAAATCTGTTGTTCGTTGGGATTGAATACGAACAAAAAGAAAACTGGGCAGCATCGGAACATACAATAGTTGAATTCTGCTCAGAGGAGCTACAGATTTCAACCAACACTACACAATCTGAGTGCGTACGCAGGCTAGGCAAATACGTGGACAGGAAGAACACACCCATTATCGCCAAACTAACATTTTTTTGAAGACAAGCAAACTATACTGCCATCGGCGCGCAAGCTAAAGGGTTCACAGCAATCAATTGGGGAACATGCCTCACCAGCTACACAAAAAATTCACAAAATGCTATTGGACTTTGCTAAGCCTATAAACGTGTCGTTCAAACTTGCAGTAGACAGGGTTCTAATCGATAACACGACTAATATTTATGAATCGATCACTAACGCCGTCGTTTCGTAGAAAAAATAGCTCAAAGATATTCGCCGCATACTGACCGTGCGCCAGGCAACTAAGCTACCTCTCACCCCGTCCATGTTATCATTATTGTTCAGTAACATAGGAAGCATGGTCCCTAAACGCAACCTTGTTGGTTCCTTCATAGATGACAATAACTCTTATCTTCCCGCTTCTACTGAAACTTGGTTGCATCCCGATGTAAACGATAACGAAAGTCTTCTTGACAACAATTCTTACAATATTTACCGTAAAGATCACAACAACCGAAGAGGTGGTGGCATCCTTCTTGGTGTTAAAAAGCATTAACTTCGAATTTAATCAGCTCTGGTCCCGCTTTGGAAATCGTATGGGTTGTCGTAGTGGTTAATTCCATTAAAATACGAACCGGTGTTTGCTACAGACCACCGGACTCACGCAGTTCTTTTGTTACCCAACTACACAACATCACCGAAGCAATTCAAATCACCGGTACAAACACCATTTACCTGTTTGGTGACTAACGTTCCGCTAATCGACTGAAAACAATCATCGTCTTTTTGTCGCATTTCCGAACAACTCCTCAGTTTAACTCTTCAACTTCTCTCAGGTCATTAACCAGCCAACTTGCAGACACAACATATTAGATCTAATACAAACAAATGCACCAAAATCCCTTCACACTGTATTACACCTCGACGGATTTAGTGACAACAAATTACTGCAGGCATCAAACTTCCAGAGCCGTTTTCTAGTGTTGAAACAATACAAATTCGTGACTACAACAGAGCACACTTTACTGAATTTAATGAAGTTTTGGACATATTTTTAACCAAATACTACTCCCATCTCTTTACAGTAGAACGGTTCAAGATAACTGGCTGAAACTTAAAAACAAATGTCTACCCTTATCAACCAGTACTTCCCCCTGATCTCAATAACTAATGACAAAAGTAATCCCTGGTTTTCCAGAACACTAAAAAGAATGAGGTACTAAAGAAACGCACCCGCCGCAGTGGCTCAGTGGCTAAGGCGTTGCGCTGCTGATTACAAGGTCGCGGGATCGATTCCCGGCCGCGGCGGCCGCTTTTCTGGTAGAGGTGAAAAGCAAAAACGCCCGCGTGTACGAGATTTCGGTGCAAGTTAAAGATCCACGGGTAGTCAAAATTAATCCGGAGCCCTCCACTATGGCGAGCCTCATCGCCTGCGTTGCGTCGGCTCGTTAAACCCTACAAACAATCAATCAACTAAAGAAACACCTCTAACCTCCCAAAGCGCACCCGTACACCATCTGCTTGGCAAAGTTACAGTAATTACCTTGACACTTACTGCCGCGAATTAAACCCACAAAAAAAGTACTTTTCCAATGACCTGCCATCACTCCTGATATCAAATGAAAAAAAATAGTTCTGGCGAGTAATGTCCCCTGACCATGATAATAACAATATCTCTGCATGATGATAACCACATCCCAGTACATGAAAACAAATGTCCCGCAGCCTTTAATTCATTCTTTTCCTCTGTGTTTACTCAGGAAAATTATTCTAAATTGCCTCCTTTTTCTGAGTATGCCTGGCCATGCAAGGAACCTATTGAAGTTACTGAGGAAGTTGTCGCCACTCGGATCAATTATCTAGGAATATCTGCATCTTCTGGCGTAGATAACATAAATTCTAAAATACTAAAAAGCACCATCTCCGTTTCTAGTAAAATTCTTTATCACATCTTAAGACATTGATTATTTTCTGGATTGCTACCAGACGATCGGAAAATCGCTAAGGTCATACCCATATTCAAATCAGGAAATAAGCATTACCCAGAGAACTACCGCCCTATATCATTCACGTGCATTTGCACGTTTACAATGAGCTCAAATCAAACTGCTTCTTTTTTTTCTAACCAGCATGGATTCAGGAAAGGCCTATCGTGCGAGACACAGTATTTGAATTTACGACTGACTTGCATACTAACATGGACAATAAACAGCAAACTGACTGCATGTTTTTCGATTTTTCGAAAGCATTGGACCGTGTACCCCCTTGCCGCTTAATTTTGCGCCTGCTCTTCGATTAGATTCCCAAACCCTTTCATGGTTCCGCACCTTTCTTTCACTACGACAACAGTTTACAGCTGTTAATAATTTATATTTCTCCCACATGATACTTTTCATCCGGTGTACCACAGTGAAGCGTTTCTGGCCCCTTGCTTTTTGTAATATACTGTGCAACACAGGGACTGGTTCCTTGGATGTCGTAAACAATTAGGCTCGCATTTCACAACCACCCCACTTTAGCCAAGCACAATTACCAGACCTTGTTTATATTCAATCTCGGCTACAAAACGTTTTCCACTCTCATTACTCTAAAGTAGTATAGTATTGCGTTCCCCCATTAGCAGGTTTATCGGTTTAGTGGTTAGTAGCATGTTTAGCAGGTTTAGTTGCGGGACTTCCGTTAATATAAAGATTGAAATTTGTTACTGTAGCTTGTCGCTTCATTCCACCACTTTTTCTAGCCCATTTTTGCAACTACCAATTCAGTGTGTATGTACCACTAAATTAAAGAACGCCGCGAGGTTAAGTTATGCAGTAGCGTTTTGCCTAAACTGTGTTCAATAGTATGCAGGGCAGCACACTTGTCTAAACCGCAGCTTTCGTACTTTTAGCCTTGTAATGCCTCTCCCCCCGGGATTAAAAAAAAAAACATTTGCGGTGTTCTGAATTCTATGCCCACCACTTTTGTATGCAGCATTTTTGTAAAAAGTTTGTTTCGGTAATTTTCAGCCGCAGCGTGTTTAAGGTTAGCTCGTTGTTGTGGAGTAGTGTGTTCCGCAACTGTCCCTGTGCGTGAAGCATTGCCCACATGAATTGAACGGTGCCGCTCAGGGAACTTCTGTAGGCGAGGCATGCCTACATATACTTCGCCTTCATGCTCGGTATTTCGGAAAGGACCCAGATGGTGGTAGTGCTTTTGTGCAGCCCCAAAAAGCGTGAATGAACAATCTTAGAGTGTTCTTCAAAAAATGGGTTGCGAAAGTGCACCGCCTTACAAAACTTGTACGCATACCCAAGAGCAAGTTGCTTATGCTATGGTGTACCGAGGTGCGTGAAACCGCAATTATTTGTTGTTAACTACATTTTGGTACATCTTTATTTTTCATATTTTAACTTTCAACATTTCCTCTCACTCTTAGGCGAATTTAAAAGTGGACAGCGTCGTTATTTAGCATTACAGGCAGCTTGAAAGATAGAAGAAAAGATGGTGTCGTGGCTCGAGTACTGTCCTAGAAAGGGTCAACAGCCTTCACTGGTTCTGCTGTCCGTGGGCAGCATGCTGTTGTTCCTTCAAGCGCCCCTTCAGGCTCTGCAGTTGTGTGAGCAATCTGTCGAAATAAAACACGCCAACTGTTCCACCGGCAAGCTGAAAGAGAAAAAATAAACGCGACCTGGATCAGCATACTGTCCATAAATTTACATGTTTTATGACAGGATCACAGAAGAGGCCTAGAGTGAAGTACGCGACTCGACACCATCAATTACCTTCTTGCATTGCGAACAGCAGCAGCGCAGGGTATGAGGTCGAGACTGGTGTTCCAATAATGTGGGCATTTTTGTGTAACCTCAGCCTGATTTGGAAACAGGATGTTGCAGCGGTGTGCGAGATTCCATCCCTACCGAGACCACCTCATCTCCCATTGTAGCTTCAGAACAGTCACAGCCAGGATCGATGGCTTGCGGGAGTTAAGCCATTTTCATAAGCAATACATTACTCTTTGTGCGCAAAATAGAAAGCGGAATTTGGTAACCCCCCATCTTTACTTTACAATATCTGCACGGATACCTGGAAATTGAAATAATTTCGAGTGACGCCACTATGGTACTGCGATTTTTAGCACCAGCTAAAGGATTTCACGAATGATTACGGAGTTTCCTATAGTACTGCTATGGGTTGACATACCTCGAGAATCGATTTCCTTAAAGAATCCCTGAAATTGCGTAACTATGGATAAACAAGTGCCAGTGTAAGTCATATCACCTCAAAGGGGGGAGGGCGTATATGAATATTCGTTTCACTCTAATCCGGAAACCTACCTACTAACAAGGTTTTCATACATCAAGCCAAGGCAAACCTGGAAACGTGGATAGTGTTAGCTAGGAATGACACAAGCACTTCTAGCTGAAGAGTAACATCTTCAGCGGGCTCTTGGTTTATGGTCCTTACTCATTCAGGGGAACAGGTTCAGAGCGATTCTTTCCTTAAAATTTGGGGTAGTCCATTAGTCAAACAAAGACGCCTCGCCGAAAAAAAAATTCACGCAATCATCCAAACCTTACACACCCTGCGGGAACACATGCACACGTACGATTACGAAAGGATAGTTCGTACGGTACGCCGTAAAGTCGTCAGTTTAAAATTAAAAGGAAGTTTGGAGAGTAGACATGTGCTGTGCATGCACATGTTGAACATTGGCTGTAATCACAGGGCCATAACTCTGCCAGGCGTAGCTAGTAATGTTAATCTTCAGAGAATGCCTCGGAGTGGCCTTGCATATGACATGCTCGGGTGGACATCGGCCTGTAAAATAGTGCATGTTTTTTATTGACATTGCGGTTTTCAATTGCGGCGCAGCCTTTAGAAACTGATAATTGTTTAGTGGTTCCTGTATCCGGAAAACAGACCTACAGTGTAATTGAAAGCCAGCAGTTATACAATTTTATCAGTGAAGACTCGAAGCACCGAAAGGATGCGGATTCGGCTCGATCTCCACATTTACAAGCTACCAAAGCAGATTTGGGTTCGGATATGTGCTCAGTGACAGCGGCCCTCTCGTACCGAAGAGAAACACATGCCGTCGTTCGGGTAATATGCACAATGCGACGAAAACGTGGCGATGAACTCAGTCTCTCGCTTATCGCCTAGAGCGTCTGCCCTCTGTGTTAAACTGTCATAACTAGCTCTGAAATCAAATACAAGTGGTTTCGACTTTTGCTAAGGCGCCTCGTAAATGTTGGGTGTTGAGTTATGAGCTGCACGCGAGATATGCGCACATGGTGTTTTAATAAGAAGTTCCTCTTGCATATACGTCTGTTTACGTGATTTGAAGCCGACAGCGAGTGAATAGCAAAAGCACCTTGTGTCGCGTGGGCGACGACCCCGAAGGGCGAAGAGAACAGGCGGGCACTCCGATTGAAGAGTTAAGCCAAAGAGTTATTTATTCAGACCGACATCGCATATACATCCTGGGGTTGGCCCGCTGGTGGTAGAACCAGCGATATCGAAAGCAAAACCGAAACCCCGGCTACTACATTTCCCCCTTGGATGAAGCACTTCACCGACCAGTCGCAGCAACCGCAAACACGTACTCTGGTTCCGGGTAACGTTCATTGCCCTTGACGTTCACCGCTCACATTTTGCACACACACGAGCCCTTCTCGCCTTTTCTTTCTCTTCTTTTTCTTGTCCTTGTCGGAGGGCGCGTCGTCATAGTCGACGTCTTCGATCATAAGATTGTCCTCTCCGTCGGCCTTCTCGGCTTCTCCTTCAGGCTTGCCAGCTCTCTCTCTTACCCTCTGGACGAGGAGTTTGATTGGATAGCGCGTCAACCCCAACTCTTTTCGTCTGGCTTCGTCAACTAAGGGTAAGATACTTTCAAAGTCTATGCTAACGGATCCAACCTCAGATATCAGCTTTACGACTCCCGATTGTAGCGACTCCAAAAGAGAAAGCAAAGTGGTATCAGTGTAGAATCCTTGGCGTTATGTAGTTGCATGTTGGCCAAGCTGGCTGACGACAAAGTGCTCCTTGTCGTCGGGTAAGGCTCGGGGTTTTCCACCGGGGGCCGGGTGTGTAGTTTCACACGAGGTAACGACGGATGCGTAGCTGCAGGAAGCGGCGTACGGCAGACATTCCTGAAGTGGTCTCGTTTACCACACATCAAGCACATTTCTCCGAGGGCTGGGCAATGTTGAAGTGGATGTCGCGTCCTCTAACAACTGCCACATGTTGTTGGCAGTGAACTTCAGTTGCTGTTTACGAAGGTATTGGATTCAAATCCGCGATAAAGAAATCCAACCGTTCCAGTTCCTTGAGTCCCGTTGATTGCCCAAACTATTTCTTCTTTCGCTGCACGGTAATATTGCATCAGATCCTGGGCTTCAGTTACGTGTTAGATAATTGAGATGTCTTTGTCAAACATCAGTGCCGGCCCTTCTGCGAGCAGGCGTGCCCTGGTGCGATCTGACGTTAGTCCCGCGATGAGTTGATCGACAAGTGAAGAGGATTCCTCGCAGCCAAAGTTGCATTGTTGGCCCCAATATTGAACATGGCACTCAAACTCTACGGCGGATTCGGTCTCTTCTTGCCATAATCTTCGAACTTGGTTTGTTGATCCGTTGCGATGCCACGACGTTGAAGTGAGAGGCAAGGTCTTGGTCGAGGAAGTCATATTCGTTGACTGAATTTCTGCCTGCCGTTGTGGTTGACTTGATCCTGAGAGCGATTCGATTTGCTTCAGCTCCGAAACATTTCTTGAGAACTGCCGATTTTCGTTGACGGGAGCGATAAGATAAGTTTCGAACAAGCGGTGCCACTCGCTCCACGAAATGGCCGGCCTCGCGGGAACCCGCAAAAATGGAGGTGGCTTCGCCGATATGTCAGCCATGTTGCGTCTATTCGAGGACGGAGCGCTCACAAACTTATGAACGGAGTGGCGCGAATTTTGCTTGCTTACTGAAAATACCGGTTGGTACATATCGATGTTTTGCAGTCTGGCTTCACCTTGACGTTTTCCTTGGCGTATTTGCTGTTTGAAGCTCGATGCATTCCGATTTCGTGACTGTTATACTGGCCACCCTGTCCTCGCCGGTGCGGCCATCCGCCTAGGCCTAACCTTCTATCGCGCTTGCCTGAACGTTTCGGCACTCACGACGTGAAAAGAAAACTTGCGTTCTGTTCGGCGGCTTACGCAATATTGAAGAGATGTCGAGAGCTTACTTTTTCAGGTGGTTCTAGAGTCGACTGCGTCATTGAAGTGTGGCGTCCGCGACGGCCCCAAAGGGCTAAACAAGCAAACGTGCACTCGGGGTGAAGAGTCAAGCCATAGTCATTTATTCAGGCTGACGTCACATATATACCATGGGTTTAACCCTTTGGCGGTAGAACCACCGACGTCAAAACTGACAGCCCGGATACTAGGCATCTGAACTGCTCCATCATATCTGTGCATTTTTCTTCGCTTCCGTTAACTCGCCTTTGGACGTCAGTTGCTACCACAGACAGACGGACGCCATTCACGTTTTTCACAATCAGAGCGGTCCGCACTGCACCTGCTCTACTCACGTGCCGCCAGATAGCGCAGTGGTTAGGGCACCTTGCTACTGCTCTGGCTACCCTAGTTCTAATCCCTGCAAACCAAAATGTATTATTATTTATCTATTTTCTTTCTTTGCAGATGTGGCCATCTGCTTACTGTACAGGTTAAAGGACGACGACCACTACGGCCAGTTTTCGCGGTTTTTGAGACATGTACCCAAGGCTCGATCCTTAAATGTGATGTAATCCCGTACAACTAGCAGGACGTCAACAGTTATTTTTGTTGCAGAGGACAAATTTATGGCGCAGGACAATAATTTGAGCCTCGATTAGTGTAGACTCCGCAATTCTAGGCACTTTAAATATCACCACTAAATTTCACTGCACATACGAATAGTGACCTTACGAGGCCTTTGTGAACTGCATTGTATTTCACTCCCGACGAATGGAGCAGGCTGTTTGGGGGTGGTTTTGAAAGGGCCCAATCCTCTCAGAACCCGAGTACCACTAAGAAATAAACACTCGTCTAAAGAAGCAGACACGTTAAGAGTAAAAAAGTGACCACAACTTACGGAAGTGGGCGCCATTGAAGAACCACTCAGGTGTAGCAGAGATTTCGCAAAATTTTCGTAAGTTTCGTAGAAGTCCAGAAAGGTTGTCAAAGCCACGTTTCTGCATGTTTAGAAATTAAATTATACGCAATGATTTTGAACTAATGGTCATGCGGGCCTGATACGCCTGAAATATGGGCAGGAATGTATACTGGTGGGGATTCCTTTCTTTTATAACCCCAGCGAACAGGACAATCCTGCCGCCCTTAAGGCAATTGACATTGAATGTAGCGTTAGTCGTGGACTAATTATATCAGCGGCTATATACATTTGCCAAAGAAATCTCTTACGTGGCAATTGTGTTGTATGAGCTCCCCAAGTATTAAGCAAAATTAACACAGACAACCGAACGTTGTCTGAAAATTCTCGGTTACTGGCATTATAACAGTGAAGTGAATCCACAGACCAGGAGCAAGCTTTTCAAAGTATAGGCTTTTGTCTGCTTCGCTTACGTACGAATAAGCATACGATAAAATGGATGTAAATTCACCCGCCCCTGTATATCATTTCATAGAGCATTGATCAAGCTATCCTAATATTGTGGGTTCAGATCCGCCGGAGTGCAAATTGGGCGCCATTTCATTTCTTTAGCATGGTTGAAAATCTGTCTCTCTCTCTAGCTATATACATATTGCACGGACCTTGAAGGACACCTGCTGCAGGACGTTTATTAGGCGCAACACCCCTCGGGGAACACACACTCAGCTGACGGCGAAGAGAAGGACATGAGCCAATGGGATGAAAGATGATGATGAGGATGACTGTCAGAGGAAGATGAGGTATGGGATAGTGACCACTGGGTGAGTGCAGTAGCGGTAAATGTCCCAAAGGGGTAGCGCACCACGACTAACTGCTCACACCAATTTCCCCCTCCGGTCGAGGCGCCGCCCGGCCGCAAGTGTTGGGGAAGCGCGGCGCACGAACGGCTTGAGGCGTGAGACGTGCACGACTTCTGTGCCACGGCAGCGGCGGTCCAGTGGGGTGCAAGTAGGGGCGACACGATAGTTCACTGGGGAGGTTTCTTCAAGCAAGACCCGTGAAGCGGCGCAGAAATTTCTCACACAATCCTGGCCTGCGCGTGGGAGTTCAAAGTAGCACCTCGTCGCCAGGCCGGAACCGAACAGCACGGTGAGGGGCGTCGTAGCGATCCTTTCGATCCTGTTGGCAGGCCTCTGTATTCAGACGGGCAGCTCGGCGGCAGTGGTTGAGTCCGGCGACGAACTGCTCAGAGAGCGGGCTTAATGCGGTTACAGGAGCCGATAAAAATGAAGCATCGTGCATGAATGGTGGGTCACGGCCGTAGACGGGGAAAAATGGAGAATATCCGGTCGTTTTTTGAACTGCAGTGTATATGCGAACGTAACGAACGGGATAATCGCGTCCCAGTTGGTATGGTTAGGCTGTATATACATTGAAATCATATCAGAGAGAGTCCGATGAAATCGTTCAGTCAACCCGTTCGTCTGTGAATGATAGCCGGATGTGGTTTTGTGAACAGTGTTCGATGTGCGCAGAACTTCTTCAACAATAGTAGACAAAAATGTCCTGCCCTGATCGCTTAAAAGGACACGAGGGGCACCATGACGGAGTAGTATGGAACGCAAGAAGAAACATGCAACCTCTGAAGCTCATCCAGAGCGAATGGCTGCAGTCTCCGCATAACGCGTTAAATTGTCCACGGTGGTCACCATCCAGCGGTAGCCAGTAACTGTGCCGGGCAACGGTCCGTTTATGCCAACGGCCTCGAACGGCGTAGGACAAGGAAGTGGGCGCAACACTCCAGCAGGTGGTGATGTGGACCGTTTGCGCTGCTGACACGAAGTCCACGAAGCGACGTAGCGGGCCAAGTAGTTAGAAAGGCCAGGCAAAAAGAAACGACCGCGGACGCGATCATACGTTTTGTCGAAGCCTAGGTGACCCGCTGTGGCATCGGCGTGAAGGGCTTCCAAAATCTGCTGCTGGATGGTGCGCGGCGCAACGGGAGCCCATTCGTAGCCAGATACGTGATGGTTCATACGATGCAGCCCACCAAATAAAAGCTGGAAGCTCTGAAGTTTGCGACGGGACCGACTGTTAGGAGGCCGCGTTGTGCGGTAAGGCAGTCGATTATAGTACGGCAGTAGAGGTCTTGTATTTGAAGTTCTGGGAGCCGTGACAGGTCAAACGACTTGCAGTTGATAGGTGCGAGAGGGAGTAGCTTGTCTGGTGGCATCGATGTTGAAATGGTGTCAGGCGGCTGCAGTGGGCAACGCGAAAGAGCATCGGTCTCGAGGTGCATTTCCCGGTATGTGACAGTGAAGTCATATTTCTGAAGTCGAAGTATCCCGCATCCCAGGCGTCCTGCTAAATTCTTACGAGTGTGCAACCAGCACAGTGCATAGCGGTCCGTAACGACCATGAGTGCCTACCGTAGAGGTAGAGTCGAAACTTTTGGACGGCCCAAACCACGGCGAGACACTCCTGCTCGGTGATACTATAGTCGTCTCCGCAGAACTGAGGGAGCGAGTGGCGTATGAAATAATCCACTCCCGACCCTGTTCATCCGACTGCAAGAGAACCGCATCGATCCTATAGCCACTAGCGTCAGTATGAAGAATGACCGGCCTGGATTCATCAAAATGGCCCAGTATAGGCTCTGAAGGGAGCGCGGCCTTCAGCTGCTGGAAAGCCTCTTCGCAGCCGTCCGACCACTGAAAGGAAGTTCCGGAGCGGAGGAACTTGTTAAGGGGTGAAGCACTTGTTGCGAAGGTGCGTACAAAGCCACAGAAGTAGGACGCCAGGCCAAGAAAGCTACGTAGAGCCTTTTGCTGCTGATGGCGCGGGAACTCGACGATAGCAGCCACTTTGGCTGGGTATGGTCAGATACCCTTGGTGCTCACGACGTGGCCTAAGACTGATGCTTCGTGCGGCGAAATGGCATTTCTTAGTATTTAGCTGAATGCCCGCACTGTCGTGGCACAAGAGGACCTCATCCACTAAGGTAATCATCGTACTAGCGAACACTAAACAAAGACAAAGGTAAAAGAGCGAAGAAACACACGCTAGATAGCGAACACTAAACAGAGACAAAGATAAAAGAGGCGACGAAAAACACGGTAGATAGCGAACACTAAACAGAGACAAAGGTAAAAGAGGCGACGAAACACACGCTAGAACGGATGATTTCCTTAGTCAGTAACCAACTCGCCCAACTGACCGCCTTAGTTGACCTCATCCAGCCGTTTGAAGGGCTCAGCAAAGCTTGAAGAAAAAATAACAATATCGTACAGGTAACATAGACACGTTTTTCATTTAGGGAGGGCAGACGATCATATCCCAGCCCCCACCAGTCCCTCGACAGAAAACAGGCTGTAGCACGACGACTATTGCAGCCTAATTCCTTTCCAGACCCAGTCCTGTATCACCAGATGTATCCCGACTTATATGACCCGAAATGTAAATTTTGTTCACGGTGGGCTACCCTCTCACACATGATGTGTAAGTGCCCCCCAATCGCTATGAACCCACAGGAACACAGCACATATTTGCTAAACATGCACAACGTTGAGCAGGGGGAGGCCGCACTGCACAGCTCTACCGCTGAAGATCAACAGGCCCTGGTCCGAATAGCAAGAGAGGCCGCTGACTCCCACGGGGTTGCCCGAGCACTTGCAAGAAAGAAGACATAACACCAGTCTTCTTATTTGGGCACAATAAAGTCTTGTCTTTCTCTCTCTTCCATTTAAGGCCCCTGAGTACAGTGTCTATCATACGCTCAAATGTTGCAGGAGCATTAAAAAGTCCAAACGGCGTTACGTTAAACTCGTAGAGTCCATCAGGGGTGTCGAAGGCTGTCTTTTCTTTATCGGCCTCGTCCATTGGAATCTGCCAATAACCAGGACGGAGATCGAGGCTGTAGAAATCAATGCGAGGCATTGGATATACATCCTTCGAGTGATTTTATTCAGTGCATGGTAGTCGATGCAAAATCGGACAGACCCGTCATTTTTCCGTACCAAAACCACAGGGGATGCCCAAGGACTTTTAGATGGACGTATAATTTTGCGCTGTAGCATTTCGGCAACATTGCCGCTTATGATTTTCCGCTCAGGTGAGGATACCCGGTATGGGCGGCGGATGTCTGACCAAGTGTAGGGCATTGAGAGTCAAATAAAGCTTTGTGCCTGTGCAGGAGATTCAGGAAGCAGTCGGTTTGCGGTGGGGAAAGGTCAGAGATGATTCTCACGGCAAGGTCAGGGTGGGGAGAGTTAGTGCGAGATTGGGAAGTGGAGGAAACCGAACAAAGCGGAAGAACCGAGACAGCTTCGGTGTCCGCAGCGGTAGCGATCGGGGTGCCTTGACGTGGGAGGATCGTTTCCAGTGTAGAGGTCTTGGTGACTAGCCACGCAGACCCATGCGAGAAACGTCCAAGACAAGTTGCGACAACGCTTCCCCATGGTAGAAAACGAGCACTCGGAATTAGGAGCATGTCTTCATCGCAGAAATGGCCACCACAAACCAAAATTCTTCTCTCACAGCCAGGCCTAAGAGCAAAATCTGCACTCGCCACCACGCGACACTGCGGAACATCGGGGATGCTGTCTGTATGCTCGATAGGAGCGATCGCAATGTCCGGGTTTTGGCAGGAGATGACAGAAGATGCCGACGAGAGAAAGCCCACCCTAGAATGAGTTCGTGGGAGCAGCAGGACAAGATTACACTGGATGTGGTGTCGAATTCCCTCAATCGAAACGCGCACTCTACAGAATCCATACGGCTCTTGCACAACTTGATTAGCACCACACAGTGAGGGGCCAGTGTACCGGGTTATTTTCGGAGCCGTGAACAAACATTTTCGCTAATAACGGATATGCTAGATCCGGTGTCAACGAGGGAATCAACATCACAACCTTCAACGTTCACATATATGTATTCGACGGTTTTTTTGGAGGCGTTCTTGGCTTTTTGAATAACTCAGTTTCTCCTTCAAAACCTGCAGTCGCCAGTTTTCCGATTGGTAGTCCGAGAGGTGGGACGTGGGTCGTAGGGGCGAGACAGAGCGGCGATACGGCGAGGGTGATCGGCGGCGTCGTGACTAACGCTCGTTGTGAGGCGTATCAACTGGGGCCGGAGGCGGCGAGTACCATCGCGTTGAAGAGACGTACTGGTTTCGCGGTGCACCGTAGGCAAAGCGGATGTCACGTTCAAAGGTGCATATCCCAGCCTCTCATCGGGCTGACGTCGTCGACAGAAACGGGAGATGTGGCCGCGGATTCCGCAATAATAGCATACAGGTCGATCATTCGAATAAGCCTGGCGGGCAGGTCGGACGCCGCTGCAGTAAGCCTGCATGGGAGCTGCTGACGAGAAGGCACTCAAATGTCCATGAGCAGGCGGGACTTCCATTGGTAAGGGTGGTTTCACCGCGATCGCGCAATATGGCGGCATGGTGGGAATAGGAACCGGAGGCATCGTTGAAACGATACCCGCCATGCACGGCCGGATAAAGGGAAGGGGGCTACGGAAGCTGCAACCCCGGGCCCCCAGCTGTCAGGGGCCCCGCTCGATCAGATGAAAAAAACGTATCTTGAGTGTACTCGCTGCCCGCATTGAAAGTTGAAGGTGGCAGCTTCAACCTCACCTACACACCGAAGCTGACTAACTCGTGACAGGTGGGGAGTAGTGGGGGGCCCCTCGCAACCTTCGAGTCCGTTTCAATTTAATTTAGTTATTCCTACTCCTCTTCCTGGTTTTCCCGAGGTATATGAGAAGACGTCTTAGACCAAAACTTGTGGGTACACAGCTTGACCGGGCCTAAGAAGCTACATAAAAAGGCCCCGAGCTCGGCTTCGTTCTTTTTCGGCACAGGTCGTTTCGGTAGTCTTCTAGGTACACGAACATGTAAGTACGCGGACGTTTCGGCGCGCGCACGTTTCAGTATAAGAAATGGTCAGGCATGCGAATAATGACATAATGTCTGAAGAACGTGGTAAATTGTTTCAACCTGAAGGACGTTATATGTAATTATTGACAACTTAAGCACTGCCCTACGGGCTCATACACAGTTTCTGCCAGAAATTTCAATGTATAGCGCTTGACAAGGAAGTTCATTGCGATAACGACCCGTTCAATAAATCTAGTGGATTAGTTGAATCGCATAAGCGTGATTGATATCGACTCGATATTTCTCGCTGAATGGTCAGCGTATATATGTTTATTTAAATGTTCAAAGGTTGTGTAGGCCACTCACGGGGTCGTTCGGCTTCAGCCGGTGCCTTTGGGCTGTAGCCTCTGCAGGCTGTCTGAGCAACAAGCGTTGCGCAAGCTACATGTCCGCGCGACTCTATTCGTAGGGTAATTCTCTAGGCGCTACTCCGTGTGCACGCAGAGGCCGCCGGGCCAGCCCGACCCTAGCGGCTCCCTTCGAGCTGGGGAATCAGCAGGCCTAGGCGGTGTGAAGAGCTCAAGCGTGGACGCCAAACAAAGCAAGAACGACTGTTTCCTTTCGGGATGACGAAAGCTGTGTCCACTTAAAAACGCATCCTACGTGCGGCCCCTTCGGTGCCGTCTTGAAAACGGACCTCCACCGCGACTCGGGGACGGTAAGCTGTTTGTCCCCCTGGGCGCTTTTCGCTTTCGAATGAGCCGGCGGACGGCGCTGACCTAAGCGCGTCCCGCCGGTCCGCTCCCGCTTGGACGCGGCAGCAGGAGAAGATGAACCCCGAGGGAGCGCGGGAAAAACAGTGGATGCGGCAGAAGTGTTGACGACTCGAAAACAAGACGTCCACCCATACTCGCCTCCGTCGTAGACCCCGAATCTAGACGTGAAGCTTCAGCGTGTTTCCACTGCCAGTTACGACCGAGCAACGACCAGACCGATCGACAACGAACTACTGACTGCTGGACCTGTTGCGCGGCACCGACGGGAGCAGCAGCGCGGGGGTGAGCAGAGACATTCTATCCCTAATAAACTGTTGTCTGATGCCATCTATCGTGCTCACCTGTCGCACTCCAACCCAAAGGGGACCCGTTAATATGAAACAGCTTGCCGACTAGCAAGACCATCACCGCTGCGCAACAGGAGTTCATCGCCGCTGAAAGATCGACGGCCATGCGCAACCCACACACGAAGCGGACCACTCCCCAGCCCAAAAAGCGACATTTTTCTGCTTATCGTCTTTGTGCTAATTGTGCTGAGATGGGAAGGTTGCGTTGCGCGACACGTCTTTGCACCCCCCCCCCCCCCCCCCCCCCGCCAAACTCCTTCAAAGGCGGCGCGTGTTCTAACCGCCACGTGCTTTCTCGTCTGGGCGGGTAACCTACAGGATTTTGGCCCGTAAGCCGTGGCGGCTACCTGTTTTGCAGATGTCTGTGAGTGACAGCTGCCTGCGCGAACTTTGAGCCCTCCCATATATGCAGGTAGAGAACTTTACAATAAAACTAAAACCTTACAGGCTTAATAAGATACGCTTCTTGTAAGGAAATACTCTTCTGTACCATGGCGTGTGCAGGCCGACACGGCGCTTTGATTAATTGGGAATCTGGGATAGACCGGCAATCAAACTATACTAACTTGGACGCCTGATAAAATCCGCTATATAATACTAGACATCAGACCAGGAAATAAGTTTCCGGAAAGCGTAAAATTATGTATAATTTATCACTGATCAGAGAGCATAACATGGGCTTCGAAAATTTTCGAATATTAAAGCGGAATCATTATCATCATTATCGTCATCATCATAATTATCATCGTCATTAGAGCCCCAAGGACGCAGCAGCCCCGGGCCCCAAAGTTCCCTAATCCGGCACTGCCGCCATGGAGGCCAACTCCTGTTTTACAAGGTCGCGAAAATGAGGTGCCTCCGGGTGAACGTTATCCCGCGAGGAAGGAGGTGGGTCACGCAGCTGCAGCTCATCACGGATGATACTGCGTATGAGTGCGAGCAAATCCACATCTCCCGGCAGCTCATTGACCCCAGCATCCTGGTGCAGCCGAATAGAGTGTAGGCCGTCCAAGCGTTGGCACGTTGTTGGCACATCGCTGACGCTCGCACGATTTTGGACTGCGAGAGCGTTAAATGCGAAAGGAGCGATGCCCTTCAGGAGGTTGCGAACTTCTTCCGCGTCCGGCATCGCAGCATCCACTCGGCGACAAAGAGCAAGGACGTCCTCAATGTACGAAGCGCACGTCTCTTCAGGTTGTTGGATACGGGAAGTTAGCTTCCTTTTGGCACTGTCCAAACGGGTGCTTGGAGTCCCGAAAATCTTCCGAATTGCTTCCTTAAATTTGGTGCAATCAGTGATACGGCTGCCATGGTTTAGGAACCATGTTTTTGGCACCTCTGTCAGGTAAAAACCAACGTTGTAGAGCTTGAATGTGTCGTTCCATCGGTTAAATGCACTCACTCTCGTGAACTGGTCCAACCAGTCATCCACATCCTCGCCGCGGAGCCCGGCGAAAAACGGAAGGTCGCGCTGGTGGCTGGTGAACGTAAACATCGGAAGTCCCACCGGGGCCGGTGCGAGCGGTTTGGCTCCCGGCTTCACGCTGCATGGCCTTTGGTGGTAAAAGGGGTCCGAAACGGAGCTCCAGGGATGCAATGGCCAGATGTAGAGGACGGGATCGAGGTCGAACTCCACCCTAAGGACGTTGAAGGACAGGCGCTGCAGGACGTTTAATAGGCGTAGCAGCCCTCGCGGAAACACACACTCTGCTTACGGCGAAGAGAGGGACACGAGCCGATGAGGTGGAAGATGATGATGAGGATGATTATCAGAAGAAGATGAGGTATTGGATAGTGACCACTGGGTGACTGTAGTAGCGGTCAAGACTAACTGCTCACAATATTTATGTTTAGGTATTTTTTTTTGTTTCCTGTACTTGGGGGTGGTAGCCAGCGCCACTCGGGCTACTCGGGGTAAAGGGGACCTTCCTAAAAATGCCTAAACATAAATACCCCAGAAAGTGGAGGGGAAAATCGCCCCGCCAGTAGCGTAGTGGTTATCGCACCAGACCGGTATTCTGGAGGTCGTGGATTCGGATCCCACCTGGCGGGCATTTTTTCTCCACTTTCTTTCTTTCCAAATTCTTTATCTGTTTCTATGACCTACCACATCCTCCCCTTTGCTTTCCGAGGTTTTCTTGACTGCCAACACTTATTTCTGTCTTATATATATATATATATATATATATATATATATATATATATATATATATATATATATATATATATATATATATATATATACATACATACAAGTCGCAAGAGAGAGAGAGAGAGAGAGAGAGAGAGAGAGAGAGAGAGAGAGACCCCTTACTCTACGCTTTCCTCTCTTCCCCCTGTTCAATTCTCGATGAAGTCGGGTCCCGCGTGCTCTTCACTATTACCAAATATATTGGTGGCGATGGTGTTGCAGAGGCTGGACGATGATAAGGATACTGTGTAAATTATTATCTTCCATATACGCTTGTACGTAGCTCATAGCGTACGTGCAAGCGTGCGTAGAGGCTCTGTTGCTTCAAGCCAAGCACACATGCGAAGTCCATAATAAACGAATAATGGGATCGCGTAGTAACGGCGTGCCAATTGAAATACGAACCTCAAGGCCGGTGGCAGCAGAGAAGCGCTGTTCAAGCAGTCTTCGATGACGCCACACACGGCAACTCTAATGGTCTCATGCAGCAGAACGGCATCCTTGTTTCTGCGCTCCTGTGTTGCTTCTTCCTGAGGGGGAGAGCAGCTGCTTTATAATTCACTGAACCGCGACACTACCCGGCCATAAAAGTCCATGAAACGCTCCCACCCGTGACAGCGGCGATAACTAATTGTCTAAATACGGTTGTAGACGAGTTGAACCAGCCTTCAGTGATTGTTTCTAATAGATCCGATTGACTTCAAGAAGAATACCTTCACGTTACCCAAAAGTTTGTGAAAGTGCTTCGGCTGATTAATAAGCAAAGCGAAGTTTACACAGCGTTTGTAATGCCACGTGGCATCTTGGAAGTTACACTCACCTTCCCCAAAGCAGATTGATTGATTGTATGGTTTAACGCGCCGACGCTACGCCTGCACAATGAGGCGCACCCTAGTGGTGGTCTCGAGATTATTTTCTATCACCTGGGAATGTTAAACGTGCGCCGACATCTCGACTCGGCCGTTATCGCTTTTCGCCAACGGCGCAAAAGCACTCCAGTAACTAGGGAACGCAATTTGCCCGCAGCCGTGCGCTACATTTTCGGCTGAAGCCCTCCAGCGTAATTCATGCGCCCTATTTCATTTGTTCAGCGCAGCGCTTTGGGAATTCAGGGACCTGCAGGACCTCTGACAAAATTGAAGGTGTCGGTAAAGCTGTATCCCTCATCAGGTGCAGGACTACGACTTCAGGTCGAAGCTGTGTGCATGAGAACGCACTGTTGCTTGGGTAATTGGATGAACAGAAGCGGCAAAATCAGGCATCCCCGAACCAACCTGTTCAAGCTTTGTTCCGGTGCGCGCGTGGTACTGGTTGAACAGCGACTGAATGGAAACCAGCAAGCTGGACAATCCCTGGACGGCGCTCCAGCGTACGCTTCCTTCCCAACTGTGCGCTGCATAGCTGGAAAACCGGAAGAGGAGGTTATCTTTATTGGGAAAGTTGGTAAAACACCGCAGCGCGTGCATCTTGCAATCGCTTGTGTAAAATATGCAGTAACAAGTACACAGGTGCAGCTTTCCTTCGCTCGACATCAATGTGGGAGGTCGATAACGAGAAATACTTTCTGCACAATGAACAACTACGATTGTGCCGGTCAGTTTATTGGATGGCATTTCGCTAGTCTCGACTGACCCACCGTCAGCGATTACTACTGAATGTATTGTCCGAACTGCAACGGGCAAACCACAATTCTCTTGTTATCGTCTTTGACTGCTAGCTTAATTTTATTATTCATTCGATCTTAAATGCTTCCATTAAGTAGCGAACGAACACATCCGCTACTTATATTTCAGAGTTGCAAAGTAGTTCAGCCAAAAATTATTGCTCTGTAGCCATAAGATAACTTGGAAACTTGCCCAAGAAAGATTTCTCTCTCTCCCTGTCCTGGCGTACTTCGACCACTGGAATTACGTCATGCATATCCTCGCGTCTGGATAAGACATAATCATACCTTCCTCGTCCACATGGTCTGTGCTAGTACGACGCATGCCCCGATAGCTACGGCCTGTTCTGTTCATTATCCTCGCTACAATGCAATCAGCGGCGCGTGCCTATTGTCAGGGGCGATCTTCCCACATTTCAACGTGTTCGTTCAGCGTCATCGTCGTATGGCAGGAAGCAGAGCATGGAAAGCGAGTAAAGGGGAGAGCTAAAACTGAAGTAACCGCGTGACGCCAGAGGGAGGGTAAGCGGGAGTGGGAAGGGCGTGAAAGAAGAGAGGGTCATCAGGGGATTGAACTCTATGAAAAAAAAACGACTGTGGAGAGCTTCTTCGGACAAAAGCGGTGAAAAGCGAAATAAAATAAAGCAAACAAATCTGAAAAGTTGTAAAGTTGTCATTGTTGCTATTCCTTCACTTGAAACACATGGCCACTTGGGGGATTGGCCCGCAATTGGGAGCTTTGAGGAACTAATGTGCCCGTCGCCAAATTCATAACACTGTTAATTTGAAAAGTAACAGTTGTAGAATAGTGCGTGCAGAGGGAGCCTAAACATGATGTCACAGGTGCACACCACCCTCGCATAACCCCGATTCTAGGGAGGCTGTGGTGTGTTGCAGTCTGCTTGCACACAAAGACGAACAAATGAAATTGACAAACAGCAGAACAGAAGCCGTTTAAATTACTCCTGGCCAAAAGACAAAGAAACGAAAGCGCGGAAAAAGGCGCATGTAAAATGTATTAGAAAAGCAGTTGCGAATACGCATCGCCAGGATTTCGCCTTAAAAGCATGTAGGCAGACAGGATCGCACCGAGGAAATTTTGTGTCGAAAAGCGGAGGGTTTTTAACGTAATGCGAGCAGCAACTGTTTTAAATGTGGCGCGCTTCTATCACCCGCTTTCTTTTTTTTGCCGGTCGGCCATAGTCATGTGACTGCACTGTCTGCCACCGACGGCAGAAACTACTTCCTAGGACGAAAAATTTCAAACAAAAAGCTCATACGAACGCCTGGAAGAAAAAAAAAAAGAACATTGTTGTGAAATACATATTATTAAAGTAAAAGTACAAAAAAAGTAGCTGGATTTGCTTGCCCCCTGTAGCCACCAGTGAGCAGTGGAACGAAAGAACGCACTGAAAGATGTGCCCCGCCCCAGTCCAGCATTCTTGGAGCGCGCTGCCCTGCACCGATTACGTCACCTAAATAATCAGCAAAAAGCATGAATCGCATCTTTAAGGTGTTTTAACCCTACCCCGAATTATTATCATGAGCTTATTATTATCACCACAGCTCCGCCTTGCCCGAGCTTCGCTCAAACTCGAGCCTCCTGGAATAGCACCCCTGGCATCCCTGGTACGTAGTACCAAAGTTGGCCGCGTGCTCACTTGAGGATGCTGAGGCAGATTCTGCCATCCGCGAAGAAGTGCGGGTTGAAGGCGACGCGGCCTCCGTCCGTAGTGAGGAAGCGCACGCGGGGCGGAGAGAGCGGGTAGTCGGCCGGGCACTTGAGTATGAAGTGGAACAGGCCGCCCTCGTACGGCGTGTCGAAGGAGCCCACGAGGAGAGCGTTGAGCTGCGGTGAATAGCAGAGGGGGAACAACCAGTGCGTAACGAGTGGCGATGAAAGTTATAGAGCGAACAGCTGTCCCGAGAGTGAAGGATTCGGAAGGAGAAATATAAGAAATTTGAAACGGCGATTAGGAAGGTAATACATCGCCTGTATATGTCAGTTTGTGTCGGCTTTCTTCTCTCGTATTAGTAGGGCATCGTACTCCCGAGCAAAACACGGGACGTTACAATCGACGTTGCATAAACTTTGTGCGTGGTTATAGGTTATATCCGGCTGCGGTGTGGCCTGATTGAAAAACATTCATTTGGTTCTTTGAATCAATGTTGGTGTGAAAGTTTTTTTTCAGATCGCTGTTTTTTCTACTACGCACCAATGCGTTGGCTTAGAAAAGTATTTATCTTTGCTTACATGATATCAATTGATTTTCATTGTGATCTGTAGCCATGTTACCAGCAATATACAAACTTTCAGCCGCTATTCTGATGTAAAGTAACGCTGATGTCTCCTAGGCCCAACAGTAGTTGTCTGGTCCACCTCCCTGACCTGTCGAAAAAAAAAGAACTTCAAAAAGAAATTGAGAAAATGTCTCAAGGGTGATAGGCTTCCACCTCTTGGCACCGCGGGCAGTACTGCACCTTCACTGAGCGAAAGCGGAGGGCAGAGGGTAAGAGCCAGTGTCGTCCTCCCCCTTCAAAGCGTCGTTGTTTGACGGAAGAAGGGATGAGGGTTGTGTCTGGCAGTCGTTCTCATTACTTATCACCTCCCTATTCTAACGCAGTGTACAGAGTGCCGCCGACGGCGCTCCAGATAAGCGCGCACCCATTGGTAGAGGGCCGTCTGACGACCCTCGAATTTCAGACCAGGCTTTCACAGGTCAGAGCATCTGCCGTTGTGGTACATGCGTTCCGCTTCAGCTTCCCTATACCCAGGGTGACGGTTAGAGCCTCCTTTAGCAGTTTTACACCTTTAGTTCCCAGTAAAATTTGTATGGCGTCATTTAGGTTTTAGTGTTTTAACTAATGGCTTTCGGTCTGTCAGGTTAGGTTAGGCTAGATCACATTACGCTATGTTACGTAAATTAAAACGAAGTTGCAGATGAGCCTTTTTTTCTTTTCTTTTTTTTGGAATGCTTTAGGAAAAGGCTGTAGCGGAATGCTTGAAGTAGCGTTGGACGGCACTCTATACAAAGCCTTCTTTTAAAGCGCCAGACACGCGATATTTCTGGAGCGCATGCCCTCTAGCTCGTATGAAAGCCTGCGATTCATGTAGTGAGGTGACCACAAAAATATCTCAATACGCTGGCGCAAGTACTTTTAGTTTGACACTAAACTGACACTTTAGTTTGACACTAAGGAAAGAATCCATTTTGTTACCTGAGGAGAAGTTTATAAACACCTGTTTTCCCCTCAAGGTCAGTCAAAAGTACGTGGCCGCGCGGCTCATTGTCATGGCTGCTTACGTTCGTTTTGGAAGCCTACGTAAGGTTGGTGAATCTAAAAGTATCGTTTACAAAGTTCTAGTGCCCTATCAGGGAATCTGTTTTGGTTCAATGTGTTTCAAGTGATGTCCTTTAATTTGTCGTGGAGAGATTAAAATCCACTAAGTTCCCGTGTGTGTCCCTTTAAACACGGAATCGATGTGCTGCCGCATCCGCGAGCGGTTTTTGTTACCTTTGTAACGTCGTCTTCTTCCGGGGCGATGAATATTCCCGGAGGCGGCTGCGCATTGAATTCTTTGATGTCACTGCATGATGTGAGCGGTGCGTGCGATTAGTCCACTGGAGTTCTTTCCTACACTGGTTAACGCAGCACTCTGTTAAGTGGAGTGATGCTCGTATTGCGATTTTTATCCGACAGCGTCAGGCCCACAACAAGGGAGTTTGGAGGTTTTTCGGACAAAATTGCCTACATTTCTCTGTACAGAATGTATACCCATATACAGCATGGATAAATATGTCAAATACCGTTCGTTATAGAGGATATATTGCAGCCACGCTAATGCCATTTTCGTCCGTAGACTGTGCGGATAGATGGACATTATCGTCAACACAAACTGCAACTCGGGTAATGAAAGAAAAGTAGGTATCGTGATTTCTGTATTGTCAGTTTGAGTTTTTCGAAGGACTCCTTGAATTAGGAAATTCGCGGTAAATAATACTGGAAATTACACAACATTTTAAAATGCATGTATCCTGTTCGTTGGGGAAAATCGGCGCCCCCGGGTCCCCCCTCCGCCCCACATAATACGCATAGCCGGTAAGTCTCGTGTCCCACGTATACACCACAACTCAACTTGAGACCAATGGCCGTTCAAATGTTGCTGTAGTATCGACGTTTCTCGATCAGAGAGTTTGGCCAATCTGCCACCAGGGGACAGCAGCCGAGTCTGTTTGAAACAAGGGGCTGAAACAAGGATGTCCTCTTTCTCCACTGCTGTTCATGGCGGGTTTAGAAAGGATGTTAGGGGGCAGTAGGCTGGAATTCGATTTATCCTATTTTAAAAACAGCCAGGTGGTGGAACAGCGAATTCCAGGAATAATGCAGGCCGACGGCATATTGTTGATGGCGGATGACTGGATGGGTATGCAGGACCTGATGGATATATACGGAGAGAAAGCGACGTACCTCGGGCTATCTTTTAGCAGAGAAAAATCAGGGATGATGGTTTTCAACGAGGACATGGAGCACAAATCGGTATCAGTTTAAAAAGTAGAAATACCACCGGTAAAGGAGTTTAAATATTTAGGAGTATGGCTTAACGACGGCGCAGATTACACGCATGTGCGTGAGGCCAACTTCAAAACAAAAGGAAGACGGAAGGCGACAATACTGAAACACAAAGCACTGTGGGGCTACAACAAATACGAGGTGGTAAGGGAAGTCTGGAAGTGGTCTTGGTACCAGGTTTCACTTTCAGAAATTCGGTTCTGTGTATAAAACAAGAGACCCAAGCGGGCCTGCAGGTAAATCAGAGAGCGGTAGGTAGGCCAGCCCCAGGGGCCCATAGCAAAACCACGAATGAAGCGGCACAGGGAGATATGGGCTGGTCGTCCTTTGAGGAAAGGGAGGCGCACAGCAAGATCAAGTTTGAGGAGACACTACGAGACATGAAGGAGGAAAAATTGGCCGCGATACTGTTTCGGTACCTGTATATGAAAAGCATGGACACGCGGTGGAGACGGAGGCCCAGACAGCTGACCAAGCGGTACGGAAATTTGGTAGGGGAAGCTGGGGTGTGCACAACAGGTAAAAAGCAGGTAAAAGCAGCAGAGACGACGAATTGGGTGCAGAGAATTGAAGGGAAAAAAGGAACAGAGAAACCAGAAGCCAGGAATGGAGGTTTCTATGGCAGTACGTGAGGCGGTGCATTGATTTTTGGAGCACGGGCGTGTGTCTGAGAACACGGCATACACGGCTTACTGTAGGCAACAAGACGAAACTTGTGTATTCTGCGGCAGGGATCGGGAAACCGTAGAATAGACTGCACAGAGATACGACCGTGGCGGGACGATGGGGAAGCGACGTTGACGGAGGCTTTGAGGTTTGGTGTGAGGAGGAGCCTCAACTTCAGGGCCATAGAGGTGACGAAGAGGTGGAGTGGTGGTGGAAGAAAAGTAGAGAGGAGGCTGGGACGTAGGATTAGTAATATACCGGATTCGAATCTAGGACAGAAGGGGGGCTGGAGGTAAACAGGGTTGCAAGGGCAGGAAGGGGGCAGGAAGCGATGGGATTTTAAACCGGGGGGAGGGGAGCAAACTCATTAGGTTAGTGAAGGGTAGGGAAATAAGTAGAATAACACCGGCAAGTTTCCCGATACAAAAGAAGGGCCTTTGATCATCACCATCATCATCACCAGTAATGCCCGGGCGAGTAACCCAGTGTTTTGGTGTTCTTCAGCTGGGCGTTGCACCAGTAATAATGAGTGCTACGAGAGCTCCGAAGGGCCCTGCGAGCGGCAGACGCCACGCTGAGGCAACAAACAGCAAAGACTCGTTTATTCCTCCGGGCGCCGTGGACATAGTCCCGGCCACCTACCCGGCTTTCGAATAGTCCAAGCCCATATTACAGCTGCGCAGTTAAAGGCTACGCCGTAGCTTAGCTAACCTAGGATATGAAAAGCAAGTCTAAACTTGGTTTCGCTTGGTTAACGTTTGATGTAGCTGTATTTCCGACCAAGGTTCAACGCCGCTCAGTCCCGCGCAACGCTCACAGAAGGCGGCCGGACTCGCTTTCTTCACGGCGAACGCGGTATTCCTCGTCGCTGGGAGCAAGATGAGTCACGTAGCCGGAGACAACCCACGGGCGCATGCGTGGGAGACGGCAAGGCTGCGCGCTGCCGATCAGCGGAGCACCCGCAACCACGCAGCGCTCAGTTGATCAATTGAGCAAAACAACTGAAAACGGGGCATTGTGCGGAGCGCCGAAAGCGGGGCCGGCGAATCACACTGTGCGCTTCAAGGGGTGCGTCGCAAGGTGGGGGTTAGAGGTGAAAAGATAAATTTCCGCACCCACAGCGAAACCGCTGGACGAAAGTAGTAGAAGTTTGCTTTAAAAGAATGATCTTACTGGGAAGCAATGGTGTAGAAAGATTGATAACGAGCTGCTCTTCAAGGTTGAATAAATAGAGACGGAGTGAAGGAAGTGGCACGCACCGCTTTGTCCTTGCCAGGCACTGTGGGCTTGGTTGCTCGCCTTGAAGGAGGATGGGGCGCCAGTGGGGATGGCTATTCAGGAAACTAGCAACAGAAGAGCTCTGGTTGGTCATGATGCGGGAGGACGTCTAGCCGGAACGTAGCAAATTTTAGAGAAAGCCACTTGGCTCCTGCTTCGGCCCAGTTCTCTTCTTCTCCTTCTTCTTCTTCTTTTGAGTATTCCGCTAAACACAAAAACATCGTCCTCTTCATCTCCTCAAGGTGGTAAGCGGGGCTGGTCGGTAACGAAAATAATAAATCATTATTACTAGCGAAAATAAACAAGGACGAGCGGAAGAAACACTGCCCGGCAACGTTTCTGTCTTGGTTTGATATTCGCTTTCCGGTTGCTCAGTCCTTTCTCCCTTTAAACATTCCTTCCTTAAACTCCCGTTCACATCATTTCTGCAACGGCAGCTGAGCGAAGTTCAACTTGTCGGTTTCTGGTCTTACGGGGGTCCTGCCGAATGAAGTCGCAGTATCTCTAGCATGGACGGCGTGCCAGAGGCCATCGTGGAGGCTGTACAGCCCACAGCTTCGACTCTGGGGTTACGTAGGATGCTGCTCTTTCAAAGTTAATACGTATCAGTCTTATTACCAAAAAGAATTTGTGTCACTTAAGATACTTTTGTATATCTTGGTCTCCTTCACGTCACCTTGTTGCTACACCTGCCCTGTCCGCTCGAATACACAAGGAAAAGAACTACGTTCCCAGGTCTCGCCTGGCCCAGTCGGCCTTGTACAGTCATTACTTTGAGGACTAGTTCATTGAACATTTTTCAGTACCCTGTCGTGACTTGATACGCCTTTCGCATGAGCGTATTGACTTTTATCCTTCAGAAACTCGAGACTGACTGACAATGCAGTGCGGTTAGCTTTTCCATTGCATACTGTTTGAAGTTTCAAGTTTTTTTTTTTTTTTTTCGCATACAGGGCAAAATGACGGAAAGACCGGGGGAAAACAAAAGGCTAGAAGCCTGACAGAGGCTGTTCCCCCGATGGCAGTCTGCATCAGGCTGCATTGAAAGCTCGAAATTGATTTCCGCACAAACTGAATTTTATTTTTCTTGTCTTCGAATTCACTGAGCTCCCGCTAAGGCGAACTCGATGCGACCACGATGCTTTGTTCGTCTTATCAGGAGTTCGTCTTATCAGAAGTTCGTCTTATCAGAAGCCCCCTCGAAAAAGAATGGGCAGCAGGCCCAACAGCACGCAAATGTCTTGCTTCAAGACGGTGAGTGAAGTGGACTTACAATGAACGAAAAAGAAAAAGAATCAGTTATTTGAGTGCGTAACTTGTCAGAAAACTGTATTCACGTGTTCTTGCCTGGTTTTCTGGTTTTATCCAGCCCAAGCGGCGACAGAGAGCGTACACCGGTTACCCCAAGCAACAATGCAGCAGTCACCGAGAGGAAACTCCTCGCTTTCTCAGCGGTGACGCGGTGGGACTCGCAACGCGAACTGACGTGAACTCACATGCTCCTGCTGAGAAACGGCATTGGTCAGGAGAGCTTGTGCGTTCGTGGACAGGAAATTTCTGTCGTGGCGTTTTTTTTTTACTTTTTTGTCCTCCTAGTTCTGCGTCTCTCTTCTCCAAATCAGGGTGGCACAAAACTCCCCCCCCCCCCCCTCGCCCGGCCTCTTTTTTTAAATGCAGAGCATTTCTTTAACTCACATGTAGCGTCCGCCGTGCGTCCGCAACAGCTCAGCGCGCAGGCGCGCCCTCTCCCCCACTCCACCTTTCCCGCATCACGCTACCCTCCTCGCTCTCAACAACAGGTCCACACCCCTCCCCCTACACTATATAAAAATAATACTTACCAGCGCCTGGTTTCGATCCCCCGACCCTGCGGGCGGAACGCAAGGTACATGGTGCTCTACCCACTGCGCCACAAAGCTGACGCAGAATGGAAGGCTACGAACGCGCCTTATATCCTTGACTGATTCAAACTACGTCAAGAAGCTGCTGATACAACGCATTCACTACCTGTGGGCGGAACGCGAGGTACATGGTGCTCTTCCCACTGCGCCACAAAACCGACACAGAATGAAATGCTACGAACGCGCCTTATATCCTTGACTCATTCAAACTACGTCAAGAAGCTGCTGATACAACGCATTCACTACCACCAACTCCCCAAACACTAAACGTTAACGCAATACACCCACCCCCTATCCGACGCATTTACTCGAGTCCCCCTCGCGGGGAGATGGGCCCTGTTTCTTTTTTGTATTTTTGGGTAGTCTCAGGGGAAGCGTCGAGCGTGAGAAATAGAACTCCGCCGTTAATGAGCAAAGGCGCATTGTGAATACGGCTAAATTTAAAGAGACCCAGCAACACTGCAAGCTTCAGATAAACGCTTTCACACTTTCCTTCACGGCTGGAAGCGCAACGAAAGCTACAGTTGTCGCTAGCACGGAGCGGCAGTGCGTGATTAACTTGGAGCAGCAGATAGGCCTCCCGTTTCTGCTGTACTTTTAGGCGCGAAGCCCCTTAGTGGCTGGGCCTGTTGGCGTCTTCTGTCGTCATCGTTCCGTCGTCGTAATCGTCGTCCCATTTAGTAACGGTACTACAACACCGGGAAACTCGTTTACGTCTCGCGCTAGAACCGAACGGGTAAAAAAAAATTTGAGCCGTTTTACTCAACGTGAAAGCAGTCGAAAGTGCAGAGAAGTGATTCGCCATAATGGGCGGCACCGCCATTATCCGCTTACTGCTGCCACCCCATGCAATTCAAATTTCCCGCCTTCGCAGCTAGCGTTCCCCCTGCCTGAAACTGCGCCAGCGGGAGTTCTGTTCTGTTTGTGCTTTTCTCCCCACACGTGGCGGCGTTGCACTGCCACATTTTACGTTTGCTATCGTAAAAACGAACCCAACGGCCGTCGTTAACTAAAGGAACGCAGGCGATTCCGGTTAATTACGTATATTTTCCTCATGTACCTACATTTTTTTTTGCGCTACACAACGGGGAGATGTATGACAAGCGCCAGCGTTTCACAACTTTCGAACGCTTATGACTGTATAAACCGTTTCGCTTTCGAAGCCTCTGAGGTATGCCGAGAACAACAGCGGTACCCCGGGACGCCGCCTTGGTGCTCTATATACTTGGGTTGAGTGAGCGAGCTAGGACGACAAGGCGAGCGCCTAAAGTGCTCTGCACTTAAAACAGCAGCACACTCGTTTACGCCTCGCGCTAGAGAGTTTCGTGCTTCACAGACAAGAGCCTTTTACAGCGAAGCTGTGTACCTCTACCCCCAACGGTTTCATCTCCGTGGGCAAAAACACCAAGATGCGAAGAATACACTTATACACCGCGTGCTTCGCCCCTCCCCAGGTTTCACATTAGTGGAGATGGCCCGGGATTTTTTGTGGGCTTTATTTTTAATGTGGCTGTCGAATGCGCGCATTGCTGCAAGTGAAGAAAAGTCGCCTCTACACCGCTGTAATAAAGGAATAACAGCGATGGAAGAACGCCAAGACCGAGAAAGATAAAAATCTTTTGAGAGGTTACCTAAGTTATCGGATACGCATAAAGCAGTAATTTTTGGGTGAGGTATTTTGTGACTCCCTAATCTGAGTACTGGATGCGTGGGTTTGCTGCACTCTGCAAGCATTTAAGATTTCGAAGAAAGTTGAAAGAGTGTTGCAGGGCCTCTTCTAGTGCTGCTAAGTTCTGCCCCCACCGGCTGTTTTGCCTACTCTTGTCAAACGTACCAACCAGCCAGCTCTAACAACGTTTAGCATTCGAATTCTGCAAATGTTAGCACATAATGAAACTAAAAGCCCACAGCCACTGAGAGTTATACCATGGCATACAACGCTTCCATGCGCATCCCTTTCGCTGACAAAAGACCGGAAGTTCCGTCAATAAAAGCCAGCACAAACAATGTTTTCCGATTATTTGGCTGACCTAACAACAGACTGCGGGAACTCGGTCAACCGACGACGGTCTGCCCCTTTTCCAGGAAACATTTCTTTTTTCTGATGGGTATTTTGGAATTTCACGATTTTTTCCTCTTCCGGCGTGTCTCCATCGCTCAGGACAAACCAGAGAACTTTGTAAACAGAGCGAAACAAAGACGGAAGTAGGCACTGCTTAAAACGTGTCACGTTCCTCTGAGTGCACGAAAAAAAAGGAGGAACTCTGCGTGCGTGACCGTTGCAAGTCGGTGTGGTGGTGATCCGAACTAGCCTTTTGTTCGGTCGATGCGAGACTCGTGACTTCTGCTCTCGTGATCGATCATCGTTCTAATTTCGGGCTGACAGGTCGAGCAAATGTTTCCGTGAGGGGCATATTTTTGCGGGGAAACATGTTTTATTTTTTTTATGAGGACTGAGCTGGGCTGACCGAGCTGAGTGTTTCTGCAAAAACGAGCAAGAATAAGAACAAAATTCAAACCACGCGTGAACTGACTCTTTCGGGCAAGGAAATTTCAGGCTGGGTGTATAAGTGCAAGAGAGAGAGAACTAACTTTCATTTTACGCAGGACCAAAGTCCAGGGCCTAATTTGAGTGGTCACCGGGTCCAGGTAGTACAGTAAAACCTGAATATGATGAATGTGCTTTATATCGAACAAAAATAAATCAGTTACGAAAATACACGCGAAACACATTCCTTATAACGAACTTCACATCTGATATATCGAACTCAGCGTGCCTAGAATGGCCGCCAAAATGCACGGTCTCGGAGCGGCGATTGAGATGTTGATTGGCCGCGACCACTGAGCAAAGGCCGCGACTAAGACATCGCGCCTCGTATGGAGTGTCATGACGCCCGACACTTTCCGTAACTGTTTCCGACGCGTGAAACTCATGACGGAACCCGTCCAGTCAGTGAGTCCGGACCAAGGCGGCAGCTCGCCAACTTTCCCGGTGCTGTGCCGAAAGGAGTGCCCTTCGAAGGTTTCCCGAGTGTCGACGACGACGTTGCCGTCACTGCAAGCCCCTCAGACGCGGGCACCGTCAGCAGCACCGTCGTAATGTTGATGAAAAGCACCGAGGAGGCAGAGGATGTCGCGAGTGAAAGCCGCCCGAGGCTTAATGAAGTGCTTTCGGCAGTCGATATCTTCCCCCAATATTTCTTCGATATTGAAAGACACGGACTCGAACTGGAGCAAACAATGTGTCGTGTAAAGAATGCTGTGCTAGTCGACGCTGCCATTACAAAAGGGAAAACAAAAATGACCGCTTTTTTTGGAAGTAGGCAGTTAAGGTGTTAAGGCGGAAAGTAGCTTTATTATTTGCCACAAATCGATTGTTTTCTATATAGTAATTACATACTTTATTTTGTTCGTTTCTGCATGCGGGAATGGCAAGGGGATTCCCGCGTATTGCGAACTCGTAACAATAAATTCGTTATAGCCGGGTTCGGCTATATCGAACTATTGGATATATCGAACTAATCCTGGCGCATATTGCAGTTCGCTATAACCGGGTTTGACTGTACTGCAGGATGCCCGTGTTTATCCCGTGCACATGTTCATGGAGAGCTTCCTGGGTAGCCTGGATATTTGCTGTCGACGGGGGAGACAGCCCGAGCTCCCAGGAGGTGATGGAGGCGAGGGATGGGGCAAGAGATGGCGGGGTGCAGCCCCAATAAGAATGAGGAATGGATAGGTAGGAAGAACAGGTGGGGCAGGAAGGATGGCCAGGGCGCCGATAGAGGCGGTGAAGAATGTGATGGGAGGGGAGTGAACATTGTTGAGCCTGCCGAATGGGACACGCAGCCTCACCAGTTAGACGGGAACTGGAGGCTGGGTAGAGGGTGTGTGATAGGTGTGGGGCGTTTAATTGGTAACGGCGGGAAACGCGGGGCTCAGTATGAACCGGTTGGTCAGGACATGGGCGGCCCCGCAAAAGGAACTCGGGTAAGCGCATTTGCTAGGGCACTTCCGCACATACTAGCGTGACCAGGAACTCAAACCAGTGTGAAACGTGGCCCTGGATTTGAGGCAAGTATCGAAGTGACGAAGTCAGGGGTTTGTGGTTCTGTTTCATGATTAGCGAAATTACGGAGAGCTGATTGACAGACGGAGAAGATATATACTGGTGTGGTGGTAGGAACAGTCAGAGTAGCGTGGTCTATTGCAAAGGCAATGGCGTATTCTTCCAGGGAGGTCCAATCAGGTGGGGTAAGAAAGCAATATCCAATCCATTGTGGGCAACGGAATTTTTACCAGCTTACATAATCGATTGGTTGGAAAAACAACGTCAATGACGGGGAAAAGAATAGCGGTAGACATGAAGGTGCAGTGTACTGGTTTAGTCGCTTGCCTGCCGTCGTGCGTTCCTGACTTCTTTTAACATTGGCCATTGTTTTGTTGCTCCAGTTGGAAGCACGCTGAATTATTGGGCTATCCGCTGCTCACAACGCCGGGTTTTTTGCCTCAAGGGGCCCATAATGCTTTCTCGTTAAAAATCAACCCTTTTGCACTACGAGATATGGTTCTACGGTAGCTTTCATTATTCTTTCGGGCACAGTGAGCGTTCTCCAACTATTTGGAACCCCTTTTCACCTCTCTTTATTCCAAAAAGAAAAAGGTGGCTAGAAGTATATTTCATGAAGTAAAGTAACCTAGGTGCACGGTTTTCTAGAGCGCAAATACTACAAAACGCATGTTATCTAGATTCACAGGCCGGGGCTGTTTTCCCCAGAGACATTTCTTGAGGCTTGTCTTGTCCCCTCGTTGATTCTGCTCATTGTTTTCTGCTTATTCTGCGGCGCAGTAACCTTTTTTTTACGTTTGCGGAGGCCGCGCTGTGTGATTTGGGCTACAGTTTTTTTGCGTTTACAAAATACTGTGGAACTAAAAATTCTAATTTTGTGGCACGTATATTGGGCACCGTCTTGGTTGCTTTTGCTGCACACTGGTTCCAGAGAGAGCGCGAGAAATGGCGAGAAGTAGCGCAGAACGAATTGCGAGAGTTTCATCGTGAGAACATAAAAGGCACTGTTGTCGCAAAGTGAAGTATATAGAGTGAACTTGAGCCTGAACTGCTCAGGAGATGTGGGACTGACTAACGCTGGTCCATGGATGATAAAACAGAAAAGGAACGGACAGGCAACGGCTCCTACTGCACTCATTGCTACGCAACCTCAATAGTCGTACGGTCCACCTTTACCTTTCTGCCGCATCGCCACATCTGGAGTCTGGAACTGGCCAACCGGCGACACCTGTTAAATTTACGCGCGGTGGTGGCACGGCTAAAGCACAAAATATCGTTTAAAAACACCGCGCGGAAGACGGGATTAAAAAAGGAACAGACGACACAAGCGGTTCCTTCCTTAGTACCGCCTTCCACGCTGTTTTTAAACGATCATCATCACCACCAGCCTATCTACGCCCACTGCAGGGCAAAGGGCTCTACCATTAATCTCCAATTGCCCCGATCCTATGCTAACTGCGACCAATTTATCCCCGCAAACTTCTTGATCTCATCTGCCCATCTAACTTCCTGCCGCCCTCTGCCATGCTTGCTTCCTCTAGGGATCCACTCTGTTACCCTTAATGACCGACGGTTATCTTTCCTTCGCGTTACGTGCCCTGCCTACGTCAATTTATTCTGCTTAATATCTAATAATACGGCCTTAACATGCGTTTGTTCCCTGGCCCACTCAGCTCTCTTCTTGCCCCTTAATGTTACACCTATCATCTTCCGTTCTATTGGTCGCTGAGTCGTCCTCAATTTAAGTTGAACCCTCTTAGCGAGCCTCCAAGTTTCTGCCTCGTAGTTGAACACCGGTAGGTTTTAAACAATATAATGTACCAACAAGCCCTTCAGTACACCCCAAAGCATAACAACCTTGTTATGAACAAAAGGAATCTCAAGTTTATTTAAGACGATCCATCAGTACACAACCGAGAACACCAACGCGGTAATTAAATATGCAAGTTGGATTTGTTTTAAACCAAGTAAAGAAACAAACGAATTAGCATCGCGAAGAAGCGCAATAAAAACAAAGAAGGGTGTACGGAATAAATTGATCGCGTAGATGATTGCTTCGCTGAAAATGTCGTCGAAAACAATATTCTTCTTCATCCCTGACACTTAACACCCTTTCCCCTCCTCTCTCGCTAAATCCAGGATGAATGCGATGTAGGGCGGCTCAATTTATTCCATTTTGTTTCTGCTCTTGGACCCCTCGCGCGCAATTTCTCTGACTTTCTGTTTCTTTGTATGGAGCAGCAAGGGCCGACTTCTGCTGTTTAATGTTTGATCTTATCTCGTGTCTTTTCGAAAGCAATTTTAGCGCGCCTGTTTTTTATTTGTTTGCTATAGTAACAACCTGACCAGGCTCCTTTTCGAAACATGGTATTGTCTTAATAGAAATTGTCTGAGCTGCATGTCTAATCAAAAGAGCGCTGCTGCTCTCGGTTATGTACTTACGCCTCAGCTCAAATATTCCTAATGTATTTTTTTGCAGCGAACAATTTTTTAAAGTAAGAGACATGCCACCATTTTCAGTTGTTTAGGAATAGCTTTCCCATTATTAACCACTCGTCGAGAGCGGCGCTAATAACTGTATTTGAGTGTCTTATGCTGCACGATATTCGCTTAAATCCACCTGAAATACGTTTAAGAGAAAAGCACAATTATAGGAGCACTTATGCCTGCTTACCTGCTTTTGAAGCCCAAAGTCTTGGCTTCTTTTGTTGCTGGTAGCGCCTACATATTCCTCATTCCGCTGACACAGCAGCCATGATATTTACCGTTCTTAATCCATCGTAATTCAACTAAGTCAATCTTTGTTCACATTACTGTACTATAACCCGATTATTCCATCCTAATAGCCCCTAATTCATCCTAAGTTCTCTTATTCCACCTTAATCAACCTAATCAATTTTACTCCACCTTACTCCATCTTTGACTGTTTTAATAATCAATACATTTAATCACTAATCATAATCTACTTAGTCCATCATTATTTTTTTGTATACGACTAGCATGCGTGGGTTTGTTTCTGGCCGTCTTTTGGCTTTTGTACTGTTCACGTAGACGCCGGGGTCATTCGAGGTCAATCTTAACATGTAGGGCATTCGCCTTAAAACGGAGACAGTGCCGTGAGCTGCCGCAGACTGAATTACTCACGATATGACGTATCCAAGCCACGTCACTGCAGCTAGTGGTCACACCATATAATTTTGGGTGGCTTAAAGGCTGCAGTAATTTTCAAGCCTTACTATGTTCCACGTGTTTTTGCGGTCCAATTCGCTTGGTCCTAGCTTGCGTTAACATAAGGTGAAGGCCCGCAAAAAGAAGAACTCTTACAGATCCGCTTCACGTCGACTCCATGAGCCACCTTTCCTTTGGCTGCGGAATTGCCATATGCCTACTTGTCTCATAAAAAAAAATGCGGTCGCTCACACTAAGCCTATTGACGGGGCTCAGTGTGATTCGCAGCTAGTGAGTCACCATTGGCAGGATCTTATCTACCTTTTTCTAGTTACATGGCCTAGGTTCAGTCATTTTAGCCGATAATAAAAGTTCACGTCTTTCATCTCATATTGATTATGTTGCACTGCCAAAAAATGTATCTTGATTTTAAAGACAGTGAAATCGCATACAACGGATCCTGCTTCGTATTTGTTCCCAAGAGTTTGTTAACTACCTCACGTTCCTGTGATGCGGTGACGTTGCCCTTCTCACCAACCATTATTTTTAGATGCAGAGCATCTATTAGTCGACCCTCCGTCGTCCGACCTCCGCACCTCTCCTCCCCGTCCCCCTCTCCACGCCAGCTGTGAAAACTCCGACCTCCTCCTCGCTGCTGGGCTCGTCTCGTGCCGGCTCAGGAAGACACCGGCAAAACTGTGCGCTATCGCGCGCTGCTCCTCCTCTCCACACCACCTGTGCGCTACGCGCGCTGCTCCCGCTCTCCCCTCTCCCCACCAGCTATACAATCACGCGCATGCGCGCAGCTCCTCCTCTCCACTCCCTCTGCTCTGCAAACAGAGAGACAAAGAACTTTCTTCAGGTCCTGAGGAACTGTCTCGGACCGCCCCTATCAAGGGGAGTTCGTGATAGTCGCGGACCGCTCCCAGCAGGGACCGGAAGGCCGTGACCCTCCGCTCTCTCGCAGGACCTCTGGACAGCCCGATAAAACCCGTCCGCGCTCCGCTCAGTTGCTTCTTCGGTACTGCGCCGTCTGATGACTGGAAATGGACGCCAACGATTCCGTCAGCGAACTGGCTGGCACACCTTCAACTAGCGCCAGCCAGCACACTGTCAGAACCGCGAGCACCGCCGAAGACAAGGCTGCACAGAGGAGAGCTCGCGACGCCGAACTTAAACGGCAGCGTCGAGCAGCGGATTCCTCGCTTCGAGAACGAGAAGCCGCTTTGAAACGGCAGCGGCGAGTAGCTGATCCAGATGGCGCTCGGCAACGTGACAACGCTTCGAAACGCCAGCGTCGAACCGCGGATTCCTCGCTTCGAGAACGAGAAGCCGCAAAACGTTCCCCACTACCCTATAAATAAAGAAGAAATTTAATACGCTACTAGACGTGTCTTTACTCTAACAACCAATTAGCACGCTACTACTCCACGGCTTTGCATCCCCTCAGAGTTCCCACGTGGGAAGATGGTGTAATTTTTTCCCCGAACCCAACGAGCAGAACCTCCAACCTGAGGGCTCCCGCCCTTCTTTCCTTGAGCGGATGCGGCATAATCAATGTCAGCAATAATTGAACTGTAGTGACGGTTGCTTCAACAAAGATGGTGAGCTAAACCTCTGTTTTGTTAAATTCGCTTCTATTTTTCGGGGAGGTCTTCAGCGTCTGTGCGAGAGTGTGGCACTTGCTTAAACGAAACACAGAAGTTCGGCGCTAAATTTTTATAAATGCAAACTTAAGCTTTCGATTTCTGTCCCATTTCTGCATAATCTGTTTTCGCAATTGCTGTCCAAACTAACAATTGTTATTTCTGAGCCCGTTCATTGCCCTTTTTATAACTTTTGTCCCTTTATTCTATCTAAATCCGCTGTCGAGCTTTATGCTTAGAATTCCTTTTTTTTTATATAACAATACACCATGATTACAGCGATGTTCATATCTGATGGTAAGGAAGAAATATTAGTTCTACCCTGTCTTTCTGTTTTGCTTAAGAAAATTCGAAATATCGAAGGACTTTTTAAGCTCTCTCGTTATCTCAAACTTACCCGCGCTCCAAAAAGCTTCTAAATGCATTGGTTTTATTTCACGTAGCACCGAATGTGTCACCTATCTGCAAAAACGAATTTTTAATTGCTGTAACTTTATCCAGCACTTCCACGTCCACGTGGTAGTTTTGTATACAGAAAGCGGAAAATGTCAATACGTCTGTAAAGGTCAGGTCTATACAAGCTTACACATTTGGCTACACACACAAGAAAACACTAACTCGTTTTATCGGCGCTAAATTTTGTCTCGCGTAAGTCATGTTTAATATAGCTTAACCGTGCCGCTTACTGGCGTTAGGTCTCTGTAACAAAACGGAGCAAACTTGAATGAATTAAGTGGGCCACGAAGACAGAATACAGCTTTGTTATAATTGAAAGACCTAGCTGTTAGTAACTCCCCCGGTTCCACCAATCCACGAAAGAGGTTTTAACAACAGAGCTATTTGAGCTTGCTCCGTTGGCGTTAGCAAAACAAATACCAAGAAACAAAACTCCCCCGGCGCAAGGCGCCCGGCATGACGTTCGCGCAGTGGCTTTAGCATAAAAAAAACATCCAGGGCATGTGAGCGTGCGCCTCGGGAGGAGCGCCAGGCGTCGTCGTCAACGTCTTCGACGTGGCGGACCCGTGGCGCGCCTTTCGCTACGGTGCACCTCCCCCGCACAGCCGGAGGCCGCTGTGTTTCTCAAGTGATGTTTTTGGTCGGGTGAGCTTGAGAATGTCGGGTCGGGGTCGCTGAGACGGGAAGCACTGGGTGGGTCTGAGGGAGACGACGTAAACTTGATCGACTCGGTTGGTGGCGACGACGTCTTGGTGGGTCTTAATATCGAGGGTGACAATTAGTACTCGGAGGGTGACTCCGAGGGGCGTTCAGATTTCCTCCTTCTGCTCCCCCTCTGCTGGGATCCACTGTCAGTTTGGGGGGAAGCTAGGTCAACCCCCATCTCTGCTGCTTCTCCAGCCTTGCACCAATAGTGCAAGCTGCTCCAATTGTTTATAAAAAAAATGCTCGGAAATTCTGGAAAACCTTGGAGTTACGGGCTACAGTGATTATGATTTCAGGTTTAATGGCGCAAGGCAGACAAAGGCAAAGAGCGCCATGACGATCGTGAATGAGATGAGAAAGATTTGTAATAAAGGCACTAGATTAAAACATTTCTAACAGAAATGGTGTATATGGCCATGTTAAAACATAATGAGTAAACTAAGAGAAAGAGTGCCTATATAGGGCCACATTAAAACAGAGTGATACGGGCTACAGTGACATGTTATGAGCAGGAGTGGCGCACTAGAAGATCACACTATAAACATAGTTATCAGTGCTTCAAGTGCACGTTACCATTCACGTGATACGCATGATATAAGGGATCTCAAGGCCCCGCTACAATCACGCGGTCATGCTTCTAGACGATGGTCTTTGGTCGGCGACCGCCATTTGAAAAAACAAGATTTTGTGACGTCCTACAGATGTCGCCAGAAAGTGGCTGAGTAGTCACTTCATTCGTTTTTTTTAAATGTCTCCATCATTTTGTGAAAGTTCGCGCTAAATCTGGGAAGATTGTTACCGGGACAAGGAAGTCTTGTTAATGAACCAAACGTACTTTGCCCAAATGGCTCCCGTAAGAATACAGCGGGGCTGTAAAAGCCTACAATTTCGTGGCCAGAACTGGTTGCGAAATTGGATACTTCGGGCTGTAATCGTGGCTACTTCACATCGTACTTCGCGCTTGGGCTGTTCGGCTCATTCAGGTGGTAAAATTTTGGGGGGCTGCCAAATTTCCACAGATGTTTAAATGGCCCATTTTGTACTTAAGAAAGACTCGAACAAAATAGGCAGGTTTTAGTTCAATCATAGCGTCCTCCATCTCTAAACGGCCGGCTACCATCCTGATCAACCAACCGGAAAGCATATTTGAAAAGGGGAGCTTCATTACACAATCATCATCACAGGCTCCCACGAAGCACGTCGCCACTACGAAAAAGTATGTGCCTCCCGTGAAGCCCTCAACAAACAGCGATGCACAACGACGCTACCACAACATGTGCATCGTGTGCACACCAGGCCACGCCAACCTAGGAGGGATAGAGGCGGCACACACCGCTTTCCGCACATTAAATACCTGGGCAGACTGAGAAACCAGAGAAGGCCCACAGGAATCCCTCAACCACCTCCTAGTCCCAGGCACTTGCACTGACATCTTATAGCACTACCGTCAAAATCATCTTATCTCCCCCTCTCCTCATCCTCCTGTCAACAGCAGCGACGCATGCCTTTGGTGACGCCTACAAACCCAGACATAGTGCAACACAATACTGCACAAAAATCACCAACCTTGTACCCCTACGAACGCCCACCCTGTAGCGCTCCCGACACGACATACCCCCTTGTCTGGGCCTGCCTCTACCACCCATGCCTTGTCCTTCCTCAGAGCAGTGGGAGTGCGGGCTGACCAGCGGCCAGCCAGAGACACAGCTAGTTAACCTTGTGTACCGGGCAAGAGCGGCGGCCACGGTTCGCGATTTTCCGGATTACGAATGCGACCCGCCATATAAACGCTCCAATCAACGTTTTCAAACAGCTGAAGCACTTGAAATATTTAAATCGGTTTCAAAATTAGTGCATTAAACTCTTAGCTAGGCCGTGAAGCGTTGCCAGAAAAAGATGCAAAGAAAAATATTCAAGAAAGCTTGCTCTCACGCGCAAGACTCGAATGGTGAAGTTGTCGTAATTGATTGCTCACACACAAAGTTGAGTTTTAGTATCTGGTTCTGGTTTAGTGCCTGGTTTACGTCCGTGGCATAATATTTCAACGAGCTTATGTTGATCAAGGTCAGAGTGAACTCGTCGTTTTGGTCGGCGCTTTCGTACGCTCCTCTGCCAGCGCGACTTATCCCCTCTAGCGGATGCTTTGCACGCCGAGCCTCTCGAAGCTCGGTGTCTTCCTCGGCCGTGCGAACTATCCGCGGCCGTGCCATGTTGAGTAAATGATGATCTACAGCAGCTTCGACATCCAAGTCGCGGCTTTTCTACGGTACAGAGCGCGTGCGCATGACGACACGAGGACGAACGAACGAGGGGCGTACGCTATGACGTGTCTTTCTCGTTTAGAGCAAGTGTTGCCAGGATACTGCGAACGTAGAGACTTTTTTTGTGGCCGATGTTAGCCAATCCCTCTAAGTTGGTATACTTGGCTTGACGAACGTGCGCTCGAGGCGTGCAGCTAGCTTTTTTATTGGGGGGGGGGGGGGCAATATTGCCCAATCTTTCTAAGTGGGGATCCTTAGCTTGACGAACCTGCACTCGAGACACGCGTGCACCCTCACTCTGCCTTTTCTTGGTATTTGTAACTGCGGAAGTCATACACAAAGGATTTGTTGAACAGCTTTGCTGTTAAAAAATGCCGAGCACACGTGAGCATGAGCCTCGTGAGGAGCACCCACCGTCGGTTTTGTGGTTGCTGTTGTTCCTCGTTTAGTGACGCATACCCGCGTGGGGGATTGGCCAGGAACCGGGCATGAAGGGGGCTAATGCGCCACCTCATAACTTAAAAGTAGATAACTAACCATTTACATACGCAAACAGCGTGGGATTACGTCCAGGATAGGTCGCTGGCTTGCGCCACGTTAGGAGCTCCCGAAGAAATATAGTGAAATGTTTTTGGAACGTTTGTCACGGGAACCGGAAAATAAAACATAATGTTCTCAAATTTTATTATCCAAGGAGATCAAAAAAAGAAGGGAGGTAGGCATACTCCTTCAGCGACTCGTTTTTATTGAGCAACATTGAAGTAGCTAGTCAATTCGCGTTCCACGTTTTTCATTGCAACGTTCAGGAGTAAATTCTGAATCATAAAAAAGAAGCTCCCGTATTTTTTACTTCGTTGGACACTGTTTTGTACGACGATGCGTGTCGTGCCTTCAATCGATGAAGACAGCCGCCCGACGCCTGGAAGACTTGAATGTCCAACAAGAGCGCCATGTTCTCAACTTTTTTCGTTTAAGACTGGCCCGTCGGCGTTCACTCCTGCTGGTCTAACTTCAGTGAACCATGTAAGGAAAGGCGTCTTCCATTTGCTGATGCTTCCCACCTCGCTTGTGTTTTAAAACAGGGCCCACAACTTTCATCTTCTATCGAAGTTCCTCTTTCTAACCGACGTTTATCGGCGAGATGTTTGAGTGGCGCCCCCTGGCTTTGACGTCGGCTTAGGGACTGGCGCCGCTCCCTTCTGTTACACTCGCGCCGCTGTCATCCGCTTACGAGGGCCATCACTGCCTGGGCTAGCAATTGCCCGCTTTGATGCTTCGGTGCAGTATTAAGCCCATTTCCAGTAATCCAGTTATTTTGTCAGCTTCTGCCACCTCTGAACAATTTCAAGCTGTATCCCGCACAAGTTTGCGAACACACTACGAGAGAGAGAACAACCTTCTTAAAGCTTCGCTCACGTGATCGTGTGTAACTAGTCTCCTCTAGCTTATTTTCAAGGTTCTGTGCTCAGAGCTCCTGGATAAATATTCAAAATGCGTACACTTCCCTAAAGTATTTTTGAGATGCTCTTATGAAGACACAGCAATCTAATGCTACGCACCAAGCAGCGGGTCCCTACACGCGCATCGCACCGGAGGAAACAAAATGGCTCTCCTATTTCTTTCGTTGCTGTTGACTTGTATTAGATGAATGTTGTTTCTTCGCTCAACGCATTAATTTTTCGTCGCTGTTAGAAACGTCTTATTAGGATGTTCGGGATGTTTGGGAGGCTCACAAAGTTCGTGTGGATATTTTCATTGGGCTGTAAGGTATACAGTACGTTCTTCAGAAATTGATATTCATTATGGCTGCGTACAAAAAGTTGCATATCCAGCGCGTCGTTTATTCACAAGAAAATGCAATTAGAAGGTTTGTGGTACGCCACCGCGAATCGGTGGAGGCATCGTTGTCCAGAGTACTCGAAGGCGGCTTTTGTGTCCAGAATTTCTATCGTAACACCCGTTATCGCAACGAACTGAATCGCAGCCGGAACATTTATGACACCAATACGGGGTTGAAGGCTTGATATAGTCACTAACGAAAGCAATAAATAGTATACGTGCCGGTTTTCAGGATAACAAGAATCGAAACCGATGAATATGTCCTAGCAGCTCTTTATTGTTTTCCAACCCCTTCAGGCGTAAAGAAAAAAATCCTGGCCTGATCGGGACGACGTTCGATGAACTGAAGAAAATTATTCTTACTCTCTTGTCCTGGACTGGGAAGCCCGCCAACTAACTAGCTCGATTTTACTGTTAAATAAACTTGTCTTTTTTTCCACCGCCTGCTCCTGGGTGCAGTTTTACTATAATGCATATCTGAATATTTGGAAGATATGTTTGTGGGAAATGTACCGAACTATCCCTCCAGGTATGAGCAAACTTAGTGTTGCGGTGTTTTTGCCATACACTTGACTCGTTTTGCTCAATACGCTTCTACGCTGGAATGGGGCTACGCCAGCAATGTTGTTTCTTTTTCAGCGGTATGAAAAACTACTCTTAAAATATCATACACTAGCATAAGTGGTGATTTAAAGTCTTATTATCGTAAAAAGTTGCGCATACGCCAAATCTGTTGCATCAAAAGTCAACCGCGCCCAAAGAACAGCAGGGAGAGCGACCCCGAGTGAAGCAGACGACACATGCGAGAGTCCCTAAGCCAACGTCGCGGAGACGGGCTTTGCAGCGCCGCCCGTGGTCACGCTCACCGCGAATAGTGTTGAGCGCTGACGATGGCAAACTGAGCTCACGTGCGAAGAGCACGCCCTCCCTCTTCGGGTTCTCTTCGAATTAGCATACAGTTTCCACTTTTTCTATTAAACCAAGGGCGTTCCGTTTCCTCGACATTGTCACAAGCCTGACAGCTTTGTCGCCCATAGCAAGTGAGCCAGAAGACAACGAAAAAAAATGTTGTTGATCCCTGTTCCACAAGAATCGGTAAAATACGAAAGTGAAATGTGCCTTCACAGGAGCAATTGAATGCTTATTGAGCATGGATTTGAACTCGAAAATCACTATTTATATTTCGGCGGTACGGCACAATAGATGCATAAACATTACACACTGGATTGCATGCGCGGAGCATTGTGTAAATCCGACTGAAACAACAGGAGCTCGTAAACCGTACAAACGAAAACAACCGGGTTGTCAGCGAATGGTTTAGTGAACACAAGGTCTGCTGCAGCGAAATTAGCATGACTTGCGGGTGGGCAGCTATTTCGTGGGTGTGCTTCGCTACCGACGTCCTGATGGAGAGTCGCTTCGGCAAAGGTGCAACGACTTCGGTCCTGCTCCAAGGCGTCTACGGCAGATGGTTGCTCTGCGACGAGCTCACCTTGCGGAACGCGAGAGGCAGAGTTCGTACCTTGGACCGTGAATGCGTGAACGCGTTCCGTTCCCCGCTGGCGAGTTTCTCGTCGCACCAAAGCAGTCACGAGTGCGCCTATCGCCGCTCGTATCGAGGTGCCAGCTGTCGGCGATCATTAGCGTCATGATGCACTACTTCCCTTCGTCTCTCCTACACGACAGAACCCTCTGAATGAACAAACTCATAGGAAAGGACATAAGGGGCGTTCGTAGTCCCCTTCACGGGAGAGTTCAGAGTGCAGTTGGCTGAGCGCTTCGTACTTCCCGTTGTAGGGAGACAGTTTGTGGGCTCGAAACCATGCGAAACCGCGGCAAGGAAACTTTTCCTGGCGATGTCATTTCTGTCACAGATATGATGTCAGTGAGATCTTGATGTATCCAGGCATAAAAAAACACTTTCGTGCTAAATAGCTTCAGAACCCCAGTAGTAGCACCAACTCACGAACTAGGCATACTGAGAACAAAGAACAGCGTGCGAAGCACGAAGCATGGCCAGAATTCGGTAAGGGAAGTCCCTGCTTGTAACGAGCATTGCTCGCTTTCCCGGATTATGATACATTTCGCTAAATGGCGCTGTGCATGGTATCATCATCGGACGGAGCGGGCACGCCTGGCAGCGACGCTTTCACCGCAAAACTGGTGCTGGTGCGGCCTCAGTGGCTCTTCAACGTGGAGATCGTGGCTCGTTGCAGTGCGGTGTGAGCTAGTATAGCGAAGAATAAACGTAAAATTTCTAGAAATGTCGGCCGCGATCTACTTTCCCTGTCGTATTAACCAATTTTCGGCAAAAATGTGATGGTTATAAACGCAGGAACGTGCTTTACTTTTAAGGAACATCGGCCGGGAATGGAAAGAAAGACGCATTAGGCCGAAAAGCGTGTTATGTTGATTCGCATAAACGAGATCCCACTGTATGAAGAAGAAATACTGAGCACGCATGAGCGTGCGGCTTGTGCGCAGCGCCCGGGGTTGGCCAGCTCGACATTCGGGAACACTGCCCAGCGTTCGTGGCGGGATCTCTCGCGTTCTGTTCCCCCCTCGCCAGTTCACTTGCGTTCGGGACTGAAGTGGGGAGCACAGACGCCGAGTTTGAGCTACAGGCGATGAGTTCCCGGAGCTGGTTTCCGCTGGTCCCACCGCGTCCTAACGCGGTCCACTTTGGGATAGTTATGAAAGCCTGTATAAAAAACGATCCGGGCCTGCCAGTCATGGGGACCTTTCAGTGGCAAGTTCAGAAATCCATGTGAGGTGCAAGACCCGGGTTTCCGGTGGAGGCGACATGGTAAAAAGCTCACTAGACGGGGACAGGAGAAGAGGGAGTGACACGGGAAGAGCACTAGTGTCCCGTGTCTCTTCTCCCGTGTCACGGTCTCTTCTTATGTCCCCATCTAGTGCGCGTTTTACCATGCCAAAGTCGTATCACCAACTAGCACAAATTTCTGCATCGAATACTCAGACGAAGAAAGGGGGGACGCCAGCTCTGCCGTTACTCCAGCCTTGCACCGCAAGCTGTGTTATCGGCATTCGAAGCGAAGCGCGTGTGTACTTCCCCCTTTTTCGTATGCCACTCACGCAATCTCATTTTATAGGGAGAGTGTATCGCACTGTCGCCAATCGACAAGAATGTTCTCCATTTATCCTCGTTGTTCTAGATCTTAGTAGATGATTAAGGAATAACTTAAGTGGAAAAATTTGGTTGCCGAACAAACGTTGCGATATTCCATTCGCCGGCACTCCTCTGCACACGCCACTGTGTTGACTGTTCCTTAACCACATGTGTATTCTTTCAGTTCTTAAAAGGTCTCTGCGAAAGCATTGCGAAAGCTGAACTTACCGCCAGCCCAGGGCGGCACTGCGTGATCTGCTCGCCGCAACAAATGCTCCTTCCGTTTCTCCTTTGCTTTTGTACCTACCGAGGTGGCTCAGTGGCTAAGGCGTTGCGCTGCTGAGCACGAGGTCGCGGGTTCGATTTCCGGCCGCGACGGTCGCTTCACTGATGGAGGCCAAAAGCAAGAACGCGCATGTGTGCGAGATTTCGGCGCACGTTAAAGATCCCCAGGTTGTCAAAATTAATCCGGAGCTGTCCAGTACGGCGCGACATATCGCCTGCGTTGCGTCGGCCGTTAAACCCTTCAATCAATCAATCAATCAATCAATCAATCAATCAATCAATCAATCAATCAATCAATCAATCAATCAATCAATCAATCAATCAATCAATCAATCAATCAATCAATCAATCAATCAATCAATCAATCAATCAATCAATCAATCAATCAATCAATCAATCAATCAATCAATCAATCAATCAATCAATCAATCAATCAATCAATCAATCAATCAATCAATCAATCAATCAATCAATACTTTGCTTTTGTGCCCTTTTTTTTACAGTAGAGCAGTTTAAGCCCAACTTTGTCCCTCCGCCGCAACAACAAGCAACGAAGCCTCAAGAACGAAGTGCGTTTAGGAAGGTACCGGGAATCGATCGAACCTGGGAGCTTTACGACCTGCAACCGGCAACCTAACGAGTGTGCCACCCCGAAGGTCCGAAGGGTGCGGGGGCACTGGCACAAGCTATACAAACCCAGCACTACAAATAAGTCCTAAGGCACCCGATTAACATCATGAAAAGGCAGGAACCGAATGGTATGAGTAATTTCTGTGTCCATCTTGAGAGCCCCCTACAAAACGCCCCAGAAGAACACAGGGTCACGGCACAACACAAAACAATTATCAATTGTTTCTAGTTGATTGCATAGGCGACAATTGTCCGACCAAAGAATAGACAACACGCGCAGCCATGTCTTAACTGGGAGTGTGGAAGAATGAAGCTTCAAGAACAACGGTTTTGCATTTGGTGGAACACATACATTCATTACAAGTTTTAAAACATTGCTTTTCTGGTGGCCTAAGTAAGGTTGGCAATAAATAGGCAACGGGAGTAGACTTTCAATTAGAGAGTTCGTCATAGTTTTCTATGACATACTGAGCAGATATTCCCAGTAAAACCACGCGGTACGAAAGTTACAAGAATCCTCATGCTCCTTGAGAAATCCCCTGGGGACTTCGTGTTAACTTCGCGCGTACATACCAGCAAAACAGTCAAATGAAACTTTAGGCACTGCTATTGTACAGTTAGCAAAAGTGGGCTATCAACCAATTTGTAGAAGAAAAAACGGGACACAAGTTGGTGCACATATGCATGAGCCCAACACCCACTGCATTTAACGGAAGAAACAAGTTGTCCCTGCTGTTGCGACGCTGATTCCCCGAAAACCTGCTTTGACCCTGCGCCATCGACTTGCCACGAACCGGCGTATTCACAAGCGAACTTGCTGTTGCGAGGCTGATTCACCGAAAAACTGCGTTCGAACATCCGTCATCGACTGTCCATGAACAGGCGTATTCACAGAGGCGAACTATGCGGCTACTTGAACTGTGCGCCTTTCCGCGACCTCGTGGCTTCTCAAAGCGCCAACCGGCCAGCGGTGGTGTTAACAAAAGCATTGCTTGGCGCCCTGCACTGCAAGCCTCGGCGGCGGGCCCGCGCCTCATTGTCTTGTCCTTTTGTGGCGTGTTGTCTTCAATAAGCCATTCGAAGAATATTACCGCCGAGGGATGCAAGGCGTCTTTGTGGTGGTGCAACATCGCCAGGACAAGGGAAGGCTCTGACCACGGTGGATTGCCACGGCGGGAGCAACCTGGCGCTCACCTGCCCAGGAGGAGACGGGTCTGTCGTGCCTGTGCGCATGTGTGTTTTGCGTGGTGGCGCTACTATCAGTGCCATGAACTCCGTGATTGGTGCGTCCTGACGTCAGCCGGAGAAAAAGGGTGAAGGGGAAGGGACCAAACGTGCCTATTTAATCTCGCGCGCACAGGAGCGCACTGTCCGTTCTGATTTCCAGATGTAAATCATTGTATAGTACGTTTTCGTCTTCTCCGTCAACTTCACCACGCCATCATGACTGCCCCGGCACAACACCCACCTCGGTCCACATCAACCCCGCTACCATGGTTCGCAACAATGGAGTCAGCCCCTGGCTTTCCAACACTGCGCATAGGTTCCTATTGAGAACCCAACACAAATGTTCCAAAAACTCTATGTAAGGCCTGAACTTTTGATCGCGCACAGTGAAGCACTTGAAGCACGTAAAGAAGCTTTGTAGCAAAGAAGAGATTACACACTGTTTCACGTGTAAACACAGAGAGGTCTCGCCCATTCCATGCCTGCGATGCGCGCTGACGACCAATGAGGCCCTGTGTTACGTATTTGATGCAAAGGAGCGCCTAGGTACTAAAGTGGGGTTATATCCAAAAGAATACCAGCGAATCTGGATGGTTTCATTCCTCGTTGTCCGATACAAAATCCCTTAGTTTTTTCTATGTTAACAGCCGCTCCAGACACATCACGGAACTGCTTAGTCAGAGTAAGGGCTTCTTGGACACTCCTTTTGTCAGCGCAAAAAACTCTATACTATCAGCATAACTAAGCAAGTTACGTTCGCACGACTGTAAGCAAAAACGTTTCACTCCTTGATTCTGCCGAATGATAAGACAAAGAGGCTCAAGGTACAATGCGAACAGCAAGGCCTTGTCTGACAGATGACTTGATCGCAATCGGCTTAGACAGAATACGATTGACGATAAACTGGGCAGTGCACTGATTATAGCACAGTTTGATGTCCTTATTCAACACATCGCCTAAGTTGGCTGCTGGCAGAAGTGCAAATAATAAATAGTAAGAGACCCGATCAAACGCATTTGCAAGGTCAATTCGGATTAGGGTCACCTGATCCACCGAATCAAACACGCACTCTAAGACAGGAAGAGCAAAATATTTGTGTGAATAGTCCTGCCCCGAATACCTCAAGTATGGTGGGACCACACTAAACTACTGATTGCAAATTGAAGGCGCCGAGATAAGATTTTTGAAAATATTTTGTAGTCCACGTTGCAAGACGGAGATTGCTCGATAACCCAAGTTGGGAACGTTCCATAATTCGCGTCGGCTGTGAATACACGGCCTTCTTCGGAGAAAGAGGGGTTTAAGAAAGCGGCTGTAACTTAGCCCAGCAGTAGATGCAGTGCGATATCTGTGACACCCGTGCAGTCCCGCCGCCTGAGCGTAAACCAGCAAAGCCGGTACGCAACGGCGGTCTGGGCTCCGCAACGCTCCTAACATCGCTCACAAAGATTTCGCCCTTGAGAAGGCCTTCGCTCTCTGCAACAAGGCCACGGAAAAAGAACCTGAACCCACTTTTAGTGTGCCTTCCCAGACCATTACGCAACATTACGGGCTTGAACGCAAACTCTATCCACCACCACATTCGTAACTGGCCAAAAAAGAAGGCTCCACAGTTGACTTACTTGAAACAATCTCCTTCACCCTCTCTGACTCCGTATGCTGTTCCCCAAACAGCATTCCGCTCAAAGTAAGTTCTGTGGACATCAAGGCTGGGAATGTGTAGCCTGGCAGTATAATGCCACAGCCCATCGATTGCCCTTCGTCGACGTTGGAAATGGCCCCTGCAGGCCCATGCCGACTTGTTGAAAAGGCGCATTAGGTGGCTCTATCGGTTGAAGTAGTCCTGCCGGTTTCAGAGTTGTAGTCTTCCTTCTCTGGCAGTCACGGCGGGTTTTTACATAGTGCTGAACTGTTTGCAACAATTTAGGCCAATAATACTTGAGACTAATTCTCGCTAGAGTACGGCTAACACACAGATGCCCCGCCGAGGTTTCGTCGTGACATGCGCACAAAATTTCGCGCCGCATGGCTGTTGGTATGACCAATAGAAACGAGCCCTTCGCATTGCCAAAATTCTTTTTGTAGAGCGCGCCGTCGCGAAGGCTGAACAACGCGATGTTCCGAGGTAAAGCACATGGAACACACCTTTGGAGGACTTCTAAATGCTGCATAGCCAGAAAGCCAGAAGCAGTTCAGGGTCGGCGCGTTCCAGTTGGGCCATTTGGGAACCGGTAATGGCCCCAAGGAAGGGAAAGTCGTCGTCGGCTTCTGAGCTCGCTGAGTCGATGGCGCCCCTGATAAGCAGTCAATATAGTCAATACAGCAATATAGTCTGTGAAAGCGTAGCCTAAACCCAGACTTGCCATTCCCTTTTCTAATTTATACCTAGAGGAATGGGAGACGGCGCTGTCCAGCCCACACCTCGCCGATCGGGGCTTGGTGACGGAGAGGGCAGAACGCGCAAAAACGACGCTTGAGATTCTGCACTGAGAAGCCACCCACACGCTTTAAAATTACAAATAAGAGGTTTGCTCTTTTTTTAACATGGAAGTGTTTTATTCCGGGATTCACGACGATGTCACTTGCGTCATATCCGTCCCGAAAATAACGCCGGTGCAATGAATCAAGCGGCCTGTAAAAGGTGCACCGCTGCACACAGAGTCTTCTTGCCGTGGAAGCAACCTTTTGTACGATAGAGTACGTTATACTTAGGGTTGTACGTTTTCGGGTTTTATATTTTAACACGATTTATGCCGGGATACACCAACAGATCACTGACGTCATATCCGTCACGGAAATGACGCCAGTACACGTTCGCCGAAGTGACCCGCCAGCAGGACGTCGCTCGCCAAGAACACCCACAAGACAGCCGCCGACCCGAAAATCATGCTCAGCTGCAGATTTCACTGCACACTTCACTTTCGTGTTTTGCCGATTCCTAAGGCAGAGGAATCAACCGCAGTTTTTCCTTCTATCGAAACTATCCCGAAAAAATTATATCTACGGAAGTTGTGTGCATGTGTCTTCATTGGATCAGTGTGGTAACTCAGCATACATAACTGTGATGAGGTAGAGGACAGAGGTGGTATGTGCCCCGGACAAGGCGTCGACGACGAGGAAGTTGATTAAGAAGATAAGATAGCAGGCCGGGCGCAATCACCCTCGGTGGGTGTGCACTAGCAAGGTGTCGCCACAAGAGAACCGGCAGAATAACCCGAAGGATAAAAGCGACGGGAAAAGAAGAAGAAGCAGAAGCAGAAGAAGCAGAAGAAGAAGAAGAAGAAGAAGAAGAAGAAGAAGAAGAAGAAGAAGAAGAAGAAGAAGAAGAAGAAAAAGAAGGAAAAGAAGAAGAAGGACAAGAGATCGTGAAGGGTGAGGAAGCAGGGGTGGAAACGGAGGAGCCGTGGTTCGGAGGGCTTCCTGCAAGATGTGGTAGCCGTGACGGTCGTCCGAGACGGTCGTCAGGACGCCTGAAACCCTAGCAGGGCTGCAGTGTCAGCCGTCTTTTCTAGCACCTGGTTGACCGTGCGTTAAAACGCCGGAATCGACTGTGTGACGTAGTGTTCCCCCAGCCGATCTACGAAGATCCGCCGAGAACGGGGACTACACCAGCTTCGACAGCATCGACTGGGCCCTACTAGGGGAGATATTTCATCTATCACGGGCAGGATTCTTGACTGAGCTGGGAACTGTTACTTTTATTCTCCCTCGCAGAACTTTGTCTTTGGTATAGATCTTAGTATATTGTTGTTCGTGTCCCTGTACCGTCCTACTCGTTTTGCCCAGTTTCGATAAATACGTTAATCTCCGCCTGCTACACAATTCTTAAGCGCCTATTTTTTTTTCTGCAACGCCAGTCCCCAAGTCAGGCAACCAATACCATCAAAATAACATTATATAGTTATCCAACAATACAGCTTCGCTGGTATTCCATCTTCATAGTAATAAAAAGGCTCTGAATTTTTTCAGTGACTGAAGGTGGCCGACTACTCAAAATGTCGATGACTTCGCTGAAATGCAGCAGATGAAAATGTTTTTTTTTTTTTCACTTTCAAAGTGTGAAAGGCAGTCTGTTTCAGAAATACGATGACTGGGCCGAGTCATTTGGGGCGGCCATTTCGGGGTTTTTAAGGCGAATGCTTTAAACGCCTCATGACCGCCGTCAAAATGACCGTAGTCGACTTCGTCGTCCGTCGACGAGTTTTATTTTGGGCAAGGTCTTATTTTGGGGAAGAAGCCACGTGAATGGCGGCCGTTCTGACTTCGGATGGATTTTCGTTAAGGGTAGAATAATGAATAGGAAAAGTAATCGCTAGATTTCGCCTCCGTACCACGTAAGCAGACAAGTTCTCGAGCGAGTTCCGAACCAACTAGATATAAGCAAAGGATATTGAAGACGAGCAAATCATGAATAGCCAACCGCAAACCATACTTTGTGTCCTGCGTGTAAATAGGTCGTGGGGAAAATCTCTCTCATTCCACATCAACGGGTTTCGAATCGTAATAGTTACAGATTCGATCTTGGATTAAAATTAAATGCCGCAGCCTGCACTGCGCCGTTATTGCGAAAAGGTAACCAAATGCCGTTATTTCTCACTCGTGCAAAAACAAAAAAAAAAAAGCTGGAAATCACCGATTTTCCGTGAAAATAATTCAGTCATAACTACGTTTGAGAAAAAGTGACTGGGTAGAGGTATTGATTGATTGATTGTAGGGTTTAACGCGCCGACGCAACGCAGGCGATGAGGCGCGCCGTAGTGGAGGGCTCCGGATTAATTTTGACCACCTGGGGATCTTTAACGTGCGCCGAAATCTCGTACACACGGGCGTTTTTGCTTTTCGCCTCCATCAGAAAAGCGGCCGCCGCGGCCGGGAATCGAACCCGCGACCTCGTGCTCAGCAGCGCAACGCCTTAGCCCTGGGTAGAGGTAACGCATTAGCCGTAACTCGTTGCGCGCATGACTTCGCTGGCGTATACTAATCGCCGTTACTATCCAGGCTAATGGTACGCCGTTCCTTACAGTTGGTTACTTCCGCATCATGTGGAACGCCAAACTTATTAAACGCTGTCATAACGTTCAACAAAGAATCATAAGTACACTAAATGCGATGCACACATAGCTTGCCTGAGGAATACAAAAAAAAAAAAATAAAGCAGGTTCACTCAACGTTGAAAGCTGTCGAAGTGCAGAGCAGTGAATCGCCAGAGGGCTTTGGAGCCCTTTCTTGACCAGTTTCAATATCATCTGGGCGTTGATACCGAAAGTAGGCAAGGGAGAACACCGTTGGCCCTCAAAAAGCCTATGAAGAGACACTGTATTCAGTTTTTATTATTGTGGGGTTAATTTATGATGTTTTCCTTGTATTAATATTATTGTCTACTTATATGCGCCCTAGCAAAGGCAGCCTCGGTGGCAACGGAAGCGCAACGATCGCGCCCCGCACTCTGCATATGAGGAACGGGTGACTTTGTGGCGGGATATGATCGACATCAGCTTCGCAATGCGAGGAACCCAGATTCGACCCCGAGCAGGGGAAGCGGTTGTCTTTTCGAAGCCTCTGTTTGGGTGCGTGAAGCCGCGAGTCTACGGTGGCTAGATGCCCTGACCCCGAACGAGCTGCGACGACAAGCAGGGCCCCTAAAGTGCTCCGCACTCAAAGCAAAAGTAAACACAAGTGGGAAGTTATACTGCGGGTGGTGAGCCTGAAACGTTTCTTTCATGGTACATTGTGAACTAGGGTAGGGATGCATTTTAAATGCAGAGCATTTCTTAGCCTCGCCTCGTCCTGCGTCGGACGGTGTCAACAGTTCCGCGTCCGCAGCAGGTGCGCCTCTCCTCCTTCCCTCCTCTCTCTCAACAGCAGCTGGCGCGCGCATGCGTCGTAGTCAGCCCGTTCGCTCCGTCGCGGTCTCGGCGTAACAGGTGCGTGATAGCAGCGCGGTGGGGCGTGGAAGGGCGCGCTCTGCTTGCGCATGCGCGCTCTCTCCCCCGTACTGCTCTCCCTCTACTGCGCGCGCTGCAAATATAGCGGCTAGCGGTCGCTCGTGTTGCAGTCACTGCGTTGCTCCTTCCTTCCTTGGTTGACGCTCGTGCCCACGTTTACTCGTGTCTGCTACTCCAGCATCACGGAAGAAGCGATGGAAGCAACACTGCCTTCAATCAGTACTGAGGCCCCAATGCTCTACATTTACTCGTGTTCCCCTCGCGGGAAGGCGCGGGAATTTTTTTAATTGCATTGGGGTAATGCACCCGGGAAGCATTTATATAAAAGGTGGCAAAGTTATCAGGTCGTGACGAACACAGACTTTGAAGGTTCTCTCGTTCCTCGGAGTCTCGTAGTTCTTGCATAAATTAGAAAGGAGGTGCATAATGTATTATATGGTGCAAGCAAGGCAATATCCCACGCTGCCAAAGCAATCCATTTCCGTTTTTCGCCATCTCAGTAATCCCCTACCCCCTATATAAAAAGGTCTGATTTTCAGGAAAGCGCCCTCGCGATTACGGTCCCGCAATAAAAAAAGTGGAGTTCGCTTTTCACATTTTTTTTCTACCAGATGAGACAGCCTTTAGGACTCCGGGAACATCCTGACTTCGAAAGAAGGCGGTTTAGGTTTCGCCAGCGCCTTTCAGTGGGCTCCCTTACCAACCGTGACCGCTCACGCCTGACGCTCTAAAACATGATGGTATGAAAATTACCCACATTTTTGGTGTTCTGAATGAAGTCCTGGCGTTGCCACGAGCCAAGTACAAAGTCGGCTGTTTATGTTGAAAAAGAAACACTCACTAGAAGTGCATATCTGGACTCATTATGCCCTAACGTTAGCTGCATGTATTCTGTTGCCTTTTCATTCTGCGTAACTACTAACGGTACACGAAATGGCATGGCAATATTGAACGTAGCCTCATTCATCTATCTTACCTTAATGTGCCGTCGGCGCTGGGAAGGCCGTCATCGAACTTTTCTCTATTTCTTTTCTGAAGCGTTGCAGGATCCGCTCTGTACTCCTCGCTCCAGCCTGCTCCCTTTTCACTCTTGTTACTTGACGACCGATATGGAGCCAAGGGCTGCCACTTTATGTTTTCGTAGTTTCGACGTAAAAGCTTTCATGCAACGAAAAAAAAATGTGTTTTGTGTGTGTGTTTGTGAAACTAACTTTCCTGCCTTAATTACCGGCAGACATACGAAGGCAGCTGGTATTCCTAAAGGAGATCGAACCAATCTCTTAGTAAATGTGTGGATTTATGCGGGCAAAACTGCCCAGCATGGAATGCGGTTGCCCCGCCAAAGTAAACGCAAAATATGCAAAAACAGATTGCAGGTGTTACGAACTTTTTCAGCGGAAATGATAGGTTTTTTATGGTAGGGAAAAAACTGGGAGCTGGTATGTTCGTCCCGATGGGGGCTGTTTCTACAAAATTAGTTAAGTTTTTTGGTAGCAAGACGCGGTTACAATGTTTCATTTTGCGTGCGTCTGAAACTCGCTTACAAGTGTCACTTTCGATTCCATGTGCAACCGGCCACTGCCCCACTCAGCCCACTTGGCGGCATGCATGAGGACTTAAACCATGCCACAAGACAATTCGCGCGGTATTCAGCACAGAGAACGTAGCTCACAGCGTGCTTAGGCCAGAGGCTGTCTGGGCTAATGAAAATGGCGTTTTATATATCCGGCCCCATTCTTAAACTGGCAGAATGAGCGACGAAGGCCCTGTTGATTTTCTGTGAACGACAGGGCATCAATAATGTCTTTAAAAACGTTACACAAGCATTCACTATACCTGTATTATAGTCATCATCCTTACATTCATAAAATTTGTCTTTTTCCACATACACCTTACGTAGCAAGCTGAACTTCTTTTTTGGTCTAGCGTCGCAATCTCATTAAAGGCCCTTCTCCCTCACTTTCGCTCTCTATCTGAGATGACGTGGACAAGTAGGACACCGTACTGAAGAAGGAAACGACAGTAGAAGGTGAACAATGAAAGAAGAAAGCGCGGCCGGTCGTACTACCATATATCCATAAAGTGGCGCATGGGCAAAAGAATATTGCTGCAAAACATGACATCCCAGTTGTTTTTACAGCACCGAGATAATTGATAGGTCTTTGCAGAAAGGTCAACAATGCGCAGAATCCCCGAGACCCTTGCTTCACCAATCACGAGCACAAGTCTGTAGAATGCAAAAAAGATGTTGTTTATCATCTACCATTACCATGCGGAAAGTGCTACGTTGGACAGTCGGGCCGCTGCGTCATTACGAGTCTCAGAGAGCATATGAACAACTGCCAGCAGATTACTCACCCGGGGAGGCTCGCCAATCATTGCCATCATTGCCGTCATTGTCCCAGCATTCCGTATTTCACCAATACAAGTGTCATCGGCCGAGGCAGAGAGAAGATAGATTCTTGAAGCCTCCGCTGTCATGAAAACAGACGCTTGCATAAGCATGCCGTCAGTCACCCTCACATATAGCGAGGTATAATTCTCACACATGCGCATAGGCGCTGACACGAGAGGGGTGTTTTTGACGGGTTGAAATTTTCTTGTTATCAATTCATAACGTTGATTCTGACCAGTGTCTTTTTATGTATAACTGTGCGTGTTGTGGAAAATAAATCAGTTGTTCGCGCTTCGTCCCGCTCTTGTGTGCTCTTCCCTTGTCTAAGTTTTAAAACAGCGTGGTTTAAGAAGAAGTAGACACCAGCTGGTAAGGCCAGCGGAGAGTCAACAGCGCACGTATAGCGGAATGGTGGGTGCAATGACACACACTGCCCGTTCCAAAGTCTCTTGCCGATGCTGCTCAACCAAGGGAACCTCAGGAACACCGACAAGTGGGCAAGTTCGTATGGGGACATAAGACGAAAAGCGCACAAAAACGCAGTACAAAGTACGAAAAATTTGCTTCGAAAAATGTGCGAAGGAGGCTGTTTACTGAATTCCGCTCGATTGCGGTGGATCTTCGGTAGGCCAGACGAGCAGGTGCCTGAACATCCGTCTCCGAGAGCGCTCCTCCTCCTTAAAGGGGACCCCATGTTCCCATCTATCGGACTACTGTAGGAAGCATCGGTGTATGCCTCTGCTGGAAAAAACGGAAGTCCTATTTAGGCACTCTCAGCAACGTACTGGCGCGGTGGCGGAGGCTTACTTCATATTTTTGTACAATAAGAAAGAAACTTGCGCCAGCGCTCCTTCTGAGTACCTCCTTAATGAAGAGTTCGCCTATCTTGAAGATAGCTTCCAGTGAATAGGCGGCGAAAAATCTTGGCTTCGCAATGTCTTGGGCATGCTGCTATCATTCAGCCAACATCCGCATGGAACGTTGGCCAACTGCTGCGGCGCATGTGTGATTGCTGATTACTTTTTCCATTGTAGTTTTTTAATATCACATTGGTTTTGCGTGCGTACGTGCGTGTGCATGTGTGTGGTCCTCTATTTGTCCTGCATATTTCTGTGCTTTTCCTCATTAGAAATAAGTGTGTGATGAAACTAATTAGTGATCAATTAGTGACCGATTTTTACTAATCAATTAGTGATAAGAGTGTTATAAAACTGCAAAAAGGCGTGGCAGATTGATCTGCCACGTTAACGTTAACGTGGTTAACGTTAACGTTGCAGTAGTGTGCACTAAAGGGATAAAGGAGGCGTCAGATTCACTGTATGCCGGATCGTACTAAAGTATAACGGTGACTGCTGAGGCAATTATTTAGCGGTGGATGTTTGGACGAAGAATAATCAGGACTGAGAAATGTTTTGATTAGGATGGCTTTCGATGCTGCAAACGCAGCACAGCGCTTAGATGGGGAACGCGGGACCCCACTCGTTGTTTATTGATGGTGGCATTTCGTCCGCTTTCCAACGACCACGAGGGACAGAATGGGGAGCGGGGAGATCGGAACGGGCAGTTGGACTAGGACGCGCAAGCAGACACTGGGGACAAAACCTTGACTAAGCAAGCCACTTATGCTTGCAGGAAAGTGTACTGGTGAAGATAAATGCACAGCCGTGGACAAATGAAACGCGAACACTAACATATGAACCAAAGCACACAAATAGCGCGATTTCTTTCCATGAAAGTCAAAATGACGCGTGGCTCAATTAGAAAAACCAAGTTGGCGAATGTGGCTTCCCAAATATACCGCTAGCCATTTGTCCATGACGTACTTTCTCCGAAGCGAGCTTGGATATCCCCCGCAAAGTCTATCTATTTTAACAATAATAATTTTTATTCTGCAAAACATCCCCACCAGTGCTTAAGAAAACCAAATTTCTTCCTGCCGTATAACGGGCAATTGGCCTAAAAAAACCTTTCTTGTACGTTTGCAGGTGCCTTGGGGCGGCAAAGGAACCCTTCGTTTGACGTAATCGGCGCTGTTGGTGAATAATCCGAAGAGATGAGAAGACGATGATGACGGGACGATGACAAAGAAAAGCTGTATTTGCAATTAGGTACACAAACGTATTTACAAAAGGAATGAGCAAGACTTCTGCTTTAGCGATCGAGTTACTGGGTTATGCTCTAGGTGTCCAACCTTAGCGATCAACCCTTAGTTACGCCCAAGACGGCAAAGGTTTACATGCACTAAGCACGGAGGTTCGCTGGTATCAAGCCCCAGATAAGTCTGCTTCTCGCTTTCTTGCGCGGGAATATCATCCCTCGCAGCCATTGTATGCCGCGCGGCAAATTAGATTGGTCAGCTGGACTTCTCGAATCTCCTAATCGTGGAACCAAACGCCGCCTCTCCGAATAGCTGACACTCCCCTCCACTTTCCAAACGTTGCGAGAACACATACATGTGGGAGGCAAGGTTCCCATAGTCAAGGCGTCCATTAGGCGTCACGGCACCCACAAAAGTCGCCGCCCGGGCTTAGGCGTTGCAAGCAGAACACTGGCCTCAAGGCACGCAACTCCAAAGCGGCGTTTTGTTGCCTTAATTGGGCGCGTCCTTCCGAGGACAGACAGAGAAGCGGGGGAGGGGGGGGGGGGGGGGGCAGTGAACGGAGCCTCCCAGCCCGCGCACCTGATGTCCCAGTATCCTCGCCGCAAGCACAAAGAAGGGCGTCAGAAGGTCTACAGGCTAGTTGGTAACTGTTCATCTTGGTGGTGGATGCGCTCACACAGCAGGGACGAAATAAAAACAGAGCAGTGTCGTTTCTGTTTTTCTACTTTCGTCGCTGTTGTTTCAGTGCTTCTACCATCAAGATAAACAATTTTTTTGATTTCTGATAAACAGTTGCCCTACACTCACCAATTACTCTGTCTCGTTCTTATCGCGCAGTCTTCTAAAAACTCCCGCATTGCGGCGATATTTCTCACTCAGATATTCAAGCGCCATTCGTAAATAAACGCGCAGGGAGGTGCAGGTTTTTCGTCCACCGACGGACACACAATGGCAAGCAACGTTCAGGTGTCCTGGGGTGAAAGAGGGGAAATATTCCTGGGTCCTATCTATAATTCAACAATGTCCCGACAGCCGCATGTATTCTTGGCCTCACGATCGGAGGATCGAATACACGACAACAACGCAAGTGGTGCACGGATTCCGCTCGGTTTCTCGTTTCGCAAACCACTTTTTCTGTAGATGCTCGTTTCTTCTGGCAGCGATAGCTTTACGTTCGACGACACAGCGGAAACTTTTGAAGTTTAGGTTTAGGACGACAGAACACATGGGACGCTGGCTGAGTGCGCTGTGGCGAAAGAGCATACCGCGAACATTGAGACTTTAAGCTTTGTTGAGTTTTTTTATGGCACAACGTAAAATAGTAAAGATGCTATTTGAAACGAAATGCACATGGTCTAAACAGGGGAACGAAAACGTAAGAGGGGTAGATCAGTCATGCTGATGAAGCAAACTTGCTCTAGCGTGTGTACGTCTGTTATGACAGCAAGCGCTATTTTTCGGCTCATTTCTGGCAGCGATGGTATAAAATTTTGCGAGTCGACAAGTTTATCAAGGTGGAAGTTTAAAACAAACTACAACTGGGAAGCTGGTATGAGTGCGCCGGGGGCAAAAGAGCCACATCGATATTATTCTGTAGCCTAACCTCGAGTGAACTGCAACCTAAAGCGCAGTGTAAATGATGCAGTACAAGTTAGCTGAAGTGCTTTCCCTACTGACGTCTATATCTCAAGCATTCAGACTTCGGGCTATGTTTGGAGTTTTTTTTTTATTAAAAAAAGAACTGCCCTGAAGATGTCCGCCTAAGCGTCTTCTTTTTTTAAAACATCATAATAAACCGAACGTTGCATTTCAAATGCCCGTAAGATCTGCAAGCTCTCTGAGCGGGAGAAATGACGAGGTTGAGGAAAAAACTTAATGCCTGTTATACCAAACTCCCGGGACAGGAACTGGGCTTTGTCATAAGCGATATGTGACTAAAAGCCGGGGTAATTTGCTCTCAGTATACTGCAGTGCAGACCATGAAATATTTCCATTGAACCGAGACTTAGTATTATTTATACCCAGGACATACTGCACGTAACTTCTTTTCTCAGCAGGCAGCCGCAATGACTGGCGCCTCCGAGTTTCTCCGTGTACAGAAAGGTGGCACTTCTGTCAAATTCCAATCAGAATAAAAACGCGACAGCGGTCGATTCAAAAGGCATGTTCCAACGGCGGTACGCGCACCGGCATGTTTAGCATAACACCGGCAAAGCTACCTAATCATATAGCTCGGTTTGTACACAAAAGAAGGCTGTAAAATGACTCCTTCAACGGGTAACTGTACTATTATGCGAACTATGCCCGGGATATCACGCGCTAATTTTTTGCCACGATGGTGCAGGAACGAGGCGGGTACCTTTTTTTGTGGTTATGGTGTATAAACGGGAACGTTACCGTAGGTTGAGAAACGTACTCTCCGCACAGCACTTCCTCGATTAACTTTAGGTTTGTCTGAACCTAGAATGTGAATGGCACGTAGGCTTCACCTTTTGCGAACGTATTATTCTGCTCTTTTGGCTTTTGGGTACTCTAATGGGGACTCACCTGACCACATTCCGATGGAACTCCTGCGATTTACGGACCAACGGGCTGCAAAAGCAACGTGTATCAATGAGAAAAGATTCACTAACCCAATAAATGTTCTTAACGGAATAGCCCGCTTCTTCTTAAGATACTGTGAACTCCCGTAAGACGAACTCGGTTATGACGAATTTTTGCTTATGTCGAAAAATGTGAGAATGCTTGTTTGGTTTTTCATATACCCAATGCCAAAATTAGAACTCTCCTTAAGCCGAACAGCCTTGCAGGTACTCTTCGGTTAAGACGGGCCACTTTCGGGGTGACCACCACAATCCTGGGTAGTGCACATGGCAGACCTGGCGGCGTGCGGCGGGGCATTGGAACATGACGAGACGGAAAGAAAAGTTAAAAAAAAAATGGCCACGTATCTGCTCCTTTCGTTGCAATTGTCTACAAGAGACGATAGCCTTTCGTCGACATTTGCCATGTAAATGCCTTCCTTCGCTTTCAGCTCTCCTTTCATGCTGTTCCTCTTCCGCCGCCCTCCTTCCAAGGTAAAGTGGCTAGAGGTTGGCTCGAGCCAAATTAAATTTACCGCGTTCCCATGCTCCAGTCCGGGTGCCTCGATGCCAGCGCTGCCGTATGCTGGGAGACGCGAGTGAATGGAAGCAACCTACTTCAACGTTTATAGAACCACGTTGCTCTTCACCACGTGCGTTCCAAGTAGAAATTCCAACCTATCTAGTGGAACCTTTCGTAACTGTTTTCATTTGATTATTTAAAACCCCGCCAGAAGCTAAACTGGGGCAGCTGACAGCAGGCGACAGTGGGAATGCAGTGGATGTAGTATTTTATTTTCTGTCGCAAAAATCAAGCATCCATAAATTTTTTATAAAGACTGAAAATAACCCTTATGTATTGATTTTCTGCCTCATATTTGCGTAAGGTTTTGTTCTTGTTCAACAATGTTGAGGAGGAGAGGAGGAGAATAAACATTTATTGAGCGCAAGTGCTGCTGACAGGGCACTCGCCCGGTAGAGGGCATGCTTATTCCGGGATACCCAGGCTGCGACTTGCCGTCCAGGCCCTCTTTACCGGATCTTCCTTGTGCCCAAGGTCAGGATCGATTTTGACAAGTATGAACATTATCACCGGACTTAAATGTTTAGGTCTGGCTGTGGGTTCATAAGACTATTTCGCAGCGTCTCCTTCACTTTTGCCGGGTGCCTCAATCGACTCTCACAGACAGACAGGCAGAGAGACAGACAAACCTTTCTACGTTCAAGTAGGCAAGAAAGACTGCCGTCTTTAAAAACCACAGCGCGAAGCGAATCTGCGCCGGGGAGCAATGGAGGAAGCGAGAAAAAAAGACACTCGGTTAAAGCCACCATTTGCACCACCTTTGAACCCACGTAGTCAGCGGCAAAGCAAGGAAAAAAGTGTGAGGGCGAGTTTTGTGGTAGCTTTGCACTGTAGGAGAGAGGCGCAAAACTAGAATTAGAAAAAAGTAAAATGAGCCAAGGCGGGTACTTCCTGTTCGTAACGTAGTAGCTATACCGTTTCCCAGCGGGAGCGTGTAAGTTCTCGTCGGTTCGCGTCGCGAATCTCACCGCGTCACCGCCGCGAGAGCGAGGAGTTCCCTGTCTGTCTCGGCTAAGTTTTCGCTAGAGGTAGCGGTTGTACGCTCTCCGTCGCCGCTTGGACTGCATAAAACCAAGCAAGATCCCTTGAAGACAGTGTTCTATCAAGTGTTGCATTCCAATGATTTTTTTTTCTTTTTCGTCCATTGTAAGTATACTTCATTCGTCGTCTTGAAGCAAAGCTTTTGCATGCACCTGGGCGTGTTGTTGATTCTTCTTTCGTGGGCACTTCTGATAAGACAAAAAATTCTCGTGGTCACTTCGAGTTCAGCTTAACGGGAGTTCACTGTATACCACTTCTTTAGTAAATAAAAAATGAACAAAGTACACATTTAGGGTTATCTAGTTAACACTAGATGGCCTAGCTGTCGAGGAGGCGAGAGTTTTATGTCTTTATTTCAGTACAGAAGCGGCATATTTCTAAACTATTTATTTTAAGCCGCTGTGAACATTTCTCTGCATTTGTAAAACGACGTCTTGTTGCCGGATATATCTTAAGCCCGTCGGTCATAAAGTAAGTGCAATAGCAAGGTTAACAGGTAATTCCCTCATCCTCCATTTTTTCTCGCTAATGCTTTCACCCCGGCTTATAAAAGAGACGCAGCAAATCCACGCTATGAAAGTTCGTTCACTCGTTTGCACGCACTGCATGTAATCAACACGCGGCTTTCAGCAGTGGTGAATGAAAGTTCCCTCGCTAATTCTCTCATACCCTCAAAGGAGCCATGAAGACAAAGCACAAGTTTGGTTCATTCAAAAGATTGCCTCGTTAGAATTTTTTAACGTAATTTTTTGCCTCGTTAGAATTTTTTAGACCACTTTTAACGTAAACGTCCCTAAAATAAGCCATATAATAAAGAAAAAGGGAATGGCCATGCGAACCACTCGCTCATTTCTCGCAACAGAACCTATGATGTCATACCAGCTAGCTTTGCGATTGGCGGAGGCGGGCAAAAGCAAGCGCAAATTAGGCAGAATTTACAAGCTTGCCCAACGCGCTCTTAGCGCTTAAATTTAAGGCACATTCGTTTTAAAGCAATACGAATAGTTGGACTACCAGTGGAAGTTACGTAAGCACACGTAAACATAGAAGTACCGGTGCGTACTGCTGTTGGTACTGCGCGCAGTATGCTTGGTTTAGCTAGACAGGACTGTGGAACTTTGCGGTTGTCTCAGATGACACTGGCCTATTGATCCAAGCAACGGTGTCTTACGAGACCATATTTGTCGAGCGAGAACTATGTTTCACGGAACGATTATTTTTTCCCTGAACAAAAACAAGCCAGGTTCAAATACGGTTAAAAATAAACCAGAGGCAGAAAACGGCTTGCCACGGTATGGTGGCGGCATCTAGGTTCCCTAACGTTAAACCAGGTTTCCCAATCGGCTGCATAGCCGTCAGTTCCTGTGATGTCATTGCAGACCACGAAAACACACGATTTAGCCATAAAATTAAACTTTTAACTTAAATTGAATAATTTCTCAGTGAATAAAACATCGCCTGCATCCTTACAAGTGCTAGGGACACTATAAAACACGAAATCTTTCGAATAAAACAAACTTGTACTTTATCGTCATGGCAACTTTAAGGGGATTTGCAAACAATGATGACGGCTTCCTACAGATATTGAAGAAATATTGACTCCACAAGCAGATGACAGCCGGTTCAGTGCCACCGACTTTGTGACACGACGACGACGACGGCGACGACGATGATCCATGGAGCTCAGGAGAAATTTCGACTTCGAGAGGAACATGCACCCACCAGAACAACTCATTGGCCTACTCCTGAATGTAATTTCAGGAGAACATAAATAACGCACATGTGTCAATCATTCTCGGGCAGATCCTCACATATCGCCCAGAGGAATCGAACATAGACGTTGACAGCTCACCCTAAATTGTTGGTAAGCTTCTCTGGATCATAAATTAATTGATCGATTGATCGTAGGGTTTAACGAGCCGGCGGAAGGTAGGCGATGGGGCACGCCGCAGTGGAGGGCTCCGGAGTCATTTTGACTACCTTGGGATCTTTAATGTGCGCCGAAATCTCGCCCACACAGGGACATTTTTACTTTTCGTCTCCATCAGAAAAGCAGCCGCCGTGGCCGGGAATCATACCCGCGTCCTCGTTCTCAGCAGCACGACGCCCTAGACACTCAGCCGCCGCGCCGGGTGACCGTATTAAGGCCTGATCACTTTCAGCTATTTTGTGGCAACTATCCTTTGGCTGGCTATTCCCGATTCGAAGGCCAACTACGTGGCTATCCGGCCTGTTAACAGAAGTACGTGTAGGGGAACAGGTTTTGCAGCTATTGGCACTGGTTTTAAGGTTCATAGATGACAACAATATTGGCAGAACAGAATCCTTAGCACATATTTTGCAAAAGGCATGTATGGAACCGAACTGTTCTTTTGTGTAAACACAAACACTCGATTGTTCTTTACGAAACCGATTGACAATGCCTGCACCATGATAAAAACGGTGAAATGGCCACATTAAGAAAAAAATTAGCGCCGTATTTGCTTGCTTCGCGGCAACTGTCCCCCCTGCCACGCAGAACACTGGCATTCTTTTTTCCACACTGCTCATCCTTCCCTTAACCCCGCTATTACAATCTCTTCGCACTCCTCCCATGATTAATGAAGGAAATGAAGGCTTTCTCGATTACCTACCACGTATACGCCGCCGAAAATGCCAACTACGACACGCACAACCCTTTCAACACATAACTCCCACATTCCGATAACTGCGAACCAATGTATGCACTCACGCCGTTGCATGTCAGCATTATTTCCCATTACGAACTCTCTTCCAAGTACTTGTCACTCGGTGAAAAATTAACGAATAACTAGCTGTTACTCGTCCATTTTAGGAGAAATTAATGAAGTGTTACTTAGTTATTTAAAAAAGAGAGTAGAGGCAACACATTAGATGTAACTCATTACGTGTGCATGTATGCGCCGACGTATATTAAGCGCTGCCACTACCCTGCCTGATGTTGCAACGTTCCTTACACTAGATGCTTGCCCCCGCTTCATTTTGAGCGTACTACAAATTTATGAACAGCTGTAATTACACAGAACGAAGCCGTACACGAAAACAGAATGTAACGCGATGGTTAGCTTAACTCGCGAACTCTAAAGAAAACAAAACCTATGTCCAGTGGACCCGGGAGTGAGAGTTTATTTATTAGATGCGAAGGCATCTCATTCACTCGCCTTGTCCTGCATCCAGCGTCGTCGGCGGCGGCCGCCCCTCCCCCCTCCCCCATTCTCCTCGCCGCGCCAGGTGCGCTCTCCGCCGCTCACCCCCTCTCCTCTCCGATAGCGAACACTCTCTCGCGAGGGCATTGGATTGGATTGGATTGGCTTGGCTTGGCTTGGCTTGGCTTGGCTTGGACTGGCTTGGACTGGATTGGATTGGATTGGATTGGATTGGATTGGATTAAAGTGGATTGTGTTGCGTCATAGCCGCGGCAGACGCGCTGGCGCCGGCGCGTCCCCTCACCGTTATGCGCGCTATAAAACGCGGTGCCTGCGCCGCTCCGCTCCATCGTTCCAGCGCCGTTCCTCCGCTGTCCAACGCTGCAACGTCAACCTCCTATGCGTCGCATCTACACAGGGGTTCCCGCGAGGGGAGGTGGGAGTTTTTATTTATTTATTTATTTATTTATTTATTTATTTATTTATTTATTTATTTATTTATTTATTTATTTATTTATTTATTTATTTATTTATTTATTTATTTATTTATTTATTTATTCTATTTATTTATTCGTGCTGCCAATTCCATGAGAGATTATTGCAGGAAGGGCAAAATAATACAACCTTTAACACAATACAAACATACAGCATTTACACGTACAACGTTACACAAAATTTAAAGAAGACAGTATCGGTTTGTGACCTGTGTGTGTAACAGTGCAGTATCAGTGCATCACAACAATCCTGCAGATGAAAACAGTGTCTGAAATACCAAAAACAAAATAAAACAAAAAAAACACAAGATGATGCTCTATGTATAAGTAGCAGCTACTATGGCTGAATTACATCCATGTGCCCAGGTGATTTTCCAGCAAGGATGAAAACGTGTCATAAGTAGGTCTGCTTGTTACGGAGGAAGGCGAGTTGTTCCATTCATGTATGGCGAAAGGAAGGAAGGAGACCTTAAAACAGTCGGTGCGGCATTGGTATTCTGGAAGTGTTAGTCAATGCGTGTGTCGTGTTGATCTGGTTTCTGCTTTTGATATATACATAGAGCTATCTATGTTTAACTGCTTGCTTACTAATTGGTATAACATTTCCTGCCGAGCAAGTTTTTCTCGCTGTTTAAGGGTTAATACTCCTGCTTTTTTTAGAAGTTCTGTGGACGAGTCAGTTGTCCTATATTTGTTATAAATAAACCTAATAGCCTTCCTCTGCACCCTTTCAAGTCTAGGTATACGTGCGTTAATGTAAGGAAACCAGGCGACATTTGCCTATTCCAAAGTTGGTTTTACGAATGCATTATAAGCGAGTATTTTGTTTCTGGTGGTGCCTCCTTTAGTCGTCTTCTCAGAAAAAAATGTCTGCGTAAGGCCGCTGATGTGACATTGGCGACATGCGAGTTCCATCTAAGGTCATGTGTCAAAGTTACGCTCCTCCTCTTCCCTTGCCCTCCGCTACTCCCGCCCGAGCTACCACGCGCTCCGGTTGCTAGGCGCACGCCGGCCAACGCACGACGACCCCCGACTAAGAAATGCATTCGCATCTAAAACGCAGTGTGCGGCTCTTAGTATATGCGACGCATCATGGCGACAGGCCGCGTGTGCACAATTCGAATGCATTATTAGAGTTCGTTTCAAACTTTGGTGTGGAAAGATATGAAATTCTCATTCGTATGATTATTCCGCCTGCGTACCCATCCCTTCCCTACTTTTCCTCCACCACCACTCCAGTCGCCTCTTCGTCACCTCTATGGCCTTGAAGTTGAGGTTCCCCCTCGCCCCAAATACCAAAGCCACCACCAGCGTCATTTCCACCTCACCAGCCCCTGACAATATGATCTATAGTTTCCCGATCACTGCCGCAGCATGCACATGTTTCATCCTCCTGCCTGTAGCTACCCGTGTATGCCCGGGTTCTCAGGCACCCCACCCGTGCTTCGAAGAGCGATGCACTGCCTCTCGTATTGCCATAGAATCCCTCCTTCTTAATTTCCAGTTTCCAGGGTTTTTTTCGCTTCCATTCTCTGTGCCCACTTTGTCGTCTCTGCTGCCTTCACCTGCTTTTTTACCTGTTGTGTAAACCACACTTTCCCCTACCGACTTTAAGTACCGCTTGGTCAGCCGTCTGGTCCTCCGTCTCCACCGCGTGTCCACGCTCCTCATATACAGGTACTTAAACACCCTCGCGGCCCATTTTTAGTCCTCCATGTCACGAAGTCGCTCCTCAAACTTTATCTTGCTCTGCGCCTCCCGCGCCTCGAAAGACGACCAGCCCATATCCCCCTGTACCGCTTCATTTGTAGTTTTGCTGTAGGCCCCTAGGGTCAATCTGCCTAGCGCCCTCTGATTTACCTCCAGGCCCGCTTATGTTTCATGCACAGAACAGAATTTCCGAAAGTTAATCCTGGTACCACGACCTTTTTCGACACTCCCCTTACCACCTCGTATTTGTTCTGTCCCCAGAGGGCTCTACGCTTCAGTATAGCCGCGTTCCGCCTTCCTTTCGTCTTAAGGTGAGCGTCATGCACGTGCGTGTAATCTTCGCTGTCGTGCAGCCATACTCCTAAATAATTATACTCTTTCACCAATGGTATTTCTACTTGTTGCCCTGATACTGTTTCGTGCTCCGCGACCTCGTTAAAGACAATGATCCCCGATTTTTCTCTACTAAGGGATAGCCCGAGGTGCGTCTCTTCTTCACCGCATATATCCCTCAAGCCCTGCATACTTGTCCGGTTCTCCGCCATCAACAATATGTTATCTGCATACATTAGTCCTGGAACCCGTTTTCCACCACCTGTCCGTTTTTCATGTATGACAAGTCGAACCCCAGCGTACTGACTTCTAGCTTCCTTTTTAACCCCGCCATGTAGATCATGAACAGCAGAGGAGACAGAGGGCATCCTTGTTTCAAACTCTTCTAGGTGTATACAGGCCTATTGTATGTTATCCCCTCCCACACTATTTCCACTTGGTTCTCCCGGTATAGCTCCCTGAGTAAGCTAATGAATCCTGCCCCCACTCCCTCATCCTCCAGAATACTCCATAGCCAATCCCCATCTACATTATCATACGCCGCTTTGATGTCCACAAAGGCTAACCACAAAGGCCGGTTTTGCATCTTTACCACCTCTATGCATTAGCTTACCACAAATATGTTGTCGTATAGTCTTCTGTCTTTTCAAAACCCATTTTGAAGTTCCCCTAATATCCTATTTTCTTCTACCCACTGCTCTAGTTCGAACTTCACTGCCTGCATTGCTAACTTGTACAGCACTGACGTGACGATTACTGGCCTATACGACCTCGGGTTTGTCCTGACCCCTTTTCCCTTGTGCACTAAGTTCATCCTGCTCATTTGCCACGCGGCCGGTATTGCCTTTTTTCTACCCTTGTTCTGATGGCTTCTATTAGCTTTCCCTTGCCCTTTGGTCCTGACTGGTTAATCAACTCCATCGGTATTCCATCTGGGCCTACTGCGGTATTTTTTGGGACCTTTTCCTCTGCTCTTTTCAATCTCAGCCTGTCCCCATCTAGCTCCAGACATTCCGGCCTACGCGTCGCGACATCTCTGTGTCGTTGCGGGGCCTCTTCATCCACGTTACCGAACTTCTCCGTGATGATTTTTGTAGGTATGCCAATGTTCTTCTCCCTTGAGCATCTGCCCCTGCTCGTTTTCTATACCGCCTTCTGTGGGACTCGTACGTTTCCCTGATGCCTCCACATGGTTCCAAAACCTTTTCGGCGCGTCTCTACCCCTGCCTCGTATTTGTGCTACGCATCGCTCGCTGTCCCCCTTTATTTTCGCTGCACTAATTGCTGCACTTCCCTTTTCATTTGCTTATATTGCTCCCAATTTAGGTCCACCTCCTCCTGATGTCTCCCCATCCTTTTGGCCTGTCTGTGCTCTCTAGACGCCTGATTACGCCTGTTTACAGGATGCAGCGGCCTGTGTTAAACCTGCGTGCTACCAAATGCGGATGACCGCTGTTTTTTTCTTTCTTTTGGGGCAAAATGCATTGATACGTGACATTACTCGGGCGGAACACGCCACCTGCTGCCTGTGCAGAGTCAACTGGTCGTACAGTTGGTATAGGCAATGGTGGAGTGCATCAGGTACACAAACAGCGTTTTTGCCGCCGGTGGGTACAAATTTTCGATCTTTAGGGGGAAAAAACCATCCAACATCTCTGAGCTGCAGTGCAGTGAGGGCTCGTGATTGAATTATTAGCTTCTGCCTCAAAATTAGTATTCTGCCTCAAAAGAAAGAAAAACAGCGGTCATCCGCATTTGGTAGCACGCAGGTTTAATGCAGACCGCGGCAGCCTGTTTTCTGGTAGAGGCTGGAAAACAAAATTGCAGCTCACGTTAAAGGGTCCGTGAAGACAAAATGCAAGTCTGGGTGACTGCAGAGATTGCCTGGTTAGAATAACACTGCACCAGGTTTACCACAGACTTCCCTAAGCTAAGTGACCTAATGAGGAAAACAGAGAATAGGCATGCGATACCACAGTTACTTTTCTGCACTGAACTGATGACGTAATATGGGCAGCTCGTTGTAGTTCGCTGAGGCCGACAAAGTATAACGCATATTACAGAGCTTATATGCTTCCAGAACGATATATCTGCATTTAAATTTAGCGCACATTCCTTTAATAGCAGTGACGAGTGTTGGGTAAAAAAATGAAAATTACGAGCAAACACATCAACATAGAACAAAAGTGTACTTGGTCTTCATGGCCCCTTTGTAGAACCCCTGGGGGTCTAAATCCTTAGAGATCCACCACGGTGTGTCTCGAAATCATCTCAGTTGCACTTCGATAATTCATGCCGTTTTAAACGTAAAACAAATACAGCATAAAGACCACATATCCTGATCTCACACGTTTTTCTGTGCCCTCCCGTTTTGCTCTTTGCCAAGTGAGAAACCTGGAGTTTGGGGAACCTGGAGCCCTCCTCTTCGCAGCTTTGTCTTCTTCTTCTTCAGCGGTTCCCCTACGGGAAGATGACGATGGTGGTTGAACGCGAAGCTATCTCGTGATGGATTGTTTGGTTGGCCAATCCCTAGGAGCATCATGCATCATCAGACACGCTGCGCACGCCGGCCAAGGGACGCACGACAACCCCCGACTATAATGCATTTCTGCATAAAACTGCGTCGGAAAGCAGTTATATAACTACATCGAGGAAAAATAATTAGCAGTGGTTTAGCGCGACTATGCCAGGATATACGTAGCGTGAGCTAAGGTTCAGCTGGTTATTCTTAGGTTTCGTGGTTGTCTAGGATTAGCTGATTATCATGCTTACTGTTTCTAAGAAGATTTCCAAACCAATCAAATCCAGTCCAGTCCAGTCCAGTCACCGCTCCTGGCGCATGGCGCATCCCACAGCACGGCTCTCCAGGAGCCAGGCGAAACGGCTATCAAGCGGCTCCGGCGCAACGTCAGACTTGGGCTACTGCGCAACGGAGGTGCACAGCTATAGGCACGCGCAGGCGCCAGTGCGTCTGCCGTGGCTATGACGTCACTCCTCTGGAATTCACAGACCGGCGAATGTGGAGACTCAATTGTCTACACACCCGTACTCCAATTGGATTGGATTTCAATCCAGCACAATCCAACACAATCCAATCTAATCCAATACAATCCTATTCAAGCCAAACCAATCCAATCAAATCCGATCCAAACCAATTCAGTGCTCCTCGCGCTTGCGCAGCACGGCCCTTCACGGCCCACACGAAACTGCTCAACCTCGGCCAGTGTAGCTTACGCTACAAAAAATCTTGCATCTCCACGAAGTGAATCATGACGAGCGGGCGAAGCACTGGGGATCGTTCTTACCGTAAATCACCCGTGAGAGTGCTTACTGCTCCTAAAATCCAATACAATAAAATTCAATTTATTCCAGTTCATTCCAAATCTAATTCAATAAAATCCAATCCAATCCAATCCAATCCAATGCTCTTCGCGCATGCACGGCACGGCTCTCCAGGAGCGCACTCTCTCTCTCTCTCTCTCTCTCTCTCTAACCTTTCGTGAACCTTATATTTCGTTCTTGTTAGCCTTTTGTGAACCTTTTGTTCACAAATATTTCCATTTACACGGTGCTGTGCGTCTCTCTCCCTCTCTCTTTCTCTCTCTCTCTCCAGCCTTTTGTGAACCATTTATTTTGTTATTGTTAACCTTGTGTTGACCTTTTGTTCACAGATGTTTTGATTTACACAGTGCTGTGCCGCGAGCACGGACGCCGGACGGCGGACGGACAGGCCTCGGCCTTAATGTGCTTGGCCCCTAAAATTCCCCTGGTATCTATTCGCAATGCTGCAAATGTCGCCGGTGCCATGATGCATGCTCACAACTCTTCCCTTTTCTCCTCTACGCTCTGCCTCTCCCCTCTGAAGGTTTGTAATATTCAATTGTGAGGCTGAAATATCTGGCCTAGAGCTTCTACCGAAGCACGGAGTCGTGTATTTCCAAACGGGAACGTCGAAACCATGCTTTTGTGTAGGAGCGAAACATCATGGTTTCATACTTAGCAGGCGAAAGACCAGCAAAACGTGACGCGAAGTTTCAAGTGCATTCCATTCCGTAATCGTCCCTCAAAGAGTGCTTCCCGTCGTATTTCTCTGCGCCGAAAAACGAGGCGCGCTGCTCTCGCAAGGGCACAAAACGTTATCTGAATTGTTGCTTGTGGTAGTAGTGTTCCTCAGGCTGCCCGTTTACCATGACGCCGCGAAAGTGGGCAGCACGCTGTTTAGACACCAGCTCCAAGCACTGCCTTCTGTTTTGCTTCGGCTGGTGGTCGAAGCACAGCCGGTTGCGTTTCCATCGGCGCCGCGAATTCGTTCGGTCGGCGGCATAAGATAAAGCGGCTGCGCTTTCTTTGGCGCCACGAATTGGTTCGGTCTTTGGCTGAAGCGCAGCCGGTTGCGCTTCCGACGGCGCCGCGAATTCGTTCAGTGGCCTGCCGAAGCCTGGTCGGTGGCGCTTCCGCATCTTGCTGGACCTTGGCCTAGCTTGGAGGAGAAATTGACTCTACCAACCTTTTCCTTGGCTCGGGCATTGAACAATAAATTTCGCTTAAAACAATAATCGTTTCTGTTATGCTTCCAAGCCAGCTGGACGCCTTCGGACTGCGATTATAACCCTGACGAGCACCGGACCGCCATCAAACTGCAACGGAAAGACTTTCTGGCCTCCCTGGTCAACCACACTCCCATTCCCATCCCAACCCACTATTTTTCCCTTGCTATTTCCCACTCATGCCGCTCGTGAACCTTAACTTTTCGCTACCCCTAAGGGGGTCTGATGCACTAGCAAGAGACCCCCGGGTGTTTTTTCTGCATTTCAATAAACGTTAAAAATGAGAATCGCTCGCACTGCTACCAAATCATGACGCTTTCCTCAGTTTGTTGATTGATTGATTGTATGTTTAGTGCGCCGATGGAATGCAGACGATGATGGGGCGCGGTCGTGGAGAGCTCTGGACTAATTTTGACCACCTGTGGATCTTTAACCTACGCCGAAATCTCGTACACACGAGTGGTTTTGTTTTTTGCCTCCATCGTAAAAGCGGCCGCCGCGGCCGGGAATCGAACCCACCTCCTCGTGCTCAGCAGCAGCGTTCTCGTGCCTAATTTATTTAAATCTTTCCGCATGGGGTAATTTTTCTTCTGTACATAAGAATGGTCCAACATAACATTCTATCTCGAATCCTTAAGCTCATATGTTTTGTTTTCTGACGAGGGAATTACTTATGTTTTCTCGTCTTTTTATTTCGTGATCCATGCAAAATATTGGGATTTCCTGATGAGTGAAATAATTAAACCGGGGCGCACCTCATGTTTTTTTTTTCTTATAGCTATGGGATCCTACTTCCGCTCTGGTTTGATCATTGCAACTTTTACCTCTCTGTCTCTTCCTATCCACGCGGTAATTTATAATAACCAGTATTCGGCCTAATGAATGGCGTGTCATTGTCGCCAAACAGTTAGTTATTAGAAGACCCATGTTGCCAAAAATTGCACGCATCGAATAGAGAAATTATACCATCTCCCCGAAGGGAACTAGATGGTGATGCAAAGCATTTCGGTCTAAACAGTCTAAAATAAGTAACAACAATTCATGGGAGACACAATCGAAAGCTTTCTCCAGGTCGAGCTGGAGAACAGCAACGCGAGCTTCGGCAGCGTCGCGTCGCAGCATTCTAGGACACACCTTGCCGTATGCGTATTGGACAAAATTGTGCGCCCTTTTATGCAACACGTCTGATGTGTTCCTACAACTTGTGTGATGACTGATTGTGCTCTCTGGGATAAGCACCTTCATAAAGATCTTATATTCCACGTTCGTCAAAGAGATTGGGCAATATGCTGTTACGTGTTTAAGCTTATCTGTGCTGTCCGTTTTAGGTATTAGTATCTTGTGTGCCTGTGCGTAACATAGCAGCAATGCCTTACGTTCCAGAGCCTCGTTAAAAAGTACGGCCAAGAGGACGCAAGCTCAGCTTTAAGCGCCTTGTAAAAAGCCGCGCTTAATCCGTCAGGTCCTGGCGACTTTCCCGGGTTTAGGTTATTGATGGCACTTTCAACTTCTGCGGGTGTTATGGGCTGCTCTAACCTTTCTTTACTGTCTTCATTGATTCTCGGCATTGCGCCGAGAAGCTCGGTTTTGAAAGCCTCCAAATCAACCCTGCGAAATGCTAACAATCCTTTGTAGTAATGGAAAAACGCCCGCGCGATTTCATGCTTATCGTCCGTCACCCTTCCCTCCAACTCTTTCTTATCTCGTTGCGTCGGGCGTTCGCTCGCTCTAAACCAATCGCACGCTTAGTAGGCGTCTCTCCGGACGCTAACTGGTCTACTCTCGCGCGCACGAGAGCTCCCCGATAGCGTTCGTCATCCAGCAGTTCAAGTTTCTGTTGAATTTTTGTAATATTTTCTTTGAACACCCCAGGCTCTTTGCACTCTTCGTGGGTTAGTTTCTCTAGGTTGGATCTTAGCGTTTTTTCAATAATTTTTTGTTCGTATTTAATGACGGTGGACCTCTCTATGGCCCTCAGTTTCACGTCCTGTTTACACTCCTCCCACCGTTCGCAGATTCTACCCCCTCTATTTCCCGTATTTTATTGTTCACTGTTTCCACAAAGTCCCCGTCTAGAAGCAACTTGTCGTTTAACTTCCATAGGTCCCACTTAAAGGGGTTGGTCCGTTTTTTTAAATCCTAGATTGCACACAACCAAGCAGTGGTCAGAAAAGGATACGGGTTTTACGGTGTACCCTTCGCATTTCCCAATCAAGTCAGTTGTTACATACACCCTATCCAGTCTGGCGTGGCTAACTCCCTGAAAATGCGTGAATTTCACATCACGTTCACCTTTTAAGCATTCCCCCACGTCCACTAATCGAAAATAATCTATTATGTCAGACAACAGTGCAGTACTCTCATCTCGAAAAGGCGTGGTGCTAGCCTTGTCGCGCGGTGACAAGACGCAGTTAAAGTCACCTAACACGACTAGTCGCTTTTCTGCCGATAGATAAGGCCGTACGCTGCCGAAAAATGCTGTTCTTTCTTTAGCGTCATTCGGCTCATATAAACAGATAAATCGCCACTGCACTTCAGCAAACGCCACGTCAACAATCCCAAGCCTGCCCGATAAACTGGAGAAGACATGTTGAACAAGGCCCGGCAGTTTTTTGACCAACAAAAGGCATCCAGCGGAGAGGTCAACTGCATGGCTTACACATACAAAATACCGCGACGTGAAACATCGCTCCATGTCCCCGGTATCATCATCCCCCTGCACTTTCGTCTCCTGAACCACTAGTTCATCCAACGTCCAGGTCAGACAACAGGCGATACACCTAGCTCTGCCCTCGCTTACCCGAAAAACCTCGGACGTTTAGGGTTGCAAGGTTCAGTGACTCACAAGGCCACATTTCCACCCACAGACTAGGAACCGGAGACATGGTGCTTACCTCTCACGTCCAGTGCGCCGTTAGGAGACGCCCTTGGGCCCCGGGTAGTCTGGGTGTTTTGGTGCCGTTACCGGCACCCCTGACGTTCTGCGCTCTCATACATTTGTCTTGAGCCGCGTCGTCGACCGGCGCCCTGGCGTCGCCTTCATCGGCGGCTCGTCGTCCTGGGCTGTGAGGTTGTTTGCGTCACCCTCGGCCACGTCGACGTGGGCCCGCTTGGGTACAGGCATCCCGGTCACTTCCATGGCATCGGGGTTCTGACTTGCCGTTAGGTGGTCGTCCGTTCGGATGACGCCGTCTTTCGACAGGTCCCCCGAATCAACCGGCTTCCCCGTGGCTCCGCTGTCGCCGCCCCCTGCTGCCGCGTTGGCCTCGTCCGTTGTCCCAGCGGCTGCCTCCTCCGGCGCCATGTCCCCGGACCCCTTGGCAGCTTCCGCAGCCTCTGCCGCGTCCATGATGTACTCGGTGGCCGCATCAGTGCCAGCAGGTCCCACAACGCTCGCATACAAGCGCAAACAGTGGGTGTCAGTGTGGCCGAACCGTCTACACCGGGAGCGCCTCGGCACCTCACACTCACGTCTGACGTGGCCTTCGCCATGACTACGAAGGCACTGCATAGGCCGCCCGGGTGCCACGACGAGGGCTAGCTCCCCGGCGACTCGAACTTGGGGGCAGGTCGCCTAGCTTGAGCCCGGACTTGCGCTTAAGTAGCACAGTCCTCGTCGTCGACGTTTTCTCGTTGACACCCGCAACACGCCACCGCTCCCTGGTCACCTCGCTGACACTGCCATAGGGTGCAAACGCGGCGCGAATGTCTTCGACCGCCACCCCGTACAACAGCCAGTGGAGCTTGAGCTTCATCTCCTGGTTCTGTAGGTCAATCACGAGGCAGCGACTCCCCTTCACCACCATCTCGGTAGCGGCCAGCATCTTCCTAGTTGCGTCGGCGTTCTTGAAGGTCACTGCCCAGACGTGGTTGATTTGGTACGCGCCCAAGGAAATAACCTCGGGCAGCACACCATGCTGGGCCAGAGCGTCCCTGAAGTCTTCGACACGATATGGTCTTCCCCTCTTGCTCCTGGTCTTCCCTTTACGTCGGCGTGAAGAAAAACTGTGTTTAACACAATTCGTCCGGTAGGCAGCGTCGGCACGATAATCTGATGATCCTGTTCTACATTTCCCTCGCTCCTGTTTCCGCGGCTGGCTTCGGCCGCTATCGCCGCTCGGTGCCAGCTCATGATTACACGACCGTTCACAGCGGTGCGCGGAAGTGGAATGCTTCGCTTTCTCGCAGTGTGGGATCCGCTGCTCGACGCTGGCGTTTCGAAGCGGGTTCACTTTCGCCAGTTCGCTGACAGAATTGTTGGCGTCCATTCAGTTCATCGGACAAGCAGCAACTGAGGGAGCAGCGCGCGGAGAGGAGGACAGGAGGAGCAGCGCGCGCGCTATCGCACAGCTGGTGGGGAAAGGGGAAGAGGAGAGTGACGTTATGGCATAGCTGATGGGGAGAGGGGTCTAAAAGTGAGGTCTTATATTTTCTATTTATTACTGAGTGAAGATAACAGCAGGGTGGTTATGTTTTTCCACAAACATAAAGTCAGTTTAAAAGCAACCATTGCCTGGAGATGTGAGGGGTTTAATCGCGTCGTGTATGTAAATGGTGCATGTGTTTGTAGAGCGGGGACTCCTTTGCTGTTATAATCCCGGTCAAACACACGTGTCACAAAACCTTCGGTAGCTATCTAAAGATTGCTTGGTTTTAAAAAAGAAATCGCGTATCCTGTTTTACTTTTACCGACACTGTGAAGCTTGTATCCTTTTATATGTTTACGAAGAGTTAGGTGGCTGATAAAAGTGAGTTTGCTTGCATCTTCGGGATGATAATGATGAAACTCACATCGTCGGGGCCTCGAGGAGCCAGAGTAGCTAATTGGGACTCCAGTCCACAGCATATTGAAGATAGATGATTCCTACATGGTCTGGGACCAACACTAACTAAATCCCGTGAGGCTGATGAAGAAGAAGTACAACCCAAGGACCGATTATGAAAGAATTATTTTCAGTTCAGTTGTTGAGGCGGTACACACGCAGAGAGACAGAGACTGTCAAAGGATAACAACGTCCGCAAATCAATTGTAGGGGGGAGCCGTGGACTCTGGGAACTGATGTGGCTTCGTAAATTTATCGTCGATGCGTAACACCCCAAAATAACTCGGGGGGCTGCGATGACATTCGAACGGCCAGGCGCGCAGTCATATTCCACCTATTATGTGACGTGGCACTGCTCACGCTCCAGCCCAGCCACCGCTGATGATGATGGTGGTATGCGCTCATGATGCTGATAGCGGCACTGAATGCAGACAGTGATTCCGCCACAACACTATGCTGTAGCTTTCCAAGGGCCCAAATGGAGCCAATCATTCCGCCTGAAAAATAGGCGTATCAGCGGGCAGACTCATCCGACTAACGGGACCGTGGGTTGTTGTTATCGTCCGTTAGCACGAATGGTACCAACATGGCCGTCGCTGTATACAGAAAAGAAGTAAATAAAAAATTTATCGCTGCATTTAACTTTGTTTACTTGCTGTGAAGACGAAATCCTAGCGACGCTTATCAACAACTTGTTGACTACGACATCGCATTTGCGTCTCTTTCTTCGCTTTCGTTTTATTGTCGGTTGTCGCGAAATACTTCTATCGGATTTTTTTTCCTTCTACCAACGTGCCTGCAAACTCACGTGTGAAGCGCTGGGAACTGCTCTACAACTTCTGTGTTTCCAATTCGCAATTCTGGAAATTTTGTGATGAGGCTCATTATCCCCTCAAAACTCCCGATTCCGGACCCATACTCAAAGCTGGGCATGTGCCACGAAGAATGGAGCAACAACGACAGCCTCTTTCCACGGCTAGAAACATGCGGATATACGTTAGTGGAAGAGAATACAGCTGTTACACTAAAGACCGGCGTTTACATTCCTTCGCGTCTGATATGATCTTTTTATTACCCTTCATAGCCGCGGCCATTTCCTCGACCTGGCAGCAAAGACGGCTGTTCGCAGGATGGGTAACTTAAAAGGACTGTAAACCCTTCCGTTAAACGCTTTCACTCCCTCCTTCGCGTCTGGAAGCATTGTGTAAACTACATTTATCGCCAGCATGGAGCCTTACTCCGTGGTTCGCTCGTCGCAGCAGGTTTGGCTACCGAATGCGTTTATTGCTGCAAGTAAAATGAAGCTGGCCAATAGCGGCTACTGGCTACACCACTATAATGACGTCATTCGAGCACTCGAAGAACGCCAAGATCAGAAGAGAAAGTAGAGCACTGCACGTGCCTGATTTTAAAGCCCGAGCCCGGCCCGAGCCCGCTTTGCGAAGCCCAAGCCCGACCCAGGCCCGTAACACCTAGACCGGGCCCTGCCCGGGCCCGGGCATCCAAAAGTGAGCCTGGCCGAGGCCCGGCCCGGGCCCGTCGTCCCAAGCCCAGGCCCAGGCCCGGGCCCGGCAATTTATTTTTGGCCTAGGGAGGTTCCGCGCGTGTGTGACCAGGCCCGGTACTCGACGCTGAAAAATTTTTTAATTATATTTGATTCAGTGTTTTGGTAGCGGGTGATCAGACGTATCATCTAGTCTGTACAAGCACGTCGTGAATTGAAAGAAAAAAAAATACAAGTTTAGAAGTGCACGTAGTTTATCTTTCACCGTCGGCAGTTCATGCCACATCGGCGTAATAATCGCTCGTACTCTTACGCGAGAGACACCAACACCTTTGATGACCAGACTCTTGGCAATTCCACGTGGTTGTCTCGGCCACAAGTTGGTATTGCTGAAAATTTTTTATCCGCATTTGAATCCACGCGTATGTACGTGCGTTGAAATATTTCACCTGCAGTGGTTGTTAAGGGGTGGTGTTTCTCTAGCACGCGAGTTTGATTCCCGGCCACGGCAGCCGCATTTCGATTGGTGCGACATCTAAAACACACGTGTACATAAACATAGGTACACAGCTTTAGGTTGTCTGAATTAATTCCTTCCCCACTAGGGGAAGGAATTCCTTGTAATCGTAATTGTTTGTAATCACAAGTCCTTGTAATCGTATCTTTGGTATGTTATACACCAAAATATGAGATCTCTATGCAGTACATGTAATGTCATTAAAATTGCAGTATAGCGACCATCAGACCTAGCACAACACGTTTTTAAAAGAATGCGTACAGCTAACATCAAGACGCGCGCAAAAATAAACTAAGAATATTCATTTTTATGCTCTTTTGTACACTTCACGTCGGACCTAATAACGGCTGTGCCTATGAATTCAAGCCCAAGCCCGGCCCGGGCCTACGGCGTCCAGCCCGAGCCAGGCCCAGGCCCGCCGATAATCCACTTCGGGCGGCCCGGCCCGGCCCGCGGGACGGGTCTGGCCCGGGCTTTTGGGCCGGCCCGGGCTAGTGCAGTGCTCTAAGAGAAAGCTATATTGTGAGCAAATTCCCAAGTTGTCTGATGCGGGTAGAGCAGATAATTTTGGCTGAAGTAGTTTGTGACTCCCTATTCTAAGTACTGGACGCGTTTGTTGAGTACGTACTGAAAGAATTTAGGATTTAGAAAAAAACTCGAAAAAGTTTTGCAGGGTCTCTTTAAGGTTCTCACCTTTAAGTACATTTGGGTTAATGAGGGATTTAAACGCAGGATGCCGCCGCAGCAGTCAAGTGCACCAACCACTGCGCAACCCAGCAGCCTGCCTGAAGGGAACCAGAATGAACCCTGTGCGTGCCACGTGACAGGAGAACGTGACGGCACGGGAGTAGAAGAGGTGGAGGAGAACTCTGACTGCGGGAAAGCTCCAGGATGAAGTGCGGTCTGTGGGAATGATTCCCGCCAAAGACAACTAAACAAAAGCGAATACAAAGGCGCGAACACGATGTAGCAGTAGAAAAGTCGGTGGCTTTCGCCTTCCACTCACCTGAGCGGACTTAATTGCCCAGGTATTTCCGCCATACGAGAAATGTAGGCTCCGAGTTGTTCGCTTGAATTCTTTTGCCTGAATTAATTACCTCCTTTTTTTTCATTGGGAACTGCGTTAATGAACGTCAGCGAGTGATCTGTGCCGGTATTAGTCACTGACGCGGAGAATTTAAACAGAGTTATCGGTCCCAGCTAGTCTTCACATGTTCAGCCGTCGGTTTTGGAAGACAGACTAATACATGGTCCCGAAGGATATCTATTTTTGTGGCTGCATCAACAGCTTCCAATGTCACCGCGGAGATGCGTCGAACATGGCACCGCCCTTCGTTATTGTTCTCGCCACATATTGACGTCCTCCGTATTGTCGGCGCACCCGGGATATAAATTCCAGCAAAAAGTAAAAGTGCTCTCTTCTGTGCCCCCATGTTGGGCTCTCAATAGGCAACGAAAGCATCTAGTAATAGTAGCACAGTTTCCGTCGTCTGGAGAAAAGTATTACGAGAATCTGATTTCCTGTGTTCGAGGTGTGAACCTTTTCTCCCCAATCGCCAGCATAGGCAACGTGATATCCGCTCGTAATGCCTCTGCTGTTCGCACTGCTCCCACAAGCTTCTCATAGACAGCGGTGGTGCAATGACTGTTATTCAGGTAAAAATAAACGGAATGGAGCTCTCGCGCATTGCCGTAATCGCTACGGATCGATAAGTAGCCCATAGGGGGCATGAAGCAAACAGGGAAAAAAGAAAGGCTTGGGAAATCTCGTAGAGGCGGATATGGACACTAATGGAATGAAGAGATAAATTAGAAGAGCAAGACAGCCTCGCTAGCTGGGCCGAACGACCTCAGACACCGATGCCAGGCGAGGTTTGTATGGAAGAGAAGACGCGCACCCCGTCCAAGCTGGGAGAAAATCCAAAGTTGGCACCTAACAAGGCCCGACCACTAAGGGGAACGCAGGTGACAGGGTCCACGGAATGCAATTCGGAAAGAACAGCTCGCACAATAGCGAGGAACAAAAGTGCGTTTACCGGCTCTAATTCAGCCCCCCACAAAGCCTGGAGAGGCCGAGGGCATTGCCGGTGGCCGCTTAGGGCTGATCCTTTCAGTGTATCGTGCATATCAAAGCGAAGCTTTGGTGTTCTCGCTGATGCCGCTGTACAGGCCAATACGCCCCGCAGGAAAGCCAGCTTTCCCTGACGCCGATTATAAATGATCGCGGGTGAAGGAAAAGAAAACAAACACTTCCCGTAGCCGCAACCGAAACTGGATCCCTCGCGTTATGAATCTGGCGTCTGTGCGATCGCTCCGTTTCAACATTGTCGAAGCGAACGCCAAGCAGCACGTGCCGATTCACGCCGTACACCCCAAACTCCAAGCGTTAGGCCTACGGAGGGACCGTCCAACGATTGCTGTGGCTATTATAGAAAAGTAGTGCCTACCTCCAGAGTAGCACATAGCCGCTGTGTGGGATTGGCCAACCAGACAATCCGCCGCAAGAAAGCTTCGCCTTCAACCACTGTCGGCGTTACACGGAGGGGTGCGTGATTTTTAAATGTATTTCTCTTACTTCGGCGCCATTTTTAATGAAATATCCTAATCACCGGTTCATACATATAAGTGGGTTAGAAAGTATCCGCCACGTTATTTCAGTATTTTTGGGCATGTGCAACGATTTTTTGCTGTCAATTTTTGTGCTCCAGCCATTTCTGTCTGGTCGTGGAGAGTCCACCATGCTAACGATTTCAAGGTTTTGTACTGCGGTAAAAAATTAAGGGCTGTTCATATGTAAGCCTCCGCTTTCGAACATGGTGTTTGCGTAACCAACGCGCGGGTCGTGAGCAAGACATCTCCCTCAGCCCGTTTTTATTAAAAGCTAATGAAACGTCGGAATGTGTCCCTAGCTTTACGTCTCGATCCATGTTGTCTTTGTCTGAATTTGCTTTTTTGAGTCGAACGATATTACCATGGTTGTTCGCATGATTATACTTTCCATATCCACGTAGGTATGTTGACTGGAGTTCTCTGTTACTTACTAACGTAAAAACGCCCAACAACATTTTCACGAGGCACAAGCAAACTCGCCTAAATTTCGGTCTAGAAATTGCAACGCGAAATTTCCTTGATTTCATTTTTCGGCTTACAAGTTTTTTTTTTTTTTTTTAATCCAGCCTCCACCAGCAGCAGTGTGCAGCAATGAATGGAGCCTTCAGTACAGCGACAGCGACAGTTCCAAAAACTAAACCGAATCACTTGGGCCCGGTAGGGCTGCTTACGCCTTTGCTCATGTCGGCGAAAAGGAGATGGGGAGGTAAGAGACGCGCGCTTAGAGGCTGCGCGCGTAGATCAAGCATCGCCGCCCCCCCCCCCCCCCCCCCTTCTCTTTGTGGCAGCCGCAGTAATAGCTTTCTGGGAAGCACGGCTCCCACTCAAGGCGCTTCAAAAGGACGCGCCCAATTATGACAACAAAGCACCGTTGTCGCGGAGTCGCATGGCTCCGGGGCCAGCGGGTTACGCTTGCTGGGCGTAAACCCGGCGGCTACATTTGTAAGTGCCACGACGTGTAATGGCCGCACGAAGCGTGAGAAACTTGCTTCTCAGATGTTTACGCATTTTCGTGTGTCCGCTACATCGAGGGGAAGAGAGGAGGGGGTGGGGGAAACGACCGGCGGGGATTCGACGGGGCACGTTTGGCTCGACCATTGGTTGATTCGAGAGGTCGCCTTACCAATCGAATGTGCTGCACGAGGAATTAAGCTCCACGCTAGAAAGCCAGCGGCTGACTTAACTGGGGCTTGATACCAGTGAGCCTCCGTGGTGAGAGCACCTAAACCTTTGCCGCCTAGGTCGTCACTAAGGGTCGATCGCTATGGTTGGACACCACCTAGGGCGAAACCGAGTTCGTGGATCGCTAAGGCAGCGTTTTCTCACCCCTTTTGTAAATACGTCTGTGTACCTAATTTTAAATACAAATTTTGCTTGTCATCATCTCTTATTCCCGTCATCGTCTTCTGACCTCTTCTGCTTCATCGACGAAACCGCCAAATTTTTCAAGCGAAGGGTCCCTTCGCCACCACAACGAACCTGCAAACCTAACAATAAGGTTTCACTGGCGCTTCAGCTGCCAGATAGCCCAGTGCTATTAAGCCGCAAAGGAGTCAAGTTGAAGCATGTACAGTCTTTGTTAAAATTCTGTGGGCCAAGCCGGGAACGCACAAGCTACAAAAAATTCAATGTACAAGGTTAGTCACCAAGCCAGGCTGAAACTTTTTATGCAGGAAAGGTGGAAAAAACAAATACTTTCTTTCTTACTGCGTTAAAATGTTTTTGTCACATTTTAAGGTAAAGCTGATTCTTTGAATTCTTTGTGGTCGTGAAGGCTTAGGATTGGCCCACAGAATTTTGACAAAGGGTGTACGTTGCACCATGCGAAAGGCACGTGTGCGACAGACGACCAGGGGCGGTATTCTTGTAACTGTCCCTTTTGCGCCCTTTTCTCGGCGCGTACTTCCGGTTAAGCAGTGAGCGTTGGCAGTAAGTTTGTTGCGCTTGCGTTACGTCACTTCCGGTTGTTTGCTTTTAGCCAATCAAGGCTTGCCAAAAGGGACACTTTTGAAAGGGTCGCAAAAGGGACAAAACTCGAGAATACCGCCCCTGTTCTGCCAATTATCTTGTAAAAAATGCTCATTAGCAAAGCAGACCTACACCGTGTCATCATTGCAGGTTTCACTACACCACACAAAACCTCATCAGAACAAAAAAATTGGTGGAACAGATGAGTGAGAGGCCATTTTCTGAACATCTGTGCTATTCGCAGCGTCATTGGGGGAATATTTGCGGAAACGCAATTGCACGCAAGTCGAAGGAGCCACCGCGCTGCGTTTCCGTGAGCGCTGGGCAGTAAAAATAATAAAAGGCTACAAAAGAGCCGAGAATGCAAAGGAAAAGTAGACGGTGGCCTTCGCAAAGCGCTTTCATTACATGGCGTGTTAGGGCGTGTAGCAGTAAACCCCGCACAAACAGGTTCGATATTGCGAAGTAGATGACAGCATTTTTTTACTCGCGACATCTATTCCACTGGAGGGAGTTTTTACAAACATTTATACTCACTTTTATTAGTTATACTACTGTCGTTGAACTGTGTTATTGGCTGGGTATGATACGGTGTTGCATTCTTTTTTTTGCATACGGGCTAAATGAGCTGGCGATAACTCGTCCCGCTAGCCAGGATTTACAGCCCGGAGCCATACATCGAAGAGTTGTGTTCTGTGCTTCTGAATTTATTTCTTCTTCTTTACTCATTAAAGCAGGTGAACCCTCGCACAAAGTTCATATAAATTTCTTAACGTCTTAAAGGTGATTTTCTTATTGAGAGAATAAACAATGATTATTTCGCCTGGGTGGCCTGTCTTCGGTCAAAATACGGTCAATGCTACTCAACATGTTGCTGTAGGAGAATACAATTTTAGCCACTGAGACTTACTAATTGCGTAATAAAGGCACGGGTCCGTTTGTGTATGGGTACCTTTGTTAGTTAATACAAATTTGGCGTTAAACTCACCAAATTACACGTCTATACTGTCATGAAGCCAAGGACGACGCAGTTGTCTTGAAGGAGAAACAAGTTTATTGGAGCGAACTTGTGCTCCCCTAACAACTCAAAAGAATACAGAGGCGGCGAAGCAGCGGTCAACAAAGTGACTTGCGTCGGCGGGCGTCGCAGAATCGAATGCCGCGGCGTCTGCTGTGCAGGCTTTTATCTTTCGGCGCGAGAGTTTCTGGAACCATCGATTCACATCCAGAACATTGTAGATTACAGAAGATTATTCTGGGCTAGCGGCGTTAGGGCGAAACACTCTGCTTATCTGAATGAGATAGCCCGTGCGGCATAAAAATCAAGAATGGAACACAGATAACAGATCCGGGCGCGGCCGGGCATTAAAAACAAACAATAAATAAGCAAACCCGTATATGGTTCGCGGCATTACGCCCCCTCTAAGAGTGCATCGACCCGATGCTAAAATAAAACGACAGTCCGAACAAATAGCATCAACAAAACAACAACAAAAAAGTTCGTCATCTTGCGAAGTACGGTTTGAGGCGAACCACGTGGACGACTTCGGGTCGCGTGCGTCGTCGTGATGTGCCGGAATCACCACTGGGGATCACTTCGTAGGTTAATTGGCCAACACATCGTAGAATCTGGTATGGTCCGAAATACCGTCGCAGAAGCTTTTCACTGAGTCCACGTCGTCGAATGCGAGTCCAAACCCACACACGATCCCCTGGTTGGTACTTGGCGTCTCAGCGTCGGAGGTTGTAGCGGCCGGCATCCACCAGCTGCTGGTCCGTTATACGAACTCGAGCGAGCTGGCGGGCCTCCTCCGCACGTTGAAGGTATCCTTGGACGTCGGCGTTGAGGTCGTCGTCTTCTACATGCGGAAGCATGGCGTCGAGCATCGTAGTCGGCCGTTTTCCGTAGACAAGCTCGAGCATCGTAGTCGGCCGTCTTCCGTAGACAAGCTCGAACGGTGTCATCTGCGTAGTTTCCTGCGTCGCTGTATTGTACGCAAACGTGACATACGGGAGGACTTCGCCCCAAGTCTTATGTTCAACGTCGACGTACATGGACAGCATATCCGCAATCGTCTTGTTCAGACGTTCCGTTAGTCCGTTGGTTTGGGGGTGGTACGCCGTCGTTCTTCGGTGATCCGTGTTGCTGTAGCGTAAGATTCCTTGCATCAGCTCCGCGGTAAAGGCCGTTCCGCGGTCCGTAATTAGGACTTCAGGGGCTCCATGTCGCAGCACAACTTGGCTTATGAAGAACTTGGCGACTTCTTGTGCAGTCCCCCTCGGAAATGCGGCGGTCTCTGCGTAGCGCGTCATGTAGTCTGTCGCTACGACAATCCACTTGTTATCGTGACGTAGGGAACGGGCCTAGAAGGTCCATTCCAATCTGATTGATTCTGGGGTTTAACGCGCCGACGCAACGCAGGCGATGAGGCGCGCCGTAGTGGAGGGCTCCGGATTAATTTCGACCACCTGGGGATCTTTATCGTGCGCCGAAATCTCGAACACACGGGCGTTTTTGCTTTTCGCCTCCATCAGAAAAGCGGCCGCCGCGGCCGGGAATCGAACCCGCGACCTCGTGCTCAGCAGCGCAACGCCTTAGCCACTGAGCCACCGCGGCGGGTTCCATTCCAATCTGTTGAAAGGGCCTTGACGGGACGGCGATCGGTTGCAGAAATCCGGCGGGTCTCGTCGGTGGCGTTTTTCGTCGCTGGCAGTCACGGCAGCTCCGGACGTAGTGGGTAACGTCGGATGCAAGGCGGGGCCAGTAGTACTTCGCCTTGGTTTTCCCAATTGTGCGAGCTGTGCCGAGGTGTCTGGAAGACGGGTCGTCGTGGCACGCTTCCAAAATTTCGTCACGAAGATCTGCCGGGATCACAAGAAGATAATTTGCACTCGTTCCGGGGCTGAAATTCTTCACGAGGACGGAGTTTTTCAGGCTGAATGCAGGTAAGTTGCGTTTGAAGGCCCTGGGCACGGCGACGTTGTATCCTTGGAGGTAGTCGATCATGACGCGTAGATCGGGGTCGGCACGCTGCTGGGCGGCTAGGTCGCTCTCCGTAACAACCCCGAAGAACGCGCTGTCTTCATCGGAGTCTTGTGGTGGTGGGTCGACAGGGGCGCGGGACAAGCAGTCGGCGTCGGAGTGTTTCCTGCCGGATTTGTAGACGATTGTAACGTCGAACTCTTGCAGGCGCAAACTCCACCGCCAAAGACGGCCAGAGGGGTCCATCAACTTGGCGAGCCAACACAGCGCATGGTGGTCTGTCACAACCTTGAACGGTCTGCCATACACGTATGGGCGAAATTTTGAAACACTCTGCTTATCTGAATGAGATAGCCCGTGCGGCATAAAAATAAAAAATGGAACACGCGCTTCGCATGGGACACAGATAACAGATCCGGGCACGGCCGGGCATTAAAAACAAACAATAAATAAACAAACCCGTATATGGTTCGCGGCATTATCAAGGTAAGCCATCCCGAGGGTTCATTCATCAAACATTCTTAAACAAGTGCCAAACTACAATTACTTGTGTTTTAGGTTATGTTCGTGGGTGACTCCGTGATTTCTAATGGCCTTGTAGTGGCCGTGCGTTTGCAAAAACGTGGCGTTGGACAACAAATCGACACTCGCAAGCACTTTATAAGGCCCCTGGCAATAGGCGCCAACTTGTCGCCTTGGGCCAGAACTGGCGTTTATTAGGAATGCTAGCCATGTATAGAGTGCGCGGTCTTTCATCTCAGATTTAAAATAGGGCCCCGGCTTGGCCTGGGATCTCTCTGACGTGCTCTTCAACGGGACAAAAAATGTAGGGGAAAATAGGCAGCTTTAATTATTCATTTATATTGTAACAAACACGGCATCGTCGATCTCCAAAAAAGCAGACGGATATGAGAAACGTATGATTGTTCAGTTAAAAACGTCTTTCAGCCTTCAGTATCCCATTAAAAGGGCACAAGTTCGCCTAGCAAACATTTAAAGAAATGAGGATGCCTTGCTACCTCAGTGGGTAGGCTTTGATGCATTTTCATGCCGCAGCAGCTCCCTACTGCATGCATGTTACACCGCCCTTCACATCCCGTCGCATGTTATTTCCCGCCTCTCGGGCACCCTTTTGATTTGTCTGTTTCATTGATCTAGGCTTGAGCCTGGCGTCCATTCGGGCCATTTTGAAAATCCTGAAATAAGAGAAAATGGAGTGGAATCTTTTAGGGGCGAAGCTCCTCTTGCTCGGGTCCTGTCCCGTCCCTCGTTGCTGCTGTATCCGGCACATTAATGATGATTGTGGCCGAATCGTCCTAGGGATTCGCCAACCAAAGATTGGCCGAAGAGGTCAAAACGTTCAACGCGTTCGTTGCTACCCAAAACAAGGAGGAGAGGAAGAAGAGGTTGTCGTTCGTCGCCTGCGAGCTCAAGACACGTGCCGGGGGTCCGCGACACAAGACGGTCTGCAGAAGGCGACGGCCAAGGTGGCTATAATGTCACACACCGAATTCGCAAACTTACCCATGGAGATTCTCATCGTCCCAAACCAGCCTTACATAACCACCACAAATATCTACGTCGTCGACGGGCTTGTCAACGGAGCGGTGGTGAGCTTGACGTGTCGAGTCTTTATATGATGTGCGGGCGAATGTTTCACGGTTTTATCGATAAGCATTTTAGCTTTGCCCTTCTCATCATCATTCACTTCGTGAAGATGGCGGGATTTTTTAATCCACTGAGGCTACGCGGATGAGGCAAGGTTATGGAGAGCTCGTAGTCTCGAGTCATCTTTTGTATTTCTGTTTTTAATGCGTAGTATTCTTTGCCGAATTCCCGCACAGCCAGGACCATGCAACGCCCTGCATTTCCACAAAAATGCAGATATCGCGGAAAGCTCCACCTGTAATCGTTATTATAGCGTAAATTTTGGTCGAACGAAATTTAAAAAAAACTAAAAAAATAAGAAAAATATAAAAATTACGGGAAATGGCGAACCATGTAACGCCCTGCATTTCTACAATAATGCAGATTTCTCAGAAGTCCCACCTCTAATTTCCACAATAGCGTAAATTTTAAAAACTAAAAAAATCAGAAGAATATAAAAATATTACGGAAAATGGTGAATCGCGTCTCCCCCGGCAGTTCCCCATAATGAAAATTTCGCAAACGTTCCACCTGCAATCGTTATAATAGAGTAAATGGTTGGACAGGATTAAAAAACAAAAAAATTGGCTGCAAAAAGTCACACTCAAGACAAGTGGCGTGAGAATGTTACAGATTAGTAGACAATCCTCTGACTTTCTGCAGAATTTTTATACCATCCAGGGCATGAGTGTGCGACTGTGGGCTCTATCTCACCAAAAACGTTTAAACCAACCCAAAGAGTGAATATTACGCGCAGCGATCTTCTGAATATCCGATTATTATGCAATCCACCGTAGTGGATGGCTCCGGATTAATTTTGACCACCTGGGGTTCTTTAACGCACGCCGCAATCTCGTACACACGGGCCTTTTTGCTTCTCGCCTCCATCAGAAAAGCGGCCGCCGCAAGCGGGAGTCGAACCCGCGGCCTCGTGCTCAGCAGCGCAACGCCCTAGCCACTGAGCCACTGCGGCGGGTGATCGGTTCTGAGTAATTGTTTTCTGAGTAATCGTGTTTAAGACCTGCGGATTTTCATGGTTTTCGAAGGACTTCCGACATGTACAGGTGGAGAGGCCATAGAGTTCCAGTCAAGGTAAAGTAAACAGAGCTTTCATCTTCTCCTCAGTTCTTGTCCTCGAAAGCCGGAAATGGGATGATTCATTCATTCATTCATTCCTGCATTACGTTGCTACGGTAACGGCTACATCTGCATCGTTGGCTTTTGCGTCTGTCGTGCTCTTCTCGGAAATGGGCACGGCAACGGTCCGCAGTCACCAACACGGGTCGGATGTGGTTGAGTAGCTTCCCTGGAGCTCCTTGGGAGTTGTTTAACTGAGCGCAACGCTTAGGGAAGCAGGTGGTATTCGGTGCGAATACATTTGTATTCACGTTCATTCTTCTTCCTCCTCCTCCTTCCATACCACGCGGTAGTATGATCTGCCTGGAATGCTCGCACAAACAGGCTTGAACGTATGACCCGTGTACGTCGCTTGCCGGACTTCCAGCTCCACCATGTTAGTGAAGACGTTTGCTTCTGTATAGAAATTTACGACAGCGAGTTTGCGCGATTGTGTCTGCAGTAAGCGTGAAATTAGCCGTAAATACTACGATGAGCCACGAAGTTCACTCGGAACCGTGTGTGGGCCGCTTGCAAGCACGGAGGCCCCTACAAATGACGGGGGAGCCGCGTCATGGACATCCTGTGAACTAGTCTTGGCATTGTAGTGGTGAGCGCAGTCGCTGATGGAACATATATAGTGTATTCAGCTAAGGGGGGGGGGGGGGGGGGTAACGTAGCGAGGGAGGGCGTGTTCAACACGACCGTGCATCACCGCTTCGATGGCGGCTTGGTGGGCTCCGCTCTTGCTGCTCCTTGAAGCCCAGCCACCGCGTCTTTGGTGGCCGGAGGCAATCGCATAGACAGGGATATTCTGTTTGCGAAGAACACTGGTTAACTAATGGTGAAAATACGGAAAAGCAGCACAGGCGAGTGGACGACGTCGTTATTCAGGGGACGTGAACATGTGTCGGACGACAAAGCAATTCAGCGTGTCTGTGAACTTCACGACTCTGCAAACAGCTAAGTGACAACCTGAGCATATGGTTGTACAGAAAAATTTGTATGCGAAGGCTAGAGGACGAAACTCTCCGTTCAGACACCGTCATTCACCGTCCTTCCATAGTCGCCTTGTACTAATTCCAATTCCCGGGGCATCTATTTTCTTCCCGAGTCCTCTGTTTAAAGAATTTCTTTGGTGGCAAATTGAAAAAGGCGCGAAATTTCACAATTTCTTTGGCGACAAACAGTACAACAATGTCACTATTGCAGCGCAGCTGCCCATACCTGGCCATTTGGAGGCATTTCTTTTTTGATAACTCGGCTTTTTCGTATCAGTAATAAATTCTTGTTTTCTCAGCCAACGAACTGTACTTCTTTTTCTTCTAGATGGCTTTCATATCTTTCAATGTAAATGAATTACAACAAGGCGCAATAAATCGGGAATATGACAGTGAGTGGACTTGTAGTTCAGTGAGTGAAACACCAGCGTTGTCCGTGGCGTTGACCATCAGCGAGAAAACTCGTGTCGCCTCAATGCGGCGTCCACTGGATCTTCCGGGATCGTAGTTCGCTGCCAAACAGACGCAGTTTAAGCAAGAGTGGAAAATTTTGAACACCCGATGGCCGCGCAGAGGGGTACGATGACCTTAGCGGTATGCTGAAATACAGCGTAGCACGTGCTTGCTCCTGATACACGTGTGATGGATGAATGGATGGATGGATGGATGGATGGATGGATGGACGGACGGACGTACGGGCGGACGGACGGACGGATGGATGGATGGATGGATGGATAGATGGATGGATGGATGGATGGATGGATGGACGGACGGACGGACGGACGGACGGACGGACGGACGGACGGACGGACGGACGGATGGATGGATGGATGGATGGATGGATGGATGGATGGATGGATGGATGGATGGATGGACGGACAGATGGACGGACAGACGGACGGACGGATGGATGGATGGACGGACGGATGGATGGATGGATGGATGGATGGACGGATGGATGGATGGATGGATGGATGGATGGATGGATGGATGGATGGACGGACGGACGGACGGACGGACGGATGGATGGATGGATGGATGGATGGATGGATGGATGGATGGATGGATGGATGGATGGATGGATGGATGGATGGATGGATGGAAAACTTTATTTGGTCCTGCAAGTAGTGATCATTAGCCACTAAGCGGGGCACTCCCACGTCGTGACCGGATGGCCAAGCCTCACAGCCACGTCGTGAGCCTGGTGGACAGCCCAGAATTGATCGTCCAGGTCCGGACTGCGAAGTGCAGCCTCCCACCTGGGCGGGCCCCTGATAGCCGTGTCTTCAATTAGCTTGCAAGACCAGAGCATGTGTTCTAGTGTGGCTAAATCACCTCAGTCCATGCAATAAGGCTCCGTATACGTCTCAGGATAAAACATGTTGAGCCTCCGCGTGCAAGGATAGGTGCCAGTCTGCAGTGAGCGTAATGTAAGTGCCTGAGCCCTGTTTAGTTTAGGATGCGGCAAACCGTAAATCCTGCGGTTAAGAAGATAGTACTTCGTTACCTCATTGTATGCGGAAGGGGGGTCTCTGTTCTCAGGGAGTGCCGTCACGCCGTGGCGCGGGGCAGAGCGGAGGGTAAGATCTCGCGCTGCTTGATGAGCAGACTCGTTGTGATTCGGAGGGGCTCCTTCAATCACCCCAAGGTGAGCAGAAAACAACATTAGTGCTGAAAGATCTCATAGGTCTGCGTAATTCTGAAAGCAACGTTAGCCACCGAGCCCTTCTCGAAAGCCCTAACGTCCGACTTTGAGTCGCTATACGCAAAAGGCCTGCTCCTGTCAACCAGGGCGAGCGCAATAGCTGCCTGCTCGGTGACCTCCGGTCTATCAGACCGAACAGAAGCAGCGTTGGCGACCGTACCCTCATTATCCACGACAACCACGTTCAACGCCTTCCTCTCTACGAAGCTAACCCTCTGATTCTCATCGCGAATGAGTCTCAGCAGGCAAGCCCCCCTGGCCTTTCTTCTACCCACATTTCACTCCGTATGCATGTTCCTGGGAATAGCCTTCACTTGCTACCGCTGACGGGCCTTTAGGGGTATAGCGACGTGAAGCAGTGAAATTATCACCCGAGGAACACCTAACTCCCTCGGAATATGCAGACTCGAGCTAGTCGTAGAGAGACGCCCCATCTGGGCCCTCTTATGAGTTTCAGCTATCTCATCCAAGGTATTATGTATGCCCAGCTGGAGAAGCCGCTCGTTGCTGGTGCACATCGGCACTCCCAACACCTTCTCGGTGATATTCCTTATCTGCGTGTCAAGCTTCTCCTTCTCTGAAGGCTTCCACTTGTGTATGGCCGCCACATAGGTAAAGTGTCACAACACAAAGGCTTGCATAAGCCGAATTCGACTATCTTCCTTTTAACCCCTTCTACCTATTGGACACCCTCTTCACTAGGCGAACCGCATTCTCTGTCTTGACAATAATTTTCGCAATCGTCAGCGTGTAGGCACCATTGGCGCTCCCATACATATGTGCCCGGTGCCCTACAGAGTCTCCCTCATCACAGCGTACGATAAAACTATCATGTTCCGAGCTTAAAGGCGACGCTTAAGCGTCCTCCAATCTTCGTAAAAAAATCTCCGGCGAAAATTTCCTTCACACTTTCCGTTTAAACGCTCATTTTCTTCGCGCACGTTTTGAGTAGAGTTACGGAGAAAGCAAACACGTCTGTTGGGCACAATTTATTTTCAGAACAGCACACTCGCTGATGAAGATATTTTTCAGCTTTAGGAACATATTGAACAAACGGCAAGGGGACACTTGGTGTTTGTTTCGCCTTCGTAGCGGTCACTGGATGCACTGCATGCTTACAATGTGACGGGGATTTGAACAAAGGGAAATTTAGAGCAGAAATTACATGTTTCATACCAACAATGACACAAGAAACTCGCGTACCGAGCAACGTGGCAAATCAGGTGAGCTTCGATTTGCCCTTGTAGCTCCTCCCATTAATATTTCTTGGTCGCTTAACCTACCGTGGCAAACCATTTGGATAGTAATTAGTGTTGTCTTGGCATGTCATTATAAGAAATAGCAGAAAAAGACGTGACTCTACGCACTGTGGATAACTTACACTTCACTCCATGCATGTTTGCTGCGCAGTACAAGATAACAGCACACTTTAGTTGAGTCAAAAGCTGGCTTGGAACGCACGAACTGCAGATCACACTTTAGCGCTATACAATGAGGCGATGAGCATAGGACAATACCAGCACACTTAGACACACTTTGTACAAAGCTGCAGGGTGGAGGCTGGTCAAAAAGCGAAGACAACGCACCATCAAATCGTACAGGTCATGGTCATATGGCAGTCCCAACTGGCCGAAGCTATGAACAGCATGGCCGTATTACCACGAATGGTTTGATCGGAAGCGTCCACCTTATTCTGTGACATGACGCGAACATGCGAACTGGCCAGGTTCGGAGTGAAATGTTCCGTTTTTTGTTTCTACAATGTTTTTTTCAGATATTCACATCGGGGGTCGGCCTTCTTCAAGGAATCGTCGCCGTAACCACGTTAGAGCACTTCTACATACGCCGCAACATTCATCATGAGTGCCACTGGAAGTACTTTTGTGCGTGAATAAGCACCGATACGTTCCAGCCTGCCCCCACCACCATCTGCCACTCTTCCGCCACACCAACGACATGTGCGAGATGACTGAAGCCTTATCAACACTAGTAGTGTCCGAAGTCTTTTCAGATCACCTTGCCAACTTCTGGCATGTCCTCTTCGAGACATCATGCTACCAGGACTGGGACAACACGTGCCGCAACTTCCCCCTCAATTCGGTCACGTCCGGACCCCACTAACACACACTCACACATGTTGCTCACACGGAGTCTCCTTCCTGCCAAACTGAGGTCCTGTTGAAGTTATTAGGACCCAGCTCTCGCACGTACTTTCAAGCTACGCTGGAGGTGGACAAGAGCCGTCTTATAATGTTCTACCATTCAGCGATTCACGAAACGGCACGCTTTGAGTGTTCGTTAGCGGATCGCCACGCCAGTGTCTTGTTTGGTGAGGGGTTTAGAGAAAGTCCTCGATGGTTGTGTCTCTGCAGCGGTGTTGGTGTTGCACACTCTTCTTTTTGGCCGCTCCCTTCACGCCGGCTGCGTGGACATGTTGAACGCCGCGTGCATGGAGCGGCGGGCAGGGCGAGTGTCACAAGGCGAGAGGGTCACCCGGTAGCGACGGCATCGAGGACGGGACGGCGACTGTTGAGGTCGCGTACGACGTGAACGTGTACGTGGATCCTAGACGCGTCGTGCCGTTCCTGGACGATGACCGGTTGGCCGCCGTGGCTGATTTGACGCGGCAGCGCGGTGTGAGACAGGTGCGGTGGCAACAGCGCACCATGCGACGCCTGAACTTGCTTGACATGAAGCAGTACACAATGGGATTCAAGCAGCTGTGGACGAATGGCAGCAGGTAGAAGAGGACACGCACAGCGTAGATGCCGTGGTTGAAGACGTTCAGGCAGCACTTGACGACGATCTCCATAATCAGGCGGGGACCCCAGCAGAGGAGAAACAAGACTACGACCAGGATGAGCATCTTGATGACCTGTAAGCAGACAATGGGGATTGAGGCCATTTAGACGTCATCAAAAAGCCGTCGTTTACCATCGTATAGACGAATCAAGAATGCATCGTAATATGCAGAGTCACGCTAAGCCTGGTACTTTAGATTGCGTTAAAACCGCTGGTAAAACAGCCATCGCGTCCGTAAACTGAACTGGACCCCGTACCTCGTACTACACGTGTAGTGTGATTTATCTGCTTGTTCAAGCATGCCAAAAAATGCCACACAAAGCCCTTGTGACTCCCCATAATGGCAGAGTTCGCCTTTTGTTTACCCGGTACTTTGTTGGAGAAGTCCGCATTTTCGGCTGCTCAAAATCTTTTTCGGGAACATGCATTAAGAAGCAAAGACATTCACGGTGGCTTCGTGAAGTTATAGCGTTGTAACTAAGGCGCGACGTCGAGGGTCGTTGGCTAAGTTGGTGCGCGATCATAGGATGTTGCGAGTCCATTTTTCATGGTTCAAATGGATATTTTCCCCATGTTGGAGGGAGAACCGCGACTTAAAAAGAGATTTTGACAGTGTATAAAGGTCATCAGGGGGTCCTACTTATGCTGTGGCCATCCATGCGGCAGGTTTAACGTCCCATGTGAGCTACGCCGTGTTAAAACCTAATTTGAATGTGAACGTAAAAGAACAGTATCCGTCATCCCGTTCTAAGGTACGAAACCATAACAACGAATGTAAATACCTGCTGTCGGGCTTTTTTCACGTCCCGGATGTCTGAATTGGCGTGGCCTCGAAGAATGAGCCTGCAGTTCGGCTGTTGAGGAGCCGGGCTGGGTAGGGAACCTAGCCTCGGAACCGTGGGTGCCTGGCACTGGTAGCTGTAAAGGGCAATAATTATCAAAAAAATTGGTTCATTTTTTTCTGAAGAAGAATTGCCATGAAAATGTAACATGAAAACCAAGGGTGGCTTTATTCATACTGGCAGACAAGAGCACAGCGTTTGAGTACGTTTTGTTGTTAGGAGTTGCATGCGCATGAAACAATAGACCATCGTGGTAGACCATGACGTTCAAGAGAAACAAACGCATGTCCTCACACTTCACGCCCAATCCTGCTCCCAATTAATCTTGATAACTATGCTTCGACCATATTCTTCGTCAGAACTCCATAACGCTGCAAGGTGCAAGCTTACACCATTTATTGATTTTGCAGTGGAAGAACTGGGTCCGCTGTTCGCTCTTATTTCTATAATCGGTCACGAAATGCTGTGGCTCAGCGCTAGCTCGCAGCAGGGTCGTCGACTGCTTCGTACCTGAACTTGGCGGATTGGGTGAGTTGATCCATGGTCTTTGTGCTGACCCAGAGCTCGAGGATGACCCAGGAGTAGCAGACGATCATGACCACCGACGGCAGGGCAAACAGCGTGACCAGGCGGTACCAGGACACCGACTGACCCTGCCAGTCGTGCTCGTCCTTGCACCGGTAGATGGTGACGTTCACCCGAAAATTCGTGAACGTTGTCGGCATCACGTTCTGCGCAATACAACCGAGAATAACACTCTTTCGATGGTTAGAAATCAGCGTTTCAAAAGAATCTTTAAGAATATACGATACAATGACTGCTGATAAATGCCGCCCTGCACCCGCAAACACATCCCTGTTCGATCCAGTGCTTAAGTTAGTGAGCAGAAGTTGACACGCCACTGTCTCTGCTGCATACAAATGTCATTACCTGCCCACATCAGTCCACCGGTGATGACTATGGCGATGGGAAAGATGTATGCTAGCGCAGTTGCTTTGTTGCTAAAGTTTCTTTTCATGCACGAGGTCGCGCCTTTCTATATGGGAGGTGAAAGTTGTTTTGTGACTAAGGCGAACGCGGAAACACGACATTTTTACCACTTTTTGGCCCACGTTAAGAGCCGCAGGGAAGTAAAGAATGTTTTTTTTCTGTTATCCACGCTGTTTGTTGGTTATAGCTCCTAAATGTCGGGGAGGGCATGGGAAATTAATATGCACTGTCTTTCTCCACGCACAAATTCCTGCGTTGCTGAGAATTCTGACGCTTTATACTCGGCAAACGCATTGTGAATTCTTTCAACAAATGTGGTCTGTTGTTGTAAGCACCATAAACATTGAATTTTGCGGAAAATGTCATTTCTATTATCCGCATTCTCATCCTGTTCTTTTCCACTTCCTTCCATGGTAGCGTTCTCACTCCTCCGGTGAGGCGGAAAGAGAGAGGAGGAGCCGGAGTCGCAGACGACAAAAGGGTAAGGATGCCACTAATCACTTATAACTGCCACTTATAAAGAGGAGGTTCATCATGATGGCGCTGTTGCGGCGCGACGTCAATGCGTTGTTTCACCCTGCTTCCCGTTGTATTGTAACAACGTATTGTAACAACGGAGCGCACCTTGACGACGAGCATGGGTAGGGCGACGACGAGCGAGACGAGCCACACTCCCCACATGAGACGCTTGCAGTTGCTCATCGTGCACACGGTGCGGGAGTGAATCGGGAACACGATCACCACAAACCTGCGAGAGAGAAACACCCGCAAGCGCACGACGGGGTTAGATCGGTGAAGTTTTTTGAGGCTAAAGTCCAACGACGACCGCTCGCTCGAGTTTTAGAAGATTCGAAGAACCCTCTTGGGCTAACAGCCTGAGGCAATCACATATTGGTGCCAATTTTTTAGTGAGGCGTGATGGTAAGTTTAAATTCCATTTACAGATGTTCCATTCGGCTTTTTGCACACAGTAACAGTAACACTGTCGAATGTATGTCGGGACGATATCAGGAAACGTGGTCCAGGTTTGCGCTTATGTTCTCCTTTACGATGCTTCACACCAACTAGTTACTTATAGGCATTCAGTGAAATCTTAACATCATTGCTTCCTCCTTCTACGGAAACCTCCGTTATATCCAGGGTAGCATACAGCAGACATATATTGCTGCAAAGCAATTTTAGAACTGATTCCAATGTTACACAAAAGGAAGGTACCGTCCTCCTTCGCAATATCGGCCCTCATGCGGATGCTATAATTACGTTCCTAAATGGAAATCCTACCTTCGAAATCGGAATGAAACATTGGACGAATTTTATTCCTACATGCCAAATAATAATTTGCACTACCTTCTACGGCTGCGAAAGGCCGCAGAAATTAGGCAGCTCAGCACGACTTTGTGTATTCGATTTCTTGTGCAAGTAACCGTTGTGGCCGAAAGCCATCACAGTTCTCTTTTTCTAATCTCTCCTAGTGGCATGTGTGGTCGTCTTTAGAAGAAGCTGAACTTTTTGCTAAACATTTCGCATTTGCCTGCCACTTTGTTTTCGAGCTCTCCGTATATTCCCTCTTCTCCGGAAACGGCAGCCAGGCGAATCTCGTTGCCTAGTTAATCACTTTTCATAACCGAGTTGTGTTCCTTGGTTATAAAGGCTTAGTGGAATTGCCTCCTTACAATAAATGCGATGGTTATAGCAGTTAGCACAATTATTTCCCACTGTCCTTTTCAACTTTCGCAAAATGGCCCTATGGCTGTATGAACGGCATGATAAGAGCTATGCCCGTCATTTACTGCGTTCGAATTGAATATCTAGGGGAGATTTCTCTTCGTGCAATATAAAAAATGGTATGTGCGTGCATGCTGCTAGAACCCTGGAACACACAGACAATAACAGCGCATAAAGCATCGAAAGCATGGAAACGTAACAACATCCTGTGTAGAGTCCGCACGTATCTATATGAGCCTGAAACCAAGACATTAAGAGAAGCGATGCAAGGTGCATGCACGGATCAGCATAGACGCAATCAAATGCGGTAGACTAAGATTGTAATAGCAACGGTAGATGTGAAGTATGCTCAAGGATCACTTTACCCAATTTACAATGCTGGGTGATAAAAGCTGTTAGGTTAAGCTGATTACAGCGCGTTAATTTCGGACACCGCCGAATCGACCTTTCATTCCTAATTCTGTACTTCAATACGAACATTGTAGCCCGGTAAGTTCATCTTTTTTCTCAGAGTTGGTTTTGTATTCTATTAATCCTACAACACCACTTCTAGTGCCGTTTCTTATGCGCGAGGAATTAGTGAGCTAATGAAAAAGCTGTTTTAAAGGGACCCTCTTTTCTACAACTTTTCCCTCTGCTTGCGTAGTTACGCATTGCGTAGTTGCCCTCCCGTAATCATGTGGTACGCAATTTGGTGCTTATCCCAAGCTCCGGTGTATTTTTAAAACCAAACCGAGGGCACCAAGCCCCTATTACCTACATTTTCGGAATTTAGCAATGGGCTTGGATGCTACCCTGTGTTGAGGGATGCCGTTACAAATTTTTCTGAGTATCTCCTCATTCTTTCTTATAGCGCAGGTCACATTCCTAAAACGCGTTTGCAGCCCTTGTACTTGCACCGTGATGCCGACCTCTGTGTGTCATCCTAATCGACGACTGCAGTCGTAGTAGGACGATACAATTACATCGAGCAAAAAATAATGAGGCGAACGCATTCCTAACTTTTGTTGACATAGAGCGACTAACACATTTAGTTTAGGCGGACGGCAAGAGTATGAAGGGACAGCGTCTATAATAGAGATAGTCAAAGTGTAGCTGAAGTCTGTTATAAAGACAGCGGCTTACGTTGCGCCAGTGCGGGTTCCTACCTCTCGAGCGTGACGGCGACCATGTTGAGGACGGAGGCGAATGCCGACACCGTTTCGGCGTACGCGGCCAGCTTGCACACGGTTCCGCTGGCGTCCCAGCGGACCACAAAGTAGTGGGCCACGTCCAGCGGGGCGCATATCGTGAGGAGGAGCATGTCCGACACGGCAAGGCTCACGAGGAAGACGCTGGTGACGTTCCTGGAAGATTTGTCACCAGCCATGACGGAGATCACCACCAGGTTGCCGCTGACGCCGATGGCAAACGTCACGAGGTATGTGGCCACGATGAAGAAGAAGTACTCGTTGATCACCCACGGCACAAGCATCTCCTCGGGGTACTCGAAGTACATATGGCCGGGCGGCAACATGGGCCCGGTGTCGTTCCAGGGGTACTCTCCCGCCGGAGAAGGCGTCCTCCAGCTCGCGTTGACCGCCAGTCCGTCACAGTCCGTCACAATGGCGGTGTCATTGAACGTGAAGCAGTCCTCGGTGACGGGAGGCTCCATTGTGGATGGTGGCCACGGGACGAACATTCGAGGTGGCTTCGGTTGGCGCAGAGAAGATCTAAATTATTCGGTAAAATCGGGATGGTTGTCACAGGAATACGCCGCGTTCGAGTGGGCACATGCTTTACTGACTATCCCCTATCAGACAGATTCGTTGTTGACACGCAGTTGCATTGGCAGTTGCCCATTTTTATGAAACTGCAATGCTTCATTTACGTTGTTGCTGCACTTCGCGCTAACTGTCTTCCGTTTGTTTGGCTCGCACTGAAACGCTCCACTTTGCAACTCAGAAGACACCTAACACGAAAGTTGCAAAACCTTGACGTTGAAAGACGAAGTCAGGCGTATCTTGATGAGGTTAAATTCTGATATAACCAGACATGAATTCTGCGGGTTAAGGCCGGTAGTGACGCTGCTGTGGCCACTTATCTCTAAGGGGGCGACTAGGTTCGGTTAGGGTGCTTTCTGGATGCCGCTCTGCATTAGCAGTGTTCTGTCTGAAGCATGCGCGGGCAATAATTCGATGCAGGCAAGAATGGCCGTGGAGCGTGCCGTTTTCTTTCGCTTCTCGCAAAACCAGAAACCTGCGATAAAAAGAAACGGAATACAAACATTAGTTTACTCGTCTGTCTTTTTCGTTCGTGAAGAATAGGCAGAGTGATTCCTTATGTACGGCATTCAGCAGTACGTGAGAAAGTGTTATCTTTCAGACGGCATAATATATATGTCTATCCAATTAATCCAACCGTCATGAAAACGGACGTTGAGTTTTAATAGACCCCTACTGTGTTTCTATAGAGTCAATAAAAAGTCGATTAAAACTCATCGCCTATAGACTGTGCTCGTTAGAAAGTCACCCAACTTTTTATTGCACAGACTCAACCAACATTTATTGCCTAAAGGACATCGAATTTTAATACACACTTGATAATGCTTTTCTATAGAGTGAACCAAATCTCCCATCTTAAAAACTGCGGTTAATACAAAATCAATGAATGTTTAATGCCAAAATACAATATGCCTTTTATTGCCTTTACCAGATTGAGTTTTAACAGACTCTGTATTGCCTTTCTATGGGGGTGATCGAACTCCTAATGTGTGGACTCTGGTCATTAGACAGGCAATAAACTTATTACGAACCCGCAGCAAGCACCTCATTGCCTTCATTACATTGAGTTTCACTAGACTCTGCATTGCCTTTCTATTGCCCACCCACGGAAGACTGGTAGTTTGGTCACTCACGCTAGTTTGCCCACCCACGGAAGTCTGGTCGTGACGTTGACAACATACAAATTACGCCGATCACACCTGTTATAAAGGTCATAGCACATGTGCTTGCTGATGTGTATAACCTTTCTCTGTCTACAGGCATTTTTCCTAAACGCATGCAAAATTCGAAAGTTATCTTGTTGTTCAAAGGTGGAAATAAGGACCACATGTCAAATTAAGGACCTCTCTCCATTCTTCCAATTACCCACCGCGGTGGCTGAGTGGCTAAGACGTTGCGCTGCTGGGCACGATATCGCGGGTTCGATTCCCGTCCGCGGTGGCCGCTTTTCTGATGGAGGCTAAAAGCAAAAACGCCCGTGTGTACGAGATTTCGAAACACGTTAAAGATCCCCAGGTGGTCAAAATTAATCCGGAGCCCTCCACTACGGCGCGCCTCATCGCCTGCGTTGCGTCGGCGCGTTAAACCCTACAATCAATCAATCAATCAATCAATCAATCAATCAATCAATCAATCAATCAATCAATCAATCAATCAATCAATCAATCAATCAATCAATCAATCAATCAATCAATCAATCAATCAATCAATTCTTCCAATTTCTTCAAAGGGCCTAGAAAAAATTATATACAACAGGATAGCAGATTTTTCACGTAAGCACGCATTATTACGTCCTCCCAATACGGCTTCCTTAGGGGAAGGTCAACAGCAACCGCTTTGTTAGCCCAAAAAGAAATCATACTGTAAGCTTTCGAAAAAAAAATTTTGTTTAGAGTATTCATTGACTTTTCAAAGGCTTTCGACCGCATTCATCATCAAACACTGCTAAAAAATTCAGTTATATGGCATTCGCGGCTTCCCACTGCAACTGTTAAATTCCTATTTAGGACACTGTCAACAATGTGTAGCAATAAAAAGTTATTTTTCTTCATTCCAGAAAATTTAAAAAAAGAAGGCTAAAAAAAAGAAGAGGATTAAAAAGAAGGTCCCCTTCACCGTGAAAAGTCGTAGTGGCACTGGGTACCACCCCCAAGCACAGGAAAAAGATTACATTGGCATAAATACCCCAGAAAGTGGACGGAAAATTAGCCCCGCCGGTAGCGTAGTGGTCATCGCACCAGACCGGTATTCTGGAGGTCGTGGGTTCTGATCCCACCCGGAGGACATTTTTTTCTCCACTTTCTTTCAAACTTTCCAAATCATTTATTTCTTTCCGAGGTTTTCTTGACTGCCAACCCTTATTATTTCTTATATATATAATATATATATATATATATACGCATACATACATAAACATGTCTGTGTATAGACATCCATATAAAGACACGCGTACGCACTCCTGCAAGAACTAGGCATCATCGGCATTTTTTTCTAGCATAGGAAAAACAAAAAAAAATGAGATGCAAGAATTTACTAATAGGATGAGTTGAGCAATGATTGTAGCGCGTAAACCAACAGTTCTCGTCCGTAATTTGTAGGGACTTGAGGAATGAACCATGCTTCCGGCTGGCGGGTGTTGTGGGTAAGACAGTTCTGTGTGAGATTGGATAGTGCCTCGAGGAAATTGTTATTTCGTCTTGTATTGGTGTGATAGCGCATGAGCAATTTGTCATTATATACAAAGTAAAATTCACGGACACGTGATTGCTGGAAAATTAGTCCGGTGTGAGCATCACATCGCGAATTCAAAATGGCACGGACAGCTTTCTTTTGTAGTAGGTGAAGTTTGGAAGTATTAGTCATGGTTGTGATACCCAGACCAAAAAGCTGTATTTGATATGCGAAAGAAAGAGGGAGTTGTATATAATAAATTTATGCTAGTCGGAAGAAGCGCAGTCTTGAAAGGATGCCACCGACACGTGCAGTTTTGTTAGCAACGATATCGACGTATTCACTCCAAGATAAGTGTTCATCGAAAATTATGCCAAGGCTTTTTACTGAAGGAACAAGTTGCACAGCAGTGGTACCAATCAATATCTCGGCATTTACGTGTCCAGTTTTATTTTTAGATCTAAAAAGCAGAGCCGTTGTTCCAATCAATGGTTCCAATTTATTAAGGAGAGGTCTTTCCAGAATAGTTCTAAAGTGTTCAGGTTTACGTCCTGAAATGCAACGCTAGGGCTTCGTTTTGCCGGTTTTGATGCTACCGTCTTTTCCAACATAAGAAAAACGGGTAGGTGATCGCTAATGTTCATGGCTCACTCCCGAAACTGCTTTGCAAGGGTTAGTGTTTGGGATAAAGACGTCTATTAGCGTCGCAGAGCGACTTTGAAAGCGCGTTGGAGTGGCTGTGGTATTCATGAACCCATGTGACTCGAGAGTTAACATAACATCCGAGCGCAATGGTGAACGATCAAGCATGTCAATATTAATGTCACCTCCCAGTACCGGAGTTAGACCATTGTCATGTACCCAGCCAAGGAACTCACCTAGGAACGCTAAGAAGGCCGACGTACTCCCGCGAGGGGGTCGGTATATGAAGGATTAAATGTGGGTATCACAACGCACAGTTAATACCTCGAAATCGTACGTTACTTTCGAAAATTGGGCTGTTTCACTGCAACATAGAGTTTTTCTTGTCATAGGAACTGCACCACCACCCTGTTTATTCAGCCGATTTAAATGATGTATGTTGTAGCCAGCTACCTTAAGCACATCGTCATGCTGTTTGTACCAGGTCTCAGTTTGCATAATTACATAGAATTGGAAATTGAAACCCGAGAACCGAGTAAGAATTTTATCTGAAATTAATTGCCATAAATTTTATAAAAATAGTTCAAAACTGTATTCAATGCTGACTCAAACGCGACAGGGTGTTGCGACTATACTCAGTAAGAATTTCATAAAAAGCTTAGTGATTTTTTTTAAACCCCTTAAGAAACTCATAAGAAACTACCTTCAAAACCGGTAAGGACTATTGACTTGGCTCTATAGACTTTTAATTAAAGCATGGTGGCCAATTTGTAATGGAAACTCAATAGAAATATTCTATAAATTGTTGACAAAATGCTTATAGTATTCTTTTTGGGCAATGTCTAAAACAAGTTTATTAAATCTCGGTAAACATTTTTACGACTGACCTTCGAAGAACGCCAATTACGTATTCTTTATGTGCATGTTAAAGCGCCTCCCAGCTCTCCGCTTCTGTTTGCCGCCGTGACCCCGGGTCGACACGTATGCGCATTCCTGACTACCAACACGTAACGGTATTTCCGCAGCGTAGGCTGCTTGTACCGGTGCACGTACTGCGTACATGTAGAGAGTCCACGCCAGGACAAGGAAAGCCCTGTATCCTTCCCCTATGGCAAGCCTCACAACAAGATTCACGGCACGACAACGTACCAATCTGCAGTAGTTTCAATAAATCAGTATTGTGGCACTCCTATTCCTGCTTTCTCACGAATAAAATTGCACAACTGCTGACGTAATTTGAGAAACAGCTGTGGACTATCCAGTTTTATACTGCAGTAGGTAAGCACAGCCGGGAATGAGGTTTGAACGTTCACTTCAGTATGCCGATTATGCGCATGCTTCACCAGACAGCCAACAAGTCTTCTTGACCTGGACGTACATGCGTCTGCAGTACGCATGTTCACAAAAAACGCGAACGCGAAACGTACAGTCATGGACAAACGAAATGCGCACACGGAAATATGAACCAGCACACGCAAAATTGAAAAGTACTGCTCGTGGACATCGAATAACGGCAGGCTACTGGTATGTTTGGAAAGCCACATTTCCCAGCATTGTTATCGTAATTAAGCCACACGTACATTTCACCTGCATGTAAAGAAATACCGCTTTTTATTTGTCCTGGTTCACATTTTCGTGTTCGCGTTTCCTTTTTCCATGACTGTACATGGAAAGCGGTGCACAGAGAAAAACAAATTGGAGCCATTTCACTCAATCTGAAAGATGTCGCAAGTGCAGAGCAGTGATTCGCCATAATGGGCTGTAGCACCGTTATAGGCTCACTGCTACCACCGAATTCAATTAAAATTTCCCGCCTTGGCAGTGCTCGCGCTCCCCCTGCTCGTGTGTGTCTGCATCTCTTCCTTTGTGTCCGTGTTCCAGTTGCGCTATCGTTTCCCAACTGCGCCAGCGGGAATTCTGTCCTTTTTGTGCTTGCTTTTACTAAAAGAACGCGGGCGCTGCCGCTTAATTACGTATATTTTCCCTAGAGAAGGCAAGCGTGGCAGGGGTGACAGAACGTTAGAAGGGCAGATGAGATCAATAAGTTTGCGGGGATAAATTGGACGTGTTAGCATGGGACCGGGGTAATTGGAGATTAATGGGAGAGGCCTTTGCCCTGCAGTGGGCGTAGATAGGCTGCTGCTGGTGATGATGATGATAACGATGTTGTTGATGATGATGATTTTGCCTCAAATGCACCTACAGTTTCCTTTGCGCTGAACAACGGGTGGATATATGACAAGCGCCGGCGGTTCACGAGTTTCGAACGCGTATGACTATATAAACCGCTTGACTTCCGAAGCCTTTCGGTTACGCCGCGACGACAGCCGCTACGACGGAACGCCGTGTGGCTCTAGTTGGGTCCAGCGAGCAAGCTAAGACGGCAAGTCAAGCCGCTGAAGTGCTCTGCAGTTAAAACGTCAAATTATTCGCTTTCACCTCACCCCAGTTGATACGTGACCAACGACCGCGGCGGCTCGTCACCCAGTCAGTGGACGGAGATCTTACTGCTCCTGTGTGTTCACACAGATGGTGTGGCATCCTGAGGAAGGCGAGGAGATATGCCATATCACCCTCTGCCCTTATCCGTCGCAATGAACCATCAGTCGTTTTTTTTCTGCCATCTGCACTAGCGTTTTTGGTTAATCTTGCTTGTACGCTTGTGTGGTGTACGCGCTTTAGCGGAATGTAGCGGCGGAAACAGCTGTTCCCTAAATTACTGTTTGCGAGCTTTCCCCGTCGCTAGCTCTCAATCCCACAGCACTTTCCGACGCGCACTCACGACTGTAACGTACATATGCCTGAATGTGAAGTAGGACGGGCGCACGTTATGCAAACGCTTATAAAAATAAAACACACCACCCCCTGTTTCTGCTGCTGAATGTACGCGATTTCCTTGCCCTGCGAGTTCTTTCCGCTCTGTGCGCTACTGCTCCGTCAGCGACGCGACCATTAGTGGCTCTGAGGGCAGGAAGTCAGCAAATGCTTACTTCCCTTTGAGTGCTTTGTGTCTTCAAGGGCTCAGCTTCCGTGGCCGACGGGCAGCTTTCCGGCATCAACCGCCCCTGTTTAGGTTGCCACCACAAGAAACGCACTGCGTTCACTAGAACAGATGTCACTTCACGATATAGAAACCACCCGGAAACATCGGGGAACCGATATCCGAATAGCCTTTAGACCCAAAACGCCAGCTCAGGCATCCATCTCTTGCTGAACGCTCACCGACAGCCTCGGGTCACGACATCCTTGTTAAGTGCTCAATCCTGTTCCTTTCCCGCTAAATAATTTCCTTGTCTGCGTCTCCGAGGCCTATGTCTGAAATACATGTGATTACTTTTTACACCAGCATAAGCGAAACTCTGTACATGCTGCTTCGGTGAAACAGAACTAAAGACTGTATCCGAAGACCGGGTAGTATCCGCATACGACCCTGCATTGAAGCGGAAGAGATTCTCGTGAATTTCGGCTCCAGCACAGAGAAAAATGCCGTAAAGAAGGAGCACACCATGCACCATATGCAACGCGGCCACTTTAGCGTTGGAAGTGTCAGTGTAAGTCTGCCGGCCAGGAATCGCACCCGGCCGAGTCCCGTAATTCCCGATTAAAGTGTACCAAGAGGCGCGATTATAACAATGAGTAGAAATATTACTCAGTTACTGGGGTTGATAAGGAATAAAATGGGTGGACCAGCCGATGGACAGCGCATTGTCCACGCCGCACGTGTGGTTCCCCTCCTTAGTCGATCTTCATGTTTAACCACGCGACACAGGTTGCCTACTTTAATCCTCGCCTTTCGTTCGGTGTGGGATTGGTTTGGTATGTAGAATACCCCTGTCACGCGCGTTTGTATGTGCGGGTAAGACGGAATAACATTTTTAGATGTACGCTTGAAAAGGCATCTCGCGTCGTAAAAAAATGCAGGAGCACCAGCCTTCATACTCATTCAAATAAATGTGGCAGTCACCGATCGTACAATGATACTGAACTAGTGCCAGTCAATTTCAGTCTAGATGATAACATTTGCGTCGCCCAAAAGTTTGCCACCCAGCATCAGAATTAGTGTGTGGTAATTGGCTTCGTGAGCATGTAATCTTCCGTTTGGACTTGTATAAGTGCGTGTGTCTATAAACATTGCAGTTAAAAGCAAGCGCTTGTTTGTGTTCCTGCCTTCCGTCCTCGGTTAATGTGTGCTTTTAACTTTCCTCTGAGTTGAAACTAGCCCAACCTTCGTTGTTGGCCAAATGTTCGCAATTATTCAACAAACAGGAGGGTTTATAGATAGGCATAAAGAAGAAAAAACAAATGGATAAAGTTGGGAGATAGGGAGGGGGTAGGAAGGGTGTTAGGGGTAAACGCGGCGGAGGCAGAGACCGCAGAGTAACGTCTTCTAAGAGCCTCCACATCGTTCGGCGCTGCGAAGAACCTACTCGCTCCGAAAAACGTTCGAGTTTGCACATCTCCAAACGCGCACAAATAAAGAAGAAGCCAAATAATCACTCACGCGTTCCGGTTTAGCCGTCATCCGAGCTGGACAATGGCGGAGTATACTGCCACATCTGTCGTCCCTATAATATATCCCACTCCCGGTAAACCCGTGTAATTGATTAGTGCGAGGAAATGCCCTTTTTCTTCCCCAGTACTGTGTATAATTCATTTCGCACTAAAACCCCAGGTGGTAGTTTCAGCATTGCGTAGCCCCTTCACTAATACGTAGACGGAGACCTGCTATTCCTTCCTGCTGCAAACACAAGCGAAATAAGGATCTCAAGTACAGCTCGATATAGTGGTTTCCCTTGAAAGCCCGTTGGGAAAGTTGCAGACCGAGGCCGGGTTGAGCCCCGATACTAGCTCTAGATAATGACGAAACTGGGTAATCGCGAAAGAGCACACACGTGTAGTAAATATTTCTTGACGCGAAGGATTAAATGGTAATAAAAGTGTCGGCAGGGGCCCCGAAGGCAATAACGTTTAGCAATTACGCATTTCTATTTTAGGAAGGAGGGTTGCTGGAAGTCACATTACTTTTTATTAACGTTTCGCCATTCGCGGAAAGCATTTCTTTTCAAGTTGTAGCGATTCTGGGCAGAGGTCTGCGAGGCCAGTTACCCTTTTGGTCTAATGAAGCTTGGAACCCTCCACATTCCTTTCACAGCCTCTCAAGTAATATGCACGGTGGTTGTTTTACAGCTCCGTCATGCACAATGCCTGAAGCCCATAACAACACTCCCTCGATACCCATTGTGGCACCCATTCACGCATCAGCAAACGTACCATAAACGCTACTTCTGTAAACAATATAGATCGAACGGAGTGCGTCCACGAAACGACAACATCTAAAAACCCACCACTTCGCGAAAATGGTCAGCTCGCGCAGGCGATTGCGACCATTATCCCTCATTTTTGCCGCGGGTTGTGCGTGAATCGACAGCCGCCATATAAGGGGGCACTAATATATCTCCCGCTTACGTGAGCTACACTTCTGCCTGAACTTCCACGCCCCTGCAAAGCGTCAGACGGAAACCAAAACTCCAACAAACCTTACGTCTTGATGTGGTAGGGAACCTGATCACTATTGTTTAAAAGGGCCATGCTGGCGAAGTACACGTTTATTTTATATCATAGATTTGGTGTTCTATAGTGTACCCCTCCCCCCCCCCTGCGCTCCGCCAGCAGCAAACGATGCTTTACTCACTGAGAGATTACTCAATGTAAGCGGAAATTTCAATTCTCACTCTAAATCGCCTGTTTCTTGAGGTTAACGGCGACGTATCCAGGGCCGGTATTTCCAAGGAATGTTAAGTACGTTGGCTGCGATGGCAGCGGACGACGAAATGTCTTTCGTTGCTTCGTTTACTGTTGTCCGTCCTCTAGATGGCGCCACGATGCCGCTCAGGCCCGCTGTCCCCACTCGATTTGTTTTTGACCAATGTGCACCTGGCTTATTCTTGTTACTGTTTATAGTAATCGTTTCGTGAAAAATTGGGTATGGTCGACAAACAGGGTCATGTAAGACAATGTCGTTTATGCAAATTGGCCAGCGTCGTGCGAGACAATCCCAAAGCGCCAGACTGCCGCGCTGCTATAACAACGGCAGCAGTACACGCAGCACGCACTAGTGCTTCTATGTTTACGTGTGCGTTCGTAACTTCCATTGCTTACCACCCCCCTCCATTCCTACGGCTATAAAAGCAATATACATTAAATTTTGTGCAAATAACTTGTTTTGCAAGCTTTTAAGCCCCGTCTAACTTTCGTTTGCTTTTGTTGGCCTATGCCAATCGCCCAGCGGTCCGTGATACGTCATAGGTTATATTGCGGGAAATGAGCTAGCGGGTCGCATGGCCATTCTCTTTCTTCGTATTAATGTAGCTTAGTTCAGTGAACTTTGCGTTAAAAAATGGCGTCAGTTTATTTTAAACAGACAATCTTTCGAAGCAACCAAACTTGCAATTTGTCTTCATGGCCCCTTTAAGAGCAGTTTGTGCATTTTCGAAGACGGAAGAGCGGCTGTCCTTCGGAACAAATCCCCTTTCTCCCCTTCCACATACGCTCTTCCGCTCCCCCCCCCCCCCCCCCCCCTAAGTTCTTATATATTCTTTTCAGTGCAGGGAACGCACCAACCCACCCGCGTCCGCACGACTTGGTGTCACCATTCCAGCGGGTTTCCCAGTCCAAGTTAACAATTATATACTTCTACGCCTACGGTCTTCATAAAGACGCCAATTACAAATACAATTTACAACGCAATGTGCCAGCGCATCCACGCATGCCAAACGTGATGTTAACGTATCTGTTTTTTTTTTCATACCTACAGAGGAGGATTTACATTCACACCATGCAGAGAGAGACATGCCATGCGATCGGCAGTTATGAACGTTCAACGTGCAAGGAAATGCTCGAAGTTTTGTCGCCCGGGCGACGCATTGAGAGGGCTCCACGAAGCTTCACACTACGTGCAATTAAAAGTGCCACACACCATTTTTCTGCAGGAGGTAGCGGGCTCCAGATCCACAACGTCAGATCCACAACCAAGCAGTCTGAATAAAAGGGTAAGGCAGAAAGTGCAACCTACAAAGCTAACAATGTTTTTAGTGAGTTTGTGTGTAGCTATGGTCGCGACCGAGGAAGTAAGGAAGGCTTTGAAAGAAATGAAAGGGGGCAAAGCACCTGGTGAGGATCAGATAACAGCAGACCTCTTGAAGGATGGCGGAGAAATTGTACTTGAAAAACTGGCCAACCTGTATACGCAATGCTTAATGACCGCAATGGTACGGGAATCTTGGAAGAACGCGAACATCATCCTAATCCATAAGAAAGGCGACATGAAGGACTTGAAAAATTACAGGCCGATCAGCTTACTGTCAGTCGTCTACAAGGTATTTACAAAGGTAATCGCTAACTGAATCTCTGCAGCCTTATATTTCAGTCAACCTAAAGAACAAGCAGGGTTGCGTAAAGGGTATTCAACAATGGACCACATTCACACGATCAATCAGGTGATAGAAAAGTGCGCTGAGTATTCTCAACCCCTATATATAGCCTTCATACATTATGAGAAAGCATTTGACCCGGTCGAAATCCTAGCAGTCATTCAGGCATTACGGAACGAGGGGGTAGATGAGCATTATGTAAGAATACTAGAGGATATCTACAATGGGTCCAAAGCTACCATCATCCTCCATAAGGAGAGCAGTAAAATACCTGTAAGGAAGGGCGTCAGACAAGGAGACACAATCTCTCCAATTTTATTCACAGCATGTTTACAACAAGTATTCTGAACGTCGTATTGGGAACAGGTGGGAGAAAGGGTTAAGGGAGAATACCTCAGTAACCTCAGATTCGCTGATGACGTTGCCTTGCTAAGTAACTCGGGGGACGAATTGCAAAGCATGCTTTCCTCACTGGACGAATAGAGTAGAACCGTGGGCCTGACAACTAACATGCAGAAAACCAAAGTAATGATCAATAACCTCGGGACAGCACGGCAGTTTCGGATAGGGGGCGAGGTAGTGGAAGTGGTAATCGAATATATCTACTTAGGCCAAGTTGTGACCCCTGATCCCAACCATGAGGCAGATATAATTAGAAGGATCAGAATGGGGTGGAGTGCATACGGCCGACATTCTCAGATAATGAATAACAGCCTACTATTGTCCCTGAAGAATAAGGTGTATGACAGCTGCATCTTACCGGCACTCACCTACGGGGCAGAAACTTGGAGGCTCACTAAGAGGGTTCAACTTAAATTGAGAACGACTCAGCGGGCAATGGAGAGGAAAATGGTTGATGTAGCATTAAGGGACAAGAACAGAGCGGAGTGGGTCAGGGAACAAACGCATGTTAAGGACATATTAGTAGAAATTAAGAAGAATAAATGGACGTGGGCAAGGCATGTAATGCGAAGGCAAGATAACCGTTGGTCATTAAGGGTAACACAGTGGATCCCTAGAGAAGGCAAGCGTTGCAGCGGGCGGCAGAATGTTAGATGGGCAGATGCGATCAAGAAGTTTGCGGGGATAAATTGGTCGCAGTTAGCACAGGATCGGGGCAATTGGAGATTAATGAGAGAGGCCTTTGCCCAGCAGTGGGTGAAGATAGGCTGGGGGTGATTATGATGATGACTACAAAGAGATACTGCTACATTTCTGGTCTCTCTAAGCGTGTCGCCATGCCACATCCGGCAAGCTCATTTCATTTAAAAGTGCGATGAAATGCCGTTCCCCTTCCTTCCCAAATGGTTCATATACTTCCTTTACTACCGAAACCTCGTGTTATGTATAGTTCTAGCTTTGCGCAGTCTTTTCGCTAATACGTATGAAAGACCTGCAATTTGTTTCGTTATGTAACCTACTAGAATTGGGGATTACAAGTGAAGCGCGGCCTAGTCGCTTCTTATGAATACCAAAAGTTCCTGAACGGTGCCAGGCAGAGCTTTTGAGATTATCGCTAAATAATGGCGAAACTGGGTAATATCGCCACTCCACAGCACAAGAAGCCACAACGAAAAGCAGCCTACAAGCGAAGTAACAATGGTTGAGCGAGGCGGATTAAATAGGGATTAAGGTCCCGGCTGGGGCTCTGGGAATAATAACGATCCGGCACGGCGTATTAAGTATGTTTGGAAGTAGGCGTGCTTGCAGCCTCATTTTGCACGGTTAGTGGTTCTCAGAAAGGATCTGTTTTTCACGTTGGTAACGCTGAGTGCATGTTCAGAGTACCTACACTCTGGTCCCCGTAGGTCCTCTTCACCACAGCTCTCTAGAATGACCTGTTGAAGTGACCAAGTGTGCGAATCCGGCGAATGGCGATGCCTAGCAGGTGATTTCACTAGAAAGTGGTTTGAGCGCACCGACAAGACGCCAGGCGTGAACGGCGTTTTGCATTGCACAATATTCCTGCGCAGATGCCCTTTTTCGTTTAAACTTAAAGCTCGGCCACGTCATTCGTCGAATTTGCGCGCTAGGCAACTTCGACTGACAACCTCTTACAGAGCAAGTTGGTCGCTCTGAGAAAGAAGGCGCCTCTTATTCGATTCGATTCTGGGGTTTAACGCTCCGACGCAGCGCAGGTGATGAGGCGCGCCGTAGCGGAGGGCTCCGCACTAATTTTGACCACCTGGGGATCTTTAACGTGCGCCGAAATCTCGTATACACGTGCGTTTTTGCCTTTCGCCCCCATTAGAAAAGCAGCCGCCGCGTCCGGGAATCGAACCCGCGACTTCGTGCTCAGCAGCGGAACGCCTTTGCCACTGAGTTACCGCGGCGGGTGAAGGCGCCTCTTAGGAAGGAAGCTGGTCGCACGCAGAGCGGCCCGTTTTCCTGTCAGGCTGGTTCGTGCCAAAAGACAAGAAAACGAAGCCGAAGAAAGATGCTTAACAACGATGTAGCACCGAAGAGTCCCTCTGATAATCACTAGCATTTTGCCATATAAGCACGTAAGCAGACACAAGTACCCGATGATTTTTTCCCCTTCACCCCGCTCCCACTTCACTCCTAAAGTTATCATCAGAGAATGTCATGCATGTACGACCCCACCTAAACATTTATTGTAGCATAACCAGATCTATCGTTCTTTTCTCCTTTGGACACTATCAGCGTACATTATATTTAAATTTATAGGGTCTAAGTACGACAGATTGCCTTAAAATGAAAGCGGAGTGGACTCTGCCAGAATGCTGCAGACAAAAATTATTTCTGCCTCTCCGTCTTCATAGTTGTCGAACGTTTGACAAGCGCAGTTCAGCAGGGCCTTGTCATCGTCTTTCATTTTGAATGTCTGTTCTCCACGACACCGAGAGGAGGACAATGCGAGCTAGAAGAGGAGACGAATGAATGCACTTGCTAGCTTATGCTCACTGATTGCTGGTTTGCGCAGAAAACCGCCCACGAGTATGCTTATAATAGTCTAGCACGAGCTTTCACTATACCAATCTCAGTGGTGCTTATCCAGAGGGCCCGAGTTCTGCCTTCTCCCGAGTTCCCAGCTGCTTGGGTTATGAAAGTAGTGACAGTGCAGCATCCGATACACCTCGAGCAAAACCGGCGCAATCGCGCGCAGTGCACCGTATTGGTGCACTGCGCGCGGTGCACCGGTGCACCGTATTGGTGCCGCTTAAGCTGATAAAGTACGGATTGCGGTATCATCTGCATGCAGCGACATCTGAAATTGACGTGAAATACTCATTCCCTAGCGTAAACTAGATAAGCCCACTACTACTTTGAAATCCCCAGCCTGGTTGTTGGCCAGCCCGGCGCGGGGCGGTCCGTTTTCTTCGAGGTTCTGCTATCCCACTGAAGTATGTTTGCTACGTGATTGAGAGTAGACCCAGTGCAGCTCTGCTCAAGCACAAACCAAGTATGCAAATGGGTTCCCTGTAGCGAACGTACGCGGCCTGCTCCCGACCATCAAATATGGCTTTTGTTTACGGCTTCGTTGAGTGTGCACGGTGGGTGCTTATCAGGAACCGTCCCAATTCAGCGTGTCAAGAGCGTGTTTGAGCATTTGCGAGTGCCTATTAGACGTTGAAGTTGTGTCATTTGTCATCGACTGTTCTTTCTCGCTGTATGGAGAATGCAGGAGGCCTGTGGGAAAATCGCGTCGTAGTGGCCGCTCCTGTCGGCACGGACAAGAGTGAACCCAGTTCGGACCGAACACACCCGCGGCTGTGGCACGATTGGCTCACGGTGGCCTGGGGTCTTCAGTTTTGTATGGTACGTGCTACGTTCTTGTCCCTGCTAGCAGGAATCGAATGGCGACTTCGTGGCTACGACGCTACCCCATTGACAAAGTCGACGCCATGGGTGAGTGTGGCTTCAGTCGCCATGCCGCGCTCACGAATGAGCTGGGTGTGTTTGACTAAAGTGTGGATATTGTGCCGGAAGCCGGAATTTTACCTTTCCCAGACATTTTGCCGGCAGCGGGGAATTTATTTGTCCCAGATATTGTGCTGGCTATATTGCACTTAGTAATCAATGTCTCGAAAAATAACAAACACGATATTTGGTGTTACCATTGGCTGGTCGTGAATATGTCACGATCCTGCCGGCATTTTTTTGCCGGCAGTCCGCATTTTACTATCACCCGTGCAGATGCATTTATTCTTATGCCTGCTTTACTCGCGCATGTATTTTAAGCAAATATCTAAGGTAACAAATTCTACCTAACCTAACCTAAGCGAACCAGTAAAAGCTGGTCCTACCTCAACCGAACCAAACCTAACCCAACACAACCCAACACATAAAGGCGGCTCTCAGATAGATAATAATGACATAATTCCGAAAAAAAAAACGACTTTCTGAACAGTGAATAAGGCGAGGAAAATCTCGAGGAACAAAGTTGCAACAAATTAAAAAAATTGCACCATCTCCCCGAAGGGAACTTAGACAATCTCCCCGAGGGTAACCAAAGTAATAAAATGCCTATTTGGCGTTGGCGGCAGCCTTGCAGTGGACTGCAATGCTCTCAGTGATTCGAAAGCTGGCAGCTTCACACAGCACTCTGGCCCACATCGTCTTTCCAAGGGGACATCGGATGCTGCGCAGAGACATGTCGCGCCTTCTCCTAAGCTTCCTTCAGGAGACGGAACTGGCGAACTCGTGGTGAAAGGACACTACCATTGGCTAATTAGGAGGAGCTTGGGCGGAGCAATTGCTGGCATATCCAGCCAGGCTAACCCCGCCTGATCCCACACAACAACCAGTACCACCACCACCACCACAGCCTTGGTCAACCTAATAACTTTCGTTTAAGGTACGTTCCCTGAATACGTCATCCTAAATGGCACGGAACATGCAATGGAGAGGAAAAATGAAGATTTTGGCTTCCGTTGTTCAATGTCTCAGTGAATAAAGCAATAATTGCTGCCGGACAAGCGCTGAGGGCGCTATAAAACAACATTTTTTTAGTGAAATACACTTCCATTATGTCTACATTCTTCTGTTTGAAAGAACTAAGGTGGTAGCTCACTCAGCTGCATTCCAGCCACAAAATATCTTTCCTGAACCAAAAAAAGAAAAGATTAAGGCTGCAAATTTTGCACAAAAGTGACATATGCATGTTGGTATTGAAGTCATGCGGTTGAACAATCTCCCAGTCTTGCTTTTTGGTTGTCGCTTAGGTCTGCGCCACCAATCACACGAATAGAATTCTGTGACGCCGTAGAAAAATCGCCAGAAAGTGGCTGTGGAGTCGAAAAACTGTTGAATATCCTGATTGTTTGTTTGAAGTTCACAATACAATCTGTATTGTTGTTATCCGGACAAAAAATTGAAGCAAGCTCACACTAACGCGCAAGAGTTGAAGCTAGCGAAGCTTTACGCAACCTTCACGATCATCATGACAGTTCAAGTCAAACGATTGCAGCCGATTTGCTTCTCCTTCGGTGCCTGAACGACATTATTACGTCATTGGTGCTATAATGTCGAGCTTTCATTTTTGTCGAAGTTATAATCATCTGGCGTCACCTTGGAGGGGCATACGCTGTGACCTGTCTTCCCCATTCAGGGAAAGTGTTGCCACGATTACGGACACCTCTGGAGTCTTTATAGCCAGTCTTGCAAATCTTCCTAAGTGGGCATGCTTGGCTTGACAAACGCGCGCAGGGGACGCTGGGCGGTCGTCGCGAGGCACGCACAGACGAGCGCTAGGCATTTTCTTGGTTTTGTTAACTGCCGGGCGGTCGCCGAGAGGCCCACGCTCACGTGCGTGCGCTCGGCAATTTCCTGGTATTTCTAACTCCGGACGTGAAAAATTACGATTTGTTAAACACCATTGCTATTAAAAAACCTTTTAATGAACCGAAATTGTATTTTGTCTTCATGGCCCCTTTAAGCAGTGACGTGGTGTTATATGCAGTAACGATCAGTTCCAAAATGGGTTTTGAAATAAAAGGAGGGTTTTGTTTACCACGCTGTCCGATCTCGTTCAGATTTGGTCTTTGACGTGGCGTGCATTTCGCTATAGTTTAAAACTGGCCTGCACATATTCGTAACAATGAATGAAGAAGGGCAAAGGTATGGCATACCTAAGGTTCTGGTAGGTGCAGTTGAAAGAATCAAAACTATAGGAGAAAAGAAGCCAGTTGCAGTAATTCGCGCCAGATAAGAAGGAAATGAAAACGGGGAAAAAGACGCAAGTTCAATGTATCAGAAGAATCGTTTTTATAAGTATCGCCAAGTTTTCGCCTTCAAAGCACGTAAGCAGACTTTAGTGCCGAAGAAATTTTGCATCGACAAGCATACAAGCGGTTTCGATAACGTAACACTGAGCAGCCATTATTTTGAGCGTGGCGCGTTTCCACCATTCGCTTTGTTTTTTTGCCAGTCGGCCTTAGTCACGTGATTGCATTGTCTGCCAACGAGGGAATAAATGGGTAGAAACTGCTTCTTACGATAGAAAATTCCAAACAAAAAGCTCATCTGAACACCTTATATGAAAGAAAAAATTACCTTTACATTTGTGGTGAAATACAGTTCAATAAAATATATAGCTAAATTAGTTGCATTTGCTTGCCTCTATCACCAGTGCAGCAGTGGAGCGAGATAACGGACTTAAAAATGTAAAAATGTGCGATACTCTGGTCCCGCCTCCTTGGAGCGCGCTGCCCTTACCTAGTTACGTCACGTGAATAATCAGCAAATGACATGAATGGCATAATTAAAACGTTTGAACTCCGCCTCGATGTGTTATCATTATATTGCGTGGGCGTCGCTGGAGCTCGTGTCTCCCGAGTTCCGTTCAATTTCGGGCCTTCTGGAATCGCACCCGCGGGCTCACATTCTGTATGATTATATACAATAGTAATCAAGATATGTCGTTTTCAAACGCCCACGTTCCGTAGTTCTTGGGTAGCACAGCACTGTTACTAGTGTACATACTGTACACGTCCTCCGTTGGTATCTGCAAAGATATCGTGTTCCCTTTGCGTGCATGTGTTTATCGGAGGGTGCGAATGAAGTCCTGCAGTCAAATTGCGGGAATAATCAAGGAACCTCATATTCCAGAATGAGAGTGCACTATTTGAGAGCTTAGATTGCAAGACCCAGTGAAAGCAACAGTTCTTTTTTTTTTTTTTTTTTTTTGCCCGGGGCGACTATTTTCCCGAGGAGAGTTCCCGTCCATCGATGCAGAGCGAAAGTAAAACAGGTGCAGAATCCCTGAAATCTTTTCCCTCTGTTTAATGTCGGCGTAAATCACACGAGCCACCATGAAATTTTCAGTTCTAGAAGCCACGCTGCCTGACAGACTTTCGGTGCACGGTGGCTATGCTGGGATGGCTGCAATAAACGGGTCATCCTCCCTCCTTACGCGTCATTAGGTAGGAGCCGCAAACTGTTATTGCGAAAGCGTTCTCGTGCAGAGAAACGAGTTTTTGCTAAACCCTGTTTTGACACCATTCGTTGAAACTTGCCGCCTCTTCTCTACGAAAAAAAAAAAAAAATGCCAGACTAAAATTACATCACCTGAGGATTCGATTCCAGTTCCCCGTTTTTATTTATTCACACTTCGGGGAGTGCGTGAGAGAAGTATTCAGTAGAAAACGACGTTTTGGTCAAGCGTGCAGAGAACGTCCATACGTAACCGGAATGGTTAGAGCGCTTTATTGCTCAACCACGCGGGTTAAGTGACATCAAGAAAATGCTACTGCGTTGACTCACTTGGTTGGGAATAATTTGAAACTGTACACACCGAACCTGTCCCGCGACATTCTCGACGCTTAATGCTGTGATGTAATGTAATCTTTTTCCTCCTCTTCCTCTTCCTCCTACTTCTCATCCAGCAACACGGTCAGAAATTTTGTTCAGTAACAATTCCTAAGCATTTGTTTGACGGCTTCCTAAACAAAATATAGTTTTAGTTAAATATGTAGCTATATCTGTAAATGATGTCTCAAAACCTAGTCGCAAGTATCACAGTTTGAGTGCAGTTTACACAAATTAACCATGTTTGACTAAATATGGCTATGCATGATGCGGGGAAGCGGCGCTGTGCGCCTCCGTTCAAGGCAATACAAACGTGAACTGCAGTTCCCCGATATGACGTTTATTGTAGGTATGACTGAAGCCAACATAATTCCAACATAACCAACGAAACAAGTTCGAACGGACGATAATGTAGGCCAAACGAAGCCTTGTTTCCACTGCCTATATTCAGGTGGATACAAATTAACTGCCAATCTTCTGTTTCATTGTTCTGAAGAAACAAATTTAGTTAAACACAAGCTCCAAGACCAGCACTACAGGAAGCTAAATTGCTTATAGATTACTAATTTTCTGTGTTCTTGAATATGCCCTGATAACTTGGAATACACATGGGCAATGAGAAGTTAACAAAATTTAGCGTTTAAAAACAGCGCGGAATACGTGACTGAGGAAGGAACAGACGACACAGGCGTTGAAAAAAAAACTGTGCGGATTCTAATTCGCAGGAAAATATACATGAGGTTCGTCGGATACGCGGCATGCCTCAAACGGCAGGCTCGCGAATCGGAACGCGGCCCGCTTCCAACGCAAGTCTGACATTTGAGGCGTACCGCGTACCCGACGGACTTCATGTGTGCCGTGGCAACCAAACTGCTACACCAACTTATTTCGAAGGCTTCGGAGAAGTGCCCTCAATCGGAACGACAAAATACAGCCGTCATCCCGCACGTAATGGAGTGAGCGACGCGCTCAAAAAGGCTGTTGGCAAGGTGGGCGTCTTCTCTGCTCCGGAGAAATGGAGTCGCATGTGTAAGCACGTAAACGCGGAAAGTCCCAAATCACCCGCGTGCATCAAAAAAAAAAAAAAAAAAACATGAAACACGTTACGTCGACTGTGTGAACAACGTAGTCTACGAGATTCCGTTGTCGTGTACACGCTCCAACATGGGACCAACAGGCCGTTGCCTGAATGAACGTTTGAGGGAGCACGCGAACAAAGTCAGGTCATCGACAGGCGGCACATTGTCAGCGCACTGCGCCTCCAGCTGCGGCTGCACCCCCAGCTTCAGAGAATGTGCCGCCTTCACCACTTACCGTGGGCGGAGCAGGGTGTCGAACCAGTATTTTTTCGGGTTCGGTTCGGGTTGGGGTTCAAGTCTTTCGGATTTGGTTCCGGGTTCGGTTCCGGAGCACCATTTCGTTCTGGTTCGAACCAGTTCGAACCGATTAAAACGGGATCAAATGGGTTTGTGAAGAAAGCATGAGTTTTTTTCCGCTATTTTTTGTACAGTCGGATTTGGCTTCTCCGTCCCGTCGGTATAAAAACAGTCTTGATGTGGGTTTTTGGTGTAAATGTTTTGTCTTGGCCTACTTAAAGGGACACTGCAACACTTTTGGCATCGTTTCTCAAAATCTTGAATGCTTGCAGAACGTAGTCAACCAACATATCCAGTACTTATGGGTCGCGAAGTACGTACCACACCCGCCGCGGTGGCTCAGTGGCTAAGGCGTTGCGCTGCTGAGCACAAGGTCGCGGGTTCGATTCCCGGCCGCGGCGGCCGCTTTTCTGATGGAGGCGAAAAGCAAAAACGCCCGTATGTACGAGATTTCGGCGCACGATAAAGATCCCCAGGTGGTCAAAATTAATCCGGAGCCCTCCACTACGGCGCGCCTCATCGCCTGCGTTGCGTCGGCGCGTTAAACCCCACAATCAATGAAGTACGTACCACAGCCTAAAATTACTGCTCTATCCCTTTCCTGCCCAACATAAAGATTTTAGAATAAATGGCCACAAGTAAATAAATTTTGAGTATTTACCCCTTCCCATTGATGCTTCGACAAGTTAAAATTGAAAGCCCAGAGTATTTCACACAGAAAACAAACCCACACATATGTGTGGGCTGGGCTTCTGTTTGTATGATCTTGGGGTAGTAATAATACCTTAAAAACGGCATTAGGCACAGAAAAACTACGTTTTTACGTATTATTTATAAGTTTTATATTGTTTTCACGAGCATTTATATTATAAATAGGATTTTGTGAAAATAAATAATAATGAAGTTTATTTAACATAATTATTAATTATAATTAATACTACTATCACAAGTAATTACGCAACGAGTTGAAGGTTAAGGCGCAAGAAAACATTACCAATGAACCAGAACAAAACCGCGAATAAATGAGACACCAATAAAGCAAGAACAAATTATTTATCGCCAGCGCTGCAGTGCACGAGCCCGCCACCGTATGCCGCCCAGCAAAATTTTCGTGACGACGAAAGCCCAGCCCACACATATGTGTGGGTGCATTTTTCAAGCGTAATGACAGTACGCACACGAAGGGAACGGGTGTGTTTTTTAGCCGATCGTGTTTTCCCAAGTCCTGAAAATCGCGTCTTACGCTTGTTATTCAGAAAATACGAGAATAGCAAGAAGAGATACCAGCATTCATCGTGAAGGCGGCTAGCGTTATTGCGACGGCTTGGGCGCCGTTTTTAATATGCGATTTCTCGCCCCCTGGTGGCGAAATGAGTGAACCACCGAAACCAATAAAGTCTGAAGCGTTCGCAGTGACTACCCAGGGCTCTGAAACCGAAACCGAAACAGGTGCCACTTAAAACGAATTTGTTGACCCGCACGTTTGTGTGGGCTGGGCCGTAAAGGGCTATACCCATCGGAAAATTGCTAAAATATTTTTCTCTTACCAGTCTTGGCGTTCTTCGACCGCTGGAATTACGTCATTGCAGCGGTGTAGCGGTTATTTGACGGTTTTCCCGAAGTGGCAGCAAAGAACGCATTGTATAGCCACTTTAAAGGAGTACTGACACGAAATTTCAAAGCTGAGATAACTATGTAAAACGCTTCCTTTTTATCAGGAGATATCTCCCAGCAAGTTTCAACAGCAACCGTTCAGCGAAACATATTTAAAATCCATTTTAATCTTCGCCCGCACGAGAAAGCCCAGAGCGGGCCGACGTGACATCATCTGCTACGTGCCCCAAACTGCCGACGTCGGGGCTCCCGTGACGAAGCCGACGCGCTGGCTGTGGTTGGCGCGCGCTGCTCGGGCGTGTGTACACGTCCTGGTTTTGGGACTGACGTCATGCTGCCCGGGCCTGTGGGGACGGCGAAGACCTCGGCCGGTCTGGGCGCGCGCGTGCGCTCGCTCGCGCGCGCTTCCAGAGAGGCAGCGATACGGCAAGAATGGTGACGCCATGTGATACATGCTGTCATGGCGGCCGCTCGGCGTTTTTTTGTCGAAACCGAAACTGGCACGAATAAACGACGCCGTAAATGAATGTTTACGCTGCGCTCGACCGTCTAATCTGTCATTCTATGATTAGTGGGCTGGTAGGCACGCATAGCAGCGAAAAAAACGTAACATAAAAATTTCGTGTCAGTACTCCTTTAAAAAGAAAGTGACAAAATAAAAGCAGAAACGAAGGCGTATCCGCTGTGGCGAGCAAATCACGCAGTGCCGCTTCATGCTGACAATAGCTATAGCTTTCTCAGTGCTTCCAGAAGCGACGTAAAAAGTAAAAGCGTTCATAGAAAGTGTTGCAATCTTGCAATCTCCTCCCGCAAGAATTTTGTTAAAGCGATGAGTATTAGCTGAGAAATCGTAAATCAAAAACTGCGCATTATCGTCGCGCCGCGTTTCCTCCTCCTCTCGCTGTTGACGGCGCGCCAGCCTTCCCTCCCATGATGCTGCGCTCCGCAGCGGTGACGTACTTCCGCTATGGCGCTCCTCGACTGCCGTCTGCTACGAGCAAGCTTTGTTGACACCATGAATCCCGCACTGCTCTCAAGGCTGGAAAAGCGAACGAAAAATCTGGCCGCATGTGTGCGTCGGCCTGGCCTTGCCCTTTCGCGGTTTACGTTGCTGCAGTTGCTATCGGCGGTACGTGACTTTTTATCGGCGGCGAACTCGCAGCCGCACGGGGAGGATCGTGCGCTCGTTCCCTTTGAGATGCACCGCGCACTGTTTATTTAAAAAGCGCCGTATCAGATGTGGCCCCGCTGGTGCCGGGTCTTATTTTGCGGCGGTGGTAATTCCTGCCGCCGGAATGTGAAAAAGACATTTCAAACCGGTACAGAACCCGTGCACAAAACGCTTCAATCATGTGACCAGTTCAGCTTGGGGCGACGCGCGGTGGAGAGCGGCAACGTTGGCAAAACATGTTCCGCCGCGGCTCTCAGCTTTCCAGCGCTGGAGCGGGCGCCATTTCTTTGACAATCTCAAACATCGGTTGCTTTGGCAACAAGGCACAAACCATTCTAGAAGTCCGTTACGGTTCCGTGATTCGGTTCAGCTCGGAGCCCCACCTCGCGACATGTGGGTACTGCAGGCGTACCACTCACTCCCATTGGGAAGTGCGAGATGCGTTTGGCATTACAGGAGGCGATGGTGTGTGTGTTGTGGACGCCTTTGTTTCGCGATGAAATGCGACGTTGTGCTTCTGCAGGTGGATAGTGCTTCCCATGGTCTAGATTATCTTTCTCGAGCGACGTACGACTCAACCTCGCATGGTGTGTATGCAGTGTGCGTGGCTAAAAGCTATCTCGGCTTGTGCGCCAGAGTTAAGTGACTTGTTCGCCCCCGCAAACCGCGCGCGAGGTGAGTGCCGAATTTGCGACGGGCAGGAGGAGGCATCCCATCGTCGGTCAATCGCGGTTCAAACTTGCAACTCATGTTGTGACGTTGTGTTAGTTCGAAACGCATCTCTGGATTATTTTGAAGTTTAATAAAATGTGTGCGTCAAACCGGGCATTCGGCTCAGGGCGTTCTCTGCGATTGCACGAAAGAAGTGCCACGGGGCTTCAACGCTTTCTTTATGGAACGTACTCAGGTAAGAGAATATCCATGTCGTGGTATGGCCGTGTTGCATTTAATACAAACGGTTAAGCGTATGTTTACACTTGTTTCGTTTGTCATAAAATGTACAAGCACTCCGGCACTCCGCTGGCAGATCAGCCGGCGCGCCGACGCTGAGCAGACGACTCATCTCTTTGCCGGAAGTGCGTAAAAAAGCCGCCCAATAGCAGGATGTCTAGCTCATGACGAACATCTGGGAATCGATGACGCAGACATGTGAAGGTGGCGGCGTCCAAAAACACGAAGGGAAGGGTGAGAAAAAATCGACAAACTTTGCAACAAAAGTGTGAGCTTTCCGCTCCGCGTAAAATAGTAATACTTGGCACAGATGACGTTGGCGACCCAATCTAACGATTGCGCTAGATCATTTACTGTGCTCAAAACGCCTTTCAGGGCCCCTTTAGAGTTAGCTTATTTTTAATAACAATTGATAGGTCTTTTGTTTATCGGGGACTATTCCACCCAGTCGATAGATCAATATATGTTGCCTGCTGAAGATAGCTTTAAACATTTGTTTCTTGACATAGTGCTCCACCATAAGCTTTTTATGATTGGGATTTCTGTATGATGTTCAATTGCAAGTTCTTTTTTTAGGTGTCGCCTTTTGTGTGTGCCACTTTCATCCTTGTTTTGTACATATCCCGACACTACATGCCCTGAAAGGATTGCAGTTTGTACAAAGAAATAGCTAAATATTAAATAAAAATTCTGGTTTCCATTTGTGGAGGAATGGGGAGAGGGTAACACGCCGAAAAGAGGATTCAATCCCACCACTCCGTCAATACTCGCACCGAGAGGCCCAGCGATTACTGTATTCTAAAATACAATAACCTGGGGCCTACGTACGGCTTCTTGTTATGTTGTGCCCAGAAAATTACAGGTATTGCACAAACTCCCCACAGAGTCTTGCCACCGCCTTTTCAACGTGCCCTTTCAGCTGTTCGTAGCCACTGTCTTTATATCCTACAACGTATACACCAGGCCGTTTTTGTGACACTGAAGTAAGTTTGATACGTGCACTGGAAACAAATAGAAGAAAACGGAAACCAAAAGTCAGCCTTAAACCATGAAAGAGTGCGTCCGAGTCAGTTTCGACGGATAAAAATGGGTGTGGCGTCTCCCATCGAAAGCTAGTAGAGCTATTTGCGGCGTCGAGATGTAATGTGGACTTATCTTCCATTACCGTCTCCGTTTTCATACTTCCACCAGTGGGACCCGTCGGCCATGTTGTCATGGCGTATTTCGAGGGTTTGTCTTGTAGGATGCTCTAGATGTACCCGTCATTAAGGAGGAAGAAAGTAGGGAGGAAGCTTTGTAGGCTGCCCCATCTTCGATGTCACACCGAGATTTCGCCACAAAGATCGATTGCCTGTCTCCTGGTCGGCTCACCGATCGGTCCCAGCTGTCTTCGCCCAGACATCGGAGGGGTTCTCGAAAGAAGCAGTTTTTTTTACGTTGCCCGTCGTGATGGCTCATGGCTAAGGCATTGTGCTGCTGAGCACAAGGTCGCGGGCACGATTCCCGACTACGGTGTTCGCTTTTCTGTTGGAGTTGAAAAGCGAAAATTCCTGTGTACTCAAGATTTCGGCGCACGTTAAAGATCCACAGGTGGTCGAAATTCATCCAGATCCCTCCACTACACCGTCCCTCATCGCCTGTGCAGCGTCGGCGCGTTAAACCACATAACCAAAATGTCAATCTGTGGGCATTGACAGCCCTTTCACGATGAAGCAAGCCAGCAGTCACTCTACGCCATGCAGAAAATCATCATGACGAAAGCATCACGGCAGACTATTGAAGAATCATTTTAAGGGAACTTTGTTGCTTTCCTGATAAACTACTTCATGACAATTCGAGTAAAAAATTTAGTTTATGTTTGCGGTGGGATGGCTTGTGGCTAAATGTTAATCGTCGTAGACTATTAAAAAGGAGCACATGTCTAGATATATGTTCTAATATATGCTGTTATTTTATCTCGTCACACTTAACGGCGCTTTGATAGCCTGTGTGGACTGTAAATATACCCTTTATTGGTTGAAAAAAATGCTACTCACGGAATTAAAGGGCGTCATTAACTGAACAAGGATGTCACTCCGGGAAGGGACGTGTGCAAGGCCGTGAAAAATTCCCCAGCTTTCGATCTTACCAGCTCAAGCTTGGAACTGAGCAAAGGCCGTTTAACTTTTCCCAGTCTATTTTGTTTCGAACCTATACTCCACAGACATAATGTAGACTGGTAATATTGCGCTTTCTTGCCCCCAAGTTCGTGGCTTTTTGGTCCGTTTTCGCGCTGAAAATGCCGGGTACTTTTACGGAAATTGCCGGTTTCTGTGCGTTTATGCGGACGCGACCGCACGGGAAAAACACAGGCTGACTAATCTGCCTTAGGCCTGTCGCAGAACCTGAAGCTTACTTTGTTCTTTGATGACAGGAAGCACCTGCAATCACCACCCCAATATTAAAGCAAAATAGGCAGAAGTAAGAGATTTGTCTGACCATTTAGCAAAATACGCCCTACACGGCCGGCAATTTCAACGTATGGTAAGGTGCCCCTAAGCAGAATCTCTCCTTTTTTTATTATGCCCGCTGTAGTCCTGTCACTGCATATTCTCGCACAGCAGGCAAACCACACAGGCAGTGCGCCTTCTAAAAGCACAACTCGTGGTTGCTACAAGTAAAAAAGGTGTAAAAAAATGGAATAGATGTTTTACGAGAGCCGCAATGTAGGCGCAGTTTATCATGCACCCAACTTTATCCCCGGACTCAAGGAGTGAAAATTTCTCGACTGAGGAAGCACGAGCAGCAGGCAAGGCGGTACACAACGCAGAATCCCGTTTACGGGTATGATGTTGGGTGGTTTGTACTCGACTTACTTTTATTTAAGAGAGGACCCGCCCGGCCAGCAGCGCCGGCACTCGGGCTCACAATCTCGGTGAGTGCATACGGCGGTTTGGAAGTGCCCGGGAGCATATTTTGACGCGGTAAAAGGAAGTTCAACAAAGTGGGTGCCATGAGCTCTTTCCTGCTTCTTCGCGAAAAATTATTCACTTGAAAGCTTGGCGCTCTGCCTTAGCAAAAGCGCACGCCAAAATTCGTGGCCCCGATATTCGAGACCCGTGATTTCATCGTAGTGTTTTCCAAGGCGCCACGAGGCGTAGGTTCAGACAGGAATTGATAGGAATTCCGGCGCGTGTTTACATCTTCTCAACCTGCACTTCACACTTCCTGTATTTTTGGCCAGTAAGGTAAAAGATGGCGCCAATCGTGAACACGTTATTCTAAGAATTTGAACGTCCAAACTTCTTTCCCAGATAGTACGGTCTCTCGCAAGCATTGAGATTGCTTGTTCACATTTTTTGCAGCTGTTATTGTAGGATTTTCACTGACGTGCTTTAAAATGTGGTTCATTTCAGTCTCTTTATATTATCCCTTTTTAGCTCTTCCATCCAACAAGTTATGTATATAACTTTATTTAATGGCTACATAGCTGTCTCGCTTGCAGTGTTCTCCTTCAGGTTTCGTATATCAGCCCCGAAGAAAAGCATGCACTGCTATTTTGCTGCACTTCCGCGGCGCGTCGGCACTCGCGCATCTCGTGGAACATGCATTGAAACCTCACAGAAACCTTCTCGAACCAGTTTCTTGTCGTGCTTGGACGAAGACTGTAGAACGTGTTGATTACAATGCCCTTTCATCAATTAAAGTGGAAAACAAGTTTCGATTAAAATAGGAGAGATGGCAACACCACCTCGCTGACAGTACTTAACGCGCGCCTTAATAAAATCAGATGACTTACTGCAGCTTCATCACTTATAAAGCGTTAGAGCTCAGGCCTTCTTCAGAGACTCGGAACAAGATGCAAATTTCATAGTTATTTTTCTACTTTTTGTTTCAACAATCAGCTGCCGTTTGACTTATACTGGTACTTCAGCATTATTTATGCCATTCAAAATGCAATACTTAATGTCGAGGAAGCAACAATCTGTGTAAAAAAACAAAGTGGTTTAAAAGGTGTCACAACCACAACTGATGTCTTTGAGGGAATGTACAAGTGTGTCCGGTCATTAAATATTGATAGATCTTTTTGACGCGCCCGACAGAGTATGCCACTAAAAATCTTATTGCAAGATGTCAGCAACTTCCATTCACTGGCAGCTAGCAGGCGCATTCAAGCGTACTTGCGTTATATACTTCACTTTGTGGAAATAACTGGTGATCGTATCGGCTTCGACACGTTGGTGGTGATCATTGTGAGGGCATGGTGTATTTTGCGGGGAGAGAAGATGATGAAAACGACAAGAGGAAATTGTCATCGCCATTTCTCGTTCCTCCATTGATTTCGCCTGCCATGATAATAAAATCAAGGGTAATCCGTTACATTGCGCGCGTCGTCCGGGGTGCCGCAGGGGATGCTACCGAGGCCAATCGTGTTTTTTTTAACAGAAACAACCCTGAAAGCGTTACTCCGCTCTCGTTCAGAGATAATAAAGTTTTTATAGCAATAAAAGGTGGGTCTAAACAGATACATCTAAACGTTTCCTTGAACCTGTGTTATTGGTGTACAAACTGGGATATGAATCTAAATTTTTATAAAACATTTCGTACCACTTTGGAAACAAAAAATATCCCGCTACCATACTCGCACGCCAAACGGTACAGGAATATAAAGTTGTCAATTAATAAATGTTGTCGTTGTGCTATCTGGAGGAGCTTATATTGGTTTATCCCATAATTTATTGATGCTAATTTGCGCGAAATTGTCGCACCACTGCCAAAACACCAGCTTGAGTTTTAAGGTGGAATTTGTTTCCGTATATTTAGCTGTACCTGCCTGCACCGCACTATGCTGCGGAGCAAAGGTTCGAATAAAAAAAAAGTCTCCGGCAGATAAAATGATACTGGAATCGGATGATACCAGTCTTGGAATAACGCTTACAGTACATAGTCTCAACCTGCAACCCCCGCAATCGAACACGCGTGAGAAAAGTCAAGCTGGTCGAAATAATGGCAGTAAGATTTCCTTTTCCAAGTTGCCAAATATCGTAATTAGTTACTATGTTGTGCGACTGGGTAGGCTTTCAATTGCTGTCTTTACATCGAAATAAATCCCAACTAGAATTTTTTTGCACAGTTCAGAATAACTTTAAATTTGACTCTTATTCGCGAAGTTAACGCCTAGAATAGGTTATGGCTCGAACCAATCACAGTATTTTTTTATTCGCCAATACACGCGTGGATGGTAGTCCCCGTTTCTTGTATGGTTGAATATTGAATGAAACAAGTTTCCTTCAAAAATATTCACTGGCTATAAAACACCCCAGAATTTTCAAGAACTAGAATTATTCTCAGAAGTAAACTGTGAATTGTTTACTTTGCACCACGTAACCACCTGGAGGGGTTAACATTATTTGAAAAAATAAAAAATTACAAAGTGTGTTATAAACCCTTCATCAGGTTGCGAAAAAATACTCGGATACGACATATTTTTTATTTATTTATTTATTTTTATATCTACATTTCGCCCGAGGGCATTGCAGTAAGGGGTAAAAACGCATTTTCACACAATAAATGTGCCAACAAACAAACAAAAAAGGAATAAGAAATAACAAGAAACACGGAGACAAACAAAGAAAAATATACGTTACAGAAATATACCAAATATACATAATATACAAAACATACGCAGCATTGAAAGTAAGACACGTATGCAGAAACATGTGTAAAAATTCGCGCACAAAATAAAACAACCATGCAGTTAGCAGACATGCGCACTAGGAAGAATGGTGCAGACAGGAAGCTTTGAAGATAATTGCGCAAACGTGCAAGGAATTTGTTGTCGCCTGGCGCATTGGATGATTTCACGGAGAAGCTGACTCCAGGATTTTATTGTGCGGGGAAAAAATTAATTCATGAAAGCAGTTGTACGAGCGCGCATTTCTCTAATCTTAAGCGCGTGGTGAAGAGGTTGCGAGTATTTGCAACGACGACCCTCCAACCATTGGGGTGTCTATCCTGCATCTGTACTTCCGCTTCACCGCTTTCGCAAACGCCGCATTCGTGGGAAGTTTTACTATGCGCATAACAATTGCAACGATTCTGCATACGTTGCGGCGTCGCGTCGTGGTCGTGTGCATCGGGGATAAAGCGTATGGTCTATCCGGAGCCCGTATCAGTTTCAGTAACCACCTAGTCATCCGACACCGTGTGAATGTTTTATTCCGGACCCACGGTTGAACGCCCGCATAGAAACAGCGTCTCTGTATGCGGACGGATTTGTTCAGAGGCCTTTTGGATGAGCACGTTGCATAATTTCCGGCGGGTGTTTGTTTCCTGACATTCTACTGTTTGTTTCCTGTAGTGCATTAAGTTGGCCGATATTATTCCATGCCGTCTTGTGGAAACGCCAGTCACTGGCTGAATACAAAATAGCATTTATCAGATAGTTTCAAAACGAAAGATCATCCTAAACTTCGTTATTGAGAAAACGTGCGAGAACCCGAAAAAATATTTCACCCTTATTAAGTGCGTTTGTCTACTGCTTTATGTGTACAATAACAAATAGGAAAACCGTTCAGGATCGTGTCTATTTTTCCAGCATTTCCCATCCAGCGTAACCTAAATGCTACTTGTGCAGACGTTTTTTTCCCTAAGTGATTGTTTTTGAAACGTTGTATGGTTTGGTAGGTGGATACATCGCAGTCTTTGAATGAAAAAAAAAATCAGCTGCCAGGCAAAATCGCAAAGGCTCTTGAAGGCTTTGCTGCTGGAATTAGTGCTCGAAAGTGTAACTGTGTCTTCCGCCATACCTTCCTGATGTAATGCTCCGTATATCTCCTAGACTTTCATGTACGCAGTCGCGTAAACGCATCGCGCCCTGAGCAAACATCAACCTGCATGTGAATTAAAAGTTGTCAACCACCTTCAAGAGGGATTTTGGGTCACTAGTATTTTCTTCTCACCGCAAATTAAAGTGCGGCAAAAAAATCTCATCACAACACCTAAAATGTCACTCTAGCATGCCCAAGTCTGTTAAACTCCCTAATGCAATACGAAGCGGGATGTGTACTAATAACGGTGGAGCCCAGTTGTAACTGCTACACTTTTAACCATCAGGCGTATATAACAAGATGTAAAGCCGTTAGAGCATGGGCAACGTAAAGTAGTTACACATACGATCAGCCAAGTCTTTACGTGAAAAAAATGGCCCTCAAATGTGAGGTTTGTTATAAGTACGCTCCACTACCTCCCTTTTAACAGCGATGCTGTTTAAGCTGGTGGTTGGGCCTATGAAAGTGCAAAAAGAAAATCTCGACGAGCGATGACGTCGTCGCCCGCGCCGGCAGCGCGGCTTTACCGTAGCTTGGCCTCGCCGCTCTCGGGCGGACACGTATCGCCACCTGTCGGAGGCGCGATACAACTGGTACAAGCACGGCTTTGGAAATGTCGCTGCGTGGCTCTCTATCGCTTATTGCGACGAGTCGTGCAGTTTTTACGGTGCAAAGAGACGAATTAATGCCAAAGTGAAAGAAGCCAAAAGACCGGAAAGAGATAGCGTTAATCAACTTCGTAATTGGCGTCCCACACGCCGGACTCCACATGCTGAACGGTGTCCACTTAACGAGTTTAAAAAAAATAGCCGCGAATCTGCTCCTTTCGTTGCAAATGTCGTCAAAAGACGATAGTCTTTGCAGACATCTGCCAAGGAAATGTCCCCCCTTTGCTTTCCCGCTCACCTGTCATGCTGTTCCTGTACCGTCGCGCTCATCCCAAGGTAAACAAACTAAAGGTCTGCGCAAGGCGATTTGAATTTACCGCGTTCCACTGCTACAGGCCCGGTTCTTCGATGCCAGCGCTGCAGTACGGCGGAGACGCGCGTGAATGCAGGCGGCCGACTACAAGGTTTATAGAACCGCGTAGCCGTGCTCCACGTGCGTTCCAAGCAGACCGTGGAACCGAGCTAGTGGAATCTTTCGTTGCTGTTACCGCGTGATCTTTCATATGCCGCCAGGAGGCGGCGGTTTTCCGCAGTAGATGTAGAATATCATTTGCTATCGAAAAACCAAGCATCCATGAATTTTTTAATAAAGGAACACTTTAAATATCCCTTGTGTACTAATTTGCTGTCTTAAATTTGCGTAATGTCTTGTTCTTGTTCAACAAAGTTGACAAGTATGAACATATAAACCGGGCTTAGACGCTCACATTTGGCTGTAAGTATATAAGACTATTGCGCGGTATGCATTTTACTTTGGCCGGGTGGCTGAATTGAGTTACAGACAGACAGACGGACAGACAGACAGACAGACAGACATACAGACAGACCAAAATTTCTGGGTTTAAGTAGCCCAAGAAAGACTATCGTCTTTAAAATTAGGCAAACTCTTTCCAGCTGCGCCCTCCGCTACTCTTTGAGCTTCACCGCAAAGCCGGCGGGCACGCGTACATTCTACATACTTCAATGACCGAGTGTTCATTGCTCTTTAGGAGAGGGGGGGGTGCGAGGGGGGGGGGGGCGCTAACGACGAGACCACGCAGAAAATTTTACCGAGTCTCGGAGCATAACCATGCAGACAACTTGGCCGAGTATCCAAGCATAACCACTCATAGACGTAGCTGAAACAAGCAAAAGCTAAGTGGGGACTACAGCTTCGCTGTTTTCCTATGCTTCGCGCCACTAGGGCGAAGCTCTTTCAATCTTTTTTTTAATTGAGCTCAGTAAGACTGCGTCCACGTCAAGTAGCTTATCACTGTTCTGTACTTATCACTGCAAGAGACAATCTAAATGCCACTTTCGACAACCACCAGCAATTCCCGAATCGTTGTCGAAAATAAATGCGTTTCTCGCACTCTTGAGGAATTCAGGTACGTCCACTGGACGTCCTCCACAAACATCATCTAAGGCGGCAGCCTATAGAGTCGAAAAACTCATTACCTTCGCAGGCGGGCGGCATTCTCGCATTCACATCAGGTGACGCTCCGACGCACAAGTGCACGACGCACAAGGAACCGCTGGGTCGAAAGCTCCCCATTTGCATACGGCACAATGCCTTCTCGGCGACCAAGTCAGCCCAGTTGACGCGTGAGTAAAGCCGAGCCGGGGAAAGTGCTTCGCATTCTGTTGAATACTCGCGCTGATCCCGAAACTGTTGAAGCGGTCGGCTTTTAAGCGTCTTTGTGAGGACCGTCTGCGAAGCGTTTGTGGAGATAAAAATATTTAAGATATTCTATTTGTGTATTCATCCGTAAAGTCAACAAAATATCGTGGGGTAGAAGGTATTTCTAGCGATTTATGAACTCGAAGCGAAATGTTTTAAAAATCGAAATGAAAAGTCATAGGGTGGTTGGCATTGAATGATAGAGGACATAGTTGATGCGCTTGGTTTTCTTATTTGGATTCATGAAATGGAGCATAAAAACCGAATTTGAAATCGGTCTAAATTATTTTCCTTGAGTAATGTAATTAGATAAGAATAAGTTTCTTTTCTATAGACCTTCACTAGACGAGACCGTAAGCAGGCGTCAGATCACAAATTGGTGAGGGAGTGAGTGCGTGACACACATCTGTCCAAGATCTAGTGACCTTGATCTCAATACAGTTAGCCAATAAACCGGAATACTTCGTTATGCACACATGCAAAGCAAAAATTGGACGACTAGAACAACCTCGTGCGTAGAAAATGCATAGAAAGAGACAAATATTAACAAGGCTTTTAATACGTTTCATTGATCCCGACCGACCAAACATCACAGAAGCTATAAAGATGGCAAGCCCTTACGACATTCGCTCACAGTGCTTGCGTGGGAAGTTCGGATAGAAACATTGTAGGAAACACCCAGATGGCACCACGTACTCCCGTGTTCTCATTAATTTATGCCTGCGTGAGGCAAACAAGGCAGAGTCACGATCAAAGAAATGCAAGGGAAACATCGCCCAATTGTCAACCAAGGCACCGCCTTGTCGCTTTTACGAACGACTAAGAGCGCTCTTTCTATCCACGTAGCAACAGAGCCAAGCCAGCCCAGGGAAACCGCGTGCTAACCAAACCGCACAGCCTATACAGCGCGTCCTCTCGCACGTCCCATTCACGCGCAGTTAGGGCAAAGCAACGTGCGAAACTGCCTGGCTTAGCCGACGGTGTACCGCTATGCGGCGACGACTGCCAAGCGATAGAATGCGATAGCGACGCACATTTGCCGCGTGGACGGCCACAGCAAGACCACATAAGCCGATTAGTCTGTAGGCTTCCCCAACACGTACCCGGCTACTCCGCCTCGTTGTGTGATGGCTGCTCCACTAGTTGTTCTTGCTCTCCAAGTTGTGGAATTTGTTCCTACGCGGCGTATCGGGAAAGGAAACAACGGAACAGGCCCCTCCTTTGGGAACGCAACTGCCGCAGAACTAATCAGGCAACTGGCGCTGCTAACCATGCAGGCGCCAAAGCGGTCTCGGTGAGCATTAGCCTTTTTTTGTCTGTTACGCGGCATTCATTAGGGCTTACCCGGACAGAACGAGCGGCCTTGTTCCTTGAGAACGGCCTGTAGAATTCGATTCCCTTGCCGCCGCCCTCCCGGGAGGGTCGTCCTCCGGGCAAGGACGGTGTCAACCCAAAGCGTACGAAGCTGATTAGTTCTCTCTTTTTTTCCTCTCCTTCCTTCACCGGCACGGCATTCGTTTGGGAGCATGCGCTGGTGTTTGAGGGGTTTCGTCAGGACGATCCCTTACTCATAAGTTCCTTATGACTGCTGAAGACGCGCAAACCACTGTGAAATTGGCTCGTATTTGGAAGACCTTATATGCTTAGGTAATAAAAAATGACTTCACGAAAGTGTTTTTCGTCTCAGTGGGAAATGACTCAAAGAACAAGGACGAAGGAAGAAATGGATGACATGACGCTATAATTTCGACGCATTTTTTTTCTTCGTCCGTGTTTTTTTAGAGTGTTTACGACGAAGGTGAGCCCATATAATCTTGCCGAAATATCCATTCTGCGGCAGCACGTTTTTAGATCCCTTCATGGTTGACGTTTTCAGGAGTAGGGTAGCAAGCGGAGCAGTTTAATTAGAATAAACACTGCCCGCACTTTTTCAGATTTCTAAGGGCAGTGTAAATGCAATAGCAAGGCGGGTATCACAAAAGAGCTTTGGAGGAAAAAGATTTGCTTCGAATATGACCAATAAGTTTGCATAATTTAGTTTATTACTGACTTTAACATGGTAACCCCTTCAGTGTACAGTAACTTGCTGTCGCGTCAAGTCAGTGTACTTGTCCAACTGAAACGCGAACAGAAGCTCATGGAATGATAACATGGTTGATTTTGCACGACATACTTCCGTTAATGTCAAACTGTTATCCGGGAGAGTAATAATTACGAATCGCTTCCCAGGCCTGCGTACACTAATCGGTTATTCCACTTCCGTGAAATAAAATTTCCTTTTTGTTTGTTGCGGTTCTTAGCTTATCATCATGTACTTTTATGAAAAACCTTTAAATTTCAATCAAGGGATTTGTAACATTTAAGCAAATTATTTGGTCTTACATGCACACATCACGGCGCATCGTCACAATAACAACCATCACCCGTTCAATTCCAAGCAGAAAATCAGCAGCCTTCTTACTTGCACTATATCAGCTCAAATTCATCATTTGATTGACCAGCTGATCAATCAAATGATCAGCTGAACATGAATGCAATCTCACCACTCAGGACAGGCCTAGAAGGAGTATAACGCCCTTCAGGTTAGTGAGGAACATAACGATGAGGATTGTGAAGCTAAATTTAGGGCCTGCGAATGATTTTTTTATTAGGCGCGACGGGATAATAATATTGCGCGGTATTGCATACGAAAATGTCTGGACAGCATATTTAAATCAACGTGTCGCCAATACGACTCGAACTGATCTTCAATCAGAATTACGATCACTTTGTAAGGTAGCTTTATGGAGCATTAGACATATCACCGAGCATTTATTTGTCATAGTAGTTGTAGCCTCGCTAATTTCCGTTACTTATCCTATTTGGAACCACACATTGTAGTTCGGTTATGATCTAAAGCTATTTCTTTTGACGGTGATTAGCTATACCTGCTGCTTTACCTAAACATGTCCAAAAGTCATCGCTTCAAATATACTACTCGAGCCAAGCTAATGAACGCGACTACATTGAGATTACAAAACAAATAAGCGAAGTAGCTCACCTTCCGTGTAGGGTGGCCTGGAAAACGTCGATCTTGTCTAGTTTTTCCAGAACGCGACGCTAGAAGCAGAAAAAATTAGGGCATTTAATTTGATGGTCACGCGAACCACACGTAAAGATACAACGTTAAGAAAACGTTCGTAGGTGGGCAATGGATCCGAAATATATACTCAAGTGCATCAAGATTCTCGCCCTGAATGACGTGGCTCACTTGATGAAATTTTCTGCTATAAGTCTAGTCACCACCACTTTCTTCATCACCATCACCTTACGTGGCCGTCATCATCGTTATCATCTTCCTCGTCATTCAGTGTTCCTTTATATGCACCAGCCTCAACTTACACCACCACATTTTGAGAGCGAGCCAATGAGGGCCCACGGGCAAGTATGCCGTACTCAACCGGGCTGACTGCATCGGACCGAGGAAACCAAAACCCCGCCGCGCCGATAATGGCGCGGAATAGTTTCTGACGGCGGAGCCTTGTGGAGTGTCACGATGACGAGCAGGGCGGTACAGCCGTACTTTCTTTTGTACTTAGCGGCCAACCGGCAAATGTGGCCAGCACCCCCAAACACAGGGATTTTCGGTGGCGTCGCGCTCCACGTGACAGCGTTCGACCACGCCAGTACGCCTTTTTGTATACAGGCAACGACCACAAGCCCTTTTTGGCAGCTCTCTTTCGAGGGGAAAGCCTAAGCGCCCCATTCTGCGAAACACCGTCGTGGCTGTTGTCCGGGGCAGAAAGCGGCAGCCCCTGTTATGATTAAAAAAAACAACGTTTGAATTCGCTAGGGATTTCAACAGGGGTTTCCAAAGCAGAAAGTTTGTGGGCTTTCCCCCACGCTATCTCCGCTACCAGCACCACACGCAGCACTCACGAAGGAACAGCAAACTATATACCGGCAAATCCAGACAGAGTCCTTTCCGCACCCCCGTCTACTCAACTGCATGTTCCCAAACCAAATTCGAAGAAGCTTGCCAAATCTGTAATAAACTAGGCACTCTCCAGCACATGATAGGAGAGTGTAGGAGGGATGGAGGTGGAGGATTTCGCTGACCAGCCCCGCCCCGGAGGATCAGCTACTACTGGTCACCAGGGGCCAGGTGGTGAGAGCAGCAAATGGATTCCCGTGAACAGAGAACCACCTCCGTCCAGTGTGGAGTTCCCAACGAACGAGTCTTAAATAAAGTTTCTTCTCACTCTCTCCGCATGTTCGCAGCCGTGGATCAAAGGTAATAGCGCGTGCTGCGTGACGCGTGGGCATGACGGCGCATGAGTAAAACAGGGGCACGCAGCTGCGCAGATTTCTAAATCAGGTGAAGGTGCTGCCTGTGTTACCAGCCCGCTTGTCGAATAAATTCGGGACAGAAGACGAAAAAAGAAACGCAAATAAAACTTAGCAGTCCCCTAAAAAACTTTCGTCTTATGGGAAACTGAAATACGGTAGCTTTGAGAGTTTTTTTTTTTTTTTTTGTTCCCGACGTGTGTTTTAGGTTTCAAAAAATGCCGCTACCCTCGGTCTTGTACTTACGCCCTTTGTACTCACATGTGCCTAAAATTTTCTCCCCGCTACAAGCCCTGACCTATCTGTGTATGCGACCCATGGCAACGGTGATTGTACTGAAGATGGATTACTTATACACAGGGTGGTTCATTTCAACCCGTCACCAGGTTTTAAAAGTGCGCTATGGGACTAACGCGAACGCCCTTTTCAGTAGTAATGTATTTCGGTAAAGGGCGGATAATATTGTAATCGTGAGTCTTTCAGTATAACCTAAACGATAATTCCTGCTAGAAAAGAACGAAGACAAACGATCGCGAAGATAAAAGCGAGAGACCCAGGAGTATACGGTAATGACATTAGATGTTTCGCTGGTTGGAGCTGACACTGACGTTTGATGGCAACCGCTCCGCTTTGGTCTGGCTTCCATCAAAGCAAAACAAAAAAAAATGGAACACCGAAAATGAAGAAGCCAGCGGGAGCTCTGGCGATAATTACGGCGGTTACGCCATCTCGATTTGCTCGGAACACGCGTTCCTGCCACTTTGTCCACTAATTGATTCGCCATCCAGCTCGCTAGTTTCATCGCATAATGTTCCGGTCGTCAGCCTCGACTCCGCGAATTAGAGGTACGCGGTCAAGGCGCCCCGTTAATCCCGAACCGCCTTGCAGAGCATCGCTAATAGGCTTTCGACATTGGCGCTGCAGTTGGCGGTAAAACAGCAGGAGGAAGAGGCGAAGCGGGAGAGTCGACACTGCGCCTTTCGGAATCGGTGGCGTAGAGAGCCGTGAAGCAAACACGGCTTAATCGTTGGCGCTCCTGCAGGCCACATACGCGTGGAAATAGCCGGCGCACGCTCATTTCCACCAGCAGGAAAGCTTGGTCAACCGCTTGCAGGGAATAAGGCCTCCAATCTACGCAATCATTACGCGGGTTTAGCGACGTTTTTAACCCGAAGCAGCGAATCCTTGCATATGTAAGTTCATAGTAATAAAGGTCACAGCACAGCAGAGAAAAAAAGACAAAAAAAATGAGAACTAAAAGAAGTGGTAGGGCTTTCTGTAAACCTGTTTATTTCACTGTAGAAACGTCAAAAGGTAGCAGGAAATTAGGATTAAGGAACTTTTGGCAGGCTTAGCAGAACCATCGAAGGTTTCCAGCACGCTACGACGGCTCTACTTCCCTCAAGTTAGTCCGATCATCGCGTGGCTCCTTGAAAACTTTTAATGTGAAACTAACCCAGCATTTCGTGAAGCATTTATTGAACTTGGAGCGCCAGTTGGTTGCCGTGAAATGGGTCACGGGAATACGTGCGAGCGCTCTTCATTTTTGATGGTAAAGAGGAAAACGTAAGGGTAAAAGCAGTGCTGGAAGAGTTTTCTCGAAACGTCGAACGGCGGAACTACCTACGAAAATGCCATAATCTTTTCCTCTCGTTGCGTTGTTAGGGGACTCGTATGGGTAATCGTTTGCTGCGGAATTTCAATTTTCTTTTTGTGGGGATAACCTATGGCTGCTTCACTGAGCAGGGTGAGGTTTGTATGTAGCTAGTTTTTTTAACCGCTTTAAGGGCTCGTCTGAAAAACAATAGAAATCCGAACCCGTAGCAACAATTTCACATCAGTCTATTACCCGCTTACCAGGCGCATACAATTGTACTACATATCACGGGGAATCTCAAAATTTCCACCGCATCATATCAACCACAAAGCTTCTATTCATTTCTGACCTGCACTCCTGAAGCATATTAAATGCTAAAGCTACCAACGAACGAATGTAACCCAACAATAACTAAATGAAAACTGACCTCGAACTTTTATGAAAAGTGAACTCTCAAGTGCACAATTAAAGCTCTCTCCCTCTTCGCGAGGAGTAATATTATACACATCAGCAAGATCTAATAGCAATGTGCCACCCTGGTAAGAGTAAAGATGTATTACCTAAATAATAAAAGCGCTTACTAAAGCCTCGGAACACTCCGCACGGTTAACACCAAAAGCAATATAATGCGAGTATGAAGAAACTATAAATTTTTCAGTATTCCACGTTCTGAAGCTAGGGCGGGAGCTGTAGCGGGCGGCTACGGATTAGAGAGCCCGCGACCTCGTGCTCAGAAGGCGTTGCGCTGCTGAGCACGAGGTCGCGGGCTCGATTCCCGGCCGCGGCGGCCGCTTTACTGATGGAGGCGAAAAGCAAAAACGCCCGTGTGTACGAGATTTCGGCGCACGATAAAGATCCCCAGGTGGTCAAAATTAATCCGGAGCCCTCCACTACGGCGCGCCTCATCGCCTACGTTGCGTCGGCGCGTTAAACCCCACAATCAATCAATACGGATTAGAGAGTTATAGCAGCGCGGAGAACCGGTCCCGCCACGGTACCCACTACACCTGCGCATGCGCATAACCAGTTTTTCCGTCTCTGCGCACGCGTGGTAGCGCCGGTCGCCTGCCGGGGACCGTAGCGGGATAGGTTCTCCGCTCTCCTATAACTCTGTATGAACACAACCTTGGGAATCTTAAATGTGCGCACAAATATCGACACACGGACAGTGCTGTTGTTTTTTCCTCCTTGAGAAAAAAAACCAACGCGGCCTGGATTGAACTCGATATCGCTGGGCTGCTGTCTGCAGTACACCGCCTGTCGTGTTTTATTATTTTTTTAAGCGAAAGCTTTCTTAGTTGGAGTGGTGCACTTATATCGCGTGCGTGACCCCGGGCTTCCATTGTGCCACAGCGGTTACTTGAAAATCGTGAAAAGCGAACGTTTCTAGATAAGACAGTATGCGCTTTGATCATGAAGGAGGAGTGCAATAGTATACCTTTATTTTATAAACTACGTATCGGCATATCGTTCGTCGAAGCGCTTATTTGTGGGCGAGAAATCGTCGCATGGGTTCGTTTTGCATTTGTGATTTGGGGCTTGGAAGGTTTTACGGTCAATTAAACGCACCTTCAGATAAGGTTGGAGGCACTTTAGTGAACGTTTTGACGCAGTTTTAATTTGCGAAAGCTCTAGCGCATCTCTCAACTTTCTTTAGGGAGGGATGGTAGCGCGTTTTTTTTACACCGTATCATGTTTTTCAGCAAATATGTGAGTGTCGTGTTCGTGCATTCAAGCCACTTTTACGCAGTAAACATATTACAGGCTGTTACCCGCCGTCGTGCTTGTGTATGCGCTGTTTTCTGTTTAGGCATCGTGTGCCAGTGGCCCTGAGTTAGCTCTCTTTTACAATATTCCGCATAGTTTTAGTGAAAACAGAGTCGTTTGGAGCCGGAATGCAGCTTAGTCAGTTACGAAATAAACCAATGCCGCATTTTGTCTCCATGGACCTTTTCAGTGCAAGACTTTCTATAACCAAGTTCTCGGTGAGTTACCCTCTCCAGAATAAACGTTGCCGCAATCGGTTCAACGACCACGCGAGGAAGGACAACTAGGACTAGTTTCGTCTACAGATAACTGTTGGGACAGTTGAAAAACTTCCTCTTCAAGCCGTACGACCAACCACGTGTGTGAAAGCTTCCTTTTTTAAAAATCTCGCTGCACCAGTTTATCTTCGCGAGCATATCCGTTTAACTATACTGTGACAAGAAGTGGGGCCCAGACGGATGGCTTGACTCACAAAACGAGACCCAGCGGCTAATGAGACGTGGTGAACTTATTTTCTGAAATGTCTGGCTCTGCCTGCGTGCTCGTTTCAAACCGAGCCACTAATTATTGCCCTTATCGCCCGAGCGTCTACCGTACGAGGCAAGTATTTGCATAAGACACGGTGGCATCATTATGAGCCTCCAGAATGGGCCTTCTGTGTCTCAACAGACGCCATGTAATCCGATTAGCATTTCTGGCTTGAAGCAGAGCGAGAACCAAAGCCCATTAGGTCGTAGAGAGAAGGTCACTTGTAAACACGTACTAACTTAACCACTGTCGGCCCCAGAGATGTATGACTAGTACAAACACCCATCTATAGAAATATGGATGTGTACTCGGCATTCGTATATATACTAGCACATGCAAAAGAAACACCAGCGGGATCTGTGACCATTGCTTGTAGCAACGTTGTCGATCTTAAGATACTTTCCGGTCTGGAAGGAGCCTTGCCATTAAGAGAAACGTGTCCTGGTGCGAAGACAAGTACCCTCTAGCCAAATGAAATAGAGAAAGAGCAACGCGTGTAGCATAACCACACATAAAAATAAATGTCGAATTTCTCTTAGTACAGCTCCGTTTCCTTCATTTATTTTATTTTATCTATCATATTCTGCTACAATTTAAGGTCCATGCAGGAAAAGTACAGCACGTTCATAGGTAAAACAATGGTACAACGCAATTATTACTAGGATACATCAAAGGTAAAAAAAACATGTCATTCACCATCAAATTTTACAAGTTTTCACAGGGCACAGTACCCACACTGCAATGCAACCCAACCCAAAATTCTGCATAGGCCCTCTCAAATGACTTGGACTTGATGATCGATATATTCACCCCTTTGTATTTCGCATGGAGTCCTTGCCGTAACACGTTTCTCTGATCCTTTAATTCGCCTGTTAATTTTCCCCTCATTTTCCTGAGGGAGACAGGAGACTGAATATGTTAATTGTATTTTAGATGCCTCGGTCAGGAAGGCTCCCCGTTAATAACGAACACTGTCGATATTGAGAAAATACATGTCATTTAGCCAAATTAGTATGGAAAAGGGGGAGAGTGTAGAGACCCAACGAAGGTGTACAGAAATTTTCCAGTTCCGCTGAATACAGGCTGAATTCTTTTCCTACACCGGACTTCCTAAATGCTTTGAGGATAGATGAAGGTAATTACTTACCCACTAGTATTTCGTAATAAGTCTTTGCCGTGCAACGTTTATGTGATGCGTTAATTTGCTCGTTAATTTCCCCCAAACTTCCGAGGGAGAGAGAGAGGCCGACTAAATATGTCAATTTTGTTTCTTCCCCACTCCGGCACCCTTGTATTCCTATCACTCTATTATTGTTGGGAGCACGTGTTCCTCATTAATGTGTTGTATCATGGCTCGACTGTCCTTCTATAGTATTTCTGTAGTCGTAGCGATTCAAACTTTTCCCCTTGTTAAAAAGAACGCCTCCAATAGTTTAGGTGCAACAGTTTCTCCCCTGCCGTGCGGTGCCTCCAACCCAGACAACGCAGCTCGCAGCCACTGGCCGCGCAGTGTGTGAAAAGGTGCGCACGTCGGTCGTTGTCAGCGTCAACTCATGCTAACGGGCTACACCGCTGAGGGTGAAAGAGTAAGGGCTGATGACGTCAGAAAGCGGTAAAGAAGGCGCTGACTGAATCCAAGTCACGCATCAAGAATACATTGAAAGGGAAACACCCATTGGCGCGGGCGAGCGACCAGATAACGTCAACGCGGTCAAAGAAACTTCGTAACTCCGATGACAAAGGAGAGGGCAGCGGCGTCTGATGGGCGAAATGATGGCGGCCACAGTTCGTTCCGGGACGGTGCAGTGAAACGCCGATCGTGGCCGATCAGCGCAGTTTCTTCTCGCGCAACAGATGCCGCCATCTGAACCTTGACCCAGCACTTGTGACGTTATCTGGCCGCCCAAGCTCGCGCCGTTTCTCCTCCTGTGTTGGTCTTGCACCCTGACCTAAGTTCGCTGTGCATTCCCCCCTTACAGTGACCGGCGCCAAGCAGCGTCCTTGCTTCATTTTGCAATGCGGCGCAATTGTGTGCGCGTTCACTGCGCTCTCGCGGCGCGAAAACAGAGCCATCGCGCCACAAACTTGTTTTAACCGCGTTCACGGAGCAAGGAAAAGTCCTTGCTCCGTGACTACTTTCCACCACAGCAAATTTCTGTACGTACTCGCCAGTTGAAAGAGCATGGGATCGTTATCAACCATCACATCGATTTGATCTTTGCGAAATTTTGACACCTCGTCCGATTTCAGAAAGGGTGCATAAACCCCAATAGGGCACACGACGTGTTCTGCCATAATCTCAGATAGGGACGCTGCGAACAGCACTGACACCACCAAGTGCACAGAAACGCAGTAACCGAAAGCGCGTCTTTAACCTCTAAACACTGCTGATAGGTGTTGAGATAGGTGTTGAGATAGGTGTTGAGATAGTGTTTGCAATGCTTCGTGCATTGCAAACATTTCAAGGCGAGAACGAGACCAAGAAATTCCCGATGTCTGTGTTTTTCATCAAAATCCCATTGGATGCGAGCGCGAGTATACGTCGGCATGACGTTCCCACTCGCCGTGATGAGTGATGCGTCTGCGAACGAGGGTGTATGGGTACTAACGTCGGTATGCCTCGGCCTGACGTGCCCATTGGGTATGCGACGGCCTGAGGTTATAACCCTAACGTCACGCCTAAAGGTTAAACGTGATCAACTGGTACCTTCAGCTTTCCGTACAGAGAGCTTGAGGCTGCTTGGCACGTCGTTAGGCTTGTATGCAGTACTAAGGTTAGGCGGCTTTACCGTTCAGCCTAACGACGTAAACATGGCCGGATTGGCCAGCAAGGATGACCGCAGCCGGCAGAAGCTCGTGGTTCATTAACAAATTCCAATTAGGCCCCGCAGTTGTCATATACCCACTCAAGATGACTGGCAGATGAGGACGCCAGTGCCGCAAAGGTCTTGCAGCAATAATTAACAACTTCCCATTAGGCTGCGACGTCAATATACCAAGCCAGAATCTTCCAATATTTCTGAGGGGGATGGCCATAGAGAACGACAGCAGCCCTATGTGCTCATGGCCGATTCCCTAATTCCCATTGTCCGCGGCGTCAACTTACCCACCCGGAAATTCATGTTCTCACAAGTTGAAGATAAGGGATGCTCACGCATGCGCCATCTTGTTGTTGCGTCAGAGCGAAGCCCGAAGACGGCAAGACGAGCAGCTAAACGCAAAGAGTCAAGATTTCTTCATTTACGTCGTGTCTGAAATAGCGGGGATATACGCACAAAAGCGGCCTTACCACAACAGAAGAAAACCTTGATCACGATATTATTCCAAGAGAAGACTGGGATTGCGTAAAGCGGAGGTCGCCTCTACGAAGGCAATTTGTCGTTCTTTGCAGGCGGCGCTAATTAAGCGTCCCTAGGTAGCGCTTCCGTTCTCCCGGAAACCTAATTTGGCGTCTTCCCGCTTTCACCAAGGCGCCGTGTCGCAGCTCGTTCTTTAGCGATTAGGGCACTGGCCCGAAGCCTTTCTTTGTTCCCGGAAAATGACTTGGCCACCGCGCACATAACGCTTACAATAAAGGACAGCGCCACATTGGCCATCTCACGACGTTGTCTCTTACGAATAATCGCTTCCGCCTTTGGGCGAACGCTGGTGCTAAGCCTCTAGTTAATTCCGCCAACTTCCTTTTTTTTTTCTAAAGATAAAACCATATATACAGCAACGTGCCTCGTTGGATGATAATGTGTGCGAAGCTTTACGACGGAGGGCTCCGCCGAGCCTTCTTACGTGGTCCTCTCATTTTCTTCTGAGAGCCGCAGTGCCATCTTTCTGCTCTCCTTTGGATTAGATTATCAGCCAGTCGAAACGTCTATGCATATGTGGCTTCATGTAGCATGAATAAAAAGTCGCTCACGCGAGAGCTTTATAATGAGAAGTACGGACAACGCAAAGCGAAAATTTATCACTACGGTTGTCGTAACCCATCTTAGAACACTCTAGCTATACTGAAGTTACACCAGAGTGGGGAGCGAATAATATTATACGAGTTCGTTGCTAATAACCCACTTCGTAACTAGCTACATCGAGCTCGCTTCAACAAAACTCAGAACAGGACCTATTTCCATACTGATTTTACTACATTCTTGCAGAACAGAACTCAACAATCTTCAATAAGCGATGCTGTTCGTTTCATACCCCGTCCGCCGTGATAGCGTCATAATCTTTACCCAGTACTCTGACCTTCGTTACAACTATCGTACAAATGTCATTTCATTTTTAAGCGTACATTTCTAAGGCGCTTCATCCTACACGTAATTCACGCAGGTGTTGCTAGTTATACGGTCACAGCAGTCGGTATGGTGATGAGGCCAGACGGTACTTGCTCGAAGCGCGACGCACGCACGAGGATAAAGCAAGAAACGTTGAACTTGGAACGAACTTCAAAGCACAAAACTTGACACTTCCGAAGTGCCCACTGATAATACGGTAATATCAGAGCTGGCCCCAGAACGACGCCAAATTTGACTGTTCTGGGGGACGCCAACACAACGCCTGCCACAAGCTGGTGTCTTTCGTCGGGGCCGCGTTAGCTGGCTTGAAATATTGCTACGCGTGGGCAGTACAGAAGACAGGAATCATTACATATGAGTGGATGATTTAATGGGCGGTAATGACTGCACGCACACCGACCGAGCTTCTGGGCTACGCGGTCCGACGTCTTCTACGGAATCCGGTCAGCCTGCCAACTTCTTCCTTCCTTTCGCTCCGTCGAGGCTGCACTTCATGGAAGGCTGCAGTAACGGTGAAGGCCGAGGGGACAGCGACGACTTAGAGTCCCTGCCGCCGCGGATGAAGATGGCGAGCTGCATGGACACTGCATGGAACAGCGATGACCGCCATGGTCGAGAACAGTCATTCAAGCACTTGTAGCAGCGCCAGACGAAAGGGCGGGGGGTCACGACAGTGTTCTGCTCTGGTCTCGTCTGCTCTTAATCGTCAGATTATAGGCGGGGGAGCATTGTCTGAGGACATCCACATGCTGGATCGGCACGCGGGGGAGGTTGAAGTAGGCCAGGCATGGCCCACGTAGCCTCCACGGCTTCAAGGTCGAGACGGTACGGACCTCGGGGGCGCTGGATGGAGAAGAACAGCGCACCTTCCACAAAACACGTTACGCTACTTCTTCCTGTAGTTGAATGAGATTTTAGTCATCCATTCGTTCCTTCTTGTTAGGCCGACCTCTTCGTTCTCGTAGCAATACCTTTGAAATCAGCCAATGAAAAAAAAAAAAAAAAAAAAGGGAGCAGGTCACTTAGCGGACCATTTTTCCTAAATTCCTAAATGAAAAAAATACTGACGTCCAGATCAGTTTGAAAGGCATGACCTCAGGCCAGTGAAGCGCAGAATGCAGGAATTGGCTTCGTGTCACCCTACCAAGAACTCCGAATGGTACCCACATTACTTCAGGCCCCAAGCCGCACACCTGCTCCCCTTCAGACCACTGGTGTTTTAAATCTATAACAAACACCCGCCGCGGTGGCTCAGTGGCTAAGGCGTTGTGCTGCTGACCTCGAGGACGCGGGCTCGATTCCCGGCCTCGGCGGCCGCTTTTCTGATGGAGGCGAAAAGCAGAAACGCCCGTGTGTACGAGATTTCGGCGCACGTTAAAGATCTCCAGGTGGTCAAAATTTAACCGGAGCCCTCCACTACGGCGCGCCTCATCGCCTGCGTTGCGTCGGCGCGTTAAGCCCTACAATCAATCAATCAATCAATCAATTCTAATCGATAACAGGCTTTCCTTTTCTCCTTACTAAAAACACTGTTCACAGATTTCGATGACAGTTTCTTCCCTTGACGTATCCCAGCAAAAGCAACCTGAAGTGCTTTCCCAACGCTCTGCGTTTTTTGGATACTATTTTCGCCTCATGGTGCGCAATTGTTCTGCGCTCCGAGTGGTGCGTAGCACCACGTCCACTTTTTACGCCCTTTTCGTGCACGCAACCGCCTTCAACGTCACTATAGTTTGTCGGAAAGGCTGACCAAAAAAGGCGTCGATAAGAATAGAATCGATAAAGAAAGATGCCAACGACGCAAAAGAAACACTATTTCCTTTGAAGAAGGCCGTCAGACGCTGGCTCCATTCATGCGAAAACTTGAGTTCTGCCGTATAACATCAGCACCTCCCAAGGTCGAAAGCCGCCACAGACCTTCAGCAACCGTGGTGTTCCGACCACGACGCCTACTTTGCGGACGAAGTTCGGAACCCTTATTCGAACCAAACTCGGTCGGAATTACTCCTGTCGGTCTCTTTCGCCGCCCTTCCGTTTCTGCAAACGTCCACGTCGCAACTTGTGACACCACGTTCATAGCGTGGGGAGCACGGAGAACCCTTTTGGTCCGGTATTGACGATTCATAATAGATGTGACGCGCGGGAATCAAGGGCAACTGACGTGGTAGTTTTGCGCGGCTTTCGGCGACTTCTCCCTGCATTGACGCAGTAGGTATATTTAAAGTGGACCACCGTGAAGTGTGGCCGATAATGATATAAAAATATATCCGGAACATCGTTCACAGGTTAAAAAAAGCTAGTGTACGAAAGAAAAATGTTCAAATTGGGCCTCTACCCAATGAAGTTTAGCTTATGCTGGGAAGCGCACGGTGATTGGGGGCAACAGATTACTTCGGACAAACCAGGGGCCTGAGACGTGCACAAATTCTTGACACATGGACTTTTTTGTTTGTTTGTTTTCTTCCTCCACACGGAAACAAGCTCTACGGCCCGATAATCGATCCTGTGACCTCGTCTGTGTAGCGCCATGCCTTTGGCTGACAACCACGGCGGCGAAAAAATAAAAAACAGAGGAGGGGATGTGAAAGAATACTTATTTGCTGTTCATCTTACGACAAAAAAAGTTAAAGGAACAGTCGTTCCACGTCGCCATGAGGTAGGGTGAACACTACCCATTTCAGCTTCCAGTGTGGTAGTTTGCAGCCGTAGGGGTGAGTTCCCTAACGCCTTTTATAGCGAAGCCTAAAAGCCTTAACGAATCCTTAACGCCTTTCAACGCCTTTTGATGGCGTATGTCACATCGAAAACGCGCTGCAGGAAAGCCAACTTTCTCAGACGCCGATGATGATCGTGGGTGAAGTGACAGAAAAAAAAACGCCTCCCGTAATTGTAATCGAACCCGGCCCGGATTTCCGATAGCGCCATTTCGACACTGTCAAAGCAGTTTGGATTTGAAAAGGGGTGCGTGGACATCGATTTAAAAATGTTTGAAAATCATGCACCCCTGCCCTGCGTCTAATGAGGACCATAGTTGAACGCGAACCTTTCCTCGTGCGAAATGAAATGGAGAAGGGTCAAAGTGAAAGCCAGGGCGATCAAAAGTGAAAACTGCGTGCGAGTCGAAGTCAAAGCTCGACGAGTCAAAGTCCAAACTCAGACGACAAAAAAAAAAAAAAAATCCCTCACAAGAAAGCTTCGCGTTCAACCATCGTCACCGTTAGATGGAGGTTGCATGATTTTTTTATGTCCTTCCGGGCGCCTATGTTCTTCCTGACAGAATGATTAAGAACAAACACACTACCTTTATAACGGGTGAATCCAGCGGAATCTTTTTAGGAACTAAGTTGCAAACAGACTAACAGGGCAAGGATTACCAATGTTTCGGCGATGATTCCTCAAACGAAAGTGAATCTACAGCTCGAGAACGAAATGCAGAAACCGATCTATTGCGAGAGCGTGTTGAGGCGCCGGAGGCTTCAATCATGCCCTCGCACTCAGCGCTTGTCAGAATTTGGCGTTTTCTCTTTATACAGTGAATATTTGTGACGATTGCCATGAATAACCACATTTTATTGGAAATTACGGCATTCAGTTTGTATTGTCACCCTTTACCACTTACCGGATGTTATTTGCGGGCATGTTTCCAGAATATGTTATTTGAGTAAATTTGCAGCCATGTTTCTTCAATTAATAATTATTTATTTAACTTAAACCTACTCGTTGAATATATAAAATGATATTATAGGCTGAAAATGACCATGCTGACTTACTTCCTACCTTTCTGCAAGAAAGTTTAATATTTATAACATCAGTCCGCTGCACACGTTAACTGCACACGTTTATTTTGAACTGGAATTGCCTTATTAATATTGCACCTGTTTTCTGTCTAAAGTTGAAGGTCTAGCGCTGAAACTGCGGCATCCTTGAACCATGAAGCTTAGGACAATAAAAAAATAAAAACAAGTTTATCACGAGATAATCGCTTTGCGCCAAGCAGCTCTATCCTTTTAGATTTCAAGCTTCGGTGGGCTTATAATTTCCTCCTACACGGTAGAATGGACTGGAAAAAAATTAAGAGGAAAGAGGAAAATAGTCTATGAGTTCAAAAGTTGTGTACACACGCTGTTGATGTTTTTTATTACTATTTCCAAAATACAATCCTGCCTGCTTTTCAAGAGCTCTTCAGGCTTTATGGCCCCCCAGAACCATTCCTTCTGCTTGAAAGCATTTGGGGAAAGCTTTTCCTTTTTCTAGAGGCTCAGTCCGCTCTGGCCTGGCACCGTTGTTTTGTCACCCGCATTTATTTACGAATAAGCGGCGCCGCAGCCGGAACAAATAACACGACGAAGGGCAGAGGTGGCGCAAAGGGATTGTCGATCTTCGGAGGCCGCGGGATCGCCTTAAGCGGATTAGCTGAAGACGAAGCGCTTTCTCTATACGCAGCGCCCCAGGAAGTAAACCAATGTGTTAACAAAAACAGGGATATGAGAAAGGAGCGGCGTAGGGATTCCGGCCGGTTGGTGAATCACCATCGGAATAGCAAGAGGAGCGAGGGGGAGGCAAGAGCTGTGTGCCGGTTCTGGGTTTGTTTGGTTACCTATTTCGCTAGAGTCATCTTCAGCCATTCCCTTGATTAAGATAGAAGGGCAACGTGGTGGATGATGGTCACCTGGTAGGAAAGCAGGGCTGCAGCGCAGAAGGGGTACCCATGGCATCGGTATGTGCACAGCGCTGAAGGTTGAATGGAGTAATTACGTCATCAATATGCGCGTATCTCTGTAGCGGGGTTAGTCATTTTGTCATCGATATGTGTGCGCCTCTGCAGCGTGGATGGCGTCATTCATTACATCATCGGTATACGCGCGCCACTACACCATTGTCAGTGTTTTTTAGAGCTGTCATTGCTATGGGAAAAGGTCTCCCCTGCGTTCGCAGCGTGGTTGTTAACGGCTACTGGAAACCGTGGCAGGGAACTGATCGAAAAAATAGTATGTCATTAACACGTCATCATCAAGACAAGGCGACGATAATGGATAATTATTGGCGGCAAAAAAGCGATACTGATTCCCCGCCACAGTTGTCGGCATACTGTTGCAGTAAAACTATTGTGTGGAAGGTATACATTCCCTTTTAAGCAATGTAAAAGATACATTCTACAAATACCAGACACTCAAATATAATCTACCGGTTGTACTGAATGAAGTCCCACAAAGGGCTTGTTGCAAAAGTCGGAAAGAACTGAGTTCGTTATTTGCACAAAATTGAAATGATTGTTTTTTTATTTTCTGAACCTCGAAAATTTTGCATATTTGCCTGTTTAAGACTGTTTTTGGGAGTTGTTTTTTTCTTATGTTTTCTTTGGAAAAGCAACATCCAGTAATGCGCATGTATTTGTGGATTATATCTCAATACCAGAATGTTTGTCCGAATGGTTAGGCAATATCTTTCGGTACATATCTGTTTATTTTATAGAACTCTACAGGTAATTGTTCTTTTGTGTATCAAGTGTTTTACACATTTCTTCGTTTTTGTTCCTACTTGCCTTCAAATGGTCTCCTGGGCCCTGTCAAGCTCGACGCGTAGCTTGTAGCCCAAAAGACCATCCAATTTGTGTATATGTTCTAGGAAATAAAACGTTGTGCGTGTGCACGTCTGTCTGTACGTGTGCGTGTGCGCGTGCGTGTGTGTGGGAGAGATAACGCGTCCGTCCATCCGAAGAACACTATAAAAATATTGCGGAGCCATCCTGTGGGCCAAGGTGGACGACCATAAAACATGTTGGAAATAGTACCATTCCAGAGCTGTACGCTATGGGCATAATGATGCGAGGCAGAGCGGTACCTAGAAAAGTAACAATATTAACACTGTTAAACAGCCCACAGGAGTATCTGCAGCTAACTATTGCATCTAAGTTTTAAACGTCCTTGAAAGTTACCCAGCCGTGCAAAAGACGAAACTGGGGACCACACTAATTATGATGCGCCTAGCTGCATACGTCATATACTTCGTCTAGACTTACTTCCTCGTGCAACTCCTGCTGCCGTCCGGTGGTGTCCACGTAATTGGCGGCTGACTGTGCATGTGTTCGCGGCGCGACAACAACGTTTTCGGGTTTCATATGTTCACGCGGCCTTTACCACCAGGCGAATCGGAAGGTGTCTTCTTCGACTCTGGGTGACACGTAAGGGGAGGTAGCGTTGATTCCCTTGGGTTTTTGTGCTCGTTTTTACCTTGCTGTCCAGATTTCGGAGAGCTTCCATTTCCTTTCTGCACACGATCGTCCTTAAAATATTTCGCCCAACCTGCTAACAACTTCAATGTTAAAGTTTTGTTTGGCGAGTTCGACGGCGAACCACCTAACGGCAGTTGGACAAAAGGTACGGCATTCACGCGTGCCGGTGCAGACATTCTCCAGCGCGGAACGTACGCCTTGTTTTGTCCTACAATATTACCATTGCCTGTTTTATTTCAAGAGTAATATTCAAAAATCAAGGGCAACCATTCATTTCTATGGTTTGCATCTCGTCTTACATGTCATGATCCTTGGATCATTTAGGCCGTTCTGCGGGTTTTCTGGAGCTTAGTGCTTATGTCTTCATGATAGTTCCCGCGAAAGTTACTGAGTTACTTTTGCTGTGCTGATGTTGCCTTTGGGCTGTCTTTTAATTAGCAACCGCGTACATTCCAGACGCCAGATCCCTCGTAGGTATCGATCTCGGGCATATGTCAAGTAGACGTTGTAACTTGCCTCAAGTGCCTGTCTTGCCACAGCAAACTGGTGCTAAGCCTATTTTGCTACTTTGTTTCAAAACAGGGTTATAAATAACCTTGGGAGAAATTTTTTGTACAGTCTGCGTGCAGTTTTCTACCTTGAAAAGACGTGATTAACGCATTATAAGCAATATTAATCGTCAACATATCTTTAAAGCTTTTGCAAGCCAAAGACGTATACGGTCCAAAAGTTGTGTTCCCTCAAAACGCTGGGGTTGTGCTATAGGGCACGTTACAGCATTACAGGGCATGACGTGGAATGAGGTGGCTTTCACCACTTCCCGCGACATTTTACACCGGGCATTCCCAAGGGAGGCCGACGACACAGCTCTAATCGCCTCCGCCAAACCACTCAGTTAAAAAAACATACATGAACAACTTTACCCTTATCGCCGGGAACGGCGATAAGGCTAAAGTTGTTCAAACGTCGAACTCTCAATACAATCCCATCATCCACATTAGAGCAGGGGGCGCATGTGCTGACCACCTCCAAACTCGGGGATCAGGAGTGCCTCATTCCCCGAGCACAGGCTGCATGGGGGCCCTCAAGGCGGCCGGGACTGAGTCCGCAACCACGGCCGCTGGATGAGAGCGCCTTTCATCCAGCGGCCGTGCCACAACCCACTGTCCTTTCCACTCCTCCTTTTTTTCCCTTGAAAAAGAAATCGACAAAGTATCGCACGTGCTCGCTCCAGAGGTGGTATAAAATGCCTTGTAGCCCTCAAGCTAATTTAGGCATCTCGGAAGAAAGTACACTGAAATAGGCCACTAAAAAAGCTAAATCATTACGCCAAGTATCATTTATTTTTATGATTAGTTACTTTCCAGCTATAGCTTGTAAACGTTACAAGCTTCCCCTCTGCTTAACGCAATATAGTTAACTCGTACATAACTCAATATTGTTATCTGCCAACACAGCCTCGCTGGTCTTCCGTTTTCACAGTAGTGGGAAGGCTCTAAATATCGTTTTCGACTTTCAGTAGGTTCAAGATTTTCGTCCAAAACATGTTGTAAATGAACTTTATCAGCATGAAGGGCATTGAGAGAGGTAGAAAGAACGCCCTGCACTAATATAAGGCAAATTATAGTCTTCAATGGGTAATTGTACAATCGACAAGACCCTGCATACGTGACAAGATGAAGGGGTTTCTCTTTCTGCTGGGCCTTTTCAGAAGCAAGCTGTAGTTTGTGCTAGAAGTCCCTACGCGTACCAAAAATCACGTTTGCAGTCAATCTTTGAAGCTAGTTTTTATATATGTACGAGAAGCACATCCTGCTGAGCGCCAGCAGCTTTCCTGCGGCCTTTTTTGACGTCGTTTTTTTCTTTTTGAGATTATGCTTTGAAGCCGACTTCCGCTAACCGGGACCATACGATCGCACAAAGTGCTTGGAGCTGCCGCACCTGTGTGCATGAGTAGGCGGAACATAAATCACCTTTCTCAATTACTATCACACGTGCCGCCGTTCTAACAGGTCAATATTGTTTAGAGCAAAGAAAACTGTTGGAAATTTGAGGCAAAACAGAAAAACTTAAGTGAAGTTAGCAGTCTCATAAATACTAGATCAACTTTTTACTAAAAAACGTTCAAGCTATCACATTTTCCTTAAAAATATGTCCGAAAAGGCTAGACATTGCGCCGCACACGCACATACGCACCCACACACGCACGAACAACAAAAATTTCACGCGTCATTTCGGCTGCCGAGCTCCAGTTGAGGCGGTCCGGTAGACTGTTTTATAGTTCTTCATTGTTCATCACTCCATCGATTTAGGGATGCCTAGATTTACGTTGGCGTTGCAGAAATAATTACTTGAACCTATTAGTCATGCAGATTCATTTAATCGTACCAAAGAAGCTGTAATCCTCAGCAGTTATCTTCACGTGACTTAAATCCTACGGGCCTTGCTGAGAAGGCAGAGAGACTCCTCAGCAACGCCCGTTATGATTTATTACTGCGAAGCAGTATACGTCTATCCACCCCAGTTTTCATTCCGGTGAAGCCGCTTTACTTGGCGCCGCTCCGGGCCTTCTTCTCGCCACCGGAAACGCCTCTTTTATGGTTATTACCCCCCCCCCCCCACCGATTCCTCTTCCAAAAGTTTCGCAATCGTCTGCCAACGGCAGCAGCGGCGTTATTACACGTATGCGGAGAATCAACAGATGCCCAAATGGGCGTAAAAACGCCCGACAGCCGCGACACTACAAAATGCAACCGCCGCCGTTGCCGCCTCAAATTCCTGCTGGCCGAGTAGGTGAGAATTCCCCCTGGTTGAAGAGTAACTTGTGCGGTTGGAACACAGGCCTGAGCCCATAGTTCTTCAGCTTGAAAGGCTTTCCGAGTGGCAGTTTCGCCAGTGTATCTCATGCCTAAATATGCGCCCTTCACAGGCTGCCGGTTTATCCGTGCACGGTGCTGGTGGGAGATTTAAAGGTGCAAGTCTCATGGTTCAATGCACCCTGTCAGCTGTCTTCCTTAATCGAGCGGTTTGGGTCTGCGTTGATGTGCTGGCATCGTAAAGGTTATTCAACAATGAACCATATTCACACGACCAACCAGGTGAAAGAGAAGGGCGCGGGGTATACTCAACCCCTACATATAGCCTTCGTAGATTATGAGCAAGCATTTGAAACGGTCGAAACATCAGCATTCATTCAGTCATTACGTAATGAGGGTGTAGATATGAGCATTATGTAAGAATACTAGAGGATGTTTACAATGGATCCACAGCTACCATCATCCTCCATAAGGAGAGCAATAAACACGCGGTGTCGAAATTCGCCTCGTGCTTATATTAGTTTAAAAATACTCCCTTAATGACCTAGTTCGACATAGACATTTTATTCAACATTTTCACTTATTTGCATCAGCAAGAAATATTTGTTTTTTCATGGTATACACGCACATGGAATGTGTGTAATAGCTATTTTCTCGTTTTCACGTATAATATTGAAGAAAGGGTAATAAATTGCCTCTGAGGGGAGAAAAAGTGTTCTTTTCATGCTTCCTTGACACCAGAACACGCCTATAGAAGAGATTACTGTTTTCAACTTCAAAGCAGGGGGCGCCAACTCCTACTTTAAGCCAATCGGACGCGAGCCTCCCAAGTTTAAGTGAACGGAGCTGCTCTAATCTAATACATGTGTTTGCTTTCGGCAACCCTGCGGCTAGCTCGATTCCGCTTGTTATCAGGCAGGAGAATTTCTTTCCTGCTTGATCACAAAGTATAACGTCCACGGAGATATGGACCAAGCGCTGGCCAAGGCCTTTGTTCAACATTTTTGATTATTTTTTCGAACATTTACTACGTCTTTCGGGAGCTTTGGAGCTGTACTTTGCAACTCCAAAAAAGAAGATCAGAAATTGGCCAACCATGTCCCCCAAGTTCTGAGCAAGCAGGATAAGGTGTCGAAGATGCTTTTCCAGAGGGAAATGATGTGGGAGGAAAAATAGGCGCATTTTCTTTCGCGGAACCACGAGTGCAGTCACCCGTAAATATGACCAAGAATCGCAGTGCGGATAGTTGGTACGCTGCGTGGAAACTTGAAAGGAAATGTGGTTGGCTCAGAGAAACGGTCCCCGGTAGATAGTCCAGCTTCCCACAAAAAAGAAGTTTTAATCACATGCATTTCGAGCGGCTCATAACTAGCTAGCGGTATATCGTGGTATATCGTGGTCATTAAGGGTGGTAACACAGTGGATGCCGAGAGAAGGCAAGCGTTGCAGGGAGTGGCAGAAAGATAGGTGGGCAGATGAGATCAAGAAGTTTGCGGGGATAAATTGGTCGCCGTTAGCACAGGGCCGGGGTAATTGGAGAATAATGGGAGAGGCCTTTGCCCTGCAGTGGGCGTAGATAGGCTGGCGGTGATGATGATGATTATGATGATGATGATATTGTGGTACTATGCTGCACATCAAAGGAGTCGGCGACCTTTGTACTGTTCTAAAATGAACCAGCTCCAAGTATCTGGTTAGGGGCGGGGGGTATACCTAGATACGAAGACTTTCATTTCGTCCTACGTCATAGCGTTGAGGTATTTTTCATTCGAAGGTATGAAGCACTCTAGAGCCGTACCGACTGCCGCTATATTCTATAAAGTTTAAAATGCGAGAGTGATAAAGCCCTGACCATCGCCCGTATCGAAGGCGTCGAAATTCATAGAAACTCTTGTTGACATCTTAGCGGCACTACTTGTGGCCGTACATGTATTTCAAGCCAGTTAGGTTTCACAATACCGTTTACCTACTACCAGTCCTTACTTGTTCTTTCTCAGAACTCTCCTTGAATATTTCAGCCGTTGTTTTCAATTAGGGAAAAATTTACAAATAACGATGGATATTTTTTTACCTCCTGCATTTTATAACAACCTCTGAAACTTATAAAAAGGTCGGAGGTCCCGCGCTGTATTCACCTTCCGGAATAATTATCCGCCACTAGCACCGCGTTTTGTCCGTATTTCTTTCCCTCCATGGGAGACGTCAATTGATCCCGCGTCTGGTGCCGACTACCGCATCCCCGCTGAAGGCGGAGAACAGTGGCATCACCGCAATTACTTTAAAGGGACTACGAGGAGGAAATAAAATTTTGTTAAATATGAAAGAACTAGGCTTTGGAACCTCATTCAGCTACATTCCAGCCACGGAAGAGGTCTTTTAACACTGAAAAAGAAACGCAAGAAGCATAAAAGCTGCCAAATTTCGCGCCATGGTGACGTGTTATGGGTAGATGTGACGTCTTATTGAACAGCACTTAAGTACCAGTTTTAGAGTGTTAACTTGACGTTAGCATTCAAGTGATGCAAGAAAGTGGCTTTCGCGGCCCCATGCAATCGTCCAGTCACGTGTCTTAGCGACGGGTAAGTTCTGCGGTAGCCAATCGCACGAACACGATTCTGCGACATCACACAAAAGTTTCCGAGAAATGGGTAGGGAATCGCCGCTGCTTCATATGTTCTCTGTGATATGTACATTGTTTGTTCGAAGTTTGCCTTAAAATTAGTACCATATTGATCGGCACAAAGCAGTCTTTTTTCACTTAGTCTTCATGGACCTTTTAAGGGTCTTTCGTGCTTCAAAACAGGGCGCAAAGGTCAATGATTTCTATGAGTGAAACTTAAGCGCAAACAGACACAGGGACGAGAAAGGGAAACGGCACCAGTGCTTACTATCAACTGAATGATTTATTAAAATCGAAAACATACTTATAACACACCAAGACCAAACAATCAAGCATGTGTGACCGTCGCACATGCGTACGGCGGTACATGAGGACAACCGCCCCATGTCCTCTTTTTCTTTCCCTCATCTTCTGCCCCCTCTCTTTAAGAAGTTGCACTTCTTTGTCTAGAATACTCAGCGACGGGTGACTTATACATCGAGTAAATGGAGCCTTCAATAGCTCCCCGGCACCACCGTAGTATAACCGGTGGGTGACTTACACATCAGAACCAGTAATCCGGATATGCAAGGCTTCAGCAATTTCCCTGGTAGCACGGTCTGTGTGTTTGGCTAGGTGGGCTAGGTGGCTGTGCCACAACAGCGTCCACTAACCCGCTGACCTTTGCAATGCAGGCGCTGGTATCAATTATCGCCCGTCTTCTGCTACCGGCCGTGATAACTGCTCCCTGGAATGCCTCGTCGATCTGCGCAACCGCGGCCCTCAGTACCCCAATGGATTACGGTGCCGGAGAAACACCAACCACCCCCGTAGCACTCCTGATGGCAGCACCGTTGCACGGCAGCCAAGAACTCGACACCGTCATGAAGCCTCCATCATCGGCGACATCATCAACCCGTATAAAAGACCGACACCCGTCACCAGCGCTTTGTGGGCTAGGTGGCTGTGCCACAACAGCGTCCACTAACCCGCTGACCTTTGCAATGCAGGTTAGTAAACCATGCAAACTTTTTGCTAAAAGATCTAGCAACTACTGTCTGGTACAGCTTCCTAGCCCGCATTGTTGCAGTGTTATTGTTGTGGATTGCTTCCATGTCTGTCTCTCCGTTTTACTGCTGCTCTCTGGTGATATCGAGACAAATCCCAGCCCCGACCTCAATGAAATTTTTGCCGAATTAGTGAAGATCTCCGCAGGTCAATCCAAACTTATAACAGATGTTCAAGAAATTAAGAAAGAACTGGTTTCTACGAACAACAACATTTCCCAATTAAGCGACAGAATAAGCGATCTCGAAAAACATTGAGAACCTTTTGCCACAAACAGCCGAACTAGAAGCGTTAAAAAGTGCGAATACTAGGTCTGCACATGTGATCAACCAACTTGAACTACGTTTGGACGACGCAGAAAATCGATCGCGCTGGAATAACCTAATCTTTTATGGCCTACGCGGAATCGGAAAAACTTGTTATCGGTCACTGTCGTGATAACCTTGAGATGGCCATTAACCCAAAAGAAATAGAACGTGCGCACCGACTCGGCCGCCACGATCCCAACCGCCCCCGCCCCATAATAGTAAATTTTCAAGCTTCAAAACCAAAGACGCAATTCTTTCACAAGGTCCTAAATTTAAAGGAACCAATTATAGCGTAGGTGAATATTTCTCCCGCCGCGTTCAATACGCCCGCAAACAACTGGTCGCTTTCGCCAAAGCTAAAGATGTGCCCTTCTTTATACGCTATAAAACATTGTTCATAGATTCAAAGCGATATGTTTTTGATGAAGCTTCTCAGGAAGTAAAAGCACTGTCGTAGCAACCACATCCCAATAAAAAAAGATGCCTCCCCCAAACTCTTCACAGAACTCCCCGCTCCAGCAAAACTCAGTTATCCCTTTCCGCAGTTTTCACCAATATACGGAGTTTTCTCCCCAAGCGGGAAGTCGTATCTAACCTTGTCTTGTCATCCCAGAGCAACCTATTGATCCTTACGGAAACCTGGCTCTCTAATGACATATCAGATGAAGAACTACTGAATGACTTGCGAAACTTCCATGTGTACCGGAAGGATCGCACTGGGTCACGCGGTGGCGGTGTCTTAATCGCTATAAGTGATCAGTTAATTTGTTCTGTCGTGAATATTACCTCCAGTCTCGAGGTACTATGGCTACTTGTACATGCCTCACCTCAGTTCGTCCTACTAGGAGTTTGCTATACACCGCCGCATAGCAACCCAAACTTCTCCCAGGAACTTAATAACATGCTAAATCTGCTTACTTCCGCACACCCTAATGCTCATGTTGTGATATTTGGTGATTTTAATTTCCCTAGTATCGATTGGACCAGCGAAACTCTTTCAGTTGTTACTCCCGCGAATACAAAGGAATTTGTAGAATTATGTCTGAATTATAATCTCACCCAACTAGTCTCTGAACCAACACGCATTGAACGCAATTCCGCTAATACCTTAGATTTGATCCTAACTAACCAGCCTCAGAGCTTGACATCAATTACTTACCTGCGCCAGATAAGCGACCATAAAGTCATACATGCAGATTTTGCCTTTACGCTACCCTCCAGCACTATCCGCAAGAAAACCATCACGTTATACGATAAGGGTAACTATCAGGCTATTAATGACGGACTTGCTGCTTCTCTTCCGGACTTTGAATTGAAACTTGACCAACGATCCACAAACAGCAACTGGCTATTTTTAAAAGAAAAAATAACCGCTCTAGCGAATAAGTACATACCTAAAAAAAAAAAACAATTCGTGTCAACTGCCAGAAACCGTGGTTTACCAACTCATTAAAAAGACAGGCAAATAAAAAGAAGCGTCTTTTTCGCGCAGCCAAAGAAAAGAACACCACTATCGCATGGCAGAAATACTATGCCGCGGAGAGGGACTATCTTATCGCCATCAAAGACGCGAAATACAAGTTCTTCACTAGTGATCTGGCCAGCATACTAAACCATAATCCGAGGCGTTTCTGGCAGGTGATAAACCCTGACGAACTGCGCATGATCGCACTCGCAAGTGATACTGGTAAAGTTGCTTCCGATGCTGATTCTGCGGATCTTTTTAACTCCGCTTTTTCTTCAGTCTTTACTGAGGAGAGCGATGTACCTTGTTTTCCCTTGGCTGAAATCACTGCCTCTTCTATGCCCCCTCTTAATTTTTTATAGACGGCGTTGTGTCACTAATCCAAAACAGCAAAGCAACAACATCTTCTGGTATAGATGACATTAACATGAAACTGCTAAAAAACACTGCCATGTATTTATGTTTAATTTTCTCACCACTCAATTATCGTCCCATCTCTCTCACTAGCATTCCCTGCAAACTCATGGAACACGTCATTTATTCCGAAATCATGAATTTCTTAGATTCCAACAACTTTCACCCTTCCCAGCATGGTTTCCGTCGAGGGTTTTCCTGCGAAACCCAAGTGGCCATCTTTCTTCATGCCCTCTATTCTAACCTTGATGCTAACCAGCAAACAGATGTCATATTTCGCGACTTCGCTAAGGCCTTTGACAAGGTTCCCACCAACGTCTGTTACTAAAACTTTCTCAGCTCAACTTAGGCAGAAACATTCTTAAATGGATAAGAGAATTTCTAAGCAACCGCTCGCAATTTGTAACAGTAAACAAGCAGTCTTCAACTTCGCATCCAGTAATGTCCGGCGTCCCACAAGGGTCTGTTCTCGCCCCCCTCCTGTTTCTCATAAACATCAAAGTCCTCCCGTTGCACATTTCAAGTCATATTCGTCTGTACGGTGATGACTGCGTCATTTACCGGCCCGTCACCAACACATCCGATCAGCTAGCCCTACAACAAGAGCTCCTTCATATTCAAGGATGGTGCGATGTGTGGCACTCAATCCTTCCAAATGTAAAGTTATATCGTTTACCCGCCGGCATAATCCTTTAACTTTTCCGTACAGCATTTCTAACGTTCCAATAAACCTAGTACCTTCGTTCAAATACCTGGGTGTTATCCTGTCGCATGATCTTTCATGGAAGGCTCACGTAACCAACATTATCGCCTCAGCCAATGGAACGCTTGGTTTTCTCAAACGTCATCTGCGCCATGCTCCGCCACATGTCAAGCAACTCGCATACAAATCTCTTGTTCTTTCCAAACTTCAATACGCATGCGCCATCTGGAACCGACACCAAATATATCTCATGAACGCACTTGAATCTGTTCAAAACCGTGCTACCAGGTTCATCCATTCCGCATACTCCAACGATATCAGCATTTCATCTTTAAAATCACAATCGGGACTGGAGCCTCTTTCTTTTCGACGTCGCATCGCCACCCTTTCTCTGTTTCATAGATTATTTTATTCTTCGCTCAACTGCGCACCTTACATCCCCCCACCGACGTATATATCTCATCGCACCGGTCATACACTTCAAGTTTCAGGTCACCCTACCCGCACCACCACCTTCGCTGCCTCCTTTTTTCCCCGCGCGGCTAAGGACTGGAACGGCCTTCCCCACCATATCGCCGCCATCACCAGCCCGTCTTCTTTCAGTGCCGAAGTAACGGCTCACCTGTCCTGTTAAATTTTTTGTGGCTACAAATTACTATTTCCTATGCTTACACCACCCCTTATGTAATATCCCCATTTAGAGGTCTTTAAGGAAAATAAAATGAAATGAAATGAAATGAAATGATAAAAACAACTTGCGTGTCTGTGAAGCATGGCTTACAACCGCAGTCTGAACAGGGCAGCGCCAGGTGTGTGTAGGGCCTTCCTTTCAAGGAGGAATGATGCTCCCTCAAGCGCACATTGAGGCACTGTATTATAGATAAAGAAGTGCAACTTCTTAAGGAGAGGGGGTAGAAGATGAGGGAAAGAAAAAGAGGAGATGGGGCGGTTGTCCTCATGTACCGCCGTAGGCATGCGCGACGGTCACACGTGCTTGATTGTTTGGTCTTGGTGTGGTATAAGTGTGTTTTCGATTTTAATAAATCTTTCAGTTGATAGTAAGCGCTGGTGCCCTTTCCCTTTCTCCTCCCTGTGTCTGTTTGCGCTTACGTTTCACTCATGGATGTTCACCAACTAGCTCATCTCTCCATTTTGCTCCAAGGATTTCTTCCGTGGCACACAAAACATTATTTTTGCAGTCTATTTCACTTCACGATTGGTGCGTTGGAAGCCCGAGATTTAATTACGATAAATCAGACACATCGTGAAAATACAATTGTTAATTAGCTGTGAATTCGGCTAAAACTGCATTCTAAGTTCCTGCCATGTTCCACGATATGAGTTAAATTATTGACTGCTTCAAGCCTTCTGTTTTGTAAGTTGTTGCTACATCAAAAAAACAGCTTCAGTAGTTATAGCTCTCCCCGTGTTTTGTTCTGTGTAATTCAGCGTGCCCGGAAACATACCCCAGCAAATCCAGAGAAGTTAGCTTTGGCGATTGCAAAAAGCGGACCCCGCAGGCTATCAGCCCCGTTCCCAATAAAACACACATGAGGGTAGAAAACGCACCAATAACCAACCTAACGAGCTCGTTCATTGTGCGTTGAGAATTCGAAGCGAATCGGCCTCATGTCGGGACGACGAGGGAGAGGGTCGGATTCGCCATGTTTACATAAACTGTAGCTTGCCTTGCAGCACTGCGGCGGTTCTCAATGCAGAAGCCGAACAGGGAAAAAGGAATCAGAAAGGCGATAAAAGCTCAAGGATTCTCCGAGACGTGGTCGCCTACGCAAACACCGAGCAATGCTTTCCACGCCCAACTTGTGCACCCCAAAGAAGGAACTTGCTTTCTTTCCTACGGCTTTGAACGTGTCCCCAGGCTGTGGTCCAATAGCAAACTCTCTTTTGCTGTGCTACCGTCATCTGTGGCATGACTCATGTTTATCTGCACTCCCAGCTTGCTTTTCTATTTGCGAACGTGTGCGTACGGGTGCAGGCGACAGAGTGGACACAAAATATTGCTCTGAAGTCTAGACCTCTTTTGTTTGTTTCGATTGGTTGTTCTATATTCATACACTTTTCGTGGGTGTGCGCTCTTTCGTTATTAATCGTGGGAAAATGTCATGACCAGGGAGCGGAACAGTCTTACTTTTTTTTGCAGGTTGACTGATTCTGTGTGGCGTTCGAGGATCCTTGTCACATACCATGAGCCTGTTTGTATAAATGGAAAAGTATAAACCGCACTAAGTATACTGGTGCTGTCTGGTCCGAGCCAAAACTAAATTAAAAAGAAACGCCTAAAAAGGTCTGGGATTATTGGTGGGATCGCGCCAGATAAAAGTGATTGTGATATTATGCTCGCTGACGAAGGAGCATGCGTTTGCGACGCCCTTTGGCATTAGAACCGTCAGAGTTTAATGGTGGTACGGGCTCCACTCCGCTCTATGGCGTGCACACACGGCGCTCGGAAGCGTATATTTGAAGAGCGACGTATTTATTTGAGCTCCACTCAGGCGCGTTGTTCTATCTCCCGATTCAACTCATGACGGTGGTTTGCTGCCCAGGCTCTCAAAGTGAGCGGGAATTCAAAGCTAGCCGCTAACTACATTCGTCACTTAACAAAAGTACTGGATTATGTCTTAGGTTCCCGTTTAACTGGGCGCATTATTGAAGATTTCCTTTATCCCACGAGCACTGACGTAAATTATTTTAGGAGTGACGAGGTTCTGACACAACTTAATTTTCGCGAGCTCTTGTGTTTGCAGCTATATCTTTTCGCCCCATTTATTGTGGAGGAGGTTTCCAGCATGCTAAGCTATGTCCCTTAAAGCGCAGCACAAGCTGGAAGGTACGCCTGCATTCATTCGGTCGGCGCGCTGTGTTGTCGCGGGTAGCTATAAATCCTGTTAGGCATTTTTCTCTATACACCTGCCCACAAGTTGTGTGCAGCAGACTGCGATAGTGAATAGAAATAAACGTGCCAGCGCTTTTCAAACGTTTTTCCACCACATGCAGACGGTGTCGTGGTACATCTTAGATGACTCGTTTGCTCGTGCGGCAAAGTAACTTTTTCTCTAAAATATGGCAGAAAATATTCCGTGGTATTATTTTGACGTTTAGGCAAAAATGGAACCAGAATGGAACATGCAACTAATATGTAGACCTCTCAACTGCAGTAAACACGTGCATGCAAATATACCAATGTTTCTCTGTCCATTATTCCTTCACGACTTGAATGCAAGAGACCGTTACACATAATTGAACCCGTTTCGTCAGTACGAAGGCTGGATGGAAGGTTCAACGACAGCGAATGCACGGGGAGTACTTGGAACTCTTCGGTAGCCTATCTGGTAGATCGACGAAAGCGATTTAAGGAAAAGGGGCTCTCTAAATCTGCCTATTTCCAGACCATGATGGTGGGCGGTGATAATATATTGCCCTTGCAAACGCCGCTGCCCCACTGTTTTGGCCTTGGCAAGTCCCAGCATCCACTTGCCCAGCCAGAATAAGACTGGGCCCCACACGTTTACTGAATGCGCTATAGGCACCACAACCTTAAAGCCATATGACATTGACACCTTGTCATCAATGTGGGTCTAAGATACTCTGAATGCTGTTCCAGATAAAACTTCCAACAAAAAGCAAACAAGACCGAACAAACAGGACCAAGTAGAGCGGAGGTGGAATTAAAAGCACGGTGTTGTTGAAACGTTCGTGTTTTCCTTCGGAAATGAAGGGGACATTTTCAGGAATTTAGAAAATATTCTAACCAAAGTGGCTGATGTTAATCTGTAATAAAAATTTAAATGTGGTGAAAGTGCACTGAATGTTTCGCAAATATTTGGAGCTGATTTAAGTTTTGTAGTTTTTATATTTCTGGCATAAAAACAAAATTAGCTATTTTGTCACGTCTAACGCACAGCTAAGAAGTGAGCCTGGCTTTAAATAAGAATCAGTTTGCGCAATCTGAAAGGCTCACTACTGCGCCAAAATCTCGCAATAACGAGTGTTTTCCCGTTTCGTTCGCATAAAAATTCGGCGGTACGGTCAGAACTACAACTAGCGAATCCGTACCAAGCCAACACCTGACATGCAAAAGCCAATCATCCTCATCAACTATCCGGCGTTGCGCTACTGTGCACGAGGTGGCGGGTTCTGGTAAAAGCCAATCGGACAGGTAAACGCCAACCATCCGGCGTTGCGCTGCTAAGCGCGAGGTGGCGGGTTCGATTCCCGGCCGCGGCAGCCGACTTTCTGATGCAGGCGAAAAGTAAACGCGCCCGTGTTTACGAGATTTCGGCGCATGTTAAATATACCCGGGGGGGGGGGGGGTCAAAATTAATCAGGAGCCCTCCACTACGGCGCCCCTCATCGCCTGCGTTGCATCGGTGCGTTAAACCCAATAATGAATCAATCAACTCATCAGCAATCTTTGAGCTGTTCTCTCGCAACGCCATTCGACGCCCTCCCCTCGTTCCTCACTCTTAAGCAAAAAGGGCTAACAGTTTGTCCTTTGGGGGACTAACGGCCTCTGCCACAATCATTACTCCCTCTGGGGACAAAATGTGATGGGACAAACGGTTAGTCTCCCACCCGTTTGGTCCGTTCCGATACTCCCCAAGGATGAACTGCTGAGAGTCGCAAAAAAGAAAGAAAAAACCTGGACAACACCAGGGACCGAGCCAGCCACCAACGCCCGGAACTATACACGAGGAACCCGACGCGCTACCGCTGGACCACGCAGCTTTTTTAATTATTGCCTGGATTCGACAATTCACAACACATCACAGATCAACAGCGTAAATGATATACAACACCAACGTGGTGAGGTGGCCCGACTTAGGGCCAGTGTTGTCCTTTAAAATTCTTTCAATGACGCAAGCTGCTCTATCTTTGGCCGCCACACAGGCGATACCTCATGAGATTTAATTACCTCCACATAACGACCTACACTTTCTCTGAAGTACTGCTTTGCGGAACGGGCATCAACGTCGTTGTACAGTCTTGCTGTGCGTGAGTGCCATATGCTGTGGAGGCCCAGCGCCATGACTAAGTCATAAGACATTCCACCCTCTTTGTCTACGGAGAGATACCGTATGCCATGAGGGTTTAGCGGGAAGTCTTTGCAAAGTGACCTCTGTAAAACATCCCAAAAATATACCCCCTCCCAACAATGCAAAAAAACGTGGTCTATCGTCTCCGGCGATTTGCAGCTAAAGCAATCTGTCCCCCATGGCACAAAAAGCCCCCTTTCTTCCATAAAAGTCCGGACTAATAATGTTCCCGTGCGTAGCCGAAAGAAAAAAGACTTTACTCCAGGCTGTACTTGCATTCTTTTCACCCTTTTGAGCACATCCTGGCCGGGTCCTCCACAGTACATAGCTCTGTACAAGGGCACAGGGAAGACAACATCCACAATATCATTGTACAGGGTTTTCCGCTTCACTGAGCTTAAATAATCTTTAGAAAAACGTGCACTCAAAAAGTTCACACTCCCAACTACTTCTTTAAAAAATCCAAAAATACCCACCGACAGGTACTCTGTGGTGACGACATGGTCAGGAAGTACCTAGCTGCCCAGCCTTAGTTGACATACTGTTCGTAGGAACGGGTCTCTTACATCCCCCAAGAAAATAAATCTGTTCAATAGCTGGCGCACAAATAAATGCGCCTGTCCCAGTCCCCCATTTTTCACTCTCCTAAACAGGTTTTTGAGGCTGCACCTCTCCCAGGTTGAGCCCCACACAAAAACCGCAAACACCCGATGCAGCCTTTGCCCATTCGCACCAGAGTACCTGCATTACATACCACAATTTACAAACCAAAAAGAGGTTGCACACCGTTGCCCGAGCAAAGGTTGACAAAAAAGCCCCCTTCCACTTGTCCGCATTTGCGCGAATCTCCTGGGTTTGTTCACGCCAGTAAGGCTCACTGTCTCTATAGAACTGCAAAGGGGCAGCGAGGTACTTCACTGGGGTCGTTACCCAGCTGACGTTGACAAAAGTGCCGGGGTTTGACTGCCATTCGCCGTGCCAGAACCCTAGGCACTTTCCTCAATCAACCGAGATCCCGGTAACTACACTAAATAGCTTTGTTATGTCCCCTACGCTCATAATACTGAACTTGTCTTCGCATAGAACAGCAATGGGGTCTGCATATGCCAAAAGCTTGACTTCTGACTCGTGAAGGTGGAACCGACGTATATCAGCGTCTTTTAAAACAAGCAAACATAACGTCTCAATGTAAATTCAGAAAAATAGTGGACTGAACGGCAGCCCTGGCGCACAGAGCGTTGCACGTTAATGGGCGCTCCCAATGTCTTGTTCACAATCAAACGCGTACTGCAATTCCGGTACGCGAGCGCCACCCCCTCCCTGATAACAGAACCGACATTAATATGATCCAGAATATTGAACAACACTTCACGTGAAACGCAGTCAAATGCCTTTTTCAAGGTCGAGCTGAAGCATAGCGACAGGCATTCGCGTGGCGTCGCTGCACTCAAGCACGCACCTAGCCTTGCACCGTCCACGTATGTCGCATGTTTGATGAGGGCCTACTATTGCATGTATCACACCTTGAAGCCTTTTGGCAAGAATTTCCCGCAGCCGGATGGAAGCAGCGGTAGATAATATTCGAGTGTACAGCGCGTAGTGCTGTGCACAACGCGATAGATTCATTGCAACTGATGTCCGAATTTCTATCCGTGCAAGCGAACGTGATTTGCGCTTTGCGCTTAGCGCTTTGCTAACTTTAGGGACTATTCCTAAGTTAGAATCTAAGTAGTACAGCCTCACAATAATAGTTTTTTCTCGTAAAGAACAAGCAACTCGTCGCCTAGTTGAGATAGATAGCTGGGTGATCGGACGACTCATTTGTTTCCGCACAAATTAGCGCAAACTAGGTGTATTCTTACTGTTCGATACATATGTTAAGTGCTCTATGTAACGTATGTGAAAATGGTAGTCTGTGTGAGTGTCAGAATAGGGAAATAGACCATAATTTCCTACATCGGCGAAAGCAAATTCGGTGTTGCTTAGCCTGAATTCTTCAAGTTAGCGTCGCTAGGCGATTGCGACTGGGGAATGCAACCGGGTTTTACAGCAGTTGCAGCGTTGTCATAGCTTTGGTGCAAAAGGCCATTATGTACCGAGTGCAAAAGATAACTTTGAGACGCTTAATTGTAGCGAGCTTTTTTATTTTGCAGTTGTCATCAGCAACTAATGTTTTTTGTCTCGTCTGTTAAACGTACACAATCATTACGCTTAGGAATCATCGTTGGCTATTGTCACTAATAATTGTGTTATTGTTGACACCCTTGAAATCTTTCATTGGACGTGATTACCTCGCACCAATCGTATGCAACACAGTTTATCAACATAACCTCCCCGAGAAGCGTCTGGCCATCGCGTTTCGCCGCTCCTTGCCATTACCCGCCGCTCTATTAACTCTAGGCGATTTTGTTATAATTCACAATGATATTTTCTCCCGTGGCACTATTTAAAGGATCCACTGACTGCAATGACTTGTGTTTTGAAATCTAAAACTGTTCACAAACATATGCGCGAAAGGTAGACGACGACGCCATTACAGGGGATTAACGACGCGGCAGAAAGGCTAACTGTATGTGTTTCGTCTACCCGTTACTCCTTATTGATCGGCGGGGACGAACCGTTAGTCCGCATTTGTGCACACGGCACATACTCTGCCCCACATACTCCCCTCGAAGATGAACGGTCGCCCGCGAAGACTAACGGCTGTGTTTTAGTCCCTATTTGAACCCTTTTTGCCTAAGAGTGCTGGTTGTGAAGCTTGAAAAGAAGGGAAAGGTCACTATCTCGGTGAACAGAGGTGGGACGAAATCAGGAACTTCGGAGGCAGGGAATGGACTCGAGCTGTGCAGGACAGGGGCGGCTGGACATCACTGGGAGCGGCCTTGGTTCTGCAGTGGACTTAAATAGGCTGCTGCTGACGATCATGACGAAGCTTGTATAGGCTGAGTTCCGTTGTCGGTGGTGGCGTACGCTAAAATGGCTTGCGACAGAGCCAACTTCTTTTCGGCCGATGATAGAAGCCAACAATCCGTCGTTCGTTCGTTCAAGCATTTTGATAGTGCGGATGCTTTCAGCAGCGCAGTTCCTTCGCTACTATGGCACCACTGGAGAGGAAAAATGTAGACTCGCCCTGAAAGTTTTCACGGGCTGTTTGGCTACACCGTAAGTGCGGAAACAGCAGCTGATTCGGTACTTACACGCACAAACAAATCAGTACCTAAATAAAACCGTGTGCCTAAGAAAAGGGCTCGTGAGAGTGGCGGTCTGCTTTGCCAAATACCATTTGACTTCCGTCAAAATAAGCATAGGCCCTAATGCCGAGATAAAAAAGGACGAAACACCTCATCGCGTGTTTAGAAACATTCCGATGGATGCCATAGTCACCTCGTGAAAACAAGAGCAGTATCAAGAAGCTCAACCTGTCGCTGTCAGAACGTAACTCATTTATTTTACAAGGTCCAAACGTTCGGAATGTTCTAGCTTTTCTGCTCGAGACTAAACTTGTGTGGAGGCTGTCGAGGCAACTTTGCCAGGTCCAAACCATCACACTTTCCGTCCGGAAGCTGCGTGGTACCTAAGCACAACGCAGTCAAGTGTAAACCGGAACGCGTCTTTCGAATGAAAGCGCGAGGGTGCCAACAGTTTACAGAATTTTTCCTACCCTACTTCCCGTGTAACTGTCAAGTGCAGCGGACTGGTCCATTCGTCTTCGAACTTTCCACATGGGGCGCGGCCGCCACGTTTCAAAGTCTCTAGTCCTTGGTGAGTTCCCCTCGCTTCTGCCGCCACTCAATCTTCGGTGCGGTACTTTTTGGCTGAGCCCGTGCCGCACAATTTTAGCGCGCAAAACACGTCGCGGCGTTGTTTATGAGTCCCCGGGACGCTTGCGTTACTCTAAACATAGCGCGGAGAGGCGCTCAGCTTAGGCAGGCTCTGACGGAAATGAAAACGTGTTGGCAGATGCGAGGCCGGCACCGAAGGCTTACCTTGTGAATAATTGTACCATGAAAAGAAGGTCTTTTAATAGTATTGACATTAAAATAAATCAACTTATAATAGTAAGCAGAAACGAACATTAACATTAACTGACTCTACATCTCGAGTAATGATTTATTGCCTCTAAGTCTAAAAAAAGGGGCATGTTGCAGCCACCGACGAAAATCAAAATGGCAAAGGGCCGAAGACCCGGACGACAGGAGGAGCCTAATGTGGGCGGGTTGATGGAATGTATTGAGTGCGTGTGCAACGTAGCAACGTTCAACTGACAATTGCACGCCAAGCCCGGGTTCAGACTGTTGTCGCAACTGTCGTAATATCTTTAAATAGTGACGTTATTTCACGTCTAAATCAACTGAACATCGTGAAACGCCGTTTCTTTACGTCCATAGCGCACGATATGGCTGTTACGTCGGTAGTCTGACCATAGCCTTACTTATGAGTACGCCTAATCGATAGGCCATGCACCCCTTGATAGACAGTTGGTTAAAAAGCTCCTGCAAGGCCTTTGAAACGGCCTTGTCGCACAGATACAGTAAAACAACGTTATTTCGGCCCCCATTAATCCGGACATTCGGTTAATTCAAACATTCTCTTAGGTGTCGCGAAATATGAATTTAGGGGTTTTTTCTGTGTAAAAAAATTTAGTTGGAAGTTGGCAGCCTCCCGTGACAATTCTGTTCTTCTGTACTGCTTTCGGCCCTACATTTCCTTAAAGGACACCCGGACGACCTCAGAAATCGATTTATTTATTTATTTATTTATTTATTTATTTATTTATTTATTTATTTATTTATTTATTTATTTATTTATTTATTTATCTATTTATTTATTTATTTCAGTTTGTGCGACGGACACCTGCTGCCCACATGAACACAAAATTCACGAGGATAGTCCGGTCATTATATTTTGCGATGCGTATTTCTCTTCCATCGTTACCGAGCAGAGAAAGAGGCTTTCCTGCTTTGGGTTGAACTTAATTCTTGAGGTTAGGTAACACTCGCTGCCCCAGCGCAGCATCTGACGCGCTAGAGCATAATCGGTGCTCCGGCCTGTGTCAGTGCCCCAAGCTTCAAGTGTGCCTTAAATCAAACAATGGTCTCTCGCCCTCTGCTCACTCACAATGCGGGCTGGGCTTACGCCACCTTCCGTCGAGGGGCCACCCTTGAGCTTCGCGCTCGTGAACTTCAAAGGAGGGAGGCTCTTCGCATTTCACAAAATGGGCGGGATATTGCGTTCCAACAGAAAGATGAAAGCCAGCCCTCGTGCCCAGAGACAAGGGGGCCGCGACCACCACACTTCACAAGTTTGGTCACCGTGCAAGAGGATTAATCACGACCACCCACCCGGGAAATTAGAATGCGATGAGCGTAAGGCGAGTCTTTGCCAGAAAGATACACACAACTAAAGTTCGCGCACATTTCAAACTAAGGCAGTGATGGATGCAGCTTAGACACTAGCGGCAATTATGTAGCGTGGTCGCGCCTGCCAAGGGAGGATGAAGAATGGCGTTTGCCGGGCTTTGTTTACCAAAGAAAAGATACCGAGGCCGCTAGGCTGAGGTGATCAACCCTGTATACTCTGCAGCTGAAACTAAGTAATGGCACGGACAGCCATAAAGCAGGGATGAAAGATGAGTTGGTCGTTAGGAGACTGCGACTTTACGCATTCGAACAGACGTTGCTAGTTGAGGAGGGCGTCTTCACGTACTTGCTTAATGTTATTTTTTCAGTCGTTTTTGAGTTAGGGGGAACGTTTCTACGATAGGACACTGCACATAGGGATTCAATTTCTGGAATAGCATGCTCACATTGAAGGTTTGCAGGAAAAAAAACGGTCGATGTGATAAACAATGTTCCCGCACTGTTGGTTTTGGAGTTCTGTCAATTTAACAAACATTACACGTTTAAATGCTACGGAACCTGTAGAAATAAGTATTCTCTTGCATTATTTCCAAATTTCATATTGGGCGGCATGTTTTGAGCAGTGTTTTAAAACAGCGGAGACTTGGCTTGGAACGCGATAAGACAAACACATTTTTTTTCTTCATGGTGATTTGGAGTTAACTACAGCTGGTCTCGAAGCCACATGCCGTCTAAACTTTTTTATAAGGTTTTTGCCAAATAAACTCTATCTGCCCAAGCTGTGAGCAAGCTAAGATTTTGTTCTGGAAAAAAATGCGTAGAACCCATCGGCTATGACTCGATTTCATCCAGTTATCATTGTTCCTATTCAGCGACAGCATTTTAGGTTGAACTCAAATTACTCATCTTCCCATCAATTCCCTTTCCTGAAATCCTCCCTACCACTTGTCCCCACTCCCGCCACCCTCCTTTTATGAAGGTCGGCTGTACCTACGACCACAAGAAAACGGTTTGGAAGATACCAGCGAAAAAACCGTGGGAAAGAGCCATACAATACCAATAGCGTTTGTGTTATTAGGCTTCTTGGGCTATTTATACGTGACGTTCTTCATGAGTGACGCAGACTACGACTCTTAATGCTTCAGTTCTAGCTTACTCGCAGTTACCTCGGCTTATAGAGGTGAAAACATGGAATCTCCACTACTTGTAGTTGCCCACGTGCAGTTGCAGTAAACCTCAACCAACACGCCCAGCAACACGTTCTCTTGAAGTTGCGCATAAATTGAGCCCGTGGCATTGCTTATAGGTTTAAATAAATACCACTGGTTCCAGATTTATTCACTGATGGCAATTCCGCCCCCAATGCTATAATTTCCGTAAACCCGAGTCAAGCGGCCATTTAGGAGACGTGTACGGCCCTTGGAACTACGCAGTTGATAGCGCCACTCACAAACATCGCCAGCGCGTCATCGGAGCTGGTCTCCAGTTCGTGGCGAGACATTTATGCGCCCACGTCGCGACACAAACACAGCTCGCGCTAACAGGCCTCCTTTGTTCCCATTCGTCCTGGAAGAGTACGTCCCCATAAACGAGCTCTCTTCGCTCAGCAAGAATCGCGGGCGTGGATGGGGCGTCGTGGGTGAATCTTGGCCACAGCGCGTGTTTGCTTGCGTTGGACAATGAGCTAGACCTCTTCCCGTTTCACGCTGCATCAAGTTTACGTCGGCGTCTGGAGGTCACAATGCACTTCCATGTCTCTCCCTCACTTTTAGGAAGCTTTAAAACTAACAAGTCGAATGGGCGGCTTAAGCTTGGTGTGGAAGAGCCGCTAAGTTAAGACATCCCTTCCTCGTGACCTTAATTCTGTAAGGCCATGCATTTTCACTATCTGTTATTCTTCCCTCTCTAATGGACTCAGTCTTTGGATACTCGAGCAATCTTCTTTTACTTTTTATTTTTAACGCTATCCGCACGGTTTTTGTCTTATTTTTTGCTACATTTGTTTTTCTTTTCTGACTCGAAACCCAGCTTTTTAAAAAAAACAATTTACGTGATATCGAAGACGCTTCACTCTGAAGGTTAGTAGATTTGAGTCATCACTACAGAACGCGAAAACGAGGCACTAACACAAATAGTGGGCGCGGAGGAACGAACCGATGACATGTGTTTGGAGTAATTAAAGAAGTACAGTATAGTAAATAAACAAACATAATTCTTGAAGTAACATAACAAGAACTGCGCTGAATTTCCCAATTAAAAAGTGCACACATCAAATCTATCGAGTGCCCCTTTACCCAATAAACTGTTTGCTGTGCTTCCATGGTAGCTTCACACTGTACACAAGCCTTACTTCGAAGTAAAGTAATTAGTCCAAATATATGGTCAAAGCATAATATACGCTATTCCCCCTATGGATTCCGGACCTTTAGGACACACTGAACGAGGAGACCACAACTTGGGCGGAAACGGCGAATATTCTTCATTATGCTTCCCTGGTCGTCGCACGTGTACGTTTATATGTAGTATTCGTAAAGTGCAAATAATTAATCTTTTACACCATTATGTGCTGTCGGTGCTGAAGAAAAGAAAAATCCCGGGCCATCTTCACTAACGCGAAACCTGGTGAGGGGCGAAGCATGCAGGGTAAAAGTGTATTCTTGGCGCCTCGGCGTTTTTGCCAACGCAGAGGACACCGTGCGGGGTACATGCATACAACTTTGTTGTAAAAGTCTCTTGTCTTTGAAGCAGCTCATCTTCGAGTGACTGCTAGAACCTGCTAGTCTCCGCAAGTATACTGCCCTCGAAGTCCTTAGGACGAGCTGATTCGAGGTATACCGAACTTCTCGCCGGTTGGTGGATTTTTCAACCGCTATCGCTCGACTGAAAACCGGCCACGCCGAGCGCTCTGGCGAATCCTAACCAAGCAAAGGAACGGCTGCCACGAAGGACGAGCGCCACGTGCCACGAGTGCCGGCTTCCTCGGGCTTGCGGCGCACCTGTAACCTCGGGCACAGACCTTCGGGCCTCGCCCTACTACTGCTATCGGACGCGCACCACCCAAGACTCGCCCATGCTACCGGAGAACCCGACTTACAGCAGTGACTCCCAACACATCTCCAACATGGGCTCCGATCAAAACAGCGGGCGCACAATAAACAGTTCTGGCCCCTGGGTGCAAGTGCTCAGATAACGAAGCAATGCAACGAAGAATCAACGGCAAACCGCCAACATCGCTTCCACTCAACAGCATGCGCCTAGTACTTCATCCACCCATTCTCAAGCCTCACAAAAATCTACACGCGCCCGGGCCTTCCACACGTTCCATCCCTCGTCCATTACCCTGGCAAGTACCCCGTTCAACGTCCGAGAAAATTAATCTTACCTAAGCTACCAGAGGACGAATAAAAGATTGTTTACCGTCCACGTACAGGCCTCAAAGTGTCGGCATGGCCGGATAAAAGCATCACGCAAGGCGTAGCGGTCTCAGGTGGTTTCCCCATCAAAGACTCCTACACGGACGTCACCGTTCAAACCCAATACACTCACCGTAGCCAGCACCGCTGACGAGGACTATGCCATGGCGCTCAGTTCTATTACCCACCTTCAGCTCGGCGCGGCGCAATATGAACTTTCCCCATACAGTAAGCCTTTACCCGGCACTGTGCATGGCGTAACACGGCATCGAAGCGGGTACAACTGAAGAAGAGCTAGCCGACCTGATCTCTACTACTCGTCCTAGAATACTTCACGCACGTATGCTCGGACGCTCAACATCAGCCCTAATCCCTTTCTACGGCCCACATGTCTCCTTCTACGTCAAGTTTGGAAGCACCTACACCCGCTGCCGCTCCTACCGCCGATCCGTACAGTTCTGTTCTGCATGTGGAGAAGTCGGCCACCGCCAGGACGTTTGGTTAAATGCAGAAAAAAAAACGCCCGCAAGCGCTGCGGTGACAAAAACCCTCAGACAAGTCATTCGTGCCAACCAAAATGCAAGTTATGCGATTTACCACTCGAAACAGCCGGCAAGGACTGCAAGAAACGCCTTCGACCAAGCCCGCAACCTCTCTACACCCGTGCACGCTTCATCCGGTTACTGGACTACTCTGGAGACACCTCCGCTCACTGCCCACCCGCCCACCAGGAGACTCGGCCAACGCTACCGCAAGACAACACCAAGGTGAGCTGGTCACAAGTCCTTAAGCAATTCCCAGCTACTCCGAACCCCTTTCCCCCACTCCCAGACAGATCATCAAACACCAACACCCCACTTTACAAACAGACCGTCAGTACCCTGCGCAGTCAAAACACGGAACTGACTAAAAGGCTTGAGCTCATTGAGAAAACCGCCCAAAGCAGAATCAAAGCTCTATCACGCCAGATACAACAACTTATCACCTGAATGGAAACATCTCAAAGCAGCTCAGCGACCCAGCGCTCTCTCATCAAGACGCACCCCACCCATAGCCGATGCCCCACAGGTCCTTGCACTCCCGACGTTCGAGCAGCTAAATCTCATAATAGAACATAAGATTGAACATAAGATAAGAAAGTTCCGTCGTCTTTCCTTTCTTTACAATTGTTTGTGTGGTAATATAAAAATTTATCTCCCTCACAGTGTTAAACCGGTATCAGCACGATGTACTCGTCATGGTCATGATCATGCTCTAACCACAAGTTTTGCCCGACCAAAGGCTTATAAGTATAGTTTTTTTCCCTGGGACTGTGGAGGACGAATTGTTTGCCGTGTGACATCTTTCATTCTAATAGGTTCCTCGGTCACCTGGAGCGTCACCTTCTTCCTTAACTTTTGTTTCTTCTGTAGTGTTCTCTGTTGTTTTTCAAAACAATGTTTGAGGTATCCACTCCTGCTTTGGCCAGCACATTGACCTGCAGTATTGTGAAGTAAATAAATAAACAAACAGCAATAAACACCAAAGAAGCATACCTCCAAGCTCACGGGCTTCTTGTGCCCCTGACAAATCGGAACTTTTACGGCTCAAGAAACGCAGCAGAGGGCGCCCACGCGCCCCCATACCCGACCTTGAACTTTCAGTCAATGGTAACCCCATACCCCTCGTTAATACCCTACGGATACTCAGCTTAACCTTACAAAATAGATGGAGCAGGCCTTGAAACCATCCAAAACGTGAAAGAAACAGTACTTCAAGTCACCCATCTTATTTGTCGGGCAAGCAACAGACGCCATGGTCTGAGAGAGTACGACACTATACGGTTGACCCAAGCCCTAATCATCAGTAGAATTACTTACGGCACTCCATACCGCAGTCTCAGGAATAGCGAGCGCGACAAACTGAATATCCTTATACGGAAGGGCTGCAAGCTTGCACTTGATCAACCTCCGACAACTTCTACCGACAAGCTAATGAAACGTGGTCTGCAAAACACCTACGAGGAACTCGCTGAAGCTCACAAAACCAGCCAACTCGAAAGGCTCAAACTCACCAAAACGCGCCGTCATACGCTACGTTGCCTTGGCCACGATGCACAGGAGACCTCATACAGTAAACAGCGCATCCCACTGGCCGAACGCCAACTTATCAGCATTGCTCCAATCCCCACAAATATGCATCCCGCATTCAATGCATTCCGAAGAAAGGCCAGGGTCATCACCCTCAGAAAATCCTGCGGAGACAACAAACCAGCGGTCCACTACACAGATGCTTCCCGGAACCCTCGAAAGTCTGCGCATGCCATCAGCGTTGTCAACAACAATGGCACAAAATTCACGTCAGCCACAATCCCACTCGTGGACACAGTCTGCAAAGGAAATCGCCATCGCCCTCACTGCCACCACGGGCACAGACTACCTCACTGTCAGCTTGGACTCCAAAACCGCCTGTCGCAGTTATGAACTCTATCGTGTTTCACGCCACCCATTCGCATCCTGAACACTCTACAAAGCCCCTCCCGCCGAACTCCACGTGGTCTGGACCCCAGGCAACGCATCCCTCGAAGGAAATTCAGCGGCCCACGCCACTGCCCACCAGCTTACCTTCCGCCCCTTCCCCTCGTTGGCAGACCGATCGATGACCTCCAGTGAAGACATTCCGAGAAGATGCACGGATGTCTTCGCCCATTACCATCTGCAGCCCCCACCACGCACCGGGATGACCAGAGAGGACACCATTACCCTCAGACAGCTGCAAACTAACACCTACTCCCACGGAACACTACTCCATGCCATCTACCCAACAACATACACTCTGACTTGTCAACACTGCCCCACACCCAAAACCAAATGGTCAGAGAGTGCCGACAATCACCATCATTAACCCCCTACCAAACCCAACACTGGAGCATTGGGAGGACTACCTGACCAGCTCACGCCCTCAAGACCAGCAACGACTGGTGGACAGGGCCCGTCGGGCAGCCAAGAACCAATGCTTCCTGGACTAAGGGGCTTCCCACAACAGAACTCATACAGTTGAATATTCCTCCTCTTTGAAGCACGAAGCTCTCTAGCGCGAGGCGTAAACGAGTGTCCCGATGTTTTGTTAGTACGCGTTACGAAGCGCACCAGCGCGAGGCGTAAACAACTGCCCCGGTGTTTTATGCAGAAATGCATTATAGTCGGGGGCTGTTGTGCGTCCCTTGGCCGGCGTCCGCAGTGCGTCTGATGATGATTGTGGCATGATGCCCCTAGGGATTGGCCAACCAATCTATCACGAGATAGCTTCGCGTTCAACCACCATCGTCATCTTCCCGTAGGGGAACCGCTGAAGAAGAAGAAGGAGAAGAAGACAAAGCTGCGAAGAGGAGGGCTGCGTGAGATGATGATTGTGGCATGATGCCCCTAGGTATTGGCCAACCAAACAATCCATCACGAGATAGCTTCGCGTTCAACCACCATCGTCATCTTCCCGTAGGGGAACCACTGAAGAAGAAGAAGGAGAAGAAGACAAAGCTGCGAAGAGGAGGGCTGCGTGAGTTTTGGCTACCGTTATCCTCCTCTGCCGGCGCATCTTCCCGATCTGAACCCGGTCGAAGAGCGGCTCATCGCGCCTCGACTCCCCTTCATGAGCATCAGGCGGCTGACTCGAGGCAACGGGCAGTTTGGAATCAAGGGACAGGCGGTGAACGTGCCCATCGACGTATCGAAGGTTATGCGGTGCCTTCCTCGCATGGTACCCGAGGACGTTGCGTTCGACGTTCGCATTTCTGCATCCTCACAATCCCCCTCGGGGAGGTGCGGGGGAATTTTTTTTTAATAGGCGTTAGGTTCTAGCGCGAGGCCTAAACTAGGAAGGCCAAAAATAGCGTAAAGGAACGGCACGGAAGACGAGAAAGAGACAAACACGGTGTTTCCCGGTGTTTTAGTACCGTGACTGCATGAGACGAACAACGATTACGACGACGACGATTACGATCTATTACGTCCTATTGTCTTGTCTTGTTGGCGTCCTAGAAGAATGCCGTTACCGCCATTGTTTTCATTTAAGTATTACGCCTTCGGACACGCAACAGCAGCACAGGAACATCCACTCCATGTAATATTCTTTCCCTGCTTTTCGGCGCGGTGAATGACGGTATCCTGGCGGCGGTATACGCTCGCTCGCTTTACACACGCACATTACTGACGAGCATTACAGACGACTGATAAGAGGGCAAGTCCCACAAGGACTGCAGAATGGCATGTCGCGCTCACGCCCTCTGTCTAGAACGCTTCACGTGTTCTGCCTTTCTTCCGGCCTCACGCTGGTGCCAAGTACTCGTGCACTAATTGGCGGCTGAGATTTTTTTTAGAGCGACGGACTTGTCATAACCGCCATCTGCTTCCGTTGTTTTCCTGCTTCGCGGAACAGCGATTCGACATTAATTAACGCCTCACCATTGAAGTGCAAAGCGATGAGGCGTCCCCCTTTTTTTCGGCTCCGAAGTTTTTTTGCGTTTTGGGTGAATTGCGTAACAATGATGCTTCGTAATTGTGCGGCGCTGGCTTTGCCTTATTTGGAGTAGGAAGAAAGGCGTATTTAGAGTTAGATACACCAACCCACACAAAACGGAGAAGAAGCACTAGTTTATTTGAGAGTGAATGTGTTGCTGGGTGTAGGCGTATTTTTGAAGGTAGTTTTATTTAAGTGTAATAGTTAAAATAATCGTGTCCTATTCAAGACGTTTGGGATCGGACTGCCTTCTACAAACCTGGAGTGTTTCCCATACAGCGCTGCCAGCCAAAAATAAAATTGGTGGCCGTCAAATAACGAGGCTACGTGCATATTACATGGATGGAATACTAAAAGTAACTGACTTCGAAGATTTCACGTGTTGGTGCGTCGGCTTTTCTGAGTGAGGGATGGCAAGGGACGTAACACGGAGCCTAAGGAAACCTACGATCCTCTTTCGGTATCTTTTGAAAACGTATCAAACTGCTCACATCTACCCCATAACGTAACCGGTAGGCTGGTCCAAACAACGTTTTCTGTGATTTTAAATATTTCGAGTTCTCGTTTGTGTTTTCCAGGCTGCTGGTGCCCGAGAGGATTGAAGCAAACGAGTAACAAAGTTGCCAAAATTGGCGAGCAATTAAAAATTGTAGGACAATTCCAGTGTTGGTAATTGGATTTGCAGCCATTAAATTATGGAACGACTTACCGTTTAATCCTAATGATACATGACCTCGCTCATCTTACAAACAATCAATTCCGAAATTCATCGTCGAAGAACCCCGCCGTTCAGCTGATTAGTTCGCAAGAGTTTGTTCTTCTGGTTTTGCTTAGTTTCTTTTCTTTCCTTTTTCTCACTATTTTTTTTTCTTTTATCATATGTTTCTGTACGTTATCTGAGACATGTGTGCTCTTTTCTAAACGAACTTATTCTATGTGAGTTTTGTGTAATGTTGCAATAATCTTTGTATTACTTCTTTTGTAAGTTCCTTCTGTTGTGATTTCTACTATGTACTATTTTGCAGTTAAATTACATGAGGTCCCACCTCAGTGCCATATTTCGGCACCTCTTTCTGCAATATCAATGCCCATGCACTGTACCTTTGTTATCTCTTGCAATAAGCTGAAACTGACATCAGACCTCTTGACATTGCTTTTAAACACATGGGTACAGCCAACCAGACAAAAGGAATGAATGTTTTTTTACCATAGTTTTTCTGTATGGCATGAAATCAACCAGAGGGACATGACCATCGTGCTCGAAAACCATCTCCAATCGTGCTCGAAAACCTCATCTCCAATCTTTTTCTAGCTCTCAATTCAAACGAGTGCTCTCTAAGAACGTGGTTTGATAAAAACTTTCATGGTTTTTTGGTCATTCTGTTTTGACAAGTGTGTCAACACTGCGTCTTGGACAGTTTTTAAAACAAGAAATAAACACAACTTTGAATCAAATGACTGTACAGAAGTTCACCCGAGTGCAACGTCACTGTAATAATAAGCAAATACTTTTTGATGTCGATACCTTTTTTTCCATGAAGTAACAGAAAGAAATACATTTCGAGGAAAGCGAATATTCCCTATTTACTATTCCACAAATTCCCATGCATTTCTTCGCCACAAGATGCTTCTTACCGAGCCGGCAACTGAAGCGAGCACCATGTACAATTTATACATGCTACGTAACCATGGTTAGCTCAATCGCTTTTCTGCATCGTTTTTTGGAGCCAAATTCAGCTCCTAGAGTCGGTACGTTCGCGACTACACTGATGCGCCCATAGGGCCTACAAATAAAAATATAAGATCGAACTACCAAACTGTCCTACCCAGCTGCGTATGCAGCCTATCTCTTCGGGAAATAAGGATGCCGAAAAAAAGACGGGAAGATAGTGAAAGGAGAGAAGAGAGCTAAACTAAAACACACAAGGAAAAGCGAAACGTTTAAAGGAGGAGTCGATTTCGAATAAAAAATAAAACAAATTTTAGATGCACTGAGCAAACTCAACGGGGAATTTTGATCGTCACGTTCAATTTTTTGCTTTTCTTCAGGAGCATAGAAAATGCCTGATCGTCTTTGTGAAGGCACAATCGAAACCGCGTAAGCTTTTCGCATAGCGTACGCAGAAAAACAATTGTGAGGTCATTATTGACGATAAGAATACGTAATGACCTCTTGTGGCCTTTCGTCTCAACCAAGCAAGGTGCAGGCGGGTTATCCAGGAATCGCTCGTACAGAGCACTGGTACGTCAGTAGGATCGTGGGATGTTCCTACTGGTCATGCAAAGGAGTCACAGCATTAAAACAAAAAAACAAGAATTAGAGATCCCCGAGAGAGTGTGCGCTTTGCACGATTGAGGCAATATAAGTTTTAACATTTTTCAGGACCTCAATTTTTTGCCTTTCCTTAAAAACCTCCAATTCAACACGTTCGCCTGAGCTCCAGCTCAACTTACAAAAATTTATGACGAAAATCGTTTTTTCGCCGTAAGGAACGCGTTTTTTTTTTCAAATTTAAGCCACCGGCGCAGTGCAATTGTGATGAAGGAAATAATTGAAGATTCATTGGTATATCTGAAGAACGCGTGAGTCTGTCGTCCTTCTCCTTCTGAAACATCCGGATGGGCCCCCCGATACGCGCGCGTTGCTCCGACTTTAACAGTCCGCAATGAAGCGTTCCCAGATCGTACCTCGTATTCCTTTCAATATCGCAAAAATACGGGACACCGTGGGATCCCAGTTGAAAGAAGGTCGAACCAACCGGTCCACATTTTCCTCGCGTACCTCGTACACCATGCCACCTCTGCTCAGCGTTCTTACCGTCTCATTAATTGCTTTGTCTCGCTTTTGCAGGGCCATTTGCTCCATGTCGCTATGTTAGTTGCCCACCAGTATCGGCATTTCGTCCCCGTCATTTCTCTTCCTTTATCTTTTGCCGCTCCGCACTTGCTGCACACTTGTTTTATCATGTCCTGTCTTGTCTTGTGTAATATAACTGCTACGGCAGATTATGCCAAGACCACTCCTTTCCTTGCCCAAAAGTATCTTCTCTGAATGTAAACAATAGTGATTGCTGAGTAAAGCGTAACACCAGGCCTATTGTTTGCTCCTACCTTTGATCCCGCCATTAAAACGAGTTCTGCTTATATAGCGGGCCAAACAGATGGCTGCAGATGCCCAAGGCGGGCCCGATGCACAATTATTTGATTTTAAAAACATATAGCCGTATTTTAATGATACCATACTACGCCGTTTCCCCGGGAAAGAAAAAGTTTCCAAGAGACTCAATGTAAACAATAAAATTGTGTTCAGGAAGGCATTTATCGGGAAGACATTAAAAGATTTTATCGTGCACAAATTAAGAGCGAGCGTGACCAGATCTGAATGCGACGACACATTTTTCTTCATAAATGAGCATTAACGAAGACGATCAAAGCGGATTTCATCATCTTTAATGAAGCGGCTTCTTTTACAGACCCATATATAATACAGAATTCTTGTGCTCTTGTAAAGGCAAATGTATTAAAGACACGCATTAAAGACGGCAAAAAAAAAAGACCGGTAAGAAGGTCTCTCGTGTTAATTTCAGTGGAACAATCCTTTCTCAAAGCGGAATATGCGCTTCTGTATTTCGCGTCGCTCGTAACCGATGTCATGTTATTTCTCACTGAATGAAATGAGAGCACACAGTCAAAAAGTAAAGCAAGCCTAATAGACATCAGACAACGCGCTTAGTACATCTGTGGCTTGAAGGGGCTTTTGTGCTTCGTAAACCGTCCTTTACAAGACGACAGCCACAACGCCGCTGGCTTCGACTCAGATCAGCAAACACTTTAAACGCATCTCATTTTATAGTAGCTCAACTTCCTTATCACAACGTCGCTTTACTCGAATATCGCTTCATTCGAAACTCGCCATGATCTCAGCCCACCAGTCCACCGTTTCAGGCACCAGTAGATAAATCAAATAACTGAAAAGAAAATTTATCTGGGCCTTGATGACATTGATATAATGAGTATCCGTCGTATACACCTTGTGCGAGATGCTGTTTCACTGGGATAAATCCGCGCAAAGGCCTACCGGGCAATGCCCCTGGATGCAAGCTTTTTGAACGGAAGCACAGGCTGTGCAACAAGCGCCGTCTAGTTCATGTGATTAGCTGATTTTAACTTGATAGGCCTATATTTGCAGCGTCATTTCAAAAAATCTGGACTGATATTTGAGCCAGAGTGGCCCAGGAATCAATATTTAATGGAACGTTCCAGCTAGCCAAAACTCCCATCAGCCTGTAAAATGCAACAGATATCAAAGCTATTTCTCGCAACTAAATATTATTTCAGTTTTAGCAGTACCACAGCTGCCTGCTTTAGATAAGCCGGTGTTAGATTTTCGCCATCCCCTTCTTATGTCTCAAGGTTTCTTCATTTGCGACGCGTGAAAGCAAATGATGGACGCATGCGATGGTTTGAAATGTGCGTATTCTGGTATTCTGCGAAAGAGAAAATACCGAACCATTTTCTTGCTGCGGAATGCTAACCTGGCGCACATAGCAAGATTAACATTCAATTTCTCGCGTTTACTTGGCTTATTTAAAATTAGACTAAACTTTTGAATTTGCATCTGGTTTTTATGTTTTTGCGTGGTTACAAGTTCTATTGAGATTTATACTCATTTTTAGGAAAACAACGTGACTTCTTTCTCTAGCAATTTATGCACCAGCCACGTTTGACGTGGCATGTAGGTAACAGTGTTACATATGTTATCAGAATTTATTAGTCGCCAGAGAAGAACACGGTGGCTTTACTACTGGCGCGCTTGATATAAAAATGAATGGAAAAGTATATAAAGTGACAAGAATGCGAGATAGAAATCAATAAGCGTAAATTATTGTTATAGGATAGGAAGGAGGGGTTACACAAAATATAAATAATGCCAAGATTGCAAAAACATAAGAAACAAAAGAGCGCCTAACGCCGCCAAAGAATACAAACCCAGGCCAAGACAGTTCAGCAAAACGATTGCAGTCAGGTATGACATACATGATGAGTTTAGGATGTACAGGGTTAGGGTGATCAAAGCTAAGTTGACGGGTTTTTTTTTAATTCTGCGATCAGCTTTACGTGAAGACCATCTTACAGCAAGGTTATGTGCCCAGGGGGACACAGAATTTGGGATTATTGATGTCGATGGCTTAATTAACTAAAATTGAATGATTAACTCTCTAGTGGCTGCAGTAAGCAGGCATGTTTGTATTCAAAAGTAAGACGCAATGGCGTTTCTACGCAGCTTCATGTGCCAGAATTCCGCTAGCGCATTTATATATTACGAGATATCGAACTGCGAAGTTTAATTGCCGTTCGCATGACTCCGCATGCAAGACAGTGAGGGCCGGTGCAAAGCTCCTCCCTTTTGTGACTTGCGTAGCTGTGTACGGTGTTTAGTTCGAAGTCGGGGTGGAGGCATAGGCAAAATTGATAACTGGCACCCTTTCGGTCGTGGCTGGCGTTGAACCGCTATCGAAACACATAACAAAGGGTAGGAGCTTCGCGCCGGTCTTTACTGTCTAGCATGCGTAATCATGCACGAATGGCAGTTAAAATTCGCAGTTCGATATCTCGGAGTACGAATGCGCTAGGAGAATTCTGCCATATTAAACTGCGTAGAAACGTGATCGCGTCTAACTTTTGAATACCAACATGCCTGCTTACTGCAGCCACTAAAAGTAATTATTAAGTGAGAATGCACTTTATAAGCGACCCTGAATTCCGGCGACCGCCGTCCGTCCACATAGCAACAGCTGCGGGTGCGCGCGCTCCTCGTCTTCCTTGGCAACGGGGGAGATGGGCGCGCGCTGCCTGGCCGCTGGCATGGCACATACCCACGTGGGGGATTGGCCAGGAATCTCCTCGTCTTCCTTGGCAACGGGGGGAGATGGGCGCGCGCTGCCTGGCCGCTGACATGGCACATACCCACGTGGGGGATTGGCCAGGAATCGGGCGTGAGAAGGGCTAATGCACCCGCTTAAAGGAGTACTGACACGAAATTTCAAAGCTGAGATCCGCTCTAGCAATCACGTACAACGACAACACAAATAGGTGTCTGTGCATGGCACATACCCACGTGGGGGATTGGCCAGGGATCGGGCGTGAGAAGGGCTAATGCACCCGCTTAAAGGAGTACTGACACGAAATTTCAAAGCTGAGATCCGCTCTAGCAATCACGTACAACGACAACACAAATAGGTGTCTGTGAATAAATGCATCTTTCTTTCTTTGTAGTTGTGTGTGTGTGTGTGATATCTCTTTCGCGAACATTACCGAACCGCGCAAATTCAACTCGTGCATTCGCACTTTCACATTCTTCCCCTCGGGGAAATGCGGGGAAATTTTTTAAATTTTAGTTTATTAAGCCACCGACATCAATATTCACCATATTATTATGCGTTCCCCTGGGCGCGTAACCTCACTCTAGAGGCTGTCTTCCGGTAAAACTATGTGTCTAATTTAAAAAAAAAAAATTGTATACCTATTTTGATCACCCTGTATATCGTAAGTTGTTGTAAAATTTTTATCGTAAGTGCTTTTTACTGTTTACAACACGGCGTACGGATTGATGAGCATTTTTTTTCCTGCGCTTTTTACTACTGTGCATTCCTAAGTAGGAAAACGTTGCCCCTGGCCCTGATCTTACAAAGGTTTTTTTTCGAGAGGCATAAACATTACTTTCATATTTGTGTTCTTTGCCATGTTGTTAGTATTTGAGCGCGGTTTTTTTGCCGAAACATTGTATAAGTGTTCGTATATGCGAACGCAGATAACTATTCATTTTTGTTTATTTTTCGATGACTCAGAGTTGTCTGAACTATCGTGGTGTAATTCTTCCGTTTTTTTTTGCTCACTTCATTTCTCGCACTCTCTTTGTGGTTCCTTTATAATCTTTTCTTATTCCCCTATTTGTGAGAAATATTTGCTCTATTCAATTGTATATATAGAGAAGTATGCCAAGATATACGTTGAGACATGATGTGTAAGGGGTTTTGTCCCAGTCTCCTCTCACTCAGACGACGAGAAATAAGGGTGTATCAATTCAGTTTAAAGTACACTGTCGCCGACCGATTGCGCAGAAGGTTATGTGTAAAAAGAGTAGTTTACTCTGGGGACATCAGTGATACCGCAAGCAAGGTTGTGTAGAGAAGTGTAGCTTTCCTTGGTGGTCCTCTGTGAGATACAGAGAGAAAGTTCGCGCAATAAGACTGGGGCATGACATACTCAAAGTGACGGGCGCAAAGTTTTGCTTTTCTCTTTCCTCTTTAGCTACACAAATAAAGACACCGCAATCACAATATGTGTAGTGGGCGATGCTTAAAAACGAATTCAAATTGTCTTAGGCGTTCTCAACTAAATAACCAACCGCGCTTCACCATGCACTGTTCAATGCCACAGATATTTACGCTAGCTCAGGAAAACTGGTTGTCTATGGGCTTGAGTTTACTGCGCAAAAAGCAAGCAGGAGGGGGAGGGTGGGAAGTACAGATTATTCTCAACCTTCTTTTAAAAGGGTACCATGTTGGGCCATTTAGCACACACCCCACACACCACAGCGCTTGTGGTGTGTAATTCTGTCTGTCCTTCGTCAAAATGTGCACTGTTCCTTCCTTTCTATCTTCTTTTAGAATATATAATCAGCGACATGCAGTGAAAGCGAAATTTAAAGCCGGTTTAACAAAGCGCAGTACTCCCTTCATAGAAAAAAAAAATGCGAGCATGTTTTAAATCACCACATGGGCGGTAGCGAATTTCATTATCATGGCTGAGTATTTTATCATGCAGTTTTACCTTGCTCTCAGAAACTGGACCAGTAATTAACGCACCGTGGAAAAGCGCTTGCTAATACTTTACGCCTTATCTGCACTAAAAACTCCAACTTATCACAGGCAAAACTATTCTGACGAGAATAAAAGAAAATAGATAAAGTTCCACATGACTATTCAGGGCAGAAATTTGGGCTAGTTGGTGATGGGACTTCGACATGGTAAAAAGCGCACTAAAACGAGGACACAAGAAAAAGGCGGTGACACGGTGACTAGCGCTCGTCCCGTGTCACCGCCTTTTTCTTGTGTCCTCGTTTTAGTGCGCTTTTTACCATGTCGAAGTTCCACATGACCGAATGCAGCTTCAAACTAGCTGCTCCGTGTTGAGCAGCTAAAAAATTTCTTTCCAGAAAATAAAACTCTCTAATCGGAAGCCGTCCAATTTCGGCAAGTGTGATAAAAAATATTTTTTGCTGGTACGCTTAAGCTTTTCCTCCTTCCCCCTTCCCTTTTGCAGGAGAATAAGCTGATGTTAAAACGGTCTTTATGACTTTGTAGATATTTTGACATCCACAAAGCGGGCTAAATTTTCGCACCAAGCTTTTTTTATAACATATATATTATTATCAGAGTATTCGCATATTTTGATATGCATGAGGCAGATGTTCTTGCAGAAGTTAAGGTTTGGGCAAACGATCCTAAACCAGTGTTCAATGGGCCTACTTTAATTGGGTTGTGCGCGTTTCGCATCGACGTTGTCAGAAACCCCAAAAGCGTGCGTCACCGTACACTCGCTTGTCACGTGACGAAACTCACGCACGCAGTCCATGTAGATCTGTTTTATCTTTGCTAGAGGGGAAATAAAAAAAAAACCTGCGGTGTGATCACATGCGGTGCAAACTGAAAGCGAAACCTCAACGGACAGTTCTGCGCAAATATGTTGCGATTGATTCAAGAGGGAGCGCCGTGATTTGTTTTCAATACTACGCCGATATAGGACCGCCATAGATTAAAAAATTCGGCGACATAATGTCCCAGTTTATTCGATATTAAGTTCATTTTGCAGATAAAAATCACTTACTAATGAGTAACAAATGAGTAACGACTAATGAGTAACAAGGCGTGAACTTACAGCGTCAGCTGTCATATAATGATGTTATATTGCTTCATGCTTTGATTTTACATTGTGCAATATTGTGTGGTGATATTATTTGCTGTTGCATTTCTTTTAATTCGAATTTCACTTACCGAGACAATACCGGGGCAATGAGACGAGCTGTACTGCCGAAGTAGGAATCATGTTTAGACCAAACCGCGATGTTTACTCTGCGCGAAATTCTCGACGTATGAGCGTTCTCGTTTTGAAGTTGCCATCAGAAACGGATGCAGCGGCCGCGATTTAAACGTCTACTCGTGGTCAGCTGCATATTGCTTTAGCCACTGAGCCACCTCACGGATATTTACTGAATAGTTGTCATTGTAGTCGCTAGCGAGAGAAAATGTAGCGTGGGTTTGGCGTATGACCCTCATCTCGCGCCCTAGTAGAAAATTTAGTAATCTATTAGCCTTTCGCACAAGTAATTATTTCAATATTCTTACGATGTTTGGCTGCGATTCCTAGGTTATGTCAAATCATCCGCGCGAATATGAAGGTGTGGCCCATCGATAACGCCAGTTTCGTTCAGGGTACCACGTTAGTTCTCAATTTGCGTAGCGTCACCATGGTCGGCCGCCGATTTGTTTTGTTTGTGTCAGACTGACAACAAAAAATGGTGAAAAGGTACAGAGGGATTAACATAACAAATTTATAGGAGCCATGGCATTGCCTTTCCAAGTATGAACGATATGGTAGCGCGCAGTTGGGGCTCATAATCGCTTACACTGCTACAACTTGTAAAATATAGAAAGTGCGGCCAAGCTTTATTAAAATTATAGAATATAAAATCACGTAAAATGTTAGTGTTGCAATCTAGCACTTCCGGGCACTTCATTATGTGCATCCACAGAGAAGGGGGGCGGTCGCTGCCTTCAGAGGGTACTTGCGCGATTTCGGTTCCCTTGGTATCTGCGACCACTGAACATGACCAGAGGCGTTTAAGAAATATTCTTTGTGGTTATTGCACCGCTCTAATAGAATCACCAGTGATGAAAATAATGTAATGCGTAGACTCGTTCGTCATTCGGCAAGACTGTTTGCAAGACGTTACAGGTTTCCAAACCATCGGCCGAAACTTTAGAGGCGGCCATTTAGTTCATTATTAAATAAAAGAAAAAAAGCAGTAAAAATAGAATCTGAGAGATAGGTTTGCGCAGGGGCTTGTAGGATGAACAGTCAGCTGTAGTAGTAAAGCAGACACACGAGCTTCTCTTCGTGTCTTATTTAAATACGACACGTCGAAGTTATACCTGCACTTGACGGCGCGCAGTGGTGTGAGGCCGCAGTGTAAATTGATCCACTTCGGAATCCTTAACTTGCGGATAAATCTCAAAATACCGCTGTTTTCCTCTTTCGCCCCACCAGGTAGGCAGCCGATGTGCGCCAACTCTTCAGCATTGTTTATACGTAACTCAAGATGCTTCACCATGAAGCCCAAACTGGCACCTTGTTTAGGGCTGCGCTTTTTTTTTGTTTGTTCATTCAAATTCAAACAATATTATCTAAATGAAAGCATTGCGCTCCACTGCCGAAACAACCTTTTTTGTACATTCGGCTACGCTCTCCTTCTTTTTTCGAATTTCAGAAACGCGGCTCACCCCTGGAACGGCCGCTGCCATCTCGTGGTCAGCGAGTACAACAGCCGGAATTTTTTTAAAGGTTCCGGATGAGAATAACTTCGGTGCTGGTCTTACCCCCAAATTCAGTCCGCTTTTTTTATAGCGCTGCTGTAATTCCTGTCTGTGGCAGCCACCGGAAAATTTCAATAAAATTTCGCTTCACCGAAATTTTCTTGAAAAGCTTTAAGAACTCAATTTTCAAGACTGAATTCTTACTCACATTTGACCTTTCGTGATGCGGGATACTTGCCGAATAAATAAACAAAAGAAGAGTGAGTAGGGGCTCAGAAGAGCCTCGGGCAATATTTTTTTTCATTCGGTAGGACACTGCAAGTGGACGGTAGATACGTAAATAATAAAAGTAAAACCGTCACGAATGTTGGCTTGCCATTAGTACGCCCGGAAATGCGGGAGCTGAAAACAGTTGGTTTCCTGAGCTTCGTGTCAGTTTACACATTTATTTATTTTTTTACTTATTTATTTAGCGATACTGCAGGCCAGTATTTTGGCCCTGGCAGGAGGGGCTACACAGTATACATACAATATAATGAAGATTAGTAACAACAATCAAGACAACACGAAGACTATAGCAACGTTCAAGCATCAAAATTTACAATGTGGGACCCAAGCTCTTTCATTAAATCAGCAGATTCAAAAACCTCTCGTGGCAAAGAATTCGATTCAGACACAGTTCGGGGGAAAAATGTGTACTTATGAGTGTCAGTTCTGGTGAAAATTGGTGATAAAGAGTAATCATGGTTATGTCTAGTTGTCCGTGAAGTTGTCCGTGAAGTAAAAATATCCGCAGTTGTCCGTGAAGCAAAAATATGTACGGATATTTATTCAGGAATTACGTGCGGCAGAAGTGCTCTGAATCTTGGACAGTGATGTGCAAAAGCAGGTATTAAAGTTAGTTTCTGAATACTTTCTCAGAAACGTGCTTACAGAATTGTGGAAAGAAAGAAAATGTATATACTCCGAAATATCAATTAGAGGACATGAATTAAACGAAACTTCCATAAAGAAAGCACAGTTCTGTGACATTACATTTTCATTGCCGGAAAGAAAATAAAGAACAATATAAACTTTTCAGAATCACGTTGTCTGTTTTCTTCGGAGCTTCGTGAGCCATTTCAGCGAAAAACCTCTAATAAATCGAAATGCCGGCGAAATACTTTCCACTTGTCATTGGAAGCTTCGGTCGACGATATTCCCTTACATTACACCGTGCCAAGATATGTTAGTGCTTGGTTCCGATTTTCGCAATAAATCTTCCAAAATTTGCACTTCAAACAAAAAAGCATCTGAACTTGCTAGATTCGCACTCGATGGTTTAATGAAACATCACACATAAGCTTGGGTTCATTTTTTTCCTCTTTTTGCAAGAAATTCTAAATATCAAACTTTTTCTCCCAAACCAGGGAGGATGAACTGCAAGAGATGACCCGCAACAATATCAACTTTACGGAGCTTTATTTATTGTGATTTATAAAACAGGAACAGTGGCCTTACTTTCGACAAACCGTTCGACAAACAGTAGCCTTACTTTCGACAAACCATCGACTAACAGGCGGGTGACGTAAACTTAATATAAAATGACTCCACAATTTTTCCATGGCCTTAAACGTTTTGAGTCAAACCTTCTGACATCAGCAAAAAATCAGGGCTGTTGACTTACCCGACAGATGAGTGATGTTCAGGAGAAAGTGGCGATGAATTCCTCAAGTCCGTAAACGAAGAATATTTTCTTGACAATATGCCGTCGTTTTTTTTTTTTGATGTTGTCACATCAGCAGTTCGGCAGTCTTAGACGCTACACAATACGTGAAGTCGCACACAGCTGTAAGCGCCGAGTGGTGTGGGCTTCCTCAGAAGACACTATTGCAAACTGTTTGTCACTGAGGTCTCAGTTCTCACAACTTCTGTGAAATGCGTATAGGAAATGCTGCAGGACGGTCTCTTTTCTATCGAACCTTGGACAACTTTCGTTTGGCTTCTGCACAAGCTTGCACAAATGTGTGCCTGTTTTCTGCGTTTTGTCGGCGTCACACCGAACAACTGCTTGCTATGTAAACAGCTTTGAAGTGCACGACCGAAGACAACGTCAAGCGGGGTTAACAAAACGGCAGAGAGGAAACTGGTTTCATTCGCTTACCCCTTGCGGGGAGAAGTTACTCGTGCCGTCTCAAAGGTGGTTTCTTGTAGGAAAATTTATGTTTTTGTATTCGTACGCGCTACGCAAATTTTGAGGCTCAAGAAATCGCTAAAACGCAGTTAGTACGTAAACGGTGGGGCTACGCTTATCAGGGCGACGTTCGCTACTTCGTAGGTTTAAAAATTGTCTATCGCGTTAATTAGCACATTTACGATAATTTATTTCTGTAAAATTACTGCACCTAGCCGGTGCTCAACGTAGGAACAACGGACAAACTAGAATATTACTTCATCATTTCCAGGGAACTATCACGCATTGATAGGAATTCTACAAATCATATTTTTTTTCCTCGTCCTAATGTCAGTACGCTCAGCTTTGCCGTTTATAATTGAGTACTTAGTACTTTTATCAGTGCGAACTTTCTGCACCCCGGAAAAAAATAACTGATGGGTTAGTACCGACTACCAAAGCGTTCAGTGTGGATGACTGGGGAAACGGGTGGAGCAATAAGAAAAGTTCTCTGTCTTAACCTAATATTCTGAGCGAACCAGTCCAATTAGCAAAACTCCGCACTCGTTTCAAGTACAGTTCACACACGGGTGCAAGAATATTACTTTCTTAGCACTAGAAATACCTATGACGGTTTCTTTGGGATTCTTTCAGTGACATAAAAAATTCGGAGGAGTAGCGCAGCAAGCAGGAAAGTTTTTGTTGTTGGGGTCGTTATTCCTGCGAGGAGTACTTCGAGGTAAGTTTCTTGATGAAGGTTCCAACGGAAAAATAGGCCTCCGAGTTATAGGAACCACCGTGAGGATAATGCAATTTAAGCCAGTTGAGTCCGCCGTTTTCAACACCGCACGATGAAACCGAAGAACATCGTTCGTTAATAACGATCAAGTTCGGATAAAATTGGCGAAGAAAATAAAAAAGGCCCGAAAGATGCCGAAAAAAAGTCCAGTACTTGCTCAAATGATCGGCAGTGGAATTTGGTTGAAATAGTTCAGAAGCTTCATGTAGTCCGGCTTTAAAAGAAATAATCACTGAATAAACGTTTTCCAACCAACAGGTACAGAACTTCGTGAACACCAAATCACTCACTCCATAGGCGCCGGAACCAATTTCCGTCGACGAAACAAATTTCCGAGTTTAGTCAACACTACAAGCGAAGCGGCTGTGCGTACGAAGGAACTTTGTGGCTCTGAGAACCCGTTATCCGCTCGGGATGATCGTCGTGCGCGGCGCGGACCAAGGCTGCGGGCCGAGCGCCGGGGAGAAGTGGTCTGGCGAACTTCCGAGCGGGCCCGCGACTGCGATGCGACTCCCGGGTCGGAATCCCGCGGGCAGAACGGGGCAGTCGGAGCTAGGATGGGCGCTGCGGGTCGCGCTGTTCTGCGGCGCATGCGCGTTGACGGCCTCCGCTCCGAGACGGGGGTGAGGAGCTGTTGAGCGAGGAGCGCCGCTTACTCGAACTGGGGCGCGCTGAACTTATTTCGCCGGGCAAAAGGATAGACTTTTTTTTTCTGTGGTAATAATATGCATTCGCGACCTTTCGTGGTGGACTAAAATAATTAAAAGGTGAACATGGTAGGAAATCTTCGCAAACGTTATTTAAAACCTTGTAAAGAAGACTGGGGTGCTGCCAACTGCATCAACGAATGTATTTGTTATTGATTGAAATTACTTGTTTATTGACACACTTTGATTTGGTTCGTTACTTTGAATTGACTGAACTAAAATACTTCGGTTAGCTGTTTTGTCAGACCTTGAGGAATCCCTTTTTGTGTGCTGCTCCGTGTGTACGTTTCCACTGCGAACTGCTGTCCCGAACATGGTTCAGCTACGAACAACAACGACACCATATATCCACAACTCTGCATTGCCGGCAGGGACATGTGGCGCCTCCAAAAAGTTGAGCCTTTCAATTCGCCATTTGAATGCAGACTTAGGAAGGTGGTCCCGCTTTATTACGCGCATAGCAGATGTTCTGCTGCTAACAGCGTTCACCCTTGACCACCCTCCCTTCCAATCTTGGAACCTCCATTTTGTTCTAGTATTTACAAACTCTGTAAATAAGTTATTATTTGCGTGGTTTTCCCGTGGTCTTCTTGTTTTCTCATAAAACATGCTAGCGGGATTTCCACGTCCCTTGGGTGCTACATCGACAGAAATGTTCAAGTTGGGTGCTTTGGCTGTTCGATGCTCGCCACCTCAAACCCTTGTACGCGCCGGTGGTTCTTTCCTTACCCACAAAATAGCCCTAAATCTTCTCTGGGAACGTGGTTTGACTGTGAAGCGGCCGATTGTGCGAAAACCCGAAAACACGGTTGACCAGGTCTAGACTAAACTTTCTCTTCTTTCCCCTCCCTTTGCGTTTTTACATACGGCCTCCCTAACCTTTGGCTCTTCCCTCTGTCTGGCGGTCATCTCCCCCTCCACCCACTATGGGCCTCGTGCGCTTGTATGGTGGCGCCACTGATGTGCTCTGTTCAGCGCCATCTTGCGGGCAACGGAGGCATAATTTCAGAAGTCCGGGAGCAAACGACGTCCGGAGGATAGTATTCCGCGCAGTACGATTATTAGAAGAGAAATAAGAAATGACCGCTATTCTGTTGCCATGCGATACGAACAGCCAAACGGTACTTTATTAAATAGAATATGGTTCGCAAAGGCGACAGGAAAGCGATGCATCACACAAAAAACAGTTTTATACAAGCGCGGGATTATCTCCACGCAGCGCGCGGTCACGCTGTCATTTCGCAACGGCTTCCACAGAACACCAGCAGCGCCGCCCAAATAAAACACAAAAATAAAAAGACGGAAGGCCGCGATGTTACCAAGAGAACGAGAGGAGTGCAGGAGTGTGCGTCTGTGTGTGCATCGCCTCCCGGAAGCGATAATGTATGTGTGAGGGAGGGTGTGATCGCTCCACCAGTGGAAAATTTTTTGTGGGGCCGCCGGCCCCCGAAGAGCATGAAATAACGGCATAACGTCCTAACGACGCCAGCAACGCCTTGGAGTTGGTTGCTGTGGTCGCTTTGGTGGATTTGATTTATTGAGCCTTAGATCAGAACGGCTGGGTTAGAACTGCTGTTGGCGGACAGCTTATTGTGAGGAGAAGACCGACTAACCGACTTCATGGTGCTTGAAGAAGCGAATTTCTCCCGTGTATACGCTCCGCTGTGCCTTGTACATGTCAGGAAGTGATTTGATGTGTTGTGTGTGCGAAATCGCGGCGAAAGGTTTGTGTGTATATTGCGACACCAATGATAAGCGGCTTCAAGAGCCCGAAGATTCAGGTTTGTAGAGGCAGGTATTTGAAAATGCCAACTGCTTGAGTAAACTCTACCTCAAACTGCTGAAACTACGATGAGTTCGTTGGACGGGCTCATAAAAATATCGCAATTCTTTTTTAAGTGCTTTCATACGTTTGTAAATGCGTACTTAATATACGAATAATTTTGGACGTATATGCGCGAGACGAGGCTTTCATGAAAGCCTCTGGACGTTTATTTACCTTGTTTATCGCTCTACATAGACACGGGCACAGATATGGTAGATCGCACAACAGGAGCTTTAATTGTGCACGAATGATTCCTCTCGCATTCGGAGACGTGCCCTTGATAAAATAAGACCATTTTGAATAATGGAGATTGTTTCAATGCTGACAGAGTTGTACGTGATGTTTTTGCGTGACTACGCTGGCATGACTACATGCCAGCGTGAATAGTTGTGCTGGTGCAAGTTATTTTTGTCAGCAAAAATATTTTGCGCAACAAGCCCCACTTGAACTCGTTTTTCAACCGCAAACTACAAGTTGTACATGTTTGAGATATTTGAGAGTCCTTTCAATAAAAGTGTAGATGCGAGTCTCCGAATTGTGGCTGGTTTGTGTCCATCTGTTTACGGTTGTGTCGGAGTGTAGCGTGAATATTTACGTTTCTGTTTTCATTTTGAAGCTTCATATTTTGCTGGTATGACTACGTACAATTCAAGCATGCATATCCGTGGGTTGTTCCATGTATTTTCTGATGCGTGCACAGATGCGTGCACACCAAAGGCTATTTGAGGCGCTACAAAAATATGCACTGGATACACGGCTTTTTTTTTTTTTTTTTTTTTTTTGCAGTGGTCTTGCGCCAAGTAGCGTGCACATACGCAAATGCATTTATGGATCTGTCCTTTTTATTTCTTTTCGGGTACTATGTGCTTCGTGAACGTCGGCGTCGCAGGCAGCTGATCCGCGCAATGTCGTCTGCTTTTATTGGAGAAGGGGCACTTTCTAAATTATTTCGACTTGTATTCCCGCACCACTCGCCAGCGTAATATTTCTATTATTATAACAATTGTGAATTTAAAAAAACGTGGTAATTGTTGTATACTTATTTTACGGTTGTTGTTTAAATTAAGCCGCGTAGCGAACTACTGTATATGTTTATTTTGTTCTTCAGAAAAAATTCCGCCGCCGCTCCCAGGTAGCGCCACATGTTTATTTGAAACTGCAGTGCACGAGGCCCATAGCGGGAGTTCCGGTGCCCACCATTAGGCGAGACAAACTGCGCCTGCTGGTGGACTTCCCTTTCAACTTTTACCACAATAGTTTCATTCATTCATTCATTCATTCATTCATTCATTCATTCATTCATTCATTCATTCATTCGTTCATACACCAGTGTGCAGCCATCGAGAATTCGGTATATGACATTATAAACGTGTTAGAGATGCATGTACGAAAGGTACATGTGCCGGCTCGAGACGTGAAGTTCCAGAAAGTCCGGAGGAGGCCGCGCCAGTGCCGGCGCTCTGTTTCCCGGGCATGCCTTGCTCTTCGAAATGTATGGGTACCGCGTCTGCTGCAATGCCGTCTGGCGGGTCTACCCCTACAGAAGGCAAGAAACGTGGGTTCCCACGGCAATTCGGCGCCGAAAAGCAGCGGAAGAACGGAACGCGGATAGGAGAGCCAAATGCGCAGTCAACGCAGCTGCTAAACACGTCAAATCACCACCATGAAGGAAGTCGAGAAAAAGGGGAACGCAGAACACATGGGGGCGTAGTGAAAAGCTCAGACAGAGCGGTGTCAGCGAGTGGAGGAAGCTAAAGCAAGGCGAACCTGGGGCCCACTGCTTCTGCTCCTACTGCGCCGAGGAATCAGACGCCGCACAAAGTTCCTAACAATTCATTAGGCATTTGGGCGAATATACTCTCGCATTCATTGCGTAATACAGACCGCTTAGCTGTCCTCGAAGCATTTGTAGTGAAAGTGCGTTGATACTTATTAATAAAAAATGCCGAGAACTTTTCATATTTATGTAGACGATGGACCAGTGCAACTTCTTGCAAATTATTTCAGGATAGTTCACAAATTTCCGAATGACGGCTGTTTTCTTTGGCCCTGTGCTTCTCCCATAGAAGTTCATGTATTGACAGCAAAACGAAATGTGAATTCATTGCAACTGCATGGGGAACCAAATGTTTATGTCTAGTAAACGAATCTCCGCATAATGGTAAAGTCGTCTTAACGGTAAACGGCGCATGACTTTTCCTGAGACATCTACGTTAGATGGACAGCTGCAGCGAATGTACGCAAAAGTTGGCTTTGGCGCTGAGCGTGTTCTGCTGACTAACACGGACACCAATTTTGCAACCAAGCCTTATGCAGCTTCGCTCTAAAAAAACAGCAGCAGACGTTTCGGGCTCGCCGCGCAGCCAGCGCCTAACAATTCCTTAGGCATTTGGGCGGATATACTCTCGCATTCATTCGCGGTTGGTCAGACCATTCGCGGTTGGTCAAGAATGGGATTGCTGAGTCATGCTTAAGATCTGCCTTGCTTAAGTCGCGCTGTCACGCAATGAATGACGCTTTCGGACAACAAATACGCCGGTTGCGGGACGCTGGTTATCCGCAAAATGTTTTGCTTGCATCGTGTGGCCGGTTGCTCCGAAAGTTAAAACAGGAAAAACAGCGCACGACGGAAGAAAGCAGGCCCAGAGAGGAACGGCCCAAGGTTTCTGTAATACCTTACGTGCATGGACTCTCCCATAGAATTAAGAAGGTGGCAGAAAATTAGGATGTACAAGTGGTGTTCTCTGCACAGAACAAAATAGGAAGTGTGTGTTGCATGGTCAAACAAAAGTATGAAAAAGAAGGAAAGAATGAAGGCAAGAATGAGTGTACTGTAAGACATGGAAAGCAATTTGTTGATTGTATAAAAGATGTCGTGTATCGAATACCAATGACGTGCGGTCATGTGTATGTCGGTCAGACTGGAAGGTGTATAAATATAATACTGAGAGAACACTTATCTAGTTTAAAAGGACGCCCGTGCACACATTTGGCTTTACATTGCAACGCGTGTGGATGTACACCATGCTTCGACAACACTGTCATTTTGTTCAAGCATCACAATAAAACGTCAGGAGAGATCGTTGAGGCATTCCATATTTCTTACCAAAAAGAAGATTGTGTAAGCCATCCCTCAGTAACATTGCTAGATAAGGAACTGTCGCTACTATCAGCGTTGGTGTGAATAGATGAGTGTACACGTTTTTTGATATGTGTGCCGGTGATGGGTTCTTGTACTGATCTGCGAAGTGTTGTAGGGTATAAAAGTCTGTGTTTTTTCTAATAAACCACTCAGTTGATAGAAGGCGCTTGTCCGTAGGTTCCTTTATTTGTCCCCGTTTCTGTGCGCTATTACCTTCAAAATGAGCCAGCGCCAATTCCCACATTTACGGGGAAACGGGCAATGCTACAACGCCTATTGGTTTAGTTTCCAGGGCAATATTGCCCCATACCATCCATCCTCGTATACGAAGGGGCCGATTTCGTGTCTCTCGATTGCCTTTATAACTTTCACGTTGAACCAATTTCCCTAGCAACTTATAGTCTTCTCCCAAACTCGCTTTCGCGAAGATAAAAACCTATCCTCGCCGGGCACCAGAAGCCTTAAATCCATTTTTCAGCGCCGTTCCTGCGTGACACACGTGTCCATAAAGCAAACGCAGCTGGACCACATGGTTGCCTCACCCTGACCGGGCGTCGGCTTCCCTCCATCGTCTCAATCCTGAACGCACCATGTTTTGCTGCAGTAAGCTTTGCTCTCTTTTGCGGGGTAAAAATAAAAACAAGAGCAAGTTTGGCAACGACGTGAACCATCGTCCACTCCTCAGGGTGGCTGGTTCGAGGATAGTAGTTTTCTCTTCACCGTGAGGAGCGCGCCGTCAGATACGGCCGTACTGTCGTCAAGTTTTTTCCTGCTCTTTATGGCGAGGCTTAGCGGTGATGGTCGCCGTGTGGACGAAAGGTATGGCGGACCCCAGCTGCACGCCTGGCTATCGAAATCTCGTTCTGTCGCCTCTCTGAAGAAACGAGACGAGGGAAGACCAGAACCAATTCGAACGGCGCGATAAGACAGTGAGTTTAGAAAATAAAAACAGCTGCAACCAAAGAACTACTGCAAGAACAAAAAGCAAGGGATACCATAAGCCTAAACTTTAGTTCACACCATGGCTTATTAGATTTGCTTGCATTGTTGGCGCCTTTTTATACATGGTATTCTATAAACCCCCTTGTTTTTTTTTATTTTAAAGGAAGTTAGATACAAGAATGGTGTCCTCTAAAATGTGAGACGTTATGGATTTTTGCACAAACTGATCTGATTGCAACGTGGCGTTTAGCTTTGCCAGTGCTCTTTGACTTTAGTTTTGTACAACGTCACAACTTAATTCCGCAATAGATCAACAGCGGTGTGCACGAAACAGGTGGGAAAATTTGCGGAATGTTCAGCCTTACTATACATATAGTTGTCCCAAAACGATACTGAAATTATTTTTTGTGTCTTGCGTGCTGAAGCAGCACGCGGTCTGTGAGCGCCTCAACATTTTAGGGCCACCGAATAATCCAGCTTACCAGGTTTGTGTAACTTGTACCGAGATATCACCGCAAACTGAACTGTCATGGCGGGCAATCGAACCCAAGGCCTTGTGCTCCTTAGAGCAGCGTCTTGAGCCCTATGCTTTGACGACGTGCTCAAAGCACAATTTCTAAGCGTCCCGCAGTAACACCTACAAAGGCACGCAGTAACACCTACAACGTGCCCGCTTAATGCAAAAAAGGCAGTCTAATTGGGAACATGATCCTCAATTTATAACATTATGCATAGCGGCCACGAAATAATATTCCTACAACACTACACTTAAGTGCATTGATTCATATTCCACATTCGTAAAACGGAAACTCAGGATTCCAAAATGCAAAGCAGGCTGGCATTTCTGCGTCGCCCTCCAAAGGCTCGTCTTATATGACCACACCCGGTGGGATGTCTTGTATCTTCAAAACTGGGTCAGCAGTTGTTTCTGCAATGTACTGGGGCCTTCCTTAAAAAGACCGCTTCTGGTGCTGTCGATTTCTTTTTTTCCCTTCCCCACAACGGACGCATGTCAAATACGACGGCACTGCGACGTGTACGACTCCCGGCGTCCGTGCCAAAAAGAAAGAAAAAGACTTCCCCTCTCTGTAAAATGTATTCATCGAAGCTAAGCGGAGATCTGGTACGGCGGCAGTCAACCATTCGTTGTCGTCTCAGCTGATGCAACCGCCGCGTATGGGACATTGTGTCTTAGGCCCCGGGGAACGTAGTACGCAAGATGTACGTTCGCCCGGTCTCATTTTCCTCAGCCGCATTAGGGCAGAGACAGCGTCAGCGATGTTATTTTTACATTGGTAGCGTAATACGGCTGCCTGGCGCCCAATGAAGCCTAGTGAATCTAAGAGGGGGAAAATTCACTGTCCTTACACTCTGCGAGAAAGGACGACCAGTGTTTTTTGTAATTTGCAATTGAGAATACTTCCTAGTAAATTACATGAATGAAACTTGAAAAGACTAGACTTTTAATCTGGTGGACAAACATGAGGCTGTCCGTTTCCCTGCCGTAGAAACCCATGTAATAACAGCATTCAAGAATTCTACAATATTTTCAACTTTACTGCGTACTTCGTAATTAAAAAGTTGATTAAGTTAACCGTAGTGTTATCATCTTAGCGGCGAATGTCATAGAATTTGTTTTGGAATATTTTTAATAAAACAAAAGTTGCAGCCGTTTTGTGTGTGTAATTGTGTAACGTTTACGACTTATCTGTGAACTAACTAATTATGCAGGGTGCAACGGTGGTGTGAAGGTAGCGCATCTGCCTTGCATGCAGGAGGGCCATGGCTCGAATCCCGGTACCACACAATTCCCACCGGATTAAAAAAATCGCTTGTTGATTGAATTACAAAGGAGGCTTGGGGTGCGGCTGATCCCGGCGACCACTACCTGTAGCGCACTCCCTCACCAGAGCAGGAATGGCCACAACCACCCGCGAATACGCCAATTAACCCTCGGTCCTCAGTCTCCAGTGGGTGCCAAGCAACTGACCACAGCTGCGGTCAGACCTGTGACGCAGTAGAGGGTGCCAAAATCTCTGGATCAAGACAGGCCGCCATTGGAGTCTGAACCTGGCAACTTTTAACACTAGACCTTTATCCAGACAGACGAGCCTACAGGCGGTAGAAAAATTAGAGGGCATTAAATGGGATGTCATAGGGCTTAGTGAGGTTAGGAGGACAGGTCAAACCTTTACAGTGCTAAAAAATGGACACATCCTATGTTAACGTGGTCTAGAGGCCAGAAGAGAATTGGGGATCGGATTTCTAGTCAATAAAAGCATAGCTGGCAACATTGACTTATACTACAGCATTAACGAAAGGGTAGCCGGTCTTGTAATTAGGCTTAATAACAGGTACAAATTTGAGGTGGTACTGGGCTACGCGCCTTCATCCGACCATGCGACCAGCTAGTTGAATGCTTCAATGAAGATGTGAAATTGGAAATGGCTAAAGTAAAAACACTGTATACCGTAGTTATGGGAAACCTCAATACTAAAGTAGGCAAGAAGCAGGCTGGAGGCAAGCCAGTGGATTGTAGAAATAACAGAGGGGAATTATTAGTCGAGTTCGCAGAACAGAACAATCTACGAATCATGAATACCTTCTACAAATGAGAGAGCCGGAAGTGGACGTAAAGGAGCCCGAATTTGTATCATTAATTCACAGTGTTTTTCAAATAATTTTGTACTGTCCTGTTTATTGTTTTTACCTCGCTAAATATTGTATAATTGGTCTAACGGCACTGTAACACCCCCACTCCTGCTTGGGCCCATTTGTGGCCTGCAGTATTGTATAAATAAATAAATAAATAAATAAATAAATAAATAAATATAGCTCATAATATGTGATAACCCTCGTGTAGTGCAGGATGTGGAAGTGCTCGGAAGGGTAAAATGTAGTGACAACCGTATGATAAGATCTCCAATTAGGCTAGATTTGAGGAGGGACCGTGGCTAGCTAGTGCGAAAGAAGCCGATCAAAGAGTTATCAGTAAGACGGAAAGTTGAAGAATTCAGGATAGCGCAGCAGAACCGATATTTATTTGTAACCGAGGAAGCAGAGCTTACGACACAGGAAGCCAGCGACAACCTTGCACCAATTATTACAGAATGTGCAGTAGAAATCGGAGTTACGATGACTAGACAGGATACTGGTAAACTTTCCCAGGAGACGAAAGATCTAATCAGGAAACGGCAAACCGTGACAATCTCCACCCTAGCTGACAGAATAGAAGTAGCGGAGCTTTCAAAGTTAAACAATATAGGTAAGACAGCTGACATACGGAAGTATAAGATGGAGAGGATCGAGCTTGCTGTAAACAAACGAGGCAGTCTGAAAGCAGTGAAGAGGCGTCTAGGCATCGGAAAAAAATCAGATGTATGCACTTAAAGACGAGCAAGGCAATGTCATCACAAATAGGGATAAAATAGTTATAATAGCCGAGGCGTTCTATTGAGATCTGTACACCAGCAGCAACGTCCAGGATAATGCCGAACGAGGAAGTAGTCCAGAGGAAATTGCCACCCCACCAGTAACGACCGAAGAAGTAAGGAAGGCTTTGAAAGAAATTCAAGAGGGCAACGCACATGATGAAGATCTGATAACAGCAGACCTCTTGAAGGATGGCGGCCAATATGTGCTAGAAAAGCCGTTCAAACCTGTATACGCAATGCCTAATGACCAAGGGTGTACCGGAATCTTGGAAGAATGCGAACATCATCCTAATTCATAATAACGGTGACATGAAGGGCTTGAAAAATTTCAGCCCGATCAGGTTACTTTTCAGTCGTCTACAAGGCACTTACCAAGATAATCGCTAACAGTATTTCTGCCACCTTAGATTTCAGTCAACCTAATTAACAACCAGGCAGGGTTTCGTAAACAAAATTCAACGATGTATCATATTCGCGCCGTCAATCAGGTTACAGAGAAGTGCACAGAGTGTACTCAACCTTTATACATAGCGTCTACATATTAAAAAGGGATTTGACTCGGTGGAAACATCAGCAGTCATTCAGGCATTACGGTATCAGGGTGTAGATATGAGCATTATGTAAGAATACTAGAGGATGTTTACAATGGATTCACAGCTCCCATCGTCCTCCATAAGGAGAGCAGTAAAATGCGTATAAGGAAAAGCGTCAGACAAGGCGACACAATGTCTCAAAGGTTATTCACACCATGTTTACAAGAAGTATTCAGAACATTGGGTTGGGAACAGGTGTGAGTAAGGGTTAATGGAGAATACCCCAGCAACCTCAGATTTGCTGGTGACGTTGCCTTGCTAAGTAACTCGGGGGACGAATTGCAAAGCAAGTTTCCCGCAGTGGACAAACACAGTAGAACCGTGGACCTGAAAATTAATATGCAGAAAACTAAAGTAATGTTCCATAATCTCGGGACAGCAAAGCGGTTTGAGATAGGAGGCGAGGCAGTGGAAGTGGTAAGCGAATACATCTACTTAGACCAAGTTGTGACCCCGGATCCCAATCATTAGGCAGAGATAATTAGAAGGATAAGAATGGTGTCGAGTGCTTTCGGCAGGCACTCTTAGATAATGAATGGCAGCCTATCATTGTCCGTGAAGAAGAAAGTGTACGACAGCTGCACTTCATCGGAACTCACCTATGGGGCCACGGCTTAGATGCTCACTAAAAGGGTTCAACTTAAATTGAGGAAAATTCAGCGAGAAATTGAATGGAAGCTAATAGGTGTAACATTAAGGGACAGAAGATAGAGAAGTGGGCCAGGGAACAAACGCGTGCTTAGTACATACTAATAGATATTAAATAAAACAAATGGGCGTGGGCAGGGCATGATATGCGAAGGCGAGATAACAGTTTGTCATTAAGGGTGACAGAGTGAACCCCTAGAGAAGGCAAGCGTGGCCGGGGGCGGCAGAAAGTTAGATGGGCCGATGAGATCTAGAAGTTTGCGGGGACAAATTGGTCGCAGTTGGCACAGGATCGGGATAAGTGGGGATCTATGGGAGAGGCCTTTGCCCTGCAGTGAGCGTAGACAGGCTGATGATGAAACAATTATGACAAGCAGAGAAACTTGGCGCAATGATCGAGTTGTCTTAGCGGCCAAATTTAGTATCATCACCAGCCTATCTACGCCCACTGCAGGGCAAAGGCCTCTCCCATTATTCTCCAATTATCTCGTTCCTGTGCCAACTGTGACCAATTTATTCCCGCAAACTTCTTGATCTCATCTGCCCATCTAACTTTCTGCCGCCCCCTGCAAAGCTTGCCTTCTCTAGGGATCCACTCTGTTACCCTTAATGACCAGCGGTTATCTTGCCTTCGAATTACATGCCCTGCCCACGTCCCATTTCTTCTTCTTAATTTCTACTAATATGTCCTTAACACGTGTTTGTTCCCTGACCCACTCCGCTCTCTTCTTGTCCCTTAATGTTACACCTATCATTTTCCGCTCCATTGCCCGCTGAGTCGTTCTCAATTTAAGTTGAACCCTCTTAGTGAGCCTCCAAGTTTCTGCCCCGTAGGTGAGTACCGGTAAGATGCAGCTGCCATACACTTTCTTCTTCAGCGACAATGGTAGGCTGCTATTCATTATCTGAGAATGTCTGCCATATGCACCCCACCCCATTCTGATCCTTCTAATTATCTCTGCGTCGTGGTTGGGATCTGGGGTCACAACTTGGCCTAAGTAGATATATTCGCTTACCACTTCCACTGCCTCGCCACCTATCTCAAACTGCTGTGCTATCCCGAGGTTATTGATCATTACTTTAGTTTTCTGCATATTAATTTTCAGGCCCACTGTTCTACTCTGTTCGCCCAGTGCGGAAAGCATGCTTTGCAATTCGTCCCCCGAGTTACTTAGCAAGGCAACGTCATCAGCAAATCTGAGGTTACTGAAGTATTCTCCATTAACCCTTACTCCCAACTGTTCCCAATCCAACGTTCTAAATACTTCTTGTAAGCATGCTGTGAATAACATTGGAGAGATTGTGTCTCCTTGTCTGACACCCTTCCTTATAGGTATTTTACTGCTCTCCCTATGGAGGATGATGGTAGCTGTAGACCCATTGTAGATATCCTCTAGTATTCTTACATAATGCTCATCTACCCCCTGGTTCCGTAATGCCTGAATGACTGCTAGGGTTTCGACCGAGTCAAATGCTTTCTCATAATCTATGAAGGCTATATATAGGGGTTCGGTATACTCAGCGCACTTTTCTATCACCTGATTGATCGTGTGAATATGGTCCATTGTTGAATAACCTTTACGGAACCCTGCTTGTTCTTTAGGTTGACTGAAGTATAATGTTACAGAGATTCGGTTAGTGATTACCTTTGTAAATACCTTGTAGACGACTGACAGTAAGCTGATCGGCCTATAATTTTTCAAGTCCTTCATCTCGCCTTTCTTATGGATTAGGATGATGTTCGCGTTCTTCCAAGATTCCGGTACCATTGCGGTCATTAGGCATTGCGTATACAGGTTTGCCAGTTTTTCAAGTACAATTTCTCCGCCATCCTTCAAGAGGTCTGCTGTTATCTGATCCTCCCCAGGTGCTTTGCCCCCTTTCATTTCTTTCAAAGCCTTCCTTACTTCTTCGGTCGTTACTGGTGGGATGTCTATCTCCTCTGAACTACTGTCTCGTTCGGCATTGTCCTGTATGTCCCGGCTGCTGTACAGATCCCTAAAGAACTCCTCGGCCACTGTGACTATTTTATCCCTATTTGTGATGACATTGCCTTGCTTATCCTTAAGTGCATACATCTGATTTTTCCCCACGCCAAGACGTCTCTTCACTGCTTTCAGGCTACCTCCATTCTTTACAGCGTATTCGATCCTCTCCATATTATACTTCCGTATGTCAGCTGTCTTACGCTTATTGATTAACTTCGAGAGCTCGGCTAGTTCTATAATGTCAGCTGCGGTAGAGATTCTCATGGTTTGCCGTTTCCTGATTAGATCTTTCGTCTCCTGTGAAAGTTTACCAGTATCCTGTCTAGCCATAGTGCCCCGGACTCCTACTGCACACTCCGTGATAACGCGTATAAGGTTGTCGCTGGCTTCCTGTGTCGTAAGCTCGGCTTCCTCGTTAAGGGCGGAATATCGGTTCTGCAGCGCGATCCTGAATTCTTCTACTTTACGTCTTACTGTTAGCTCATTTATCGGCTTCTTTCGTTTTAGCTTGTTGCGGTCCCTCTTCAAATCTAGCCTAATTCGAGATCTTACCATACGGTGGTCACTACACCTTTCCCTTCCGAGCACTTCCACATCCTGCACGACGCCAGTATAGTACAGGTATAGTATAGTATAGTATAGCTTATTTTAATAGGCCTATATTTAATTGAGAGCTACATAGCACTCACGCGAAAGTTGGCTTTGCCGCAAGAGAGAACTTTGCTGACGCGACTTTTTTCTGCACATTTTGTTGACGCGAGCAGTTTTCGTCAGAATCACGGTGTAAGAATATTTGTACACCGGGGTCAGAACTTAGGTAGTAGCAAGTAAGCCCGCCGTTGGCGCATATAACCTATTCAGTGTTCATTAAAGCTCTCTCCCCTCTCTCTCTCTCTCTCTCTCTCTCTCTCTCTCTCTCTCTCTCTCTCTCTCTCTCTCTCTCTGTGTGTGCGTGCGTGCGTGTGTGTGTGTGTGCGTGTGGGTGTGTGCGCGTGTGTGTGCGCGCGCTTTGCTCTCTCTATTTTCTCACTATCTCTCTCTTTCTCTATTTTACTCCCCCTCTATCTTTCTCCTCTCACACTTAATCTCTCTCTCTCTCTCTCTCTCTCTCTCTCTCTCTCTCTCTCTCTCTCTCTCTCTCTCTCTCTCTCTCTCTCTCCTCTCTCTCTCTCTCTCTCTCTCTCTCTCTCTCTCTTTCCTCTTTCTCGCTCTGTTTTTAGCCTGTATAAACTGCCCGTGGTTTTAAAGATTCGTGCGAAAATGAACGATCAGCAAGGCGGAGAAGTGGTGGTGAAATGGACGGAAGCGGTTTCTGCTTATCAGTTAATTTCAGGAGTGCAAAAGTGCAAAAAACGTCCAAATCCATGCATCGGGTGGGGCACTACACCTGGGTAAAGTTAGAGGAACTGCAGCGTAGCAGACACAGACACGACGGAAAGTATATAGACGACAGGATGACGCCATCACCCTGTCGCCATGTCCTCATGTCACCGTTCAACTCGCCCACTAACCCGCCCAAATGTCGATTCTATGGCCGGATTCCAAGTCTCAGCACAATGTACTAGCATGAAGGTTCACGTATGCCTTAATTTGGGCCTAATGTTTACTTGGCCAAGCAGAAATGTTCATGTGTGCATGCATTCGCTCAGAACGTTTCGCCACGCTTTTATCGCAGGTTTAGAAAATGAGTAAACTTTTGAGTCAATGTAGCGAAGCGTGCACACAGTAAAAAAATACACCGAAAATAAAAACATATGACACAGAAGTCTGCTGCTACCGACATACCATACACCGAAGAGTTTCAAGTAGACACCTAAAATAACACGCAGTGCTATAAAAATCACGACCCACCCAAATGTACATCCAAACACTGTCAGGCAGTGCATCGATGGACAACGGCGATGCGTTCAACACTGCCTAAAATGATGTGCCACAAGACAAACTGTAATGGCGTCAAACCGTAATGGTGACACAAGTCATAGAACAAGTTCATAGGATTAAAAGCATTTTATGCACGAAGCACACTTGCTTTCAAAACCTGCCGAATTATACGGCCTCCCCCTCTCAAAAAAAAAAAAAAAAAAACTTCCACGAATGGAGGAACAAGCAAGTGCGTGGCAGCAGAGTGTCCGCCAGAAAGTGTGCCGTATATTGAACGAAACGCTTCTGCTTTTCCGGACGTGCCCAGGTTACAAGCATTTTAGCTACACTCGCTTGCGTCTAGCAAGGAAAGCGCATACGCCCACGTCTGCTGGGGGCTACCAATCCGCATGCTTCCAACATCGGCCTGGAGGCGGAGGCAATATGCGCTCCCTAAAAAACGCGCGCTTCCAGACGCGGCAAAAAAAAAAAATATTGGCGCGCAAAAGCAGCATTGAGTCTAAAGTCGGGGAGGGACTCCGAGATGCGAGCCTGATTTGTTGTGAAGGCCAGAAGAGGATCAAATCTTCATTCATTCGCAGTGGTGGCGTAGGTGCCGAGCCGCTGTGCTAGCGCCACCAAGGCCGGCGCTTGGAGCCTGGCGTCCTGTGCTTCTGCTATTTTTGACGGAGGCGAGGAAGACATTCACGCGTGCGAGATTTAGGCACACTGTATAACCGTCAGCTGGTCTAATGCCAGGCTATTCGTGGCCCCTGAGTAAGGCACACCTAATAGCCGATCGGTAAACAAAACAACAAATGGGATTTTTTTTTTCTGGAATGGAGTTTTAGGAAGTTCGCGAGCTAGGGTTTATCCGGGAAGTTTTATTTGCGAGCAGTAATGCTGACATTTGCCAAAGGCATGAACGACTAGAACTCCTCTGCACTTCTTTATTGCAATTACTGCGTACGCGCTGACTTGGAAGACTCAGCATCTGTACCAGTGCGATTGTGTTCGGAGATGCGCGATGTCTTTTGAAATTGGTTCAGAAATAGTGTTTCAGTGAGACGTTCTCCTTGCCATTACAAACCTCCTTATCGACATGAAATTTTATCTGTGGCTTCAGCATCTCTGAAGCTCCTTCAAAACTTTAGTTAAAGCGCTGATAATTGCAAAATAAGGCGGCAATAACCTCGAACATTTACCAAAAACTGACACTAGGGTTATGACGCTTGGCGAACTCACCCGAATAGTGTATCAATTTCTACAATGATAACAGTTCCCAGCAATGTTCTCACTTCTAGTACGAGAATCTTTCAGCTGTTTTTAAACGCGATATTCGGGGGATGGCTGCGGATTCTGGGTTTCTTTGTCTCTACCTGGGCAAAAATGCGCATAACTGCGCCAACTGACTTTTCAGTGACTTCTCAGTCGAAATTATTTCGACACCCCCCACTATACAAAAGTTGTTTTAAGTTTTGACCTGTAGCTCCCTTTACGTTTTCCTAGACAGCCGTGAGATGTTCATTTTCAGTCTTTCTTCAGCCAGACCACAGTTTCACACACACGTGACAATACGGCAGTTCGTTTCGTACCCGAGAACCTTTTTTAGTGTAAATAAAATACACGCGTGTGGTAGACAGATCCACTTCAGGGTGGTTGCTCGAGGTAACAACGATTTGGCGTAGGCCGTAACAAATGCCACCCCGAGGGAACAAATTCTACTTCGCACATAACACACACTTGTCTTCGGGTAACGCGTGATATAATTATTGCGTCGATTTTAAACAGAATAATGGTGCGTTTTCTTGGGGCAGGCAAAAATGAAGAAAAAAATAGGCCACTTGATTAAGCATTCAATTATGAGTCTGTACGAACCCTCATAAAGGTGCACCACACGTTAAAGGGACACTGAAGTGAATTTGTCAAGCTCCCGTTTTTGCTTGGACTGCGTAGACTGGCTCAAATTAGCACACTTTTCATCGTTTATCCGGTTGACAAATCGGTAATTATTTTACAAAGCGCGAAAGAAGAAAAACTACCATGCGCGGTTTGCGGCGGCCGCACCAACTAAAGCTGTGACGTTAGGAGGAGCGGGCACCGTGATTGGACGATGCCCAAGGTGAGCAACCAAACAAGTTTCGGTTTCGGTTCTGTAAAACACAACTGGTGGCGTTGTTGGATGGGCATTCTCAATAACTCAGTAATCATCGTACCGCGCTTCTGCCATGTTGTCAGCTGTGAAAATGCATAAAGATAAGCCTCCCAGGACGGCTTGGAATCGTAGCATTCACTAGCCGAGGCCTACGCAGTGCAAGGACGCCCTCCGCGTACCCGCAGACGCCCAAATGTCATGCGCTTTTCCCCATATTTGGAGCTTGCCTCACTCATGCCTGTACCGTAAAAAGCGTGTTCGCACCAGGCCAAGGGTCTGTTCATTCTGGCCTGTGCCCACTGCCCGCAAGCAGTCGGTGCTTATGGCAACAGCACGCCAACGAGAACTCGCTAGCGCGCCAGTGCCAGCCTGAGCGCGTTCGGTGAACTAGTTCGTGGAGCCATGAACGTTGCGGCCCAAAAAAAAGGTGAACTCAATGTAGAAAACATCGGCAGAAAAAGAAAAAGTTAACTTACAAAAAAAAAGCACGTACCCGCGGGGACTCGAACTCGTGACTTGCAAAACACTTGCGAGAACACACTTAGCGCCCCAGACCACTAGGCCACGAGACCGGCTCAGTTGACCTTGGTAATATAAGGTATATGTTGTACAACACGTTTACACTTTTATTTAGTTTTGGCATTTCAAGCAGCTTAGGTGACTATTTGTTGTATTGCGCTCGTGCAGTAAGCGTACCCCGAGTTTCCACAATAGCTCACGTCTAGCAATTGCATTTCGTAGACGGAAAAGCGTTCGCAGATGCGTATACGTCATGCTGCTCACCGCTGTGGTTGTTCGCCCAGCGCAAAAAAGTGCTTCCCGCACCCTAGTTTTACGCTGTACGGTAAAAATATCAGTTGATTTTATTTCCTTAGTACCTATATTGACTTCGCTGACTCTTCTCCCGCCTTCAAGAGGCCTTATATTTTCCTACTGGCGTACCAGTCAGCGAAGCGTCGCATGTGCGCTTGTGCAGCGCTTGTGTAAAGCGACCTTGACTTGGAGCTAGATACAGTGTACAAACTAACCAGTAATATATATAAAGGCCCATTCTTCCATTCACAAACGTGTCCTGGCTTCGTTTCAACTGAGCGAACGAATTGCGACGACCCGTCGGCGGCCGGCGGACGAAACGCTGGGCCGACTGACCCTGAAGGCCGGCGAGCTGCGCAGTAGCGCAGCCAATTGCGAGCTCGGCACCTCCTGACGTCACACGAAAACGCCACAGAAAATGGGCGAGCGTAAAGAGAGGAGGACAGCATTTTCGAATTAATTTTTCTACTAAATAAAGTCGCGTAAACGCGCCCAGAGTGGTCGAAACATGGCCTGGGGACTCCGGGCTACAATTTGCGCGAGTAATCCCGCAATGTTTACATATCACTTCAGTGTCCCTTTAAGGCATTAGCTTCGGTCGCAGCTTCAGCTGCATCTCTTGGCCGTTTAGGGTACCTTAATCACCGTAATGCAGGTTGTGTATCAAGTTCTTCCCCAGCCTGTTCCGGCCGGTGCTTTTTTACTTGCGCGTTTGCTTCTTCGTTTGTTTGTACATTTGTTGTTTTTTGGCTATTCATCCCCACGCCACGCAGGCAGCGCGTGTAGCGTGATAATAGCGGCAACAAAGCCCTCAAACTAAAAACTACCTTCCCACGTCCCACCGTCGAACCCTCGTTTAGTATAGAAGGGCCATTTTCCAAATTACATCATGTCCACGCGTCAACGTATACACCAGTTAGCTTTTTTTTTTCACGGAACAGACAATATTTGTGCGTTAGGTGAGGTTTTGCCGGCCAACACAACATCCCAGCGGGCTCTACACACCACTCCGACTGGCTGCTGCATACGGATTGGGGCGCGCGAACGGGGCACTTGCCCCGTGTTCCTTCTTCCCCAGATGGGTCAGAGGGTCTTACAGCAACGAGAGAAAGGACAAATCTAGCACCTGTGTTATTGTGCTCAGGAACAGCGGTGTCCAATTCCCACGTGTGCGACAGTGGCATATTCCTGAGAGAGACGATATCATTGAGATGACGAGATTATAAAAATCGCTTTGGGCGATTGGGGCTCATAAGTTGCAATGGCTCCTCGGACACCGCTTATGGTCGAACAATTCAGAGAGTGACATCGTGCTGTTGTTAGATATCACATTCCTTTACTAATAAGATCTATCTAAAATACTAGGTTATCGCACCATAATCGCATCATTAACGGAGTGCCCGAGCATCACCGCATAATAGTTATATCATTGCCGCGATCCCGCACCAACGTGAAAGCGAACCGCAATAGCGCTATTACCGGATTGCCGCAGCACCATTTCAATGCAGTAGTACCGTAATGTGATCGCAGAATGAGCACTCCTGCGCTGTATTTTCCCACCGAAGTTTTGGATATTCACCTGTAAATATTTTAATTCTGCTACAAAACAATGTGCGGGTGCGCTGGCAGAAGTCTTGAACAAGGGTTTGGCAGCGAGGACTAGCGGGAAAAATTCCTTGAGGCACTGAAGCATGCATACTGGCTTTAAAAGTGAAAGCTTGGTGATACTTACCCAAAACGTCTTTACTGCTTACTTTAATTTGATTCTTTGTTTTCGGGTTCTATTCCCAGCCACTGCTGCCGCTTTTCTGATGGAGAGGAAACGCGAGAAAAGGACCCTGTGTACAATATGTGTGTGCCCGTTAAAGATCCCCAGGTGGTCAAAATTATTCCGGAGCCCTCCTCTGCGGCGCGCCTCATCGCTTGCGTTTCGTCGGGGCGTTATCCCCCCCCCAAATCAGTCTATTTGGATCTTTTTCTTCGCTTTCGTTTCTTCGTCTTTTGGTGCGAATTAATTCAACAAGCAGACTGGTAACACAGGACACAGCTATCCCAGGATGGGGGCACCTGTTCTACTCATATGCCTTCACGTTCACGTGTTACGCGGCACCCACACTTCTAAATTTGGTTCCACCCCTTCAAACTTGCGGAGGTAGCACAGTAGTGATGCACTCGGCTCATATCCTGGAAACCCCGGCTCAGATGCCATGTGAACTAAAATGTGTGTTTTATTTACTCTTTGAATGGCGGCCATTTTCTGTAGCGGACAACACCATAAACCGTACGAACGCCAACACCATAAACAGTACCAACAACACCAACACCAACACGAAAAACACCAACGCCGACAACAGCACTAAGACAAACACCAACAACAGCAGCAACGTATATTTTTCGCCGAATAGAGTACTTGAGACTTTGGGCTCAAAGCTTTTGCAGCAATGCTCACATCTTCCAGGATCTCAAATCTTCCGAATCGCAAAATACCGCCTCAAAGGTCGGCCGCCCCGGGGCAACGGTGACCCGCTTTTTGGTCAGCGTGGGTTGGCAAGCTTTCAGACTGGCGTTTACTTTCTACACAGCTATCGGAATTTTCGCATTTGATAGTTTCATAGGCTGTTTAAAAATACAGTCCGTGTGGAATACTTTTGTATGCGCGGGCTATTTTACAGAGGCGCTGAATCAACGAAAAATATAACCCAGAATCGACAATTGTGACAGATATTTAAATACAAGCAGGTCTTTTTTGCCTTTTAATCAACCGCCACCAGTTAGAACGCATATCAAGTTTGTACTGCCGAAGATGTGTTGAAAAGCAAGCTCGGCCCATTTTAGTTCTGATTTAATCTGTCTTGATTGAGTTCTGATTTAACCAGCATCTGTCGTCTATGTCGACTATGGCGACTACGCAGCGTCGAACTTGGGCTACTACATCTGCACTATCGGAGTAGAGACTTTCTGTAGTTTGTGTTACGAAAGGAGGTTTATGTAAGTGCTTAGAAAATGTATACCTTCGGGCGTTTCTAGGGGATTTCAAGAGGCTTTAACCGTGGAACAGACAAGGCTGTTACTGTAGCAGCAGTAACCAGGCAGTAACGAACGTTTCTGGCAACATTTAATGGCTTTCTGCAAACTGTCGCCGCTTCAAATTAAACGCAGATGCTTAAAATAATGATACGGAGTAATCCACGTGCGAGCGTTAAAGAAATGCCTGAATAACGTTGGAAACTTGCGTGGGTACACATTTGGTTCAGCCTTTCATCAATATTTACTACAAATAGCTTCGAGCGCGTTCCCAAAACAGTGGTTGGTATTTGAACAAATCAGCTTGACGGCGGGCCTCTTCGGAACATGATAAATGCGCGTTTTCGCATTTATAAATTCAATATCGATAGGCTTGTACTGAAGCATATCATTCCGTACGGAAGGCTTCGACCATTTTCCACATGGCACTAAAACTACGTGAAATAATTCACCTCCAGTTCAGAACGGACAGCTAGCAGATCCTCAGGCACTTGCTTTTTTGAATATGATTTTCACTCTCCCCCTGTCCCTGAACACAGGGTGTATAGCTACTATAAAAGTCATGAGCCATTACACTCCGTGATTGTGGATGGCCAGCGAAGCTTCTGAGTGAAGCTATTTGCTTTGCGAATGGTGCGTATTGAGGACTAATCCACACCAAATGAAAATTCCGAGTGATGTGACGTGTGAGGGTGGAGTCCAAATGATGTTTTGAAAGGCGTGCGGCTTTATCCGTGGCCGCGTTCTAATAGCACACGCGTCGCTACGTTTCTTTTCCAACGCGTCGAGCTCCAAAGACACGCTTAGCAACCGTGATAGTTTTTGCCCGGAGACATGAAAAATACATAGCACCCTAGCCATACAAGCTGCGCTAAAAATGCAATTACTTCGAGGGAAAGGCCAAATAGTTCACCTTTACCGCCTTGCAACGTCGCTGCTGTGATGGCTGCCGGGACAAACCACGAGGGCGTCGAACAAGCTTCCTTGCTGCTTCAAGTGACACAACCCGCAAGCTCCCCAAACACTGTGCATCGAGGTTCTTAAAAATGAACCGCTGACTTGCTTGCGCTATTTTCAGATTCACTGCGGTCGCGTTTTACGACTTGCCTTTCTGTATATGCTTTCCAATGTGTTGGTTTGTTTATTTGCTATGTTTACAGTTGTGAGAACCGTCAGGGTCACTGTGTTCTGTCGGTTGCACCTACTGTCGGGAGTTGCGATGACGCAGGAATGGAAGAAAGGGCGCGCGTTCCCCGTCGCTCCGGTCGCTCATTTTTGCGCTCCACTCCGCTACGTGCAGGCGGGACATCCTGAAAACTTTCATCGTTACTCCTTTTAAACCCTAAATCCAGAATATTATACTTAATAAGAAACTAGTAGAATGAATACAAAAAGGCAAGCCGGCAGTCGAGAACGCTCAAGAAAGCATAGCAGAAGAGGAGGAGGAGACGATTCGTTACTTCAGATAAATCGTCATAACTAAAATACGTACAAGTGCACGCGCACCCATCTAAAAAAAGAAGGAAGAGGAGACACTCGCAAACTGCTTCTACTCTGGAGGCTTTTAGGAATCCAAGAAGATTAGTGTGAAACTCCCCGCCTTTCTATCTACTTTTCCAAGGTCCTGAAAATTTTTTCATGCAAAACATTTCTCTGCTGCAGTAAACTTGGCGGTGTCGTTCGCGGCGACGAGAAGCGCGGAAAAACGCGCAGCACGGGTTCAGTGTCGTCCCTGACGCCGCAGCGTGGACGGAAAGGGGACGTCGGCAGCCTGGTTGTGAAGAGAAAGTTTTTAGTGAATGCTACCTCGCTGGGGATGTGCAACACTCTCAGGGGATTGGAATAAACCTTAGTTTTACGGTTTGAGGATTTTACTAGTTTATGCTGGCGCAAGGACGTCACCCATTTCCTCTGAGGTCTGTCTCTCCGTTCGGGCAACTGCACTTGAGCATTACCTTTAGAAAATCCTTTCAAGACAGCTTTTCCACTCTGAAATTGAGGTAAAATAAGTTTCAGAGACAAAAGAAAGCAGTCATAGTCCCATCATTCTTATTCATTACAGACATTTTCGGTGGATAATTTCTAATTTAGCGCTGCTGCTTTTTGCTAGGAAAATTGTGTTTCAGAAAACCGCCTCTTTTCGCGAACACAAACATGTCTGTCGATGTGAAGGTTTCATGGAAAAATCGATTTTACCGGATATCTTCGAGACGTCGTTCGGAGCGAAAGCACAGCGGTTTCAGGTTTTACGAAAGTACCCGCATTCTGTTTCAGAGAAAATTCACTTTTATTAAATGTATGTTACTCTAGCAGCATAAGTCGTATGCGCAAGAAACATCTCCAGCATCATTACTCTTCAACCGCCTTAGGCGCTGTTGGTCCACATAATCGCGGCACGTTAGCTGGGGTGGAAGGTAACGAGCGAAGGTATATTGACCTGTTAGATTTGTGCGGGAGGGACATTGTGACGTATAACGTTGCAATGTCGTTATAACCATGTTGCTTCATTTGAAATCTCACATTCCTCGTTGTGTTTGATTGTCGCTTCTAACGAAGGGCTTCTAACGAAGCTGCTTTTAGGGGCGATGCTCCTCTTGCTCGGGCCCTGTCCCGTCCCTCGTTGCTGCTGTACACCGCACCACGATGATGATTGTGGCAGGATCCCCCTAGGGATTGGCCAACCAAAGATTGGCCGAAGAGGTCAAAACGTTCAACGCGTTCGTTGCTGCCCAACAAGGAGGAGAGGAGGAAGAAGAAGAGGTTGTCGTTCGTCGCCTGTGAGCTCAAGACACGTACCGGAGGCACGCGATACAAGACGCTCTGCAGAAGGCGACGGCCAAGGTGGCTGAAATGTCACACACCGAATTTGCCAACTTACCCATGTAGATTCTCATCGTCCCAAACAAGCCTTACATAATCACCACAAGCATCGACGTCGTCGATGGGCTTGTCAACGGAGCGGTGGTAAGCTTGACGTGTCGATTATTTATATGATGTGCGGGCGAATGTTTCACGGTTTTACCGATAAGCATTTTAGCTTCGCCCCTCTCATACGAGGACTTTGATACAACGAAGGTTCATTGTATGCACGGGAAGTTTTACCGCTGAAGCGAAACATAAATCGCACTCTGTGATAAAACAAGCGAAAAGACTGACACGCAATCAGCCGGTCATTTTATTGTCACCACGGTGAGGCGGTTAGTACGATAACTCAACTTCCCTACGAAGAGGGTCGGCTACCCTGGGTGTATTCCGCGCATCTGCAGCGCTATTTGAAAGCCGGTGACTCCGTAATGCGCCACAAGGGGCTCTGCATGACCGGCAACAAAGCCAAGCCAATAGTAGCGAGTTTATTTATTTCTCTTCCGAACTTTCCCTCGGCACAGCCCCCAGTAGCGTCTTGGACGTAGCTTCGGCACTAAGCTTCCTCCCCCGTCTTCTGTTCATTAGAGTCAGCGGGGGTTGTTGACACAGCCTTGTTTGCCGGGGTCTCGCGTTCGGTAAAGTTAGGCAACGCGCGCTGTCGTGCCAGGCCGATATTTTCCGGTCGTGAAGGCCCACGCGGAGATAATTACGAGTCCTTCGGACCTCGCGTATGGTAAGAATGTGCGGCGTGGAGGCCCAGTGCTTTAAGGGGTAAACTGGAAGAAGCGACGGGTGCCTCACCGACGAGAGAAATGGCGTCCAAACACGCCACACTCTTCATTGAACGCTTGCTTGTACAACGGTCGGTCGCGTGTCATTACTGCCTCTTGGGGCATTCTTATTCCACGCGGCTGTGTCGGGGTAACGACTCTAAGAGCTTAGAAGTGCCGCTTGTTCTGAGAAGCCTACGGAAATGTTCGATAACAAAACCACGCAGCAAAACATTTATTGGGAATCACTATTCAATAAGTTACGTATACTTGAAGCGTGCACAAACGTTGAGGGCGCGGCATTCCGTTCGCCAGCCGCTTGTCACGCAATTTTGGCAGCTCTTCCAAACTTCACAACAGCTCTCTCCGAGAGCTCTCTCCACCGGCCACTCAACGTTGAAGGACGCGTGCGCAGTTTTAAGCTTTAACTCAAAATTCTGGACGGGTGGACTAGGAACGTGTGACGCTCAAAGCATGTTGCTGCGCCACAAATCATGCTTTCGCACTCTCACTTGACATATACCTGCGGGGGATTGGCGAAAAATGGCGAGGACAACCCAGCTATAGCAGATCTTGACGGTTATCATGCTTAGGCACGTGTATAGATCGGCAGGCTCACTAACGAGTGCACTTTCACGTGGTGAGTGAGTGGTGAGTGAGCCTTGCCGTCGTTTTGGACTGGCGAGTGTGAGTGCGACTGAGTACGAGCCCCACGCGCAGTGAGCCCCGCTCAGCACTCGCGAGTGCACTCGCGCTACTCGCGCCATTCGCGGGGATTACCGCGGTGAGCGCTACTATTGCGCTTGTACTCACTGTTAGCTATTCGTCGCAGGCGTCTTCCGCTGTGAGGGGGGTTAATGGCGGAATTGCTTCTAGTTTCAGAAATATGTCGTCACTGAGCTCCTGCTATTTGGCACCCTAGAAATAATGCTGTGGTGGCGTTTTGAATTAGGAATATAGTTTGTATGGCCCTCTGGCGCATTAATGAACTAATGCTGTTTGGTTTCATGACATGTACAGGGTCTGCTCCACACGCCCGCGTGCGAGGGGAGACGACGAGTGGTGAGTGCGAGCGTGATTGAATGCGACTGGTGACGGCGAATGGTAAGCGTGAGTGAGTGCGAGTGGGGATGGCGAGTGGTGAGCGTTAGCGCGAGTGAGTGCGAGTGGTGATGGCGAGCGGTGAGCGTAAGCGCCAGTGAGTGCGAGTGGTCGCGGCGAGTGGTGAGCGTGAGCGCGAGTGGGTGATAGTGGTGAGGGCGACTGGTCAGCGTGAGTGTGAGTGAGTGCGTGAGGAAAAATATATTTTTCTGTGTGAGTGTGAGTGAGTGGCGCCCAGTTGTGCCAAGGTATGGTGCCCACATATGCAAACAAGGTACATCCCCAATTTGAAGAATCGCGCACAAAAAATTTAATGTCAATGCACCCTGCTATATGTGGGCAGTGTGCAGTGTGCAGTGTTTGCGAGCCGTACTTCACCCTGCGAGAGAACGCCGACACACAGGGAGCGTATATTTCCGGTTTTCTCCTGTAGAACAAAAGATGGAACGTGCAGAAACATAAGCTGAAAAACATAATGGTCCTGAAAGCAAAGCGACAGTGAACAAAGCGCGGCCCACATGAAGCAAAATTCTAACGGAAAACGTGCGAACGCCTCCCGGCTATGGCCGGCGACGAGAGACAGGCGGCGACAAATAGGCAATTCGTCGCCTATATAGCTCTGCTAGATACGTGGAGGAAAGTATTTATTTCTTTGGGGGTAGAGCGTGAACTATAATATATGGTTCCAAGGCGGGTGAATGATCAACAGCCGGTCCCGGTCCCTGCTATAGCTGGGAAGGATTCGTTGTCGAAATTATGGCTCTGTGGGCAATTCTTAACGGGCTGCAGCGCTTCTGCAGAGACTGAAGCACCGCATTTCCTGACCATGGCCTCTCGATGAAGAGTACCCATATAACCGCCGTGTCCTGATACAGACGATGGCGTGAGATAGCGTGGCGGAACACTGCGCAGTGTTCCCCCGCCACCGGCGCTGGCTAGTTCGTCTTGCTACAGGGTAGTAGTTGCTGCCGACTGCCACCAGCTGCCGTCGCGCCCGCCCGTCTCTAGCCGGCTCCACTCATGAGAGCGGCTTTCATGCCAGACTCGGTTTCCGTGTGGACGCTCAAAGTTTTATCCGCACCTCACCACAGTGCTTCAGGGGCTCATACGAGCTTCTGACCCCAAGGACGCCGGTTCGATCCCTGCCGTGGTGGCTGCTTTTCTGATGGAGGCGAAGAACGAAAACGCCCACGTGTCGAGATTTAGGCGCACGTTGAAGATCCTGAGCTGGTCAAAATTAATCCGGAGCCCTCTCCTACGGATAGCCTCACACCCCAGGCGTATTACGGCGTGTGAAACTCACAGAATATTTTTATCCGCACTACACACATGTTAATTGCGCGACCACTGTGCCCATTCAAGCACATGAAAGAGAGGGTAGTGACGTCCCTATCCATGTTTCCTGGGTGCTTACTGCGCCGTCACCAGCCCGTATAATTTTCAGAACTGGCCGCGCTTTTAAGGAATGTTTAAAATTTAGTATTAACTCGTTACAATTGCCTTCATTCACTGAAACGTTTTTTTTTTTTTCATTTTTATTACCGTGAAGGCCCTTGCGGGCATTACAAAGGGGGGGGGGGGGGGACAACATATTGGCACAATGCACTCTAAGCAGCAGAAAGTACATTCACTAAAAGTGTTAGAAAAAGTACACAGGAGATTACAATAAACAGGTAAAACCGGATGCAAAAACAAGCGGAAGTATTACAACTCTCATTACAGAAAAAAATGTCAAAATAAATACACGGGGTAGGTCCGATCAAAGGTAGGAACTAAGCATCAAATGGGAATAGTCTATTTTTTATTGCACACACTGAAACAGTTGAACAATTTCCTCGGTAAATTTCTCGTGGTCAGTAATTGTAGCAATACGCTCTGGGAGGGCATTCCATTCACTAATGGCTAAGGGAGGAAAGAAAGGCGGTGCAGGTCGGTACGCGAAAATTCAGGCTGCACTTTGTTAGGGTGGTCTACACGTGCGGAAATATGTTGGGCTGGTTTTATTCTTGAGGCAGTGAAGTTGTTAGGGTGATTAGGGTAGAGCTGATGAAAAAATGTAAGCCTGGAAATGTTGCGTCTTGTTTACAGTGATTGAAGACTGAGATTCCTTTTTATCAATGTAATGCTTGAATGGGGCGTGTATTGTCCTGATATGAAGCGGGAGCTCTTGGTTTGCAACGATTCTATTTTTGTGGCCAAGTACGATTGATAAGCATTCAAAATTATTTCAGCGTATTCAACTTTTCATCTTATAAAGGATGTAAATGCGAGCAGTTTGGTATCTTTATTGGCTTGACGTAACGAACGACGAATAAAACCAAGTTTCTTGTAAGTGTCACCTAAAATGGAATCTATATGAATTTTCCAAGACAGGTTGCTTGTGAGGTGGACTCCTAAGTATTTAAATAAATTGACAGGTTCAACAGTCGCGCTATTCAGTGTATAAGCAAATGAAACAACCATTTGCGTGTGGTGAAGCGCATAAGTTTAGTTTTTTTAACATTAATGTTCATTCGCCAGTCGGAACACTACTTTTCCAATCTACACAAGTCTGTTTGAAGTTTAGCACAACTAGAATGGTTCGATACAGCCCATTAATTACACAATCATCTGCAAATAACCTAAGAGAAGAAAATAATGCTGGCACAGATGTCATTTATGTAAATTAAGAAAAGAGTGGGACCAAGCACAGACCCCTGAGGAACCCCTGATTTGAATAGCTGAAATGAAGTGCGTACATCATCTGTAATCATCATCTATTGCTATCCGCCCCACGTTTCAACGCATAGGGAACTCTAGATCACTGCTGATCATAGGGTCCCTCTTTAAAACGATCCACTCGAAGTGGCAGGAACCTTTATATATTTAGCCTTTATTGCAGGACATTTGGTAATTGGAGATTATTGGGGTAATTGGAGATTTATGGGAGAGGCCTTTGCCCTGCAGTGGGCGTAGAAAGACTGGTGATGATGATGCAGGATACTGGCGCAGTGTCCTACAGCATATTTGCCGCCATATTTCGGGTGTGTGCCACCGTGATCACCTGGTACTTGTTTCGGTATTTTTTCTCAAACAAGTAGGCGAAACGACTGTCAAGAGCTTGCCACTCGCGGCTAGATGGGCAACGTCGGCTTCAGGTTTCCGAGAGCGCCGAACAACATCGACAATGTCATTCAGCTCCACGAGTATATAGACAAAAGCTCAATCTACGCGATGACAGAGCCTCGCTCCGTGACCTTTCTCCCTGGGTCAGTTTCGTAACTTCTCTTGGCCTGGGCCCGAAATGTGATCCACTTCGGTGTCGTCTTCCGACGCAGTCAACCATCTCGTACGTTCTGGGGAACGAAAGTGGCGCCAGGGCGTTTATTGTCTTTTCCCGGAAACAGTCGCTTTGTGAGTGGCAGTGCCAACGAAGCGAACTGGACAAAGCCGAGGGGACTGTAATTAGGCTGGTCAAACTTGCTGGTTGCGCAACTGGGGATTTTGCCCACTTATTATGAAACAAAAGTCCAACTTCATAGAAGTAATTTAGGCTACACATAAGGAGCCAGAGCACAGCACAGCCGTCATACTACTGTATGTATGTATGTATGTATGTATGTATGTATGTATGTATGTACGCACGCATGTATGTATGTACGTATGTATGTATGTACGTATGTATGTATGTGCGTACGTATCTACGTACGTATGTATGTACGTATGTATGTACGTATGTACGTATGTATGTATGTATGTATATGTATGTATGTATGTATGTATGTATGGATGAATGGATGGATGTGCGTATGTGTGTATGTATGTGCGTACGTATGTACAGTGCTCAGCGATTGAAACGCGTTACTTGGAGCGCGTGGCTGCCGTTGCCTGTTGCGCCACAGGTGAGCGCTTGTGAAAGCGAGCTGGCGCATTGTGGTATACGATGAGTGTGAGAGCGTTCGTAACGCATGCTTATTGCATCCGGGAGACAGCCCTTCAGTGTGTGGTTCTTGGCGGCGCCATAGGCGTGCTACATGCCATGGCTTCAAAACGCTGCGCCTGCGTGCCGTGCGCGCCACGATAACACATCGCGATAAATGCCCATTCAAATTCTTCATAACGCGCGCGGTGCCAGCTCACCCAGGTTCGCGCGGCGCGGCGCGGCGCGGCACGCAGGCGCAGCGTTTTGAAGCCTTGGCATGTAGCACCCCTATGACGCCGCCAAGAACCACACACTGAAGGGCTGTCTGCCGGATGCAGTCAGCATGCGTCACGAACGCTCTCACCCTCACCGTATACGCCTCGAGCTTCACGATCGCTGCGCCGCCTGCCGCCGCTTCTCCGCGGCGTTGACGGGATTTGCGCTGAGTGGCTGATGGGGCCTCATGCAGTGTTTTGGTTCTGTTTTGCTTCTTTTCGCCTTTCCGCGCCCCCAAAAAAACTTGTTATGGTGACGTCTATAAGCAAAGAATACGTTTAGGCCACTTAAAAAGCAGCTGCGTCTTCGTAAAGTACGAGAGCGCCTGCAAGAGCTACCCGGGGACGCGGTTCTGCGCACTTCGTCGCCGCTCTTCCGGGCGTCGGTGACGGTAGCAGCATATTATCACTGTCACCTCCAAATACGTCAAGCACAAATGAATTCTTCTGACGCCTCGTTGCGACCTGATACTGGCGCAGTGAGAGGTTAACTTCATTTTGCAGCGTGCACAACGAATGTGGCTTCGTTTCGAATGTATACGTAGCAGAAAAATATGTTTCGGGGATATGATTACCCAATCCCGGACAATAACTTATGCCTTTTATAAGATTTAAAACCAAGCGAAAATGTTAAGTATATTCCAAGCCTGTGCGTCGTTCAATATTTGCCCACACACGCCTTATAGCAAGAACCAAGGCAAGTTAATAAAACCACGGAAAAATAAATGCTGTGCAAGTTCGGAGGAAACATAATAGCTCTAACGGAAACGAAAAAAAAAACAGTGCAGCTTCCGACACGCTAAAGACGTTCGTCGAAACTTAAGCCAGGTAGGGTTCACCAGACCAACTATACGCGAAATGCACTGCTATTTTGCGAAACATAGATGGGGGGGGGGGGGGGGGGGGGGAGGGGAGGGGGACGCTGCGTACAAATGCGGAGCGGAATCAAACAATGAACGTTTTAGTAATCACACACACAAATCTCGCATTCACTGTCCTATTGTTTTTTTTTTTACTTCAACGAACAGCTGACAGTACGGCGGACGCATTTTTGGAAGTATACAGGGTAGGAACAAGCGATGAAAGGGGTCGCTGGAACAGTGTTACATGTGATAAGGCCCTCTGATTTCCGTTTCTGCTTTATTCTACAGGCTCCCTGTGCCATATGACGATATTTCGAAGAAGCATTTAGTCGCGGACGCGGATTATATTCTAAGCCCGTCTCCGCGCTGCTCGCAGAGAATATAGCAGATGAATGTTTGCGGGCGCTCACCTCACGACAAGACGACGCTGTCGTGTGCTGATCCCCGAGTATAATTATGCATTGTCCATGACAATTTTGTTGAATATTCCCGGAATTTACACAGACTGGCTTGTAAATGGTGGTGATCAATATCAGAGTTATAATATTGGCAAACGTAACTGGCGTGCTGTCAGGTATGAGTGCCCCGCTGAATATGTAAGCGCACAAAACTGATTTACATCGTAGTGTATACCCTTAGCATGAATATCTGAGGAACCGGTGGATACCGAGACACTGCTAGTAAATTCAGGGCAGTGTAACTACAATCGGCTCCATCATACGCCGGTTCCCCAACGCTGGCCTGTGACACACACACCTAGCGCTTGTACAGGCCGGATATATCACACTAACATCGCGTCAGAAACATTTACATTCTCGTACACACACCCCATTTGCGAACAGAGGGACTGCTCCACATAAACATGGAATTCAAACGCCCGCAAACGGTAAATATCGGTCGTGAACGTGCCGCAAAAGCAGCGGCGACAGTGGGGAGCGGGACGCGGACTCCCGCGGCTGCTTTCGAAACGGGCCGCTAGGGGGATTTCAGTGGCGCCCCTACAGGCCGCGCTCGAGGCGTATACCACAATGCGTCAGCTCGCTTTCACAAGCGCTCACCTGTGGTGCAACAAGCACCGGCAGCCACGCAATCGCTGAGCACTGTACGTATGTATGTACGTATGTACGTACGTATGTATGTATGCATGTATGTATGTATGTATGTATGTATGTATGGAGCAATAAAACTTTTTTTTTTCCCGGCCGCGGCGGCCGCTTTTCTGATGGAGGCGAAAAGCAAAAACGCCCGTGTGTACGAGATTTCGGCGCACGATAAAGATCCCCAGGTGGTCAAAATTAATCCGGAGCCCTCCACTACGGCGCGCCTCATCGCCTGCGTTGCGTCGGCGCGTTAAACCCCACAATCAATCAATCAGCAATAAAACTTTGAAGGTGGTAGGGAACCCAAGCAAAGAACACTTCGAACATGGTAGCGATCACGATTGTTGCCAACGTTTCAGCAGAGTTTCCTTCGTCAGGGTAAACACTTTCCTGGCTGGTACGCATTATGCAAGGGCAGTTCCCCAGGAGAGAAAGGGAATGAGAGAGAAGAAATGGGAGTGTGGGAGCGCTATTGGTTTGGGAGTGCGAAGGAGGGGATATTGGGGAGAAAGCAAAGGTGCATATTTTCAGCTGCGCAGATGCTAAGAGAAAAGTGAGGTTTGGCCGATTCATGGAAGGGGAGGGTGAGAAGGTGATTGTTGCTACGCCAGGCCGCCTACATCACGGCTGGAAACGCAGGAAGCCAAACAGGTGGTCGGGGAAGTTGTTATCAGTAGGTGTCTGTAAGCTGGGGATCAAAAAAAGAACCCGTAACTAGGTCAAGGTAAGAAAAAAAACGCACAACTGAAATTGCACGTGTCACAAACAGCAACATTCTTGAAGAGATTCTTTTATGAAGCTAAAAAAAACGAAGTGATAGCATTGGAACCATGCGTGGGGCTCAACACAAAGCAGTAAAAAAAAAAGGGGGGGGGCATAAAATTCCGGAGAAATAGCTGAAAAGGTGTGTTTGCATGCAAAGCTGAAAGCGAAAGTAGGAAAGCAAAAGAAAGTAGGCGATCACATTTTTAGCTAGAGGAGGCGGGTCATATTGTTGGGATGAAGGTGCTCGCATATCAATTCCTAATGCTGTATTTCCGATGAATTTCACAGATTCTGAGCTTCCCCTGCGAGCGTTAATTGGAGCATGTTTCGGGAAGTTTAATTTGCGAACTAAATAAGATTCTCTGTGTTTCCTGTACCTGAAATGGTTGGTTTGTAGCATTTCATTTTGGTGTCTATAGGTCATGCCGCCAACCCTACCACGCCCTGCGGTACGGAGGAATCCGCGACCGGAGAATACGTGGAGCATAGCTGATAATCGCCCCATCTGCTTCGCCTGTCGACTTCCAGGCCATGGGGCCCGTTACTGCCGCCGCGTGTGTCCAAAAGGACTGACGCCACCGGAATACGAACTTTTGGCTCTCAGCACAGGTCTTCGCAGCTCGTGACAGAACAGTCGCCCATGTCGCCGTTTTCTGCCGCCAATTACAACACTTTCAACCGTCGTGACTACGATACCCGCCGTTCCACCTCCGACGTTGCGGCTCACTATCGCCTATGCGGCGTCGTCCAAGCCCCACTGAAGAGGTAAACTAGCGGGCGTAGTCCCGGATGCAAAAACTGCGCGACTTTCGAACTGTGAAAGGCGTACGAATGTAATCGACGCATCTGCTGAGGGTGAACCTACTGTTGCATCAGTCGACCTAGACCCAGCCGTCTGAGTCATCAATGCCGATCTTTGGCGTTCGCTTAGGAAAGCTGCAACGCGGCTGCCTCAATTTCACTTATGTACCACAACTGCGCAACGAGTAAAACCGTTGGCTGCCTTCCCGGCGCGTGTCATGATCCAGGACGCCATGTACCCCGTCGAGTTCATCTTACTACCCTCCTGTTCCCATGACGTCATTTTAGGCTGGGACTTCGCGCTGTAATCGGCTGTGCGAGTGCACAAGTAGAATGCGAGTGTGTTCAACGCGCCTTGTGACGACCTCCAGTTCGCTGCCCCTGCAAAGCTGATCGTAGCTCACGACACGGACATTCCTTCCCGCTCGGCCGCTCTAATACTGCTCTGCGGCCCCTCTGTTCCCGATTCACGTGTTCTTTTCACCATCGTAATAATAATCATTATTATTATCATCAGAGCTTGCTTGGCATGACGAACCTTGGCTTCTTCGCAGATATAACTGTTCGTTAGCTGTCCAATGAATGAACTACGCTCAAGTGTGTCGGAGTGTGCGGGTTCGTTCCCAGCTCGGCCCCACCTTTGCATCACAAGACCTCGCTACCACATCCTGGAGTTAAGAAAGAGACGGCTACAGCCCGTAATGCAGCGTGACGCCGACCGAGACGTGGCACCTTGCGCACCGCCGCCCATCGTGCATTCGAGTGCGCTTCGCCAGCGAGACCCCCCTAGCTTCAACGGAACGGATGACAAGGACGTGTCGCAGTACGGACGCGTAAGCACGCACATAAGATGGGATGATGGCATGGAGCGTAATAGCGTCGACTTTTATTTGAACGAGCTGACCAAGTTTATCTGACCAAATATCTTGTTGATCTTTTCCTTTTTATGGCTTCTGACCAACAATGATTCTCAAGAAGTTTCCATCAGTATCGCAGCCTTGTTACTCTTGTTCCCTTATTCTTGTTTTTTTACTATGATGTGTATGTACACTATTGTGGTAATTAAGTATATTAGCTCCGCTAATTAGCATTTTTCCGCTGATACTTTCTTTCTAAACAGGACATGGTGCTTTTGTTTGCCAGCTGTCCGCACCTATGCTCCTGTTACCAGTCCCACATATTCCACCATTCTATGGTAGTGCGTACTTTTGTGCTAAACACAGTTTCGACACTCCTAAATATGAAAATGTCACTTTATGTGGATTTACTAACTAGTGCTTCAGTAACGAAAGCAGGAAAACGGAAGACAGGTAAAAAAAACGCACCCCCGACTCCACAACAAAAAAAAAAAAAACTTGACAAATTTTTTTTGAAGAAGAAAATAAAAAAAGGAAAAGCGATATGTGTTTTCACCGAAAAGCCAATTTCAACCACTAACTGCAAACAAACGAAAGGAGAAACCAGCCCCCAAACTACGAAGAGATCAACCTGAGACCAATTAGCAGGGTTTAGGTTACTAACTGCCCCCCCTCCTTCCCCCCAACTCCTCGACATCCGCCAAAAATGGACATGCCAGACGAACTTTTCAAGAAGCGTAAGGTCGGTGCCACACTCTTCGTAGTACGGGATCACCTAGCACCGGATGCTCCCTTTGGCCAGGGAACTATCATCACTTTTCCTATTCCCAGTTGGCTGCGACGAGTGGGCCTGCTCCCAGCATCGATACATTATTCCTGCAAAACATTCTGAGGTAGTAAGTAGAAATTTCCGAAGAGCACTTGTTTCTGACGTCTCACAGCCACCTTTGTCGCTGATTTATCGCGGCCACGTGCTTGTTTCTGATTGGTCAGCACGTGCTCACACATGTTTGCTTGACGTGTCTTTAATCCTGATTGGTCAATGCCCGGTAGATGCTTTGGTTCCAATTTTACGGACGGAATTTAGTCAAAACGCGTATAACCGCTTAGATCCTTGATGAGGGACGAGCGGGTATATGACACGTGGCGTTCAATCAACACACCGATACAATCAATCGTTCGCTATATCCCAGATTCGACACTCGATAGATAACAAAATGGAGTTGCCTATATAAAAGTTAATTCAGAAAAGACCGATTCCCTTTGATGCTTCATGTAGACTTATCCGAGTCTCACATCTGCAGAGCTTATATCCAAGAATATAGCTTGTCGCATTTCATACCCTCACGTGGTCAACGAAGCGCTCAGAAGTTAACAAAGTTTTTAAATACGCCCACAGTGCTCAGTGGGCAGCACAGTAACAGTGTGCGGCATGAATATCATCGACAGACTACGAGAAGCTGTTGGTGTTACGCGCCAGCACGGGACAACGGGTAGCAGGCCTTACAAGCCAGCCCGCCAACTCACCCGATGCGAGTTAAAACCTTTAAAAGGATTTCACAAAGCCAAAGTTCCTCGAGTGAGTGATGCCGCTAATGCGTCGATAATGCACTCAGCGAGCGGGCGTATCAAGCCCGCTGCAGCTCAACACTCGTGTTCGCTACCGGAGGGCCGATAGCCGGCTGAGTGTTGTTGGGGAGGGAAATGCGAAGGGGCTTTGCAACACACCATTACGAAGGCGTGCCGTTATCGGAATGCAGGCTCGTTAGCGGCGAGGTCACGTCTTTCACTCGTCACCCCGTTATCCCGTTTCCTCGGCTTCTGGCGACTCCTTCCGAGCGAAGTTCTCTAAATCACGCAATGTACCAGTCTCGCACTGAGCAGTACTTAAGGAAATTATAAGCGCTGCCTCATACTTCTTTGTTTATTTGTATGTTTTTATGTACGTGGTGCACACGGCTTCCTCTGGCACAAAAGTGACCCGTTCCAGTTTTGATGCTGGGTTTGAGGCCTCCGGGGAAGTTCCCGCAGACTACAAGGGGTTTCTCTGTTTATGCCTGGGGCCTATTTATGTCGACTGCATTTTAAATAGTTTTCGCCGGGATGTTGCGTGACCGTCATCTTCAACACCCACCCACCCACCCGCCCACCTATTCAAACCCACACCCCCCTCACTCCCATTCACACACACACACACACACACACACACACACACACACACACACACACACACACACACACACACACACACACACACACACACACACACACACGCACACACGCACGCGCACGCACACGCACACGCACACGCACACACACGCGCGCGCGCGCGCGCACACACACGCACACGCACACGCACACACACACACACACACACACACACACACGCACACGCGCGCACACACACACACACACACCAACACACACACACGCACACGCGCACGCACGCACACGCACACGCACACACACACAAAGAATCACATTGCACTCGCCCTCCGCCCGTGTATCTTCGCCACGTTAGCGAAGATACCTCAACCCACAGCATTGTGACCCCTTGGAAAATGGGTTGTGGCTCTTATCGCAAGAGCAGGGGAGGAATGACATTAGTGAGAAGAAGGTTGACCGTCGCTGCGGTTTGCCCACGTCACTTGCGATTCTGAGATAAGAATTACGGCCAGCATCCCTTGTTTCTCTCTCTCTCTCTCTGATTAGACATCAATGCGCAGCGGTTATTCGCGGGGTGTAGCGTTGTAACTAAAAGTGAATGCAAAGAGCGCTTGACCTAGGCATTACGAGGGGTGGTAGATACTCCAAAAAATTTTGAAATCGATTAACACCCAATCAGGTCTCATCATATCTACCGTCGACACCACCAGGGTCTTTGGCCTGCGTCTTCATAGCAAGGGACACAACCTGGACACTATCTGAGAACTCCAACGTTGGGTATACCAAACTACCAGACTAATATCTCGAATGCTTCGAAGCATAAGGGTGTCAAGAAGGGCAAACTCATTCGACTCATACTAGACTTTGCCCTGTCACGAATAGCGTACTCGACCCCCTTCCTAACCATTAAACTAAGCGAACGAATAAAAATTGACGGCTTGATACGTAAATGTTTCAGGGTAGCCCTCGGGCTCCCTCCAAAAACATCCAACGTCCGCATCCTTGCTCCGGGTGTCCACAAATCCCTTGACGAGATAGAGGAGGCGCAACGCACCGCCCAGTTAGAAAGACTCACCATGAGTCACACCAGTTGGCACTTGCTTACTTCCTTAGGCCTGCCACCCCCCCCCCCTCCAACTACCAGCAATTGGTAGACATTCCCCCTCACATCCACGAGACGCTCCGAATCAAACCTCTTCCACGAAATATGCATCCAGTGCACAATGAGGATCGCAGACTGACTCGCGGTAAAACCCTTGAAAAGGGGTACCCTCCAGGCTCCCCCACGCTATACACAGATGCAGCAACTTATCCTACTGGAGTGGCTGCTGCAGCCACGGTGGTTGACTCGAAAAAAGCCCAGCTTGCTTCCGCCTCCTTACCCATAACATCTCCCACGGCGGAAGAAGAGATCGCCATCGCGTTGGTTATGACCCCCAGTCCCCCCCTTCAAACTCTAAATCAGCCATCAAAAATTTCCTTCACGCAAGAGTCTCCCCAGCAACTTTATCAGTCCTTTTGAAGGCACAGAACATCCGATCCCGCTCTTTCACTCTCGTCTGGGCTCCCGCCCTTACCGCGTTACCTGAAAACTCAGCGGCCCACGAAGCTGCTCGAGCTTTGGTCTTCCGAGGGCTCAATGGCGCCGCCAAAGATTGCGAGATATTCACTCTAGGGGACAGGCTACACACATACGCGGACATCTTCGCCCATTACCACTTCGAGCGTTCCATTTTTCCCCCTCCTCACCCATCTCTATCCCGATCCTTTGCGGTCATCTATCGGCAGCTCCAGACCCGCTCCTTCCCCACCTGTGCCATCATGTCTGCGATCATTCCCGACACCCACGTAGACGCATGCCCATATTATTCGGTCCATTACGCATCTCGGTCCATTATATTGTCCCGTGTAACAGCGCCATAACAGCGCGTGCTGCGAGCCAGCCACTTCTTCGTCGTCCTCGTCGTCTTCTGTGATGAGCCATGATGGGGCATTGGCCGCCTAGGTGTCCCGTGACAATATTATTCGGTCCATTATGCATCCCATCCCATATGGGCCTGTGATAGCATCCCACTATCCAGGCACCGATCCCACCCCATTAATTTCCTTACCATCCCCAGCGAGGCGCGCTGGGAGGCCGCCCTGCGTGACCCGAACCCCCAAGTTCAAGAAGATCTGGCCCGCTTGGTCGACGGCCCCGGACCTTTGGCCAAAAGGGGCCCTGCTGCCCGACGTATGACGGAGAAGACGTAGCAGGCCTAGTCGCCCCAGCTGTGGCCAAATAAAGTTGTTCTGTCTGTCTGTCTGTCTGTCAATCGAAGGTAGTTGGTGTAAAGACTCAGTATGGTGACAACCGCTATGTTCACCTAAGCCAATGCGCTGCTGATGAGTGGCTCGCACAAAACACTCTCCTTGAGGGTACGGAGAATCAACCTTATCAGCGGCTATTTCAGAGGGCCCTCTAATGTGCTGCCCACTCACTCACCGCTGTCACTCAGTAGGACACCCTCGCTACTCCGCCACTCAATTTATGGAAGGGTGGGTCAGCCGCAGGATAGAAACAGGTGGGACATGATGACGATACATACTTTTACGGGGACAACCAGCCCCGAAAGACGTACGGGCACACAATTTGCAGGAAAAACTAGCCTTCGGATCTCGGGAATAAGCCATATTCATCAATAACCCTTCCCTCCCATCACAACCACCGCCCTTTTTTCTTTGGAAAATGTGCAGCACTTTGAGCTACTCGCTATGTAACTGACACCAGCGATGCTGTCTAGAGATTACAAACCGTTTGCCTGGCAGTCGCGTTTCCTTGAGCCGCGCCTACAACGCCGAATGGGACGCTATTAGGTTCGGAGTACCTTAAAACCGCACAATGTCCATCCGCGTCCGTGCGCATAGCATTTACAATAGCAAAATGTCCCACAGGCACCGGCACGATTCTAGCCTGTGTCTCGTAGACCAGACAGAGTTAGTATCAGTCGTCTTACCATTGGGCTACGACCGGAAGTTAGTAACCGACAGTCAAACGGCTTACTGCCTCGCCTGTAACGGTGAGCAGTACCTTAGGACCTCCCAATGTCCGTCCACGTCCATCTGTGCGCGCACCACCATCAAGCGTCAATCAAGCGAAATTCGATTTGAGCCGTGAGTTGCAGTTTCATTTCGGGAATAATCAAGGTGCAACTCACGGCTCAAATCGAATGATGGTCGGGGCGCAAATCGGATGCCACTAGGGGTGCAACTTGGATGTCATTTCGAGTGTCCGTACTCCGCACCCTCGCCATTATCCACGGAGTGGAGATGCTGCCATTTTATGGCCACTGTCCACCGGCTCACGCGATAGGTTGCCGACGGGTTTCCTTCGATCACAGCCTTCGAATACTCTGGTTTTACTCTGCTTTGTTCAGAGCTGGGTAACTAGTTTCAGTAGATATGCTCCGCTACAAGAGTTATGTGCGTGAATTTTGATAGAAGAGGTCAACACACAGCAAGACAAACATCAACAAAAGTCGCCTGATAACTGTACATGACTGTAATGAGTACACGATGTGCTGTAAAGACTAAACGAACGTGCGACAATTAAAGAATTATCCCTGATTTGTTGATATTGGGGACGAGGAATTAGTTTAACGAAAGTAAATTAGGAGATGTATGACTTGCAGCACTGAATACCAGGACTTGGGAATGGAACACAGCGTTATTCTTTTCGGGGGCATGGTCCTGTGTACATTTTGTTATTGTTGCGGGGACATTCTAAATTTGTTGTAGAGCCGTAACAAAATTGCCAAAAAATGGGGAGAGATTCAAATAATATTTGAGGATTAAAAAAAACTGATCCCAACTTTAGTAGATTTTTCACACTACAGCTCATTTCCAAACCAAATGCGCTATAAGGGAAAGGTTCGACAAGAAGATAAAATGGAGTATGACTGAAACCGTTAAAAAGAAATGATTTTTCAAACAAAACACGGTGCATGGCAACCAACTACAAAACGTTAAAGGTCAACTAGGCTTCAGTGAAACATTTTGTTAACCTTATCTGCGTATCGCACCAACATTTCACATTTAAAAATACAATTAAAAACTTCTCCATTCAAAAGAGCTGTCGCTACGAAGTTTTCATCAAGTTAAAAGACCCCTAGTCATCAAATGTAATGCACAGCGACAACTGTACAGGAAAAGCACGTCAAAATTTGTGCAAAAAACAAAAAAACTAGCTTAATACTATTCCATGCCTGCCTACCCACGTCCGCAAAGTGAATTTTCGTAAGGAACCTTACCATAAAAATAGTTTTAGAGCGGAAAAAAGCAAATAATTAGCCTGTCGTATTTTAATTAGCCTTGGCAGCCTAATTCCTGCTCCGACATCCACGTCTTATTTTTGTGGTGATGGTTTTGTCAGAAACCACTACAAATAGGCATTAATAGAATCTGAAAGGAGGTGCTGCCTTTCAAAGAGGAAATGACCTATTTGACAGAAACCAGAGCAATGCTCCGCGAAATCGCGTCTCCCCAACTCCTTCTTTTGACACATAGCACTGATTATTCCATCGTCGGAGAACGACTGCGATTTCTGAAATGATTAAGCAAGGACAGAAGAACTATGACCCCACTGCGCGCATGGCGCGCCAATAACTAAACGTGGGCAAAAACTGATTACAGTAGGAACGTAATGAGTTCCGAGTATTATTACTTCACGGAATCATTGGAGAGTTCGTCCAGAATATTTGCTTGTTTTTCGAGTTCCCTTTATCAGAACGTCCTCTTTGTTCAGACCCCATGAAACGTTTTTTGATAGAATGAAGTGGTCCGGTAATTACACGTGCTTTACTTTATTACGACGAAAAGAGGAGCCAGAAAGAGCTTGTGATCCCATAAAAACAGGTTGAAAGTGGGCTCTACGGTGGGTTTTGATTACGCCGTGACGGTAATTGAAAAAAAAAACGTTACGGGTAGTTATTCGAGTATTCCAGCGAAGCATTACTCAAAACGGAGTCAAAACGCAAAAAAAAAATGCTGTGGTTTAGCTCTGGTTAACCCTAGTTGATAGTGAAAGCTTCAGTGTCCTGGCTAGGCCCATTGTGGAGGTGTGCTGCCGCAATGATATACACATGTTTGCAATTAATACACTGCTTATTCATCATCTTTTTTCGCTTCACAAGGTTTTTTCAGCCTTGCCGCTGTACGAGCGATCACAGCTGGATGGTCGTCTTCCTCCATCGCACACGGTTCTGCGCCACACGTGGCCTCCTGGCCTTCCTTTGTGGCGCGCGCTTATCGCTGAGGCGGCGGCCTCCTCACCTTCCTCCGCCAGATGGCGACACGGGAACCACGCAAGTCTGCATTTCCTCCTTGCTCATCCCTCCCCTGCCGCTTGTCTCTCCACCGGTTATACTTCGGTGGTACCGGCTGGCACCCAGGCCGATTTACTCAATGCCTCTCCCCGCCAACGGGCCGCTTCGCCGTGCGGGGCGCTCCGCCAGGTGGCGACACGGGTTCCTCGCACGTCTCTGTTCCCTTCTTCCCTATCGCTCGTCTGAAGGGTTGCAAGCTGGGCTAGTTGGGAAGACATACTCTTGGATGAAACCAGCGCGCACTTAAACAACGACAAAGGAAGTGGAGCAGAAGTTGTATAAACGTGCGTTTGACAGAGCACGAATTGTCATTAAAGGGCCCTCATCGTGACATTTTTTTTTCACATTAAGTGCCGCGGATGTACACCTAATTGTCCTGCCACTGACATTCTACTAAGGCACCGTGAACAAACGCCCAGCGAAATTGTGGAAGCGTTCAACAAAGCACAGAGGACAAGTGGGTCAGCCAAGCAAGCGTGTCTTCATCCCAAAGAGAATGCATATCTGCGTGGTCCTTGACTGTAGCCCGTGTCTATCTAGCTGCCTTATCGCCGAGGCTTTTGTAATCTTGTTCTCCTCATACGCAGTGTTTTTTGTTGTTTTGTGCTAAGTGTTTATATTCACCTGTGTTGATATTACACTTTAGTTTTTAGACCAGCGGCTGTCCTTGCGTTCTACTTCCTTTGTCTTTGTATCGAAGTATAAGCCCATCTCTCCTGCCGCCTATGTCTCCTCGCCCTCAGGCCGCTGCTCCGTGCCAGACACTTGCGGAAGCGGGTGTGGTTTGACCTCTACTGTCAAGGTCAAAGCTGGTCCCCCCAATGAGAGCTCCCGAGGTAGCGTAGTGTAACTTTCACTAGAAAAGCCTCCTCCGTAATGAACTAACCACGACAGATGGCGTTCATTGGCATTTGTCGAATAAGATATTGGCCATTGGTATTTGCTGACTGGGCGAGTGATTGTATTTCAATGGTTTACGTCGTATGACCCCACGGCGTAATGTCAGGCTGCAGCCCCGTCGCATACACTACAGCTGCTGCTGTTATTTTAGGAAAGTGTTACATGCCTTCAGGGTAGCTAGCACATAACGGCCCTGGTTGATTAGCCAACGAAAAGCTCTAAGCAAAATGTGGAGGCTAAACTACGGGCCATACCTGACAGTTGCTGCTGTTAGTCTAGCAAAACACTCATTCTTCTCATTACACTTCAATCCGCGTGTAACTGCTGACGTCGGAAGAGAGAGAGAAACGACACTTATTTGGCCAACATGGTTTTGAAGCAACAGAGGCGGAGCCTCTTCATCCCCCTCAGACGGCGGCCAGAAGTCCTTGGGCTTCGGCGGCGCTTTCGGCCATTTGGGCTCTCAAAGCGTGACGTTCGTTAGGCCTAGGTTCCGGCGCATGCCCGACAGTGGCGGTTACATTCTATCAGCCGGCATGTGTAGCTGATATTCTTTTCACGGGGGGACACGGAGAGGGCAAGGGGAGAGGGCAAATGTGGGCGTGGCTTAGGGGGATGCTAATGCCCCTTTTGTACCCCCCTCCCCCAGGCGACCCCCGTGTATACTGGGCGCTGCCAAACCATGTGAACTTTATATTGCTTTCGGTTTTGCTTTCTTCGAGAGCGTAAAGAGACGGTTCCCGACAGCTTTGGATAGATACGCACGCTTTGTGGCGAAAATCTGCTCTTTGCGTTCAAGTGTGGAAGAATTATAAAATATAAAGTATCAATTTCGCAATTTTTCTCACGAAACGGCATAACGTTCAGAGCAAAACGTCGCCAATGCGTATGTGCAGCCATTGCTCAGGCGGGTCCCATCAGATCTACACACGCGCCATTCTGCTTTCTAGTCCGGCTAAAAATAGCCGTAAGGACTAGAATAGCTGATGCTCCTCCACTGACCACGCACTACACACACGTAGAAAAAACTGCCTCATCCACCAGGAGAACTACCTGGGTGGGTAGTGCCGCTTTGGTTTATTCTTTACTTCTAGCCCAGTTGCAATGTGCAGAGTGCAATAGCAGAAATTGTTTGCGCTAGACAAGAAATATATTTAAAAACTGGTCAGCCATCCGAAATCTCCGAATTTAAATGAGTAGCGCGAATAGATTGTTCCCGTGAGTTTTTTTCTCACAACGTGCAGTCTTTACTAGGCAAAACATTAGTGAGTGAGTGAGTGAGTGAGTGAGCGCGTGAGTGAGTGAGTGAGTGAGTGCGTGAGTGAGTGAGTGAGTGAGTGAGTGAGTTTGTGAGTGAGTGAGTCGAGTGCGTGACTGAGTAAGTGAGTGAGTGAGTGAGTGGGTGAGTGAGTGAGTGAGTGAGTGAGTGAGTGAGTGAGTGAGTGAGTGAGTGAGTGAGTGAGTGAGTGAGTGAGTGAGATGTGTACGGAATCAGATACGTAACTATCTGCAATTCTTAGTTATATTGTTCTACGTTTTGAACAGGCTGCGGGCGGAAAGAATTTGTGTACGTAAACGGAGTGATGTAATTCATTAATGCGTTACAGATGTGCAGCTTCACAAGAAAGATGGCCGCCATGCTGCGCCGCTGCGGCCGGCCAGACGTCAAAATCAAGGCCTACGAGTCACAAAAGTGGTGCTTTGAGATCAAAGAACCCTCTTCTTACAGAGCTATTTAGAGTGGCGAGATGCTTTATCTTTTACGCTTTCCACTGCCGTCGACAGGCGTAGGGCTTTGAGTTCATTGGTTGATATATTTCGGGTGTATGGCAGCACGGTCTCTCAGTGCTTGCTTCAATATTTTTAGTTGCGAGTCGTTATTAATAACGCCTGCTCCTCTGCGATGTTTCCGTTCCATCCGTCAGTTGCCACATTTATTATTTCTTTTTGCAGGTCCTGCCGCGCCTTCATGAATCGTAGTCAAGCTCGACGTCTAACGCCGTAAGCTTCTACTAAATACTCGCCTAAGAATCTCTATGCAGAGGCCTCCAAAAATCCTTTCCCAATCTAGGGGTATCCCAGGGCACCCCCGCTGCACAAATAAACACGGGCGGGGTCGCACTGCGTCGGTTTGCTTCGGGAGTGGACGCATCGTCGGCGAACTACGGGATGCCACTCAGGCGTGCAACTGCGATGAATCAGAGGGTACCGGCAGGGGCGTCAGGCAACCAGCTCAAGGCCAAGAACGAACAGCGGCCCCGTAATCCGTTTTTCCTCCGCGTAGCCATGCCGCGATGTGGTCCAAAAACACGCTGCCCAATTCGTTCCCCGCCTGCATGACAGCACTGAAGGTCGATCAGAATATGCATTGCTGCAGACGGTGAGTAGTGGCGAGGTAAAGTCTGAAACAGCGCCAAACTCGAGTAACCGACCATGGGCCTTCAGTTACAGCATGCCCTTATTTCCACGCACTCAAATTGTGGGCCTCGATACTAAATTTCAAGGAACGTAGCGACGAAAGCTTGCATTTGTGAAGGCATACTTCGTAGTCAGCTGAACACGGAGGTGATTCTCGCACGATACCACACCCTAAAAGTACCTTACCCTTTGTTAGCTTTAAATCAGCCAAGATCGAAATAAACTGGAGCGCGTTGACAATAACGCCAGCCTTCAACCTGCAGCAACATCGTTGTAATGTTACAAAGGGGAATGAATTGCAGGTGTTTTCACGAACTAAGGCTTGACGTTAGGCTAGTTGGGTACACATTATTCACACTAAAAACAGCCCAAGGACGAGAACGGAAGAAGTGACACACTAGAGCGCAGACGAACAGCTGGAGTACGATTTATTACACGACATTAAATACACGGAAAAGCAGTGGCTGCAAGCATGCGCCCATTCAAGGATGAGATATCACTCCAAGTATGCAATGGAAGCTTACATCAAGGATAAAACAATCAGACTTGAAGTGTCAAAGTTGCGATATGGTACAAATGAGAATCAACTGGCTAGATATGCTACCTCTCTTTCCAAAAGGGCAATCGATGGCGTGCTCACACATTGTTCCCCCCGAATGTCAATCAGTGAGGCATCCAGTATTTCTCGGAACGAGCGTCTCGATAGCGTTTCAAAACGCCCGTTTCTGTTAGCTTCGGGTGGCAATCACTTTTCTCGCATTTCTTGCAATCTGTTCCAAGAGTGCTGCCCGTTCCTGTGCGCATGGTGTAAGCGTGTTCTCTAAGGCGATCATTCAGGTATCTACCAGGCTGGCCTACGTAAACTCGTCCGCATGAAAGTGGGATTTCGTACACCATTTTGTCCGCACAATTCACAAACTGGGTTTCATGCTTCTTCTCACATACGGCTCTTGGGCTGTCGTAGCAGTTTACCTTGGCGCACAAAGACGCCAGTTTGTTGGGCGCTGAAAAAACCGTCCTTACTGCTGCCTTATCCCCGATATTCTTCGAAAGGTGTGATACCCCATGGACGTAGGGTATGACGTTTAAAGGGGCACTGACACAAAATTTTGAAGGCGAGATAACTTCGGAGATAGATTGGTGGGAACACATATACATCATCTGCAAAATATCAGCGGCGAATACAGCCTAGAACATATTTAAAATCAATTTTAAAGTGTGCGAAACGCAACCGAGCAGCCAGCAGAGGACCACGCGCAATCGACATCCCGAGGAGATTGTGTAAATAAACAACATCTAAACACGTCACGAGTTTGTGCTTGCCGCTTCCGCACTGCCGGCGTTTTGCGCCGGCTCGCCCGGCTCGCCGCTCCAATCGGAGGGCCGGAGGGCGGAGCTTCTGCTCTCGAGAACGAACGACCCGATCGTTGGCGGCGGAGGCGCCGTGATTTCATCAGCTCATCGGGCAGCTGGCCGCGACCAAAGTTCTACAGCGATTCCAGGCACTCTGTTTCTATTACTGTTTATTACCATTGGATGCGAAAACGCGCCGGAGGCACGAAAAGCCCACTGAGCTAGCCGCACGGTCGCTGTGCAGGCGGCGGCCACGGCCGCGAAGTGGCCCAGGCCGGCGCAGGTAGCTCGAGTGATAGCTTGTTACCGCTGCACGAAATTGTCCCCAAGTCCCGACCATGGTGGCTTACATGAGAAAGGAGTTAATGATGCGATGGCGGGTTGCATTAAAAATTGTCATCTGCACCGCTTACGAGAGCGGCACTCGAATATCCGCCGCAGTGCTAAGCCGAACACATCTGTAGGCGGACCTGTAGGCTAGGCAGACCGGCCGGCTGCTCCCAGCGCGCGTCGTGCCACCCACCGTCTCGAGCGTCGCGCGTCGTTCTTTAACCGCGGTAGCATTTTCACTCGCAGCGCCTGCGTCACATCCACGGTCGCTCTTTAATTAAGCGCCTCACGAGATCAGTACGTGGGGACATTCGCAGAAACTGCCGTCGATGCGGATTCGACAGTGCTACGGCGGCTCTGCTCTGTGATATCCCTCCGACGGTCACGTGGTCAGCTTTGTTCACACAAAATCCACAAAATCCATCGTTTCGCGGCACTCGCTGAAACCGAAACTGCGACTGGCCGCATTGAAAATGCCTCTAATTAAACAACCGTCGCACGCTGAAGCAAATGAGGTTTCTACAGGTTATAAGTAGGTCACTACCTACTTATCGCAACAAAAAAAACGAGATGCAAAATTTTTGTGTCAGTGCCCCTTTAAGCGGCCCTTGGATGTTTCTTCTTGCGGCCGGTTTTTGAGACGTTAGTGTTTACCCATTCCAGAACATTTTCTGCGGAGCTGCGCAACATTGGAGCCGGAGAGACTCCGGCTGGTCTCTCAGTCGACGGTCGTCCGCGCTACGCTTGCTCTCTCTCTCTCTCTCTCTCTCTCTCTCTCTCTCTCGCATTACCCGACGATTGCTCACGCAATTCGAGTAATCGACCCAACGGAAACGCACAATGGAACCCCCTCCAGCGTCGCATCACACCAGGGTTCCCGCGAAGGGAGGTGGGCGTAATTTTTTGGAAAGACAGTTATAAAAAAGGCCATCATCGTTTTTTTTAACTTTCCCAAATCAAAGTCAAGGTTGCTCGCTATCACCTATGTCAAAAACATGTTGCACTATTTGTGTTGTTTTGCTGCTACGAAGCGTCAAATATGGCCTTGTTAGCACTATTGCGGAGACATACCCGAGTGGTTTGCAAGAAACATATGACCGCAATGTAGGGCGAGAATTATGACGACGGGTCGTCGGGCTGAGGGCACGTGGAGAATCGCAGTAGTTGGTGCGTCATTGCTTCGTCGGGGGGTTTTTCGCCGTGGGGCCACTTCACCTCCAGAAGTTGCTGCTTGTAGTTTCCCCTGCGTAGGCTGGGGTATCTTGCACGCGTGAAGTCTGCGTTGCTTCGACGGCTTGGCGATCGGAATGGGCAGGGCCACGGCGAACGGTTGAAGCGCGCTGGACCTCGAGTTGGGTTGGACAAGTATTCTTTGATCTCAGTAGGGCACTAGCCGAGTAGGAGACGCGGTGCGTCGACTGAGAACCCTCGCAAACCGAGCCTCTTTTAAGGGCAGCGGGTGTAGATGTGGTCAGCTTGTCCGCAGTGGTAGCATAGCGGACAATTATCGGGGGTTCGCCATACGTCTGTCTTCCTCGGCGTCTTGTTCTGGACTACAGAGCATTGGGCGGGCGACGGTGGACGGCAGTACGGCGGTGCCTCTTAGCGACGGGTTAGTGCTGGGCGGGGTCGACGAACAGCTGCAGAGTAGGTCAAACCGTGTGGCTCGCAGGGAGCTTCCGGCTGAGTAAATTCCCCAAAGTGTGTTGAACTTCTTCCCGGATCACTTCGCTCAGGGAGGCGGCGTGGGGATGCGGCGTCGTTGGGAAAAGTTTCCGCAGCTCCTACTGGACGACTGCGTGGATTGTTTTGCGTAGTGTGTGTCGGAGCTAGTAGCTCCGGCACCGGTAGCTTCCAAAACATCGTATTGATTGGGTGGTCCTACTGCCTCGAACGCATGTCGATGGTCCTCTCGACCGTGGAAGGCTCGCTCATGAACTCAACGATGGTTAGGGGGGTTCCGGATGAGTCCAGCGGGGAGTTCCTGTTAAAAGCCTTGAACCAGAAAGCGCAGCTTCTCCTCTCCTGCGATTTCGGGGTCAGATCGTCGAAACAGCATCTCCACTTCTTCAAAGAACACTGCAAAACCTTCGTTGGGTTGTTGGATTCTCGTCTGAAACAACAGCTCAGCTCGTTCTTTGCTCACAGCAGTTGGGAGCGTTTTCAAAAATTCCGTTTTTAATATGCTCCATGATGCTAGCAAGCTATCGTGATTTTCAAACCAGACTCGAGCCGAGCCCACGATGTAGAAAAACACTTGCCTCAGGGTTTCATCATCATCCCACCGGTTGAAAAGTAGGACGCGCTCCAGCTTTTCCAGCCACTCTTCTGTGTCTTCCCCAGGAGCTCCTCGGAATGATGGGGGCAGCTGAGGTTGCTGCAGAACGACGGGGGGTGGTTGGCTTGGTTGACCATAATGCTGATCGTGGTGTCTTCCTTCTTCACTGTCTCCGGTAGTAGACCAAACTCGGGTGGAAGACTTTACTGTCGGCGACTGCTATGAGTTGGTCTTGCTTGGTGATTTGCAGAGGGTATAGGGTGCATGTACCCAGCACCTGCATCGGATGTAACGTAGCCAAAGACGACGGAGCTATATTGAAGGAAAAAATGCGCGCCAATCCACCCTATGAAGGTGATAGGAAAGCGAAGGGGCAAATGACACCGACAACAATTACCCATGCGACGTCACTTGGATTCGCACATGTGGCTCTACAAAGAGTGCAAGCAGAGACAATCACAAGCACTTGACCACACCCTCTGCGACTTCGAAGACATATTGTTTGCTAAGGTTAAATCAATGCATGATTGATGAACGGTGGTTGGTGGAGTTGTATCGGTGAATCACATGACTGGGGTCTCTTTTTTTTGCAAAATTTAAGCGAGCTCAAACCCGGTGTTTGACGATCTGACTTCTCCGACTCTGCCGCCGGCGACGAAGCCGACGAGATCTGCGGCCGAGACAGAGGAGAAGTGAGATGCCACGCGTTGGTGTTAGCGGCCTTTAATTTTTGCAACTCCTAACGCATGCGCAAGGCGCGAATACGGCCGCTACACGTGCCGTGGGCGGAGTGCACAGCGGCGCGAGAGGTCGCATGATGCTATCACGTGAAATTCAGCGAGAACGGAGTTGTGTTCAGTGAGTTCACCGTCTGTCTGCCCGTCTCCGTGTGAGCTTGTAGCTCAATCGGTGAGACAATGGCCTGTCGCTCCGTTTCTCTATTCGTTCCAGGTTCGATCCCTGGCGGTGCCGCCAGTAACTCTTGTATTTGTTTGCAGGGAGTTTTCTGTTGACACCAACGGTCGCGACCGAACCCTTGGGGAGCACAGGTAAAATGTTAGCTTTAAAACGAGTTCATTGGAGCGAACGTGTGCTTCCCTAACAACTCAAAGAATACACAGGCAGCCAAGCCGCATTCAACAAAGTGACGTGCGCGGGCTAGTGTCGGCGAATCGAATGCCACGGTGTTGTGGATCCGGGTTCGGGAATCTATCTTGGTAGCGTGACTGCAGTCCGCAAACGTTGATCAGGAGAACGATGCGTGCTGATGAAGAAGAAAAACATTTATACAAGTATTTACATGGTGAGTACAAGTTTGGATACTGTGCCTCGAACGAATTGCACAGCCAGCAACACTTGGCGTCTAGCAACACCACCTTTTTGTTCAAGCAAAAGTCCCCGGAGTTATCCTAGGGAACCCAACTCCCAAAAGTCTGGTCCAATCACGAACCCTCACGGACCCGAAAAATGACGCACATGGGCTCCGCCATCGCTCGAACCCGTTCTGGTTGCTTGCCCACACGACCACAAGGGAGAGGATGCGTTGGCGCCGCTGACACGAGGAGACCTTTTGTCCAAGCGCGAGCTCGCGCTTCCGAAGTCGTCTATTTTGTTGTCTTCAGTCGGTCCGGGTTGCTCGTGCAAGAAAGGCACGCGGAGTCGCGCCCGAACTCGCCTCCCTTGTGGCCGTTGTTGTCACTCAGAGATTTGCAGATGTGCTGATGACACAGCGTTAATGAAGCGCTGTCTTCAATGCGTATTCACACGTGGCACGAGCCGATGCTGCAAGCCCATGGCGATTGTGGAACTGGTGACGAAAACGCGCTAGTTAGCGCCGATGTCCGAGCGTGGGTGCGCAGGGTCAGCAATCCGGTCATAAGCGGCGAATGCCCTGGGCTTATTAGATGCGACGCTCAGAGCATCTCTTGTCGGCGGCCCTGTCCTTCCTGCGTGCGTCCGTTGTTGTCCGCGTGCGTCCGTTGTTGTCCGCGTGCGTCCGTTGTTGACCGCGTGCATCCCTTGTTGTCCGCAGCCACTTTCCCGCTCTCCTCTCCTATAGCGAACACTCTCTCCCGAGGGGCATTGGATTGGATTCGATTGGCTTGGCTTGGCTTGGCTTGGCTTGACTTGACTTGGATTGGATTTCGATTGGATTGGAGTAAAGTGGATTGTGTTGGATTGTGTTGCGTCATAGCCGCGGCAGACGCACTGGCGCCGGCGCGTGCTCAGGTGAGAGCATGTGCGGCCCAGCGCGCTCTCACTCCGCCGGTGGGCGGCGCTGCGCGCGGTGCTGCGCATGTGCAGTACTCTCTCTCTCCGCGGTCTCCTTTCCTTCGGGCGCGCTGCGCATATAACCGGTGTGCCGCTATCCGGTGGCCTTTCGGTCGATGGTTGCTCTTCGCTTGCGCTTGAACGCCCCCTCAGCGTCGCATCACACCAGGGTTCCCGCGAGGGGAGGTGGGCGTAATTTTTTTATCTATTGGCGTGATTGTTTCTCCAAATATCTAACTACAATAAGGACACTAGAGTCAAAGAAGGCTATTCTAAGGTAGGGACATCAGAACCAAACACTCTCCCTATCAAACAAAGATAGTCCGCGCGGCATTCAAAAGTAATTAAAGATTCATTTCAGTTGCTTGAAACACTGATAATACAGCCGGACGCCACCAGATGGTAAAAACAAAACAAAAGTATACAAAGAGAATGAATGGTTCACGGTAATATCTATACCCCACCCAATATTACAGCGCCTGCAACATTTGCCGCTACCCGGCACCCTGTACCATCTGGTCTGGGAATGCTAACAATGCCCATCCCTCACAGCCAATTCCCGTCCCACGCACGTGCAGTGGGTGGGCCGGCTGTTCAGCTCGACCCTCTCGACACAGCGCATGCTGATATATAAGACACGAGCAGCCAGCAAGGACCAGGGCATCCCGGACTAGCGGACGCCCCCCACAGTGCCGGTGCTCTCACCATCCTGCGCCATTGAGCTCGCAATCAAAATATGTTTATTCCCTCTCTCTCTCGCTCTCTCTCGAACACTTCCCGGCATGTCTACGCCGGATGGGCTTAGTTACAGGAAGTACCAAAGTAGACCTTCGGTGAGCCTTTCTAGTGTTTTTTTTTTCACCTTCTCTGTGTGTGGCGTCAGCTCGTGGTATTTCATGTGACTTTAAACTTTAATTGATGTCTCCCACAATTCTCCTGGCCAGTCCTTAACCTTAACTAAGTAGCCCACATCGACCCGCCGCGGTGGCTCAGTGGCTAAGGCGTTGCGCTGCTGAGCACGAGGTCGCGGGTTCGATTCCTGGCCGCGGCGGCCGCTTTTCTGATGGAGGCGAAAAGCAAAAAACGCCCGTGTGTACGAGATTTCGGCGCACGTTAAAGATCCCCAGGTGGTCGAAATTAATCCGGAGCCCTCCACTACGGCGCGCCTCATCGCCTGCGTTGCGTCGGCGCGTTACACCCTACAATCAACCAAATCACATCGACACTGTTCGGATAGCTCATACGGGAACACGCGTTCATAGCCTCACTTCCCAACTGTGCACGTGTCTGCCTCGCTGCACAAATTACTCCGTCACTGTAAAACCCGGCGTTGCTTTAACCTGTCGCTATTGCTGAGAAAAGGCGCAAAGAACCAGTTGCTATCTTTCAAGCAACAGTTGCTTTTTAAACCGTTAATGCAACAGACGCATGGACAATAAATTGAACTCTTCAAGCTATCTTGCTTGTCAACGTTGGGAAAAACCCGATGCCTTACTTTTTTCGAGATAGATTGCCTGGAGTACTTGAAATTAAGAAAAACGCGCTCTTGACGCCACAGTTCGGTGCGCACTCTTCTTAGCTCCCATCTCGATTTCTTGCGCAGTTAACGCAAAATATTTTTTGAGGTCTGCCAATATGAAGCAATATGCACACACGGTGGTCTTCAAGGCGCCTTCGATCTTTTTTACCGCATTCACGCGGCGTAGTGATTACCTTAAGTATTGCGAGACACCGTTTCGCAACCTGCTCCTGAGCTGTTGAAAGCTTTATCTCCAAGCAGCGCACGTATTTGCTTGTGTAGCTTGCAGCGAAGTTAAACAAGAAGCTGGGTACAATCCTTCATGTGTTTACGCAGCGAAGCCAAGCGATATTGCAATGGCGCTTTTACAATTTTTTTTTAGGATGATGTTTTCGCGCGAAGTACTTGGGGCTCTGCTGCAAAAGTAATGTCCTGCGAACATGGCCACGTACTAGAACTCTTGCAAAAGTCCACCTGTCTGACGTTCCCATTACGTGCATTGCTTGCGGCACAGCTAACATGACACGAAAGCTTCGGATTCAAAAAGTAACCAAGAAAGAAAAAGCTGAGGGAGAAAGCTGTTCTATAGTAGAGATCAGTGAGTTTCGTCCGCGACATCAAAAGAAAAATTTCTCCCATTCTTGTGTCTAACAAAAAGTATTTAAGAACAAATAAAATTACACCATCCTCCCGTGGGGGGAACCCTGAGGAGGATGCGAAGCAGCAGTGGGGGTTGGTTGGTGTGTAAGTAGAGTTGAAGTAAGTAGTGTGAGTAGAGTTGCTGTGTGGTCTTATACGCCTCGAGCTTCGCGATCGCTGCGCCGCCTGCCGCCGCTTCTCCGCGGCGTTGACGGGATTTGCGCTGCGTGACTGATAGGGGCTCGTGCAGTGTTTTGGTTCTATTTCGCTTCTTTTCGCCTTTCCGCGCCCTAAAAAAACTTGTTATGGTGACGACTATAGGCAAAGAGTACGTTTAAGTCACTTAAAAAGCAGCTGCGTCTTCGTAGAGTACGCGATCGCCTGCAAGAGCTACCCGGGGACGCGGTTCTGCGCGCTTCGTCGCCGCTCTTCCGGGCGTGGGCGACGGCAGCAACATATCACCCATGTCACCTCCAAAACATCAGGCACAAATGAATTCTACTGACGCCTCGTTTAGACCTGATACTGGCACAATGAGAGGTTGGCTTCATTTTGCAGCGTGGACAACGAATGCGGCTTCGTTTCGAATATATACGCCGCAGAAAAATATGTTTCGGGGATGTGATTACCCAATCCCGGACAATAACTGATGCCTTTTATAAGAATATAAACCATGCGAAAATGTAAAGTATATTCCAAGCCTGTGCGTCGTTAAATATGTGCCCACACACGCCATAGCAAGAACCAAGGAAATGAAACCACAGAAAAATAAATGCTGTGCCAATGCGGAATTTAGAAACATAATAGCTCTAACGGAAATTAAAAAAAAACAGTGCAGCTTCTGGCATACTAAAGACGTTCGTCGAAACTTAAGCCAGGAAGGTTTCACTATACCAACTATACGCGAAATGCACTTCTATTTCGCGAGAAATCGGAGGGGGGGGGGGGGGGGGCAGGAGGGGGACGCCGTGTACAAATGCAAAGCGGAATCAAGCAATGAACGTTTTAGTAATCCCACACATAAATCTCGCGTTCACTTTCCTTTTGTTTTTCTACTTCAACGAAGAGCTGATCGTACGGTGGACGCATTTTTGGAAGTATACAGGGTAAGCTGTTCAACGAGCGATGAAATGTGTCGTTGGAAGAGTGTGGTATGTGATAAGGCCCTCTGATTTCAGTTTCTGGTTTATTCTGCAGGCTTCCTGTGCCATATGACGATATTTCGAAGGAGCATTTAGTCGCGGACGGGGATTATATTGTAAGCCCGTCTCCGCCCTGCTCGCAGAGGATATATGGAGCAGATGGAGGTCTGCGGGCGCGCACCTCACGACAAGACGACTCTGTCGTGTGCTGATCCCCGAGTATAATTATGCATTGTCCATCGTACTTTTGTTGAATATTCCCGAAAAGGCTGGCTTGTAAATGGTGGTGATCAATATCTGGTGATCAATATTGGCAAACGTAACTGGTGTGATGTCAGGTACGAGTGCTCCGCTGATTATGTAAGCGCACAAAACCGATTTAAATCGTAGTGTATAGCCGTAGCATGAACATCTGAAGAACCGGTGGTTACGGAGAAACGGCTAGTACACTCAGGTCAGTGTAACTACAATCGGCTCCATCATACGCCGGTTCCGCGACGCTGGCCTGTGACACACACCCGGCGCTTATACAGACCGAAAATACCACACTAAGATCGCGACGGAAACATTTACACTCTCGTAAACACACCCCATTTGCGAACAGAGTGACTGTTACACACAAACATGAATTTCAAACGCCCACAAACGGTAAATCTCAGTCGTGAACGTGCCGCAAAAGCCGCGGCGGCACTGGGGAGCGGGGCGCGGACTCCCGCGCCTGCTTTCGAAACGGGCCGCTAGGGGGATTTCAGTGGCGCCCCTACAGGCCGCGCTCGAGGCGTATAGTTAAACGAGACGCGTGGGTAGGGTGAGGAGGAGAATAAAGGAGAGACGCGCATGCGCAATGGAGTAGCGCGCACCAAGTGTGCACACCTGGTTTATACGGCTGTGAGGAGGAGAATGGAGGAGAGACGCGCATGCGCAGTGGAGGTGTGGACGGCGCAACAACAAGGGAGGGAACAGGCTCGACCATAAACATCCTACGGGAAGATGGTGTAATTTTATTGGAGGGGGGGTGTTTGAGTGGCAAGGCTTTAAAGAGACAGAGAGAGAGAGAGAGAGACGTTGTACGTGGTATGAGTTTGTCTTTATTTAGGCATTATCATCACCATGTTCAACGTAGGTGACGTCGAGCTGTGGTTGGCGTACCGCTTTGAATATGACCGCCTTATGGTCTGTGAAATGTAAAGTCAAGGGCTGTTGTAGTGGATGAACCCGAAAGTTGCTGAAGATGAGGTCAATGCGCGTTCCCCGGATGGTTGTGGGCTGCTTGTAATCACGGCCCGCCGACACTCGCCGACGCACGCCGCCGCCGACGATGATGAAACGTCGAAGGCGCGTGAAGCGTGCTCGTCTCGTGCCGGCCGATTTCTGTTGGCGCGGTCGGGTCAAAGTGTCGCAGAATAGGCGGGGAAGTAAGGAGTCATCGTAACTTTGCGAACGCTTCATCGCAATCCCTCGACCAGGCGCCAATACCACTTTCCTTGCCGAGAAGCGCCGTCAATCGCGCAATTATGGCGGCAAAGTTGCGAATAAAGCGGCGGAAATACGAACATAGTCCAATAAAGCTCCGTAGAGCCTTCATGGTGGTCGGTTTAGGGAACTCGGCGACCGCGCGAAGTTTGGTGGCGTCGGGAAGAATTCCCTCCTTCGACACAACGTGGCCCAGTATGGTCAACTTTCGCGCCGCAAAGTGGCATTTCTTCATGTTGAGCTGCAATCTGGCTTTGGCAAGGCAAGTCAAAACCTGCTCCAGGCGCCTCAAATGAGTGTCGAAGTCGGGAGAAAAAACGACTATGTCATCGAGATAACATAGACACGTTTTCCACTTCAGGCCGCGCAAAATGGTGTCCATCATCCTCTCGAACGTGGCAGGAGCGTTGCACAGGCCAAACGGCATGACGTTAAATTCATACAGGCCGTCAGGAGTGATGAACGCCGTTTTCGCGCTATCGGCCTCCGCCATGGGTACCTGCCAATATCCAGACCGCAGATCAAGGGAAGAAAAAAACTCGGCGCCTTGTAAACTGTCAAGGGCATCGTCAATCCGTGGTAAAGGATAGACATCCTTCCGCGTTATGCTGTTCAGACGGCGATAATCTACGCAAAAGCGGATGGAACCGTCCTTTTTGGTTACAAGCACCACGGGAGACGCCCAGGGACTGTTGGAGGGCCGAATTACTCCCCGCTTGAGCATATCGTTCCCTTCTTCGTCAATAGTGCTGCGCTCCTTCGGCGACACACGGTACGGTCGTTGGCGCAATGGTGCATGCGATCCGGTGTCGATGGAGTGAGCAACTGCAGATGTTCGGCCCAGTGGTGCGTTTGCGCCGTCAAAAGAAGAGCGGAACCGATATAGCAGAGCGAGGAGCCTCACTCTTCGGTCTGATCTGAGGGTAGGATCGATCGAAGCGCCAATGTCCGGAGGCGACAGGTCTGGTGCTGACGGGGCAGGACTCAGTCCAGCCACTGGAACCCATGACGAAAAGTCGTCTGGTACGGCGGTGACAAGCTGTGGCTCAACAACTTCGACGCAGCCAAGGACCTCACCGTGCAGGAGACGAAGGGGCTCCAAGGACTCGTTGTTGACTACTATGGCGCTCGTGCCAGCATGAACTGTCAATAGGGCGAATGGCAGGGACAGCGATTTTCGGTGGACAAATAAGGGCGACGGCGTAAAAACAACAGGTGCGTCGGGAATGGAAGAGCAGCAGAGCGGTACGAGAGCAGCCGAGCGTGGAGGAATGTCCGTGTCGTGAGCCACGGTGAGCTTTGCAGGGGCAGTGGACTGAAGGTCGGCGTAAGGCGCGTCCAACGGAGAATCAAATTCTACTTGCGCACGCGCACAGTCGATTATTGCGCGATTGCGAGATAAAAAGTCCCAGCCTAAAATGACGTCATGGGAGCAGGATGGCAGCACGAGGAACTCGACGGGGTACACGACGTCCTGGATTGTGACACGCGCCGTGCAGGCTGCCAAAGGTTTTACACGTTGCGCAGTTGCGGTACATAACGAAAATTGCGGCAGTGGCGTCGTAACTTTTCTAAGCGAGCGGCAAATATCGGCGGTAATGACGGAAACGGCTGCGCCTGTGTCGACTAGTGCGACTGTACGTACACCCTCAACAGATACGTCGATTACATTTGTAGGCCTTTTACAGTTCGAAAGTCGCGCAGCTCTTGCCTCCGGAACTGCGGCGGCTAGTTTTCCTGTTCAGTTGGGCTTGAACGACGTCACATAGGCGATAGTGAGCGGCGACGTGGGGAGCTTGAACGGCGGCTATCGGCGTCACGACGGCTGAAATCGTTGTAACGGGAAGCAGGTAACGGCGACCTGGGTGGCACGTCGGTTATTAGCTGCGAAGACCCGTGTGGAGAGCCAAAAGTGTGGCTAACGTCATCATTAATCGCGGACACGCGGCGGCGGCAGTAACGGGCCACATGGCCTGGAAGTCGGCAGGCGAAACAGATGGGGCGATTATCGGCCGTGCGCCACGGATTCCCCGGTGGCGGATTCCTGTGTACCGCAGAGCGTAGCGGGGTTGGCGGCATGGCCCGAAAAGACGCCCCAGCTGGCTGTACCGGTCTCCCCATGGCTTCGGCATACGTGAGGGGCGCATAATACAGAGTGGGTGGCAGTGCCTCAGCCACCTGTTCCTTGATCATGTGGCGAAGCGCTGGAAGCGTCGGCGAGACAACGGAAGGAGTCACTTCGGTAGGCTGCGGAGGCACTCCGTATCGAGGAGATGGGCCAGCAACAGACGGTGGCATCGTTGATCCAGGCTCCAGGGTAAGAAGTGACACTTGCCGAGCGACTTCTTCGCGAACAAACTGTTGAAGCTGCCGCATCAAGGATGCGTCGGCCCCCGCCTCCGTCAAGCTCGACAGCGGCTCTCCCTGGACAGAAGAGCTCCGGGTAAGCGCCCTCTGTCTGCGGAGTTCTTCGTAGCTTCGGCACTGGGTGATAATGTCAGCAACGGTTCGCAGATCTTTCGCTAACAGCATCTGGAAAGCATCATCATCGATTCCTTTCATCAGGTGCTTAATTTTCTCTGCTTCCGCCATAGCTGAATCAACACGGTTGCAAAGGTCCACAACATCCTCGATATAACTGGTGAAGGTCTCTCCAGGACGCTGTGCTCGTGTGCGGAGACGCTGCTCAGCAAGAAGCTTCCGCACGGCGGGTCGGCCGAAGACCTCGACAATGCGGTTTTTGAATTCAGCCCAGGTAGCCATGGTGGCTGCGTTGTTGTGGAACCACTTCTTCGCTAGGTGGTCCAAATGAAACTCAACGTCATTAAGCTTCATGCGATCGTCCCATCTGTTGTGCGTGCTCACTCGCTCGTACTGCGACAGCCACTCCTCCACGTCGTTGTCATCCGTTCCATCGAAGTTAGGGGGGTATCGCTGGCGAAGCACACCCGAACACATGATGGGCTGCGGTGAGGAAGGTGCCATGTCCCGGTCGGTGTTCAGCTGTATCACGGGCTGTAGCCGTCTGCTCCGTAACTCCAGGATGTGGTATCGGAGTCTTGCAATGCGAAGGTAGAGTCACGCTGGGAACGAACCCGCACACTCCACCAAACTGAAGTGTGGTTTATTGGACCACTAACGAGCAGTTAGAGCTGCGGAGAAGCCGAGGTTCTTCGTGCTCAGCAAGCTATGTCCGACGCGATACTCGATCGGCCCGTGCCCAAGCGATACTTCTGCCTCATCGTCGTCGGGCGTGCACCAAGCCGAATATCCCCAACGGGGAATTGTCCTTGCATGGTTGCCTGTGACAATTACATCAATCGCGTCCATAATCAACGCTACAATATATATATATAATTATATAAATCAAGAGAAAGATAAAACTCACAAAGCCCGCAGAAATAGTATAAGTAAAGAGTCGGATACACAGCAAGAACAATAACAAACAAGGTTTACTTACGTAGCGGCAACGGGACTTGCCTTCATCAGAGTAAAGTTACACGATTTTACTGTGCAAAATCATGCAAAATCATGTAACATCATGTAAAATCATGTAACATCAGCAAAATCATGTAACTTGATGAAGGCAAGTCCCGTTGCCGCTACGTAAGTAAACCTTGTTTGTTATTGTTTTTGCTGTGTATCCGACTCTTAACTTATACTATATATGTATATATATATATATATATATATATATATATATACATACACTCGCTCTTTATATATAAACTCTAGCTAAGAACTCCCCATGGGACAAGTAGGTAAGCAGCCGTATGTGAATCCCTCAGCCGAAGATGTAGCTTCGGCGCACAAGGAATGCTAGTGTGTTTTTGAAACAGCAATCTCTCACCTGATCACGAAGACGCCGTTTGCGCCGATTGCATAACTCCAACAGGCACCCCACTTCGTAAAACCAAGAACGTGGGATCATGTCGCCAAGTTCGGCGGCTCGCTGTGGTCACGCTAACACAGAACGCAACTCGCACCACCATTGTCCCCCGGACAGAACCTCGTTGAACCAGTTGGAGAGATGTGTACGGTGGTCTTGTTCTGTGAAGTAAAGTGGTCTTTGATGTAAAGAACACCGCAGTTGTTCACCAACGCGATCGCAGCGGAGGCGTCAGCAGGAGCTAACGCTCCAGGAATACACACACCGCAGAATGCCTGCCTTGGGCATTCGCCCCCCGGGGTTTCACGTTGCCCGAGTGCGATACGCGTATCTTTCAAGAGCGAGGAACGACGTCACTGCCCCAGGCGGAGAGAAGGAGGACGAGAGGCGCAAGGGGGAGAGTTGGGGGGTGGGGGGGAAGGGGCGCAATTCAGGCAGCTTCAATTGGCGCCGTAACCTCTACGGCGGCGCCGACCCAGCGCTGGGTGTTTGGGAGATAAACAAAACGTCCGGCCACTCTGTGGTCTGTCTCAATGTGTTGTGCGACTTGAGGACGTTTCTCTTCACTCACGCGATAACCTTGACGCCGCGCGGGTTTCAACGCTAAAAAATCCTGCCAGCTGCGCTGCAGACAGCGTAGTAGACAAAGTTTTAGTGAAAGTAAAACTTTCTCTTAGATGCTGCAAAATACAGAAAGTATCAGCGATCCCGATATCTCGTGTCTTTATTTCTAAATGTTGACGTCGCAATTTTATTACATTTTAGAGTTTTCGGCCTTCTTTATACGGAACATTGAAATCGTCATTGTAAGGCATTTTCAGAATATTCTCTTGGATTCGTATACGTTATTTCAACTGCTACCATCTGCGCACGGATTAGTCCAACAAATATCACACGCTTTTTCAGTCTGATACAATTTGTAGTGAAAGCCGGAGTAGGGCTCATTCAAAACGTCCCCGTAGTTTGCTCCCGCTGGTAGGTAGTACTGAGGAAAATTACCAGTTTTGTCAAGTTCACGTTGGTTTCAAGGTGCAAATTTTGCGCAAGTGCTCATTGGCTTCAAGCAGACGACCCGGATACGACGCAACCAGAGCAAGGCGGGGCGTCAGTTTCTGTTCGTGTTATTGGTCCCAGGCCTCGCAAGTAGAACTACGTCATAATTGATCTTGACACGAAATACAACTGAGAATTCCGCACCTGCTCGTAGTCTTACCAAGTGGCTCATTTATAATACATTGAAGGAGTGAGCGATCGCTTACACCAGGTACACATGACACTTCGGTGACGATATAGTGACGAAGCCTGGGTGCGTCGCTGTACTCGGTTAAAATTTAAAATGGGAATAGGTCATGTAGTGTATCAGTGTGCCGAAGTGATGGACCCGGATGTCAACGCGCGCGCGTGTTTTGGAACGCGATTGCGCGTGATGCATGACACCGTCTTCGTTTTCACGCCTAGTTTTATTGTCATCGCTGCAAAAATTTAAAAGCAGACTCCGTGCAAAAAATCACGAAAACACCTCGTGCGACGTTCGAAATACTCGCAATAAGGCTCTTTTGGCGCTCCGCGGAGTATAACAGCCCCCTCCAGACATTACGCACTGGGAAAACTTCTGTTGTCGCTGTTTTCTCGGAGTATAAAATCGGAAACAATACATTACCATGTTCTTGTGTGGCTATTGTCAGTTCAAAAACAGGCTGGGGAAGGAAAGGTAAAAAACAAAGCTTCCAGAGGTCAGTGTTTCGGGGTAAAGGTGTGTTTGATGCGGGAGGTTCAGTGGACGAAGAAATATACGTAAAGTTAAAACCACCCTTTATGAAAATAGGAGCCGTGTGAATGTGGCGCTGGAACAAAATCCAGGACGTCATTTAGTTCCGAAGCCAAAGGTAGGCGACATGAATGTGGATGACAGCATACACCAAAAACGAATTCCTGCGGCGCGTTCTATGATACGATCCGACGAGGTTAACATAATGATTTCAAACAGGAAGCAATGAGCTAGGAGATGCAAAAAATTGCGTTTGAGGTTTCGTGGAGTGGATAGAGGTCACACTAGACTTTGTTACACCATTTTTGGCCAAAAAGGGTGTAGCATAAGTGGAAAAGGGGAGTTGGGAGCCCATAATAGCCTTTTTCTTAAATCTCAACACCCTTTTCCAAGCCCTGCATCCTTTTTGTGTGAAAAAAAAGGGTGCTGATCAACTTCAGCAGTCTTGGTTTTTCTAAGGGTGTTGAAAGGGTGTGGAAAAAGTGTTCAGCTGTTCAATAAGGACATGCATGCATGCTTAATTACACTGTAAGGAGCAAGACATCCCCTCATACCCTCGTCTAGTCGTAAGAAATGTTTAAAAGACAAAAAAAATGATTGTCTGCAATGCTCCCTCGTTTCCATATACAGTGCGCCCCATGCTCCAAGTCTAGCTTTGGCATGTGAAATACCGATTTGAACATTTAAATTAAAAAGACCCTAAATAGGGTGTTCACTGACTGCAAAACGCTTCGCTTTCTGTAGGGTGTTGAAACGGTGTGAAATAGATGTTCAGCTGCAAAAAAGGAGCAGTGGAGCTGGGGGCCGACCTAGCTTCTTCCGGTGTTGCTACGTTTTGCTACTTTTGCTAAGCTGTGCGATATTGTCGCTAATCTAGGATAAGCGCTGAGAAGTGAGGCCAAGTTTAACCGGATTTTACAAGGCTGTTTCAGTGTGTCCACCGCACTCACAGCGGATCTAAGGAAGAAAAAAGCTAGGTCGACCCCCATCTATGCTGTTTCTTCGGCCTTGCAGCAGTATTGCAGCCTGCACCATTTTTTTAAGTTTTAGATTTCCAAGAAGACTAGTACCATTGAAATGGTATAGTAAGAAGTACGCATCGCTTGTGCCTTACCTGATCCCACTCGAACAGGCTCCAAAGCTGGCTTCACTGTGATTATACCTTATCTGCGGTGCTGCACCCTTTACAGGGGGTGCAGTTTTTTTTTCTCTGTGTGTTTTGACTAACGCCACCGAACCTAGTTCAAGCTTAAACAGCTTCACTTGTAATAAATTATGCCAATTTATATTGTGTGAACGATCGTGAGGTACAAAACATACTCCGCTTGTAGAAAATGTTCTGTCCACCCGTCTAAACGGGTATGAAATACCTCTGTGATACAGATTGTTTTCGTGATGAGGGTGTTAATTTTAGCAGGTGGAGAGGAGTCGAGATAGTTTGTCTACGGACACAAAACCGATATATTAACGGGACAAATTACTATGTAAACTGCACAAATAAAAATCAGGCTAATCTAATTGAAACAGACCTATGACAAAAAAGTCCAAGTCACGAATGTTCGCACTCACGTGGACCGGGAGTGGCGTCCGTCTGCTGGAGCCGTGTGCTGGCGCGGGGCACTCGGTCAGTAGCGCTGCTGTAGTCGGGCGATCACAGATTGGCTTCGTTGCATTCGCTGAATGAATCCCGCTGCGTTTCTAACTCTGCCGAGTCTTCACAAGTCTGGAGACCATAAAAGAGTTAGTTGTGTTGTCCATGTGACTTTTTTGGGTGGTTGAGCTTGGGAATTCCGGGGCGGGGTAGCTGAGACGAGGAAGCCCTGGGTTGGTCCTAGGGAGCTGACGTAAGCGGGCTTGAGTCGGTCAGTGGCCACGACGTCTTGGCGCCGGTTAATGTAGAGGGTGACCGCCACTCGGCGCACGAGGATCGTGCATTTGCACTTTCTGCCCTCTCTACTGGTATCCGCTGTCAGTGGGGGGAGAAGCTAGGTAGACCCCCAGCCCTAGTGTTTCTCTAGCCTGGCACCACGAGTGCAACCTTCGGCAATTTATTTTACAGTAATCGGTTGTTTCCCCTCAGCGCCAATAGCAACCTAGGACTACGCGTGGAGGAAATGCTGTGAGTACTCCAGCCGTTCCACCAATCGAAGCACGTGTAGGTGTTTGCCACCGCGTCTTGTTACTATACTATGAGCTCAGAGTGCGCCCCTGCAGTGCCGTTTATTCACACTACCCGATAAACTACTTTCTTCTGTGGACTTACGCTGACAACAACGCTCTCTTGTTCCTGATGCCATTGCATAATAGTAAATCAGTTCACATTTCGCTATGCAGTGTTGCCCTTACATGATCTGAACGCAATCGTTGGGTAAACAACAGCCATGGACATTTTCAGAGACGATGTCATTTGCACGAAAAATAGAAAACAGCCCTTCACTGGATAGATTTAAGAACACCCCGAGGCGTTTTACACATGGCTTTATGTTGCAAAAAAAAAAAAAAAAAACATCGCAGAATGCTTCGTGTTATTGCAAGAGGCAAGTGAACATATCTTAGGTAAAACTTGAGCACTAATGACGATGATAGTTTTGATTGTAAACCTTCACATTAACTCGCATTTCTTCAAAAGCAATTCGAAAAACTCTGTTCTTTCGACCTGCAGATGGGGCTACCCCGAAGCAAACGCTATTACTACGCCGCAGGGAACAAAGTGCGCGCGGACGTATTCTCGGCAAGAAATGATCCCCCTTTAGGGACGACTGGTTCAGCGGGTTATCAAACTAAGCGTAGTTCTCACAGCGCTCCTTCGGAATACACTTCAAGCTCCCTCAAAACAACTACACAAGTATATGTATGGCTTTAGCTGCGTTTGTTAAGCTCGAAAACCAAGTGCAAACGCCGTGTTTCTATGTTATTTCGTGATTTGGCGAGCTCGTTTCCGAAGCTCTACGCTGAATTGTGCCTGCGTACCTTGTTGTCGAGTATGGGGTCCTAAGCGAAATGATGAAAAAAAAAGAAAAAACCGGCAGTCAAAAATATGCAAATATAAGATACACAACAAAATTAAATAAACTTGTGTAGAGAAGAAAGCATGCATTAAGGCCAGCTTAGTTCAATAAATCTATAGATAAGCCGTGCATCAACTTTTTTTCTTCAAATGTCAAATTTGCTAGCTCTGAGCACTGAAACTACACTCGGACCATGAGATGCCACCGTAGTGGAGGGCTACAAATTCACTTCGGCCACCTAAGGATCGCTAAGCTGCTCCAGAATCTGACGCACGGGAATGTTCGTGTTTCTCCGCGCTCCGAAAACAATGAGGGGCCCGGGAATGCACCACAGCCTTCGTGCTCACATCCACAACGCCTTAGCCCATTAACCGCTTCTGTAGGCGCATGTAACCATTCATCTCTTTGTGCTTGTCATTACGCTTGTCATAGCCGGGTGTCTGAATAGAAAGTGTAAGTCGCCGAAAGTCACGCTGTTGTCGATTGCGACGACGAGAAAAAGCCACACAAACGTCTCTGTTGCACGTGATTCGTTAAGATCGGGAGCTTGACACCGTGATGGTTACATGCTTCATTCTGGTCCTATTACGACCGTGATAATTTCCAAAGGGGCTGCCAATCTCCACACTAGCAGCCCCCAGTGTCTCGAACAGCTTGGAAGTAAAGCGGATTTGTCGTCGAGACGTCGCAAGGGGCTGACGGCCAGAGCGCCTCTGAAACCGGGGTCAACTGGCGTTAAGCCCATTATATGAATACTCAAGGCACGGCGTTGTCCCGCTCCGGCCTTGAATCGCCCCGGGCGTCATTCCGACAACGACGAGGAACCCTTGACGCGATTTTGGAGCTGCGTTCCTCTCACTCTCGCCCTTCTCCGTGGATTGGCGGACTGCTCGCCGGGGTGCAGGGTCTGGGTTGTCGTAAGCGATGGCGCATTCGTCTCGGCGCATATTAGGCCAGGGAGCTGACCCCCTCGACAGCAAAGTTTCATGCGTTCAGCGTAAATAGCGCTTAAAGGCACGGACGAGAAAAGAGAAGACACACCCCTCGCCCCCGGGCCTTCAGGCGCTGTTTAGAATGAACCAAACCAACTACTCCAACTGTCGCGTCGTGACTTCGCTTGTGCTTGAAATCAGGAGGGCGAACCTCGCGCAATCATTCGCCACGGAGGTGCGCATGCAGTAGGTAAAATAAACAGCGTGCTTTGCGTAACCGGAGCGAATATTGCAATAACCAAGAGGAATTTCGTGGCAACGAAATTCCTAACAATTTATTCACAATTCTGTGAACCCTTTCCCCTGTTTTTCATCGTATAAAGTGTGTAATTGTCGAAAACTTAAATGATTACCCCTTTAAACAGTGAGCCGCGCTTGAGCGACTGCATTTTAAGAAAAACTGACTGCTCTCGTATACCTGCTTAGTGGGACAAGGAAGTAGGCCCTAGTTTGACACGGTCGTATTCTTCAGTAGGCAGATGGGCGTCTACTCAATAATGCAGCAGTAGCAATATTGGGCACAAAATGCGTCGTCGGTATCTGACCTATTTTAAGACGGTTTTTATTGCCTGAGCGCGGTCATTCTGCACAGGTAGGAAAAAAAGCAGTTTTCTGTTCATGAGGTTAGACCCGGCCCCACCAGTTCCTAGAAATGAACCATTAAACACTCACACCCGATTTTTTGCTGCTTCAAAGCTTAAGAGATTCATTTTTTGAGCCGTTATCAATTACAGAAAGTAGACGAAAAAATCAAGCGTCATTCCTCCCTGCGAAGGTGAACGATCTACGAAGATTTTTAACACACGACACAGAGGTGACACAGGATTTAGTAGAAAGATATCATGAAATTGTATTTCTCTCGAGCATTGATGGTGGACATCCCTAAGAAACATGCACGCGAGCACTTTAATTTTCAGTGTACTGACCTTAAAAACAGTGCCGTTTATAACCAATAATCGAGTCCTTCAGTGCTTTTTTCGGGTCATGAAACTCGCACGGAAGTTTCATTTGGGGACAAATGCTTCCGCCAGGGGCGCCGCCAAAGATCGGAGGGCATCCGGAGGCCCTTGCTGCTCCGCGCGTGCAGCCGCGCGTAGCAAGACCAACGGCCGCCTTTGGCGGCTGTTTCTCGATAGAAAAGCGTTGTTGGTAATCGTGCCCTTAACCGTTGCTACAAAAGGAAGCCGGCAGGAAAGTCTTATAATTGCCGCCCTTGCGGGGAATCCACATAAAGAAGAACGCACGCTAAAAACTGTCGACTGATGTCTGGGTTTGATTCTGAAAAATTCTCAGTAGTCTCCGCGCGTGGGAGACTTTAGTGGAAGTTGGGTTCCGACATGGTGTGAAGTCTCCCCTGACCTTTGATCGCGCTCCTCATAGCCTTGCTAGGCTGTAGCTCTCAACCTTGGAAACCGGTTTCAAAGCCCGGGCATCGAAGCTCCGGGAACAGCGCTGTTCATTCTTTGAAAAATTCACGCGCGTCGGGAGCCTAACTGCCTCGAGCGCGGTGCTCCGTGCTTGGATACACGCGTAGGCGCCGAGGTTAGAGGCATTTCCTTTTAACCCACCAGGAGGCAGATATAGTGCGTGACATGCGGAACTAATTTATGACACCAGCTAGGAATGAACCACGAGCGAAAAGCAGAGGAGGCATAGCGATGTTATGCCAAAGGGAAATTTTCCACGTGTGGACAATTATTTTTGTTTAGCTATCTTCAGCTCCTTCAATCCTTTTACGTATGATTGAGGTGCAGTGCAGTGTCATGGTGTGCCTTTTTGAAAACGCTGAATGCCTTACGCCCGTTCTACATGGTGCGATCGTCCCTACGAATTAGCAGATGCGGCGCTGCTCGGGCGGCCAAACGACCTTTTGTCGTTGCTGCGGCAAAGTGCCAAATTTTTGGAACGGTCGAGCATCCCCCGCCGATCGTTCGGCTCGTGCGGCGTAGAGGGGCTGGACCTGCGGACAATAGGAACACAGGTATGTGAACGTCACGGCATCACCATCTTCACGCTTAGCAACCAGATGGCGTTGCTTGTCTTTGCGCCCCGCAGCGGGTGCACCGAAACAAACGCACGCGCGTTCACAACACTATGTCTCACGCCGTTTTCATCGAATGCTTAATCGGTATCCACGCAAGTGCCGGACATCACAGCCGGGAACAAGTACAGCACAACCCAAGAACAACCGGCCGAGGTAAACGGAGTTGTGCTAGGCGCACACAAATGAACCCAGGGTTGCTTCCTGTGTTTGCCTTCTGTGATATGTGTGCGTATATTGATAAATTATAGGCGATTGTTGTATAAAACAGCAAATAAACTCATATTTATTGAAAAACAGCCTGAAAGAACTTGCCCAGAAAGTAAAATAAAACCTTTTTTTTTTAAATTCACAAGAATCTTTGCATTCGGCACACTTAATACAGTCTGCAAGCTATGTGCCTCTGAAATGCGAAGATCGTGACGCTCGCAGGCTATGTAACGACATTTTCAGGCATTGCGGACTTCGCAAGTGCGAATGTTCGTTCCACCGAATTCGCAGACGGAAAACGCACCGTGTAGAACGGGCTTTAGTCTTATTTAACACTATAAAACAAACATTACTCTCACCAGGGCCTGTGGTTTCTGGTGGAAACCAATTAGTTGTAAAACTCAAGTTTAGAATGAAGACGAAAGCTGCAGTATTTCCAAATATTTCTCGGATTTGTATATTTCTTGTTGCGCGTGTGCTAACAGCAACTCACTCACGGCGAGCATTTATACGTTCACATTTTTACATATTTATTTTACATTACATAGCAACACTGTTGACATAGTTATATTCATGAGATAATGAAGCCTTTTACATGGCGAGTTTATTTCTGGACTATTAATCCCCAAAACAATGGACGTTCGTGTGGTGAAAAAGAAAAAAAAATATCCAGAAAACAAGAATGCTGCGGCTTCAAGAGCTCCTTTTACAATGCGTCAGTGTCGTTGATTACACAGCAACCAACACCTCCCCCCCAAGGAAAAGAAAACGGAAAGCGAAGACAATGCAAAAAAAAGAGAGAGATCTGCACAGCTGCTCTCACTGTCCCGGATTCACCTTCACTCGCTGAGAACTATGAGCGAACCGCTGTCCTCGATGGCCTAATATTTATGCGAGTAGAAATATTGCGAAGGCACTTTAAAAAATGTGCATCTTATCCGCTATTTAATGCCCAGGGGTGTGCTCTCTACAGTGCCTGCGCACACATTGACGCGCTCTTTATCTCCATTCACGACGCATTTCCGAAGGTGGTGTAAGCGTGCGTTTCACAAAACCAGAAGTGCAGCAAATAAAATCTCAATTCACTAACTTTTTTCGGGGAATGGTTCGCTTCTATGCCCCGCGCAGCTTGGTGTCGGAAGGACAGCGAAAAAACCTACGAAAATTCAGATAATTGCCAATTAATGAGTACCTTTACTATGCTACTTGACAAGAGTGTGAGTTCTGCACAGCCAAATATGGCTGTATATTGATTACAGCCTTATTTTGAGCGTTATTTTGCGAATTTTTTTGTTTCTTCTTCTGTTTTGCGGGGAGGTGTATAAGAGGCATATTATTTTACTCTGTAAAATCAATTTCGTAAAACAAATCTATTTTTTATTTTTGTTTTCTTTTAATTCCGTCCGACCAATGGTATCTATTTCCGCCATTATTACGTTAAAGGGTCAAACTTTCATCAAATCTGCATTTTTTTGTTGAACTGCCGGGCACTACACGGTTCGCCATTTTCGGGATTTTTTACTCGTTTTTTAAACGTTCTTTTCAGGACTTCCTTTGTTTACCCTTCGGTGGCTCAGTGGCTAAGGCGTTGTGCTGCTGAACACGAGGACGCGGGTTCGATTCCCGGCCACGGCGGCCGCTTTTCTGATGGAGGCAAAAAGCAAAAACGCCCGTGTGTTCGAGATTTCGGGGCACGTTAAAGATCGTCGGGTGGCCGAAATTAATTCGGAGCCCTACACTACAGCGCGCCTCATCGCCTGCGTTGCGTCGGCGCATTAAACCCTAGAATGAATCATACTCTTCGGTTCCACGGTGAGATGAATAAGATGCATATTTTTAATATTCTTCGTTCATTCTTGTAAATTTTTTTATTTCCCCTATTTTTGTTTTTCCTTTAATTCTGTCCGACCGATTATCTATATTGCCGCTATTATAACGCTAACGGTAGAACTTCCTCAAATCTGTATTTTTGCTGAACGACAGGGCGTTACAGGGTTCACCATTTTGTGCTATTTTTTATTTGTGTTTCCAACGCTCTTTTGAGGACATTTTTTGTGTATTGTTCGGTTCCCTGGATAAGTAGATAAGTTGGATATTTTTTTTATTTTGCGGGTCATTTTTGTTCAAATTTTGCTATTTATTTTTCTTATTTTTGTTTTTTTTAATTACGTAAAACCAAATACCTCATTTGCCGCTATTATAACGCTTACAGGTGAAGCATCCGCCAAATCTGCCTTTTTGTTGAACTGCCGGGCGTTACACGTCTCGCCATTTTCGGGATTTTTTATTTATGTTTTGAACGTTCTTTTGCAGACATTTTTTGTTGATTATTCGGTTGTACGGGGAGATGTACAAGATGCATATTTTTATTTTGTCTGAGAATTTTTATTAGAATTTTGTTTTCCATTTTTTTACTCTTCGAGGATATTCCACTTACACACAAGACCCCCTGCACCACATAGCAATTTTAGTGGCACAGTGCCTTACCGCACAAGAACAGTACCTCGCCTCCCTCATCGCACACACTTTTATAGAGGTTTTTCCTGGCCGACCTTCTCGCCCAAGTGTATACTATATCCTCAAAGTTTGCAGTCCCCCACCAACCTCACTCACGCCTTGATACCTGACGCTAAAAAACAAGCATCACGCAGTCCCTTCATTCTACTCGGCGATTTCAATTTCACGGCTCCACATCACTGTTGGGGCTATTTACAAGCATCGAAGAAAGGGACCGCCCTTCTCCATGCTACCCAGCATCATGCCCTCACTCTATACAACGACCTTACCACTACCATCATGCTGGGCACGGGCGTCTCCCGTGATACCTCCCCTGACCTCACGTTTGCAAACGTCACCCGGCTGAAATGGCAACGAACCCAGGAAACCCTGGGCAGTGATCATTATATCATCAAGATAACGACTAACCTGGGGTGCACCACACGCTCATTGGGGAAGGCTAGGATCACAAATTGGCCCGGATTCAGCAAAAACTCGACCACACGTCCCTCCATCACAGATGGCCTTAAACATTGGACGGCATCCCTGGGAGCCGTGGTCGAGAAACGCACAAAAATGGTGCAACTCACCGATAAACACCCGGAGGCTGACACCCATCTGCTACATGTACGGGAATCCCAAAGGGGCCTGGTCCAACGGCGGCAGAAACAAAAACGCAACCGAATCCTCAAAAAACGTATCGCAAACATTACCCTACAAGCTGTGCAGTATGCTCACACGCTCACAGCACAAAATTTGCACTCCTTCTGCGACCAATTAAAGGGCACCCTAATTACGAAGCGAACCTGGCACATCTCTCGCAAGCTTTTCGGAGACAAACGTAGACGCACCACTGCCACACACCAAATCTCTCTAGTCATCCGAAACAGCGATCTACACCCCCGAGAACTCCTGCACTCTATTCATGACAATCTCTTTGGGCACCCGACAACCAACCCCATTCCCACCTCTGTCCTATATTCAGGTCCTACTAACGCCGCACTGGACACCCCCTATGGTAAAGTGTGGGATTTTATTGTTGGTGCGCTACGTGGAGTGTCGGAATGACTCAATGGCCAACGCCTCATCTGGGAAAGCGCGGGAAAATGTGAATGACGGGCGGGACCAACGACGAGAAGGAAGAAAACGGAGGCACGCGAAGGAAGAACGGGAAAAAAACTCCAGCGTTCGCCGTAATCGTGGCAACACTTGCTCGGAACGAGAAAAATTAGAAGCCGTTCCACTCAATGTGAAAGCTGTCGGAAATGCAGAGCAGTGATTCGCCATAGTGGTATGTACCGCCGTTATCCGCTTACTGCTACCACCCCATGCAATTCAAATTTCCTGCCTTCGCAGTGCTCGCGCGCCCCCTGCCTGAAACTGCGCCAGCGGGAGTTCTGTTCTCTTTGTTCTTTTCTCCTCGCACGTGCCGGCGTTGCACTGCCATCGTAATTGGGCCCATCTCCCCGTGTATTGCGTTAACGTTTAGTGTTTGGGGAGATGGTGGTAGTGAATGCGTTGTATCAGCAGCTTCTTGACGTAGTTTGAATGAGTCAAGGATATAAGGCGCGTTCGTAGCCTCCCGTTCTGTGTCGGCTTGTGGCGCAGTGGGTAGAGCACCATGTACATTGCGTTCCGCCCGCAGGGTCGAGGGATCGAAACCCGGCGCCGGATAGTACTTTTTTTTTATATAGTGTAGGGGGAGGGGTGCGGACTACGACTTCGGACGTCAACGCGGGTGACATCGTGAGTTACTGAAATGCTCTGCATTTAAAACGGAGCTGCTCGTACCCATGTTCTCGGACCTCCGGGCCGGCGAGCGGGTATGGAGTACCGCTCGTTCCTGTGGTCGTGGACCTCCGGGCCTGGGAGCGGCCCTGGCGTATCTTCCCGGGCCTGTTCCTAAGGAGCACGACGACAGCCCCGGTGCCCGCATGCCTTGCGGCCTAAATCCGAGCCTGGGAGCCTGATCGCGTGTGCGGTCGAGGCGTGTCATCAACGCAACCCGACGCCGTGTGCGCTTCGCAGCGTAGGCCGGACGAGCACCACCGTATCGACGGTCTTGCCCGGTCACCGATCCCAGAGGCATCCGCACCTGGACCGGGGTGGGGTGAGACGGCGGCGGGACATTTCGCGTACGCTTTTAAAGACGATAGTCTTTCTTGGGCTACTTAAACCCAGAAATTTCGGTCTGTCTGTATGTCTGTATGTCTGTCCGTCTTCCCCCGCGATACGTATGTGGTGCGGGTTGAGCTTTTATTTTATTCTATAGCCCTTTACCTTTGTCTGTCCGTCTGTCTGTCTGTGACTCGATTCAGTCACCCGGCCAAAGCAAAACAATGCCTGCGTAATAGCCTTATATAGTCACAGCTAAATCTACCCGTCTATGTCCGGTGTAATGTTCATACTTGTCAACATTGTTGAAGAAGAACAAGACATTACGCAAATATGAGACAACAAATCAATGCAAAAGTGATATTTGCAGTGTTCCTTTATAAAAATTCAAACATGCTTGACTTTTGCGAAATTAAATACTTCATCAACTGCAGAAAAATAATTCACTCCGCCGTCGCCTGCAGTCGCCCGCGCCCTATAGCTTCTGGCGCCATTTTAAGAAAGCAACCGGCAACAGTTAAGCAAGGTTCCACTAGATAGGTTCCACGTTCTGCTTGCAACGCACGTGGAGTAGGGAAACGTGGTTCTATAAACTTTGAAGTAGGGTGCCTCGATTAACGCGCGTCTTCGCCGTACGGCAGCGTTCGCATCGAGACACCCGGCTTGGAGCAGTGGAACGCGGGTAATTTAAAATGATTTAAGCAAACATTTCGCGTCTTTACCTTAGGAGGAGCGCGACGCAAGAGGAACAATATGAGGGGTGAGCGGTAAAGCGAAGGGAGGCATTTACTTCGCAAATGCCGATAAAGACTATCGTCTTTTGGCGGCATTTGCAACGACAGGAGCAGATACGCGGCCAATTTTGTGTCTGCAACTTTCCGGGTGTCCTGTGAGGTAGTAGCAAGTGTGCTGTTTCGGCGAGTTTTGCGTAATTTGAAATACAGGTGATGGTTATGGGTGTCGGAATCAGTCGTTAGGTCTAGTGCGAGGTGCTGGTTGGACCTCTGATTTTTACAACCCCCCTCACCATTGAGGAAGTACACCGGGCTCTCAGCAAGCTTACTAGAAATACGCCTGGTTTGTTGTCCTCTTCTTCCGTCCCGTCCTTTTGCGCAGTTTTATTGTTATCATAGAAATACGACTCCTGGCTGCGATGGCATCACCAACGAGCTGCTTCGAAATCTCGACGATAAGGCCCAAGTATCTGTACTGGATCTCTTTAGCCACCACTGGCAAGCGGGCACCCATCCTCCTGAATGACGCCACGCCGACACTAATTCCCAAACCCAATAAGCCGATTCCACCCACTAACCTACGCCCCATATCCCTCACGTCATGTCTCGGCAAGCTACTTTAACACATGGTACACGCAAAGTTCACTGCCCACCTGGAAAATAATAAGCTTTTCCCGCACACCATGCTTGGCTTCCGTAACGACCTCTCCACACAAGACGTCCTTCTTCAGCTAAAAGAGCAGGTAATAGGCAAACTAAGCAAAATTTATCCCACCACAATCCTAGCTATGGATGTACGTGGTGCCTTCGACAACGTCACCCATGAAGCCATCTTCAATGGACTGAACACCACACGCTGTGGTCAACGCACCTCCGAGTATGTGCGGGTATTTTTGGCCGACCGAACTGCCAGAATCCGGCTCGGATCACTGATCTCCCCACCTTCTCCACTCCCCCAAGGGAACCTCACAAGGTTCCGTTATCTCCCCCTGGTTGTCCAATATCGCCCTTTTAGATCTGCCTAAGCAGCTTTCCGGAATCAATAACCTTCATCATGCTCTATACGCGATTGATCTTGCCTTCTTGATCACCAAAGGATCATCCGGCGCCTAAAAATCCGCTTTAGAACAAGTGGTGGACACCGCTTTCAGCTACCTCTCACCACGCGGCCTCACCTGTCACCACTCAAAATCAGTCCTCCTCGTCCTTCGTGCACGTACCCGTGGGAGACCCCCGACCCGGCACCGTACCCTCAGGTCATGATTCACCTAGAACCCACCCCACAAGTGAAGACAATGTGAATCCTGGGAGTAAACTTCCACGCAGATGGATCTGAACAGCACTCCTACCCCAACTACACTCCACTACATCACAACTAACCCATCTCATCCGTCCTATATGTATGCACAAACACGGTCTTAAAGAACAAGGCACGTGTCAACTTGTGAAAGCGTTACTGCTCAGCAGGCTTACGTATGGCAATCCCTATGTCCAATTCCAACCCTAACAACACTCTAAATTGGATGCTCTCATCCGTCAAGCCTACAAGATAGCCCTGGGACTACCGGCTTTCACTTCTACCAACAAGCTTTGTCAACTTGGAATACATAATTCACTCTCCGAAATCATAGAAGCTCAAAGAAACAGCCAACTCTCTCGCCTTACGCTCACCGCTACAGCCGCACAGTCCTCGAAAGTTTAGGCCATCCAATACGAGAGCCCTAAGCACTACAGCCGATGCCACCTCATATACGGGCCACAATCAAAGTCACCCCAACCAACGACATATGCATCCAGCACGTCACAACGCTCGTTTTCGCTACCTACAAACGACGTACTCATTGGACAACGGCACCCGCTACACCGACAACACTCACTCACCTTCCCATACAACTCTAGCGGTCACCGACACCAACGGCACCATCTACACTACGGCCCCTTACCGCCACCTATCCCCACTGCAGCGGAAGCTACGCTAATAGGTCTAGCAGTGCATACAGCAACGTCCGACTACCTCACGATTATCACCGACTCGCAGCAAGCCTGTCGAAGATACCTCGGAAGAATTCCTGTACCTGCCCTCAAGCTTCTACAAGCCGTAGTATCTCCAACGTAACCATCGTCTGGACCCCGGTCACGCCTCCCTCCTAGGGAACGAAGCAGCCCATGCTGCGGCCCGCGAACTTCACTTCCGGGCACTCCCGACGAGGCCGGGCGACTTGGACACCCTGACTGACACGCTACACCCACTATCAGCCACCTACTCCGATATCTTAGCGCACTATCGCCATACCCGCCGAGAATACCCTCCCCCACACCCTGCACTCACCAACGAAGAATCCCGCATCTGGCGACGTCTCCAAACAAATGCATTCTACAAACGCACCATCCTCTCTCATATCTTCTCCAGTCGTTTCATCTACAACTGCTCTGACTGCCACACCCCAGACACAACCCCCCATCTCGTATTCTTCTGCCCACACCACCCCTCACTACTCCCCTCACATGCTGCCGAACAGTGCGAACTTGCGCTGACAAGCTCGAACGTGCAGGACCAGCAAAACCTGATCCAGCGGCCCACCCGAGCACCCGGGCCACCCGAGGCCGCCGCCCATCTGCTCTAAATCTGTAAAAGAAATGTTTGTTCCTCCTCCTCCTAGATTTTTTTTTTAAATTCTGTCCTACCAATTATCTCCATCGACTCTATTATAACGATGTCAGGTGAAACCTCCTCCAAATCTGCATTTTTGTGAAAATACAGGGCGTTACACGGTCCTGGCTTTGGGGGTACTCGGTAATGAATGTTACGCAAAAATAGCGACGTTTTATCGCCGTTTTCTCGATATCCACATGAGCTGGCAGAAACGCAGTAGCAGGGTGACCGTTCGAACAAAATTTTTCGGCACTCACAAAATGCCAAATCCATTTCAGCGGCCCGCAACACATAAAGCGAACACGCACTCAATACCGCGGTGAGCGTCGGTTCCCTGCCGAACACCCCACAACCACTTCCCCGGCTGCTCTTCGATCAACGCCAGTGAGCGGTGCGGCCTTTTCAGGCAGCGCGTGACGGCGCAGTTTCATGACCAGAAAAGCATTGAAGGACTCTGCTAATATACTTAACATGCACATACATGCTGAGATATGAGCTTGAGGTGTAGGTCATTTTTCTATTTTGAAAATGGTGCCGATTATTACCTAATCTACACACGATGTATATTCAAGTGATGAGACTTGCAGTGTAAACTTGGGGTTAGACTATGTTTGGAACGGCGGGTGGCTGCGGTGTCGGCCGCGTGCCAATAGCACACACACCCGGCCACCCGTTTTGCAATCTCTCGCGCTTCTAAGACGCGTGGATCACCCGGAAGTTTTTTTTTTTTTTTTTTTTTTTTTGCGGCAATGTATGTATGTATAAATCTTTATTAAGAAAAGGGGTGGCCAGTGGCCTAAGAAGGGGGGGGTGTTTGGAAGGAGGTGAAGGGCTCCTGTAGGCCCTAAATTCTTCCGGCTACACCTGACTCTTTGGCGAACTCCCAAAGGGAAAGCAATCTCTCCTTGGCATAACTAGGATTCATGGGCGTAGTCCACTCTTCGTATCATGGCACCTGTTGGGCGTGTCGGGCTCTGAGTTCACGGAGGCCCCCAGAGTCCCACAGGAAGTGTCGAATGTCCTGCTTGACTGTGGAGTCCTTGCAGCACGGGCAGGGGTAGGGTGGGTCGATGAGAGCGGCGGAGCCGTTGCGTCTGTCTGGATTACTACGTGCCGCCACTTTAACGTAGGAGCGCCACTTGTGCAGCACATCCTCAGTAAGGGTGGCCCCTGTTCGGGCCTTTTAGGTCAAAACTTGAGCCCCTCTGGGTAAGCCCTTTGGAAGAGGGTGCTCATTTTGGGGAGTCATGTCTCTCAGGTTTGTCTTCCTTCGTTTTCTCTCTTGTTCGACGATGCTGGCCGGGTCGACGTCAATAAGTGGTGGTACCGGGTGTTCGGGAAGCGAGTGGAGCATAGAGTTTTGCGCGCTCGCCATCGCGTGAGCAACCTCGTTTCCGAGGCTACCCGCGTGTCCCGGCACCCAGTCGATGCATACCTGGATGTTATGGTTGTCTTTTAGTGCTCTGCACTCCTTTTTGATAAGGTGGCACACTGAACCATCGATGTTTGGTCCTTGAAGCCGTTTGATGGCTTCGGTGTTGTCGCCCATTACGGTGATTTTTTGTCGGGCCGTCCACAGTGAGCGCGCCGCCTCAGTGTGTACCACGAACCCGCCGCGGTGGCTCAGTGGCTAAGGCGTTGCGCTGCTGAGCACGAGGTCGCGGGTTCGATTCCCGGCCGCGGCGGCCACTTTTCTGATGGAGGCGAAAAGCAAAAACGCCCGTGTGTGCGAGATTTCGGCGCACGTTAAAGATCCCCAGGTGGTCGAAATTATTCCGGAGCCCTCCACTACGGCGCGCCTCATCGCCTGCGTTGCGTCGGCGCGTTAAACCCTACAATCAGTGTGTACCACGAGTGTCGCCATCCACAAGGCATGGAGTTCTAGTTGTGTGCTTGTAGGCTCGTGATATTTGTAGGCCTGTGACCCCCTGTATGACCCAAAGAGTGTGACTACTGCAAGGGTGGCCTCCTTTGTCTCCTCATTCCAAGCGGCATCTGAGTACACAGTAGTTGCCTGAAGCTCGGGGTCGTTGGTGTTGCGTGCACGAGCCTCCCGTTCCTTCGTGTGGCACTCCTTGTTGCGTCTTCGTGGCAGTGGTTTTGGCCGAGTAACGAGCGTGCCCTGCCACGGTGGTGTCGTAAGCTGTAGTGGGGGTAGCTCGGGATGAAAACTGCAAGGAACCCAAACCATGTAGCCTTGCTTACAATCCACGATGGCTTGCAGAAATTGCCTCGCACACAACCAGCAGCGGTTAACATAGATCCCACAACTAGAAGGGTTGACTCTCTTACTAAATTCAGGCTGCCCCGCGCCTATATATATGGCACTCACGCGTGCGCGGGATTAGCCAATAATTTGCAGGCTGACTGGCTGCTAGAAAGGTGTGAAGGCATATCTACTGTAACAAAAAAGGGCCTTGCTTGAAATACTGAAGCTTCGCACGGAGAGATCGGCCAACAGTAAGGCATCCGCCAATAATACGGGATCAAACAATTATAGATCAATGCTGCGATCTCCGTGCTCGGAATGTGGGCTTGTTTGCTTCATTTCTTGCTTGTCTCGCTTGCAGTCTTTCTGAGTCGGCGTATTTATTTTCTTGTGTGCTTTATTCGACGACTTGCTTCGGCTTCCTTTTAATTCTGTGAGCGGATACAGTTCTCAGAATTTAGTCCTAAGTCGATAAACCCAATCGTTCTTCAAAGCTAATAATGGTTGCCATATCGGGCCACTCACGAGCTACGTTAATGACTCCGTCTGTAACGTATGAAGTTTACGAAATATCCAGTTTAACTTTTGGATCCTGCAAAGGCAGCCTTGTATTCAGCCGCGTTCGCCATGCAAGCGGCGCCTTTCAATTCGGAAACGCAATAAATTTTACGCCCAAGCTACATTTCCTGGCGCACTGCAGTCTACGTCATCGTCTGGCAAGCTTTCCTTCCTGCTTGCTCACGGCAGCGGCAATGTGCTCACGCTCGCCCAGATGCGAATGCCCGCGACAAATCGATGCGAACGGCGCGGAGTGCTTCCAGCCACGGAAACCATTTGAATTATGTAGGAACGACGCATCGTCCTTGCTCGCGCTTCGGAGGAACATTTCTGGGCTTTCCCGCGTGTTCCTCTTTTAATCTCGCTCGGCGCCTTTTCCCCTGCTTCCATCATTCGTTGCCTCTGCTGGAAAGGCTACAACACATATGTTTCGGTATTCGTTCAGATAGTCAGCACCCCAACCATTTGGCGGAATCAATCCCAGCTTTCCGCGCGCTGTGGTCTCGACGAAGACAGCGAGGTCTTTCATTTTGTTTCCGTCAGGGCCAGGGCAACTCTCACCTGCGTTCGTACAATGAATTCAGCCGAAGTAGATGCACTAGTAAAATGACTGATAGCTTTAGGATGTCGAGATATTATTAGTCTTGAAAAAAAAAGACAGGAAGAGTTCGGTTTTGATCTTATTATGCAATAATACTGAAAAGCCCAATCCACGCCCCACCCGCCCTCCTCGTCGATTGCTTGTACAACGGCCTCTCGTCCCCTATGTTGTTTTGCGCAAACGTAACCTTGCTTCCAATCCCCTTTCGACTCATCTTTTCATTACTCGGCTGAAAGTAACGGGAAGAGAAAAATAACGAAAAACCAATTTATGTGTCTACATTTACCAATGTGACAACGGCCGCCTTAATTTCATGACTTCGAATTTCTCGGCTACGGCCTATTTGACAGCCGGTACCATCTAGAATATCTTAAGCCCACCCGAACATCTGTCGAAAAACAAATAGTCGAAGATAAGGATTCGCAGGTTTTAGAGTAAAATACGAACGAAATTTGGAGAACTATTTCGATTTCAATTCGAAAGTTCTAATGTTTGGTGTCCAATTAACGCTCCTTTGTGGTGCGGCTGCCGTGGAGATACAGTGACCGTCGCGTTTTAAAGCGAAACGCTGAAACAATTCCTGAAACTTGTTGCAAACATTGCAAACATTTCTAGTAGCTTAAGTCTATATACCAAAGCACTTATTCGCCTTCCCCCTTTTCCTCTTTTTTTTTTCTCTCTCTCTCTCTTGATGTGCAAGTCTAGGTTCATTGTCGTGGCCGTAGACTCTCTAGTCAGTGTGACCTATTTCGCTTCCTACAGGCCTACATCCTTACGAATTTCATTTCACTCCTCGTCGATCCGCTGATTGCTTTTCCCCAAGAACAAAAAACGGGGGAAACGAAAATGAGTTGTAGGGAAAATAGGGAAGCGGGAACCGCTGTTCCTTTCTGTGTCCACCTAGCGGACGGCACGGAAATCACTCGCGAAATTAACCTTTCTGCAATAACTTATCCCTCGCTCTTTTACTCGTTCGCACCCGCTCGACTTATTTTTTGGGGGCACACGTGTTTTCTGCTATAACTGCGTTTTGTTCCCAGCAGGGGATCCTCTTTTTTGTTTGTTTAGCTTTCCGTCGAATAGCTTCCAAACGGTCTTACTGAATTTCTTTTCTTTTTTTCTCTCTTAGTTCTTAGTTCAAGCGTTACGGTTACATCTCAATCGCAATCCGAAGACGAGTGAAAGGATCAAGGCATTTTATTTGACAAAAATGTCTCCTTCTTCCTAATATGCAGAAAGTGAGTAAAATAAAAGACCAGGTGAAGAAAATAAAAAAAATTCTCATGAGTTGACCGGATCCCATTTTGACTTATTTTCCCTTTCATATCCTTGCTGAGAACCTTTTAATGTAAAATAGAGAAACTATGATCCTATTACATGAAGCTTCAGCACTTTTTTTTTGCACTATAATTTATTGTTGCGTAACAACGTCGTAGTCAGCAGCTACTCTGAAAAGCAGTTAACGCTAATTTTCCTTTCAAAACAATTCGTTCCTCTAAACATGCTCCAAAAATTCATAGAAATATCTACTAATGCGTAGCATTGTTATACCGCCTGTCTTGAGTGTGAGTTTCTTCAAGCTAATTTTTTTGTTTTTTCTAAATACAGTCCGACTAATTATGTACACTTACACTATTATAACGATTACTGGTGAAACTTTCGCGAAATCCTCCTTATTGCGGGAATGCCGGGCGTTACACGGTTCGCCATTCTTCGTAATTATTTTAAATTTTTTCTACTTTCTTATCTTTCAAAATTTTGTTTCACCGATTATCTCCGTTCACGCTATTATAACGATTACATTTGGAACTTCCGCGACATCTGCCTTATTGTAGAAATTCAGGTCGTTATAGGTCTCGTCATTTTCTGTAATTCTTTTACATTTGTCTTATTGTAGCGTAAGCTACACTGCCGAGGTTGAGCAGTTTCGCGTGGACCTTGAATGGCCGTGCTGCGCAAGTGCGAGGAGCATTGGATTGGATTGGATTGGCCTGGCCTGGCTTGGCCTAGCCTGGCCTGGCCTGGCCTGGCCTGGCCTGGCTTGGCTTGGCTTGGCATGGCTGGGATTGATTTAAGTTGGATTGAACTGTATTGGAAATCCAATCCAATTAGAGTACAGGTGTGTAGAGAATTTGGTCTGCACATTCGCCGGTCTGCGCATCCCAGAGGAGTGACGTCATAGCCGCGGCAGACGCACTGGCGCCGGCGCGTGTCCAGCTGTGCGCCTCTGTTGCGCGGTAGCCAAGTCTGACGGTGCGCCGGAGCCGCTTGATAGCCGTTTCGCGTGGCTCCTGGAGACCCGTGCTGCGCATGCGCGAGAAGCCGTGACTGGACTGAGCTGGACTGGACTGGACTGGACTGGACCGGATTGGATTGGACGGGAAATCGTTTCAGCAGCAGTAAGCATGATAATCAGCTAATCCAAGACAACCAGGAAACCTAAGAATAACCATCTGAACCTTAGCTCACGCTTCCCTAGATGTTCCATACGGTACTACTCACATACCGGGACATCACCCAATATTACCGCCTCCTTCGCAGACAACTCCCCCCTCTCCACCCCTCCCTCACCGCCGAGGCTGCCCACATGTGGCGCCTTCTTCAGACGCACTCGCTTCCTCACCGCACTCTATTAGTGCATACGCACCCTCACCTCTTTTCCTCTCCCAACTGTCCCTTGTGTGACGCACCGGACACGCTCTATCACTCGCTCTGCGAATGTCCGCGCGAACCTTTCCCCCCTCTACTCTCCCCCACCCTCTGGGAACAGGCTTTGGGGTGCTGAGACCGCGACCGCCAAGAACTGGTCACCGGTCGGGTCCTCTACGTCGCGGCGGCCCTATGGGCCACCGCCACTCCCCCACCCTAAAACCAGAGTTCCAATAAAGTGGATTCTCTCTCTCGTTCACACAGGCTACGTATATCCTGGCATAGCCGAGCTAAGCCACTGCTAATTTTTTTTTCAGTCTTCGAAATTTCGTTGACCAATTACCTTCATTTACGCTATTATAACGCTACAGGTGGAACTTTCGCGAAGTCTGCATTGTTGTGGAAATACCATGCGGTATACGTTTTGACATTTTCTGTAATTTTTAAACATTTTTGTTGTTTTTTATTGATCGAAATTTCGTCTAACCGGTTATTTCCATTTAAGTCACTATAAGGATTACATTTTTAACTTTTCAGAAATTTTCATCATTGCTGAAATACAGGGCGTTGCACGGTTCGCCATTTCCCGTAATTGTTTTATATTTGTCTTATTTTTTCGTTTTTAAAAGATGTGTTTCACCCATTATCTCAATTTATGTGATTATAACGATTGCAGGTGGAACTTTCGCGAAATCTGCATTATTCTGGAAATGCATTGCGGTATACGTTTTGCCATTTCCTGTACTTTTTGTAATATTTTTTTTCTTTATTTTAGTTTTTCAAAATTACGCCCGACCAATTCACTCCGATCACGTTATTACAACGAATACATTTGGAACTTTTCCGACACCTGCATTATTGTGGAAATGCAGGGCGTTACATGGTTCGCCATTCTCCTTAATTATTTTATATTTCTCTCATTCCTTTTACTTTTTCAATATTTCGTTCGATTATATATGTCCATTTACGGTATTATAACGATTAAAGGTTAAACGTTCGCGAAATCTGCATTATTGTGGAAATGGCATGTAGTAAATGTTTTGACATTTCCCGTTAATTTTAAGAATCATCTTAGGGTGAGGAATTTCTAGGATGAGGGATGAGAAGAAATGGAGATTTTTTCTTATTTTTTTAGTTTTTCGAAATTTCTTTCAACCAATTACATCCATTTACGCTATTATAACGATTACAGGCGAAACTTTTGAGAAATCTGCATTATTATGGAAATGGCATGCGGTATACGTTTTGACATTTCCCGTATTTTTAAAATATTTCCGCATTTTATAGTTTTTCAGAATTTTGTCCGACAAATTATCTCCATTTAGGTTACTATAAGGATTAATTTGGGACTTTTGCCTAATCTGCGTTATTGTAGAAATGCAAGGTGTTACACGTTTCAATATTTCCCGTAATTATTTTATATTTGTCTTACTTTTTCAGTTTTTCGAAAGTTCGTTCGACCAATTGTCTCCATTTACGCTATTGTAACGATTCAAGTTAGAACTTTCGCGAAATATGAAATATTGTGGAAATTGCATGCTGTATACGTTTTGACATTTTCCGTAGTATTTTAATATTTTCGTTATTTCTTATTTTTTCAAAATTTTTCCGACCAGTTATCTCCATTTAAATTACTATAATGATTACATTTGGAACTTTTGCGAAATCTGCATTATTGCGGAAAGGCAGGGCGTTCCACGGTTTGCCATATCCCGTAATTATTCTATATTTGTGTTATTTTTTGTTTTAGCTTTACAAAATTTCGTTAGACCAGTTACCTTCATTAACGCCATTATAGCGATTACAGGTGAAATTGCCCAAATATCTGCATTTTTGTTTAAATGCAGGCCGTTACGCGGTCCTGGCTGTGGGGGTACTCGGAAAAAAGAGCTAAGCATAAATAAGTTGGGAGCGGGGAACGCTGCATTGCTCTTTAGGAGAGCGAAAAATTGAGATTGCTCCTGTCATTAATGCCCACAATGCGTCACTATCTTCTCTGGGAGGAAGACAGTGACAATCAGGATCGCACCCTGACCTCTTGGCATAGTCGTCGTCCTGGTCGTCATCATCATCATCATCATCATCATCGTCGTCGTCGCCATCATCATCGTCGTCGTCGTCGTCATCATCATCATCGTCATAATCATCCCCAACAACGACAACATTTCGTTCGTATAAGCTGTGGGACAAAGACCTCTCCCAGAGATTTCCAGCCACTCCTATCGCGGCCTTTGGCTGACCATTCTTTCCCTGCAAATTTTAGTATTTTACACTTCAGTCACTTCCCTGCTCTTCCCTCGTTTATTCACTGTCCCCATCGGTCGCTGCTCCGCTGAAAGGACGGTCCACTCGTACTTTGCCATTCGCATTTCTTGACTCGCCAAAACACCACTTATGTTAACTTGAGCAAACATGTCTTTGGCTCGGGTCTGCTTCCCAATCCATGAAGCAGCTTTTCTGGTGCATACTTTCAACCTTACCATTCCTCTTGCCTGGGACTGTTGGGCTTATCTAAGCTTCGTTTCAAGGTACACAGTAGGACTAGAAGTTTATGCTCTATATGCCTACACCGAAAGCCCACATTGGCTGCATTTTGTTTCTAGATGCAGTAGCATAATACGTCAAAGTCTGCAATGCTCTTCAAATACAGCCCGCAAGCCATCTAAGGGGGAAGGGGAGAGGCATGAAGCGGATTGAAGTTGTAGCGCAGCTACTTCGTGGCATACGAACCCATGTGCGCAAGGAAGGCTGTTTCGTTTGTCTCAGGCGTACATAACACTCTCTCCAAGAAGATATCCAGTTGAGCTTAGATCACCACACCCGTGAAGCGCCACGTGGAACAAGTTTCTAAATTCTTATGTCGTCGATAGTACAGGCGTTCTGTCAACGGAAGAAAACGGGGCGAGCAATCACCAAGTAAAGTAATCAGTGGTTTGTCGATCATTGCACAGCGGTGAGTACGTAGCCCGTGCCCAGCTATGGAGGCTAATGGAGGCGGTCCTCAGAACTTGGCAGTGCCTACTCCTCTGACTTCATACTCGCTCGTCTGAATATACTTACTAAAGAAGTTACACCAGTGAGTTGCCAGTCGTTGCTGCTAGTTGGCGCCCTGATATTATCCGATACTGACATTGTTGAGATCTATTGTTTAAATAGACATGCAGGCACAGACGCGCGCGCGAGACCACGCACCCAAGAAACCGCCATGAGCCATTCCACTCTGGGAAGATGGATGACCAGTGAAGCTTTGCAGTGGACGACATGTAGGAATTAAGGAGAACGGCATGAGCTGAATTTACTTCCCTTGAGCGTTGACGGCGGACACCTCGAGAAGCGACATTTTTATTTTCGCTGCCTATTGATATCTGATGTACTCAAAATGCACACTAGAGGCATGGGGTGTGTACGCCTTAGGCCGTGTTTTGGATCTGCAGGTGGTGCCTATGAGTGACTAATCTATCCAGAATGCAGGTCCAAGTGATGGAATATACAACTCTGAGGTCCAAATCATTTGTTTTTATCGGCGCACAATTTCACATGCTAATTGGCGACCGCATGATAATTTCAAAAACACTTGCACGTTCGTTTTGCAACGCCTCGTGCTATTGAACGCCTCACGCTTTAACGAAACATAAAGCCTCGGGAGTTTTCGTTTTCAGGCAAAACAAAAATACGTGGAACCCAGATTCCGTAAACTTCGGTTGAACATTTCAGGTGGGTATCCCTACAACAGAAACGTCCAAAATCATAGTTGGAACTTCTTCCACAAAAAAAAGGGGGTTCTTTGTTTCAGTGTTACTGTTTGGAGTATCCCCAACTCTGCCACGCAGTCGGAGCCCACAGGATTCTCAATTCTCCTTATCTCGCGGAGGACGCCCATCATCTCCTGCTACTCTATATCAAGAATCGTCCAGCTGCGTGTTCCGGTCGAATGCAAACACTGTTACCAGCAACTATTTTTGGAACTGAGGAGGAATAAAACAACAGCAGGGACCTCTGCGGAGTTGTCGAGAGGATAAACAGCTGCGCATGCTCGCAGTGAGTAGTGGACCAGCTGTTCGTGGCATGTGAGCCCTTCTCCACTTCCCCCTCTCACCCTGTGTTGTGTACTGTCTGGCTTCCAGCCATTCAACCTCTCGGCTTTCGTTTCGCACGCCGCGCGGCAAGCTCAATGTTTTGCTGACGCCTTTCAAGCCAAAGAGAGCACAAGCCCGCGTTTCAGCTGGGAATGCTTGGTCAGGTCACGTGAGCGGGCAATTAGCCGGGGCGAAATTCTGCGTCTGTTTCATATATTATCATTTCGGGCCCGTTTCATTTGAGACGTGCTAGAGTTTTCTAGAACTCTTGGACGAACGGAAGCCAAAACCCCATTTCCACTAGTTTTGCTCCCCATCTTGTCGTCTGCCTTTAGGCAAGTATACGGCTCACTAAAAATGAAATTTTGAAATGGACACAACTCAGAACTGCGTATTGGCTGACTAGAGATCGGGATCTGATACGGCGCTTGGACGGTGCGGCGTAGTTTGGGGATTGCATTCTGCTCGCGTAAATGGAGAGATATTCGAGGACGAACTAGAATAATCACTCTTAATTTACTTAGCATAAAATTCGCGTAAGGAATTAGTAAGGGTTAACGTCACTGGCCAGCACCTGCGTTTGAGGACGCCTATCCGCCTCTTGTGGGAAGGAAAGTACATTTGGGCAGGTAACTAAAGCTGCTTACCTCATTCAGAGGCGTATTGTGCTTGAACCAAAAAAAAAAAAATCAGTGGATACGCAGAATAATGGAGTTCTCATGGCAAATGTATGACGTAACCACCATTTTGCTCCAATTTGTGTTTCTATGCTTCCTTGAGTTAGTCTAGGAAGTAGTGAGGGTAGAAGCGATGCGTACAACCCAGCATCAGCATATTTTAACGTGTTTGAAATGTTCCTGCCACTAATGCTTCCCCAGCGACCAGCGCCCGTGGCCTTACATAATTACTTGTTTAAAATTTGACGATGTGGAGGACATTGTAAACCCTGAATATTTCACAAGATTTGGTGCTCGGGTAATATACCCAGCGTACATATGCATAGCATAAGGACTGGCGTTATAGAAACAAAACATTAACAGCGGAGCTGTTGTAACTAACGTTAATGGGCAGGGCGTAACGTGTAACGCGTTAAAAATACTAAAACAATGCCGAGCACACATGAGCGCGTGCCTTGCGGCGGCCGCCGAGCGTCCCCGGCACGCGCAGCGGCTTTAAGAAAAAAAACTGGAAACAAAAAAAAAATTTCTTGCTCTCCGAGGAGCGAGAAAATGCCGAGAAATCGTGAGCGCATGCCTCGCGCAGTGGCTGTAACAACAAAAGAAAAAAAAAACTGGCGAAAACTCCAAAGAGCGCCTCGCATTTCCTAGCAAGCAACAACGCCACAGCTGGCGCAAAACCTGCTCTACGGAACATGGACGCGACATTTTTTCTATTTATCACTGCACATTGTCCTTTCATTCTTCTTTGCTACCTTCTTTGAGAGAACAAGAAAACTAAAATACTTGGCTGTATCGTGCTGATTGTCCGCCCTTGCATCTTAAACCATGTTCGCTTGAAGCGACCCTCAGGAAAATTCCCAAATTTGCTGTACTCTGCGAACGTAAGCAAGCAGAATAAAGTCTAACTCAGAGATTATTGGAACGCACATTTAATTGAGAAAACCGCCATACCAGATCGTCATGTTCGAGCGACAAACTGAAAAGGAAGGGATGCAGGCCATCTCTATGACACCGGAGAGGCGACAGTGCAGCAACTGGCGTGTCAGCGAAGCCTGGAGTTTATACGTAAAATGGGGAACGTTTGGTCGGAGGCCTCGCTTCCCGAATTCATAAAAGAACTCAATGACCAAAATGCATGCTTCCACTCCTTTCCATTCCTTACGATAACAACAACACTAATAGAATTACGGCGTGTGAACCTTTCAGCACTTATTTTTGAAGGATCGGAGAATTGCCCCGACAAAATTGGCACTTATGTATGCCTAGATCAATGAAGGTCAAACGTATGTGTCAGCCATGGATATCGCTGGCGAAGTGAATAATATAGTCTTCGTCGCCTACGCAAAAATTTCTGTGGTTGCAGTCGTCCTTGTCACACTTCGTCCGAGGAACGATTTTGTTTGTTTGAGTTAGTGTAAAGTGCTGGTACACAACAAAAAGTTTAAGTTTTATTATGCAACACTTGCGCCTACGTGCTACCCCTGCATTTTATATACGGGGTTTTTGCGGGCGGAAACTGCATACGCGCTGTGAGGCGCGCCATGTTGGAGAACTCCAGATTAATGTCGACCACCTGGGCATCCGTAACGTGTGCCCCAATCTCGACCCACGGGTGCTTTATTTCTTCCGCCTCCATCAGAAAAGTAGCCACCACGGCCAGAATCGAACCCCGGTCCTTGGGATCCGCAGCACGACGCCTTAGCCACTGACCCACCGCGGTGGGTACTACTCTACATTTCTCCGCCTATTACCCCTTATTTTATTTTTATTTCCCTTAAGCGCGCTTTAGTTATGCTGCTGTTATGAGAATAGTTTTACCTATCGACATAGACTTTGGCGAATTATGTATAAAATGTCTTACTCGTGTTTCTGCCTCTAATATGCTCGTTATATATTCGGCACAAGGTTGTTGTGAGCGGAGTAGTATAGAAGCCGATAAATTTGTTCTTCTGTGCTGTTTCTGCACCAGCTCTTCAGTAAAAAATGTATAGCAATACACTTCCTAACTGGCCGAAAACGAAGCAACGCAGTATGTGAATCATGGCACTCAAGTGTTATTAACTTGCAGGTTAGGTACTGCTACATTGGCGAGCGCGCCCCAGAACCAACCTCCATCGCCTCCGTGTTGTAGTGGTAGTGTGGTGGACTAGCGGCAAGAAGTACAGTTGCCTCTGTTACCAGGGAAACGTCATCATCATCTCCCTCCTCCTCTTCCTTCTTCTACTCAGCTGCACTGCAGGACGAAGGCCTCTCCCGTTGACCTCCAGCCGCACCTGTCCTGCGCCACTATAGTTTACCCCCAGTTTTCTTTTTTCATCCCTGCATCGGGTGAATAGCCTTCCCCGTCTTAAAACCCATCTTTTGGTATCAACTCTGTTGCCCTAATTGTCCACCCGTGGTCGGTTCGTCTCACTACGAGTCCAGCCAAAGTTCATTTCTTTTTTTTTTCATTTGAACTATGATTTTTTTCACTATAATTTGTTCTATTGATCCATGTAGCACGTTTCCTGTCCGTGAGTGTTATTCCTCACATTATTCGTTCCATGGCCCATTCGGCCGACCTAAGGTTGCTTTCTAGCTGTTAATAAAGTGCGAAGTTTCAGTTCCGTATATCATCACCGGCAGTATGAACTGGTTGTAGAATTTTCTTCTCAGTGACCGAGATAGCTTACTTTTGCTTATTTGGGAGCGCTTGCCGAGTGCTCCCCAACTAATACCTATTCTGCGCCGGATTTCTCTCTCGTGACTAGGATCACCACTAACCTTGGGTCCGCGGTAGTTATACCTTTTCTAGCTTTTCGTTTCCTCAGCTGCAGAGGACATTCTGGACATGCTCATTCCTCATCACTTTAGATCTATTCATATTAATTTTTAGCCCCACGGCCATGATTGCGGATTGGCGTCCCTCGAGCATTCTTTGCATGTGTTCAGCAGTCCCACTCATAAAGCCTATGTCGTCCAGAAACCTTTTCTGGCTCACGTATTTGCCGTTTATCCTTATGCCTAGGCTTTCCCAGTAAAACTTTCTAAATACCCCCTCCAGACATGCTGTGAATAGTTTTGGCGAGATGGTATCTCCCTGTCTTACTCCCTTTTGCATCGGAACTTTATCGCTTTTCTTGTGGAGGGTTATGCTGCCCGTGCATTCTTTATATATGTCTTTTAGAAGTCTTATGTAAGTTTCCTCTATTTCCTGGTTTTTGAAAGCTTGTAGCAGGGCTGCGCTGAGCACGGAACCAAACGCTTTCCCATAATCTATAAATGCAATGTAAAGGGGTTTAGTTTATTGTGCGGATTTTTCATTCACTTATTGACGACATGGACGCGATCTATGGGAGAGTACACTCTCTTGTAAACCCACTCTGCTCTCTGGGTAGTTTGGATACCAGGCTGCTACCTATGCGGCTAACAAACAATTTGGTAAACAGCTTGTAAACGAATGGACTTAGGTTATGGGTCTGTAATTCTTGAGGTCTGTGGGGTCTTCCTTATTACGAATCAGAACAATTTTGGCCTTTTTCGTGGCTATCGGCACTTTTCGAGTCTTCAAGCATTCCGAAACTATTACAGGAAGCTTTTCCACTGCAATGACTCCGTCCTACTTCAAAAGATCTACGGTTATGCCATCGTCACCTGCAGCTTTTCCTATTTTCATGCCTTTGAGAGCCTTTCCAACTTCCCCTTTAATTACATGTGGGCATCGAAAGTTGAGTTTGTACTCTCAGTAGTCTCCTCTGGTCTAACGTCCATGGCATACAGCCTGGTGTACAATCATTCTGATACCTTTATCTCCTCCAAGTTGCTGCGCTGCTCATCTTTGAGTGCGTACATCCTGTCTTTAGCGATGGCTAGCTTTTTCGTAGTCGCTTTCAAGCTTCCCCCCATGTGCAGTGTATCCTGGTTCACTGCTATGCTATATGCGCGAATGTTATTTGTTCTACTTCGGTTAAGTTGCGAAGGCGCGGCTAATGCGATCCTTCCTATTTGGCACTTTCATGCTGTTACGTTTGGCAATTAGTTTATTCGTTTTCTTAGTCAGTGTCCCTGTTTGTCGTGCTCTCCACACGAATCCATTCCCCATCCTATCCGGCCCCACTTGTTTAACCGCCAGAACTCCCCGCTTTGCCGATTTTGCTGAGAACCCGTAACGCTACTCCCCATGGTCGCCGGGTGGGACCAATCCCCACTTATTCCCCCCAACTTGCAACTTTCTACTGCCGAGCTTTGGGAGAGCGCCTTGGCCAGCACCCGACGGGGACGACCAGCTTCGTCTCTGGCTGAAAGGGCGGTCGATGCTGCCCCCGCTCAAGCCATCTTGGACAGAATGTAGACAGTGTACAGTGTAGAGTACAGTGTACAGTGTAGAGTGTAGAGTGTACAGTAGAGTGTAGAGTGTACAGTAGAGTGTAGAGTGTACAGTGTACAGTGTAGTGTACAGTGTACAGTGTAGAGTGTAGACAGTGTACAGTGTAGAGTACAGTGTACAGTGTAGAGTGTAGAGTGTACAGTAGAGTGTAGAGTGTACAGTAGAGTGTAGAGTGTACAGTTAACAGTGTAGTGTACAGTGTACAGTGTAGAGTGTAGACAGTGTACAGTCAGTACAGTGTAGACAGGCTATATGACAACCGAACAGCGGCACTCAGTGAATCAACAGATGCAGCGGAACAAACAAGATCTAGGGAGGGATAATAAACGTTTATATAAATCAACAGGGCGGATTTAAATAAACGTTTATTCTCTCTCACTACATCGTGTTTCTCCCGCCGCTGCTGCTGATACACTGAGTGCCGCTGTTCGGTTGTCATTTAGACTGTCCACACCAGCCTCTTTCTGGTCGTTCAGAAGCGTGAATTAGCTTTGAAGTGTTATTTTAACCTTTTGATGCCCAATGTTTCTCAGGAGCAACAACTCAAACAACATTTTTTTTCTTGCACTTCGTGGTTTTTTTGTTCAACATTTATTGCCATATATCGACAGAAAAAGGATCGCGGACCTTCAAAAATTAAAGAGGGTAGCACGTACGGTTGTGTGCAAAATTTTAAAAAAATCCTGTACCCGTGACAACTTGAATTGAGTTCATGATTGACAATCCAGCGCGCGAAAACACGGCACAAAAAAGAACGAGAGTTAGACAGGACAGCGCGGCACTCACAACTGGTTTATTTTGAAGAAAAGATTGGTTATATATACAGATCAGTCTCCCACGTGGCGGTAAATTATTGCGCCCGATAACCACAAACAAAAACACAATCATTAATCGGTTTGCACATGTGTAGTCTTTGGTTTACTTGGTCATGCAAAGGCATCACTCAGATACGCGTATTCCCGGTCATGCAGCACTATTGAGGGCATACTTATACAACGGTCAGCAGCTCGTCTGATTTGAAAGGCCTCGATAATTTCCCGTGTTGTTTTATCTTTGTGTCTCGACAACACAGTGGTTTCATTAAAAAGTGGCTCACAATCTTGTTTGCACCAGTGTTTTGCCAGGTGGCTGAGTGGATTCGTTTTAAATGAACGCTGGTGCTCGGACAACCTGGTGTTCAGACACCTCCCGGTTTGTCCCACATATATATGTCCACACCGAAGTGGCAACATATACACGACACCCATTGCACATTTCACAAATGGGTCCGAATGATTTATCGGGCACACTTTTTTTGTATTCCGGGAAGCTAATCTTCGGTCAACCCTACTGCACAATTTTCCTAATTTATTTGGAGCCGAGAATACCACGTCGACGGCGTATCTTTTTGCCACGTTTTTTAAGTTATGAGAGAGCCGGTGCTTATACGGTATCACAACGGGGTATCTTTTTCTTTGCCTTGGTGGCTGCGTCACAGAACCTGCCGTATCTTTTCCTTTTATCCATTTGACTAACTTCTGCACGACCATGAGGAGAACATTGTCAGGGTAGCCAGCCGTCTGCATTCTACTTATCTGGTTCGAGAAGCTGTCATTCAGCTGATGGTCACATGACTTCGAAAGGGCTGAGCGTAAAGAAGAAAATGCGATCCCATTTTTTATTACCTTCGAATGACCCGATTTGAAGTTTAGCACTGGTTTTTGAGATCTGGGACGGTAACACCAGCATACATGACCTGTATTGAAAGTTAATTCTAAATCCAAAAACTGCAGTTTGTTCAGTTTTGGCAGCTCAAATGTGAACTGCAATCCGAGACGCACTCATTGAACACATTTAAAAGGCCCTCTACATTCAGATCTCTATTTTCAAAGATTATTAGAAAATCATCTACATAACGAAAAATTTTCTTTGCCAACCCGCACACGTTTCTTTCGATATTTCTATCAACCCTACCTAGGAATATATTACTAAGCATAGGAGCCACCTTTGAGCCAATACACACCCCTCGTTTTTGAACGAAGAATTCATTTTTCCACTCGATAAATGTTGATTTCAGATAGAATTCTAGGATCTCCAAAAAACTGTTGACTGACACGCCGCACTTTTGAATGAAACCTACTTCATCGTTTTCTTCAGTGATGTACAATTTAACTGATTTCATTAATTCATCGTGAGGGATCGTGTAGAACAAATCTTGCACATCAATGCTCATAGCCTTGCATGTTCCTGGGTTCGAGGATTCAAGATACTTTACTAAGGCATCTGAATTTGGAATTAAATATGGGTCATTCAGGTGCAGGGACCGGAGCTGCTGTTCTAAAAATGTGGACACCGCCAACTGCCAAGTATTTCTTTCTGTAACTATTGTGCGCAAAGGGGCTTCAGGCTTGCCCGAACCGGTGAAACGCGGGACCACCGCCTTGGTGTTGAAAAAATAGTCGAGTATGCAGTTGAAAACAGGTTACACATACTTACGGCAGACAAGGAAGGCTGTTTTGTCGTTGCACCAGAAAGTGTTTTCTGTGAGAAGGCCCTGATGGCGATTGAAAAGAATTTCAAACCTATTGACGTAAAGGCCAACAAGGTAAAAGAGCGCGCTGTGTCGTTGCTAAGAAGTCACAATCTTGAACAATTAGCCCTGTCAGTAAAGAAAGCAAAAGGTGTTCACTTGGAACCATTTTTCGTGGTCAAAACGCATAAGCCTGAAGCCCCTTTCCGCACTGAAGCCCCTTTCCTTGTCTGTCTCCCCCCGTCTCCGTGTGGGCTCGTAGCGCAATCGGTAAGACAATAAGCTGTCGCCGTGTTTCTTCATTCGTTCAAGGTTCAATTACTGGCGGGGACAGTAACTTATTTTATTTGTTCGTGGGAGTTTTCTGGTGATACCAACGGCCGCGACAAAACCCTTGGGGGTAGAGGTAAAAAGCTTCGCTTTAAAAGCAATAATCATACGGCGGGAAGACGTGACTGAGGAGAAATGGTGACGCGACAGTCGAAAAGAAATATGTGAATGTCTGTAGGAACCTTGATAACGCGAGGGACAGCGCCGACTAGACAAAGCAAGCATTGAAAGTACCGGGCAGGTAAGCACTACAACGCAAAAAAGGCAGCCGGTGCAAAGGCAGGCAACCAGATCAGAGTACAGCGAACACTGCGAGATACAGTCGGAAACAGAAGCGAAAGCCAGGCACGTGTTCGGGGCGTGGGGTCAAAGGGTCAAAAGCTCGGGAACGGGATATTGTCGCCGTTGAAGACGATGAGATCACGCGCTGTCATTTAATCCGGGTCCAAAATCAATGTTTATTAAAAGTGGAGAGGAAATTATAACTGAAATAAATCTTGTACGCGCTAAAAGCCTTTAACCATACCCGGGATAGTGAGCATGACGACAGCAGACGACGCAACAGCCTTACGCAACAGTAAATGGCACAACCAAGGGAAGTGAAAGAAACAATTAGAAATAACGCTAGTTTCATTGGGACGTTCCAATCCTGGTTCGTAAAGCACATTTAACTCAGCGGGGTTAGTTAACGGATCCTATTTTCGCCGAGTTTGTGAGCCGCGAGAAGGTTGTTCTAAATGCGTTTAAAGCAAAGCCGAGTGCCTTCACGAGCGCCGATGGTTCTGCTAGGTCACGTTGAAGTTCCCTTTTACCTCCATCCTGCTTTCTTTTTTTTACAGCGAAGCTTTCACTGCCTCTTTCACGGCGACGCTGCCCCAACAGGCACTGCAGGGAAGCCAACTTTCCCTGATCATTATGGTGACCTTGGGTGAAGTGAAAGATGGTAGAAACTTGAAACGGGAATCTTTCTCTCGTCAAAAGTCAATGCCTTCAAAGTCCAAAGGCAAAGTCGTTACGCCCAAAACGCACTGCAGGAAATCGAACTTATTCAATGGGGCTCTCCAAAGGCAGATCATGCGCCTCAAGGGAAAAAAATTCACTCCAATCCACGCTGTTAAGGTGGTAGGAAAGGAAACCTGTAAACGACACCACAGCAATTTCCCATGCGACGTGGCATGAATTCACACACGTGGCTCTACCAAGAGTATTATGCTAGCCGTGACCGGGAACTCGCGTGGGTGGGTACCGAACGCAGCAGCGCCTGCGGCCGGGCTAGAGCGGCGGACGCCGCCGCTGTAGCCAGGTCGTGCGTCGGCAGAATGTGAACGGAGGTGAGCGTGTTTTCGAAGGGTGGACAGCGGAACGTAGCCACCTTGATTTGCTAGATGGGGGCTAGACCACCGCGCCACACAAGCCCAGACACCGAAAAAATACGGCACATGAGCTTAGTGATTCGCATTTCTACCGATTTAAACTAGTTAGTTTAGTAAGTTTGGGGATTACGAGAAAGCTGAGGGAACTTTTACAATCGCTATTTATCAGAATCAGTTGCTCCTTTCGCCTTTTGTAATACCATGAAAACAAAACCGAGTTAATATTCACCAATTCGGGGCAAGCAGTGCGCAAAAGGTTAAGTTTCTCTAGTGGCCAGATGTCTGTATCTAGTTTGTACATTTGGTTTTCCCGCCGTGCAAACCAATCCTTAACGTATCTTTCCCGTACGACCACTTGATCCCGTCGGGTGCGGGTTACCCTTGAGGGGCTGTCGAACAAGTTAATCAAGCCGTGCGAAGGAAGCGCGCAACATACGCGAAGCTGCGCCCAAAACAGGCCCAAAAGAACCATCGCTAAAACAGACGACAAAGCCATCCCGCCGGCGAGCAGGCACCTCCGCGCGGGGAAGGCTGGTTAAATCGCCGCGCCATCTACAGTGTGCTCCGTGAGTGAAACCCTCCATCGTCCCCCCGGCCCCGTCGCCGCCTCCTCCGCGTTGGGAGTTTATTGTCCCGCACGCCGCGAAAGAACCGTTGGCTGGTAAAGGTAGAACGCTTTGCTCTAAAAAACGGTTCCCCTGGTCGGAATCGAACTTGGGTCCGTCGCGCCATGAAGCCGACGTCTATCCGATTGCTCCATTCCCACAAAGTCGAATTTTTTGTGCCGGTGTAGCGAACGCTGACGGTATTTCGGTCGGGCTCCAAAGCGGATTAGCTGCCACGTTTTAGTCTGTTTCCGCCGGCTGTCCATATTGACCGCTTGTACAATAAACATGACCCGCGTTGGGCGCTAATTAGATGCCAAGACATTTTTCCATTCCCTTTTCTGTCCATACTCTCTGCCGACCACTAATGCACTAACTAGCACGTGTGAACTTACTGGTTGCTCGAAGAGCTGCACGAATATGCAATCCGAACGATGTGTCTGCGTGTTCCCGTATGGTGGCGTGATGTTGCCGTATAATTACCACGCGTTTACAAGTTCGCAGTTTCGTTCTAATGGGAGGCTAGACTTTCGTAAGCTATACTTCTAGGCTGGACTTGTGCCACGAGGCATGCCAGAAGCGAAGTTCGTATTTTTTATCCAACCTGAGGTATTTAACTCGCGCCAAACTTTGTTACGCGTCAGTAGTATTAGTAGTCGCAGTAGTAGTGGCAGTAGTAGCAGTAGCAATAGTAGTAGCAGTAGTAGTAGTAGTTGTTGTAGTAGTAAACATTTATTGACGTAAGGTAGAGGGTAGGGAGAAGGATTCAACCTCCTTAGTCCATGAGGCCGCGACGCCGCTCTGCTTCAAGGGTTCTAGTCCCGAGCGCTTGCTGTTTATCCGGGCATGATTGTGCAGTGCGATCTCCCGTTGTTGGCGGAGAGTGGGCGTTGTAAAGTCAAAAGAAGACTGAGTAGTAGGTGGTGAGGGGAGGCTACAGTGCTGGCACAAGTGGTCGTAGAGGGAGGGGTATACGTGGGTGAGGATGGTGTGGTTGTAAGAGGTGCCCGCTGGGATGCATCTGTATGCCTTGTAAGAAGGTCCCATCCTGGATTGCAGGTAGTGGCCGAGGATGGCGCTGTATGTGTGTTCAGTCGGGAATAAAGGAAGAGGCATAAACCCGCATTGGGACTTACTGGTGAGAGCACCCGGAAATGAAGACCGCGGGCTGCAGTGTTTTCGTGTGCGAAGTTTACCTTCGGGAACCGTGGCTGATTTTCGGGGGCCTCTTTTATGGCTTCGCTTTTCCCCTTGTTGTTTTTAATGGCGAGGAACATTATGCGAATATACACACGGCGCTCTGCAGTGTCGTAACTGAGTGGTTGCCTTTGCTAAATGGCATCTGCGGAGAGGGAAGGGCAGGCTGGCTGGAGAGATGGTCACGCGCTCGATGGAGTGAGTCACGGCGCAAGCGAGACCCGCGAAGAGGAGGAATGCCCTGTGGCGTCGCTCAACGCCCCTCACGTTGTGGCAAAGCCATATAACGTGGCCATTTCGAGTTGGTCGTCGTTGCGGCGGAGCGACTGTATCGGCGGGTGGTGCTAGGAAGCCCCTAGCTAAGGTTCGAATGGTGTTCCTGTAGAGAACCCTCGTCGCTAGGAAACGGCTGTTGACTGCAAGAGACGCCGCTGTCAAGCATATATGAAAGCAACGTCCTTAAAGAATGTGGCCATAAATAGTACTGCACCGTATTCGCAGCCCTGCATGCATTTTGCTGCAAGACTTCTTTGCTTGATAAATTCCCATTTTGTCTGAAGGTAGTCAGGGAACCCACGCTGATCCTAAGCCGTGGGTCAAAGTGTACCGACGCGAAGCATTTTCTGTGTGCATTTATCATTTACGCTCTTTCATTCCAAACATGAAAAAGAAAATAAGCAGGGCTTGAAAACAACAAAAGAACGAAATTTACTGGCGTAGCCTCCCATGGAGGCGCGCATTGAGAAAGAAACTATCGCTCGCCTAAGAACTCTTGAGATACGCATGTAAGCGCTCAGATGTCATCTTTATTAGCGGGAGATCGCCCCCATGAAATGTTTTTCTATACATATCGATAAGATATAGTTACTAAGAGAAAAACTAAAACTCCCCCCACCCCCCCACCCCGACCTGAAATGCATGAATAACACCAGGATTGGTGGGGTACCGCTACACATTACGTACCTTGAACGTGGCGGAAAAGGGGAGTGTTGATTCTCGATCACTGGGGAGTGCGCGTGCGTGGTCACTTGGAAGAAGAGAAGAAAGAAGCGCGGGGGCTTGTACGCGCGCTCGTGCTTAATCGGAAGAAGAAATAAAAAATTGGGCCCATCTCCCCGCGAGGGGGACTCGAGTAAATGCGTCGCATAGGGGGTGGGTGTATTGCGTTAACGTTTAGTGTTTGGGGAGTTGGTGGTAGTGAATGCGTTGTATCAGCAGCTTCTTGACGTAGTTTGAATGAGTCAAGGATATAAGGCGCGTTCGTAGCCTCCCATTCTGTGTCGGCTTTGTGGCGCAGTGGGTAGAGCACCATGTACATTGCGTTCCGCCCGCAGGGTCGAGGAATCGAAACCAGGCGCCGGATAGTATTTTTGTTGATATAGTGTAGGGGGAGGGGTGCGGACTACGACTACGGACTTCAACGCGGGTGACATCGTGAGTTACTGAAATGCTCGGCATTTAAAAGTGGAATGTGTTCCGAACGGTAGCGCGGCGTCGGGTCTTCTCGAGTTAATATTTCTGGTGCCGTGAAACCCGGGAGAAGACTGGCATCGTGTCCTGACCGATGGACAAGATCTGCCGTCAGCGAGGCGCTCTCCGTGGAGCCGTCACAAGGCTGCTCAAGGCAGCCACCGAGCTCTACGAAAGCCCCTCGCCGTCTCCGCATGACCTGCAAGAGGCCATAGACCAGCTGGCAAGTAAAGAACGCTCACTCAGAGAACTTGATGACAAGATCAGGGAAGCACTCGAAGGCGATGAGTTCGACCAGGATATTGCCGGCGTGATAGAAAACCAAGAAAACATATGCCATGTGATCAGTCGCCTGCGCTCGGCCTTGAATGAGCTGCGGGCGCCCGACCCGAGAGCTTCTGGCGGAGTAACTGCAGGGGAACCACAATCCGTTCAACCACACAGCATGGTGCTTGAAGGCGTTCGCCTTGCAGACCATCCGAACCCGCCGTCGCACGTCGGCTCTCGCTCATTGACATCGCGGGTTGTCCTGCCGACGCCGCAAGTCCCCCACTTTTCTGGCGAGCCACGCGAATGGCAGGGCTTTTGGGACCATTTTGAAGCGACCACTCATAATCACCTTGACTTACCCGACATAGAGAAATTCAAGTATTTAAGGTCTTACCTTACTGGAGACGCAAAACGCGCCGTTGAATGGATTCGCCTAAACGACGCCAATTACCGTCAGCCTGTGAACATTCTCACCGACCGGTTTGGACGCACAGCACTTCTCGTGGACGACCACGTAGATAGCCTACTCGCCATCGCACCGATTCAATCGTCGACGCAAGTGGCACGCCTCCGAGACCTGTACGAGCAGGTACAATTCAGGACTGGCTGTCTTGGGAGCCTTGGCGTTCCAGCTTCCGAGTACGCGGTGATCCTGAACAGAGTCCTCATGCGCTCGTTACCTGAAGACCTGGCGATTTTCTACCGTCAGCGCATGAAGGAGACCGCCAACGGCCACGTTGAGCAAACGTCTCGAGAAAAGCAAGTCAAGGCCATCATGGCGTTCTTGAAGGTTCAGGTGGGGAGCAGAGAGGAAAGTAGAGCTTTTCGACCGAACTCTGACTCGAAGATGCCTTCAATCCCGCAGCAGCCGAGAACCTCCTCTCCTCACTTGACGTCCGCCTTTGCCTTGTCAGCAGGCTCTGTATCGACTTCAACAAATTTGTCGCCGGGAGGAAAGCTGACGTGCTACTTGTGCGGTAGTCAGGGCCACAAGGCAAGGGACTGCCGGGCTGTCTTAACAGTGGCGGAAAAGCGACGGCGCCTTTCAATAAACCGCTGCTGTTTTAGATGCGGGAGGCACGGGCACGTGGCGCGCAACTGCCGTACTAGCGCGAAACTCAAGTGTGAGACTTGTTCGAGACGGCAGGTAACCGTCCTTTGCGAACTTTGGGAACGATTGGGGACCACCTGCCAGACTGCTTCTCGCCGTGATAGAAACGCCGATCGTGAACAACTTGCAGAACGAGATCGTTACGTGACAACTCCTGCCAGCAGCATTTGCTCCTCGTCGGTGCTGCTACAAACTGCCACAGTGTGGGCATACGGAGTATGCGGTAGGCCGGTCTTGGTCCGGCTACTCCTCGACACTGGGAGCCAACGAACTTTCGGGTGCAGTGATCTATGTCGTCAGCTGGCCCTACCTGGTTCTATAATGGCAGGCTTGGCCGTATAAAAGACGATAGCAGAATCTTTCAATGCATTTCTGGTCATGAAACTTCGCCGTCACGCTATGGCAGAGCTTCGTACGCTGCCGCGCAGCGGCGCCGGTGTTGATCGGAGGGCAGCCGGGGGCGTGGTCAGAGCGCGTTTGGCAGGGAACGGACCACAAAACAGACGCTCGCCGCCTTATCAGCAGGCCGCTCTCGCTTTACGTGTCGTGGGCCCCTCAAATGGAGTTATCATTTCGTGAGCGGCGAAAAAATTTGGTGCGAAGGGGCATGCTGCTACTGCGTTCCTGCCTGCCGGTCTGGCTACAGAGCAGCGGTGGCCGCCCGATGCCCTCCGATCTGCGGTTGCGCCCCTCGCGGTAGCCTTTGTCCCCGTACGAAACTTGGCCGGGAGTTTCAAGACCAGAGAAGCATTGAAGGACTCTGGCGATAGTCTTTCTTGGGCTACTTAAACCCAAAAATTTTGGTCTGTTGGAGCAAAATCGCTTCCCTCATTCCCACCCTTTTTCCCATAACCCATCCCGATGTCCAAGTTCCCGTTCCCAGCAACCCACCCTATCCGGTTTTTTCCTAGGGGGGACAAGTAGGGGTCCCCCCGGGCTCGTCCCCCTGGCGGTGGGTCGCAAGAAAGTCTTTCCCGTTAATTTCTCTCCACCTTCGTGTGGACAAAATTCTCTTTGCCGGTTGGCCTGTTTTTGTACTGTTGCAATTGGGTATAACCGGTTGTACTTCGTGTGGTACCGGGGAGCTATTGAAAGCTCCATTTACTCGATGTATGCCTGTCTGTCTGTCTGTCTGTGACTCGATTCAGCCACCCGGCCAAAGTAAAACAATGCCTGCGCAATAGTCTTATATAGTCACAGCTAAATCTACCCGTCCAAGTCCGGTGTAATGTTCATACTTGTCAACATTGTTGTAGATGAACAAGACATTACGCAAATATAAGACAACAAATTAATACAGAAATGATATTTGCAGTGATCCTTTACAATAAATATTACATGCTTGATTTTTGCGAAATTAAATACTTCATAAACTGCAGAAAACAATTCACTCCACCGTCGCCCGCGCCGCTATATCTTCTGGCGCCATTTTAAGAAATCAACCGGCACCAGTTACAAAAGGTTCCACTAGGTAGGTTCCACGTTCTGCTTGCAACGCACGTGGAGTAGGGAAACGCGGTTCTATAAACGTTGAAGTAGGGCGCCTCGATTCACGCGCGTCTTCGCCGTACGACAGCGTTGGCATCGAGACATCCGGCCTAAAGAGGTGGAACGCGGTAGATTCGAAATGATTTAAGCAAACCTTTGGCGTCTTTACCTTGGGAGGAGCGCGATGCAAGAGGAACAACATGAGAGGTGAGCGGGAAAGCGAAGGGAGGAATTTACTTACCAAAAGTCGATAAAGACTATCGTCTTTTCTTGACATTTGCAACGAAAGGAGCAGATACGCGGCCAATTTTTACGTTTGGCAGGTCGCACCGCCCGACATCGTACCAGTGCCGGAAGGTGGCGATCACCTTACGCAGCCGCTTCCATTCGTGTCCCGTCACGCTCGATACTCTTGAAGTGCCAGAGGTCTGCACGGTAGACGATCCACCCTTGAAAACTGAACTTGGAAATCTGCTTCGCGACCGCAATTTACTCGTTGCCGATGAGCCCGAAGAAGGGCAGACACAAACGCCGACTATAAGCGTGTTAGTGGGTTCGGACAACTATTGGAAACTCGTTAGCGGGCGCATCGAGCGCTTCAGTGACAGCCTTTGCGCAATACTCAGGTACCGATTACACCCTGGTCAGGAGCAGCAGCACTGTGGCCTTGTTTTTGGCCTGTATTGAAAGACAAGGCGAAAGTTGCCCAGGACCGGGACCAAGCGATCCCTTAGAAATGTTGGGGTTGGAAGCCAGAGGGATAACTGGCACACCTGCGAAGACTCAAGTCGAAGACGACGCTGCGTTTGTGAAGTTTCGGAGTGGACTCCACAAAGAAGACGGCCAGCACGTATTGCCGCTTATTATCGAAGCACCAGGCTTAACGTCCAGCACTAACCGGGTTGTAGCGAAGGGAATACTTGGACGGCAGCTACAAAACTGTGAACATCACCCGAATCTTCCGGGAGAGTACGACGGCGCCATCGACGAGTACTGCCAGGAAGATCATGCAGAGCGAGTGCTGCAAACCACGGTCCCCGGGGACACAGCTTATTTCCTCCCTGAACACACAGTCGCCAAACGGGAGACAGAGTGCACCATGCCAATGTCCGCTGCACCCGATGTACGCCGCCGACGTGCTAAGAGTAAGCACAGAGAGGAAGCGGTACGTCGACTATGGAGCAGGTGGAAGAAAGAATATCTGCTGCTGCTTCGATCAGCGCATCAAGGCACGTCAACGTTCCCGCCAAAACGTCACGTAGGGGACCTGGTCGTGGTTCAGGATGACAACATGTCCCCACTGAGCTGGAAGATCGGCCGTGTGGTCCAGTCATCTCCGGGAAGAAAGGGCGTCCAGCGCTCCCACGAGATTCTCCTACCTAGCGGACAGCGAATCCGACGCGCGCTATTCAGCGACTCTGCCTTTTAGAGTCAACCGCGGCCGCGGGAGGATGTCGATTCTCGATCGCTGGGGAGTGCGCGTGCGCGGTCACTTGGTAAGAAGAGAAGAAAGAAGCGCGGGGGTTTGTACGCGCGCTCGTGCTTAATCGGAAGAAGAAATAAAAGTGGAATGTGTTCCGAACGGTAGCGCAGCGTCGGGTCTTCTCGAGTTAATAGGGGGTTTGGACAAATTAAAATTAAATTGCATCTATTCAATATGCATGCAACACCGATTGACTTAGATAAGAATGGCTGATTTTCAAAGTTCCGGCTTTTAAATTTGTTATAAAATTTGACACACCCTGCCAAAAAATCATTATCATCATCAGCCCCTCAGGTCCGCTGCAGGACGAAGGCCTGTCCCATTGACCTCCAGCCGCTCCTGTCATGCGCAGCTGAGTTTACGCCCCCCCCCCCCCCCAAGTGCCGTATGACATCCCTCCATCGTGTTATTAGCCTTCCCATTCTCCTATACCCATCTCTTGGTATCCATTACGTTGCCCTAATTGTACACAGGTTGTCGGTTCTCCTCACTACATGGCCAGCCCGAGTCAATTTCTTTTCCTATTGCGAACTATGGTATCGCCAACTATAGTTTGTTCTCTGATCCAGGTAGCTCGTTTCTCGTCCCTTAGTGTTATTCCTAACATTATTCGCTCTATGGCCCGTTGAGTCGACCTACGTCGGCTTTCTATTTGTTTAGCAAGGCGCCGAGTTTCAGCTCCGCATGTCATCACCGGTAGCATGCACTGGCTGTAGAATTTTCTTTGGAGCGACAGAGGTAGCTTGCTTTCCATTATTTGGGAGTGCTTGCAGAGTTCTCCCCAACTCATAACCATTCTGAGCCGGATTTCTGTTTCATTGTTTGGGTCAGCACTAACCACCAGTCCGAGGTAGTTATATTCTTTTACTTCTCCTAGCCTTCCTTTCTCTAAGCTTAAGAAGATGTTCGTGGCATGCTTATGTCTCATTTCGGTAGATTTATTCATATTAATTTCTGGCCCCACGGCCGTGCTTTCGGATTGGCGTCCCTCAAGCATTTTTTGCATGTGTTCTGCAGTCCCACTCCTTTTTTTTATTTTTTTTAACGCTTCACGTTTGTCTTCTTCCTACTGTAACCCTGATGTCTGATATGCACCACTCATCAACGTAGTCACCCCCCATCTGGTGTAGCAAGCCTTGTCCCTAGCAGGGCTGACCTCACCAGTTCACATTAAAGAGCATTCTCTCTCTCTCTCAGCAAGGCTATGTAACCCGCAAACCTCAAAAGGCTGACTTTTTCGACGTTTATTCTTAATCTTGTGTTTTTCTAGTGAAGCTTTATAAATACCCCCTCCAGACATGCTGTGAATACTTTTGGAGAGGTAGTATCTCTCTGTCTTACTCCCTTGCGGATAAGGAATTTATCGCTTTTCTTGAGGTAGGTTATCTAGCCCGTGCTTTCCTTATAAGAAATTGGGGGAGTAGTTGAAGAGTCCAACGGTCATTGTACTCTTGTAAGCGTTGGCGCACTCCCCTCGAAAGCTGCGGGGAGTTGGATGCAAAGTTTGCTCTCCGTGAGGAGGAAGAGCAAAACTGACCGCGTACTCTTCTCGTGTAGGGCGGAGTGCAGCCCCAGTTCCGCTTCCGCAACAGTGAAGAGTAAATCTGCGCATCGTCTCCCTGTCTCCAGTGCGAGGAGTACAATTGCAATTTCATTCTTGTCCAGTGCGGGAGTAAGCATGGAGATGCTCTCGTACCATTTACGCACACCAATTCGACAGCGATGTTTTATTTGCATTTGTGTAAAAAGCACCCGATTACTTCCTCCGCGAATTCTAAACGTGCAAGAATATGAATTCGTGTAACGATTGCTCGCAGCGTTCAGTGACGTGAATGGAGCAAGCTTAAAAATACTAAAAAAATGCATGTCTCGATTTATTTTTGTTTTTAAGTTTCGTTTTCTCTCTGCCATTTCTTCATTATCGACATTTAAAAAGGTGGCAGACTATGCATCATAAAAGGTGCGCACCACGGAGCAAAGAATACCACGCGCCGATTTCAGCGGAGCTGCCGGCAATTTCGACTCACGTTGCGCGCGGCACCGTGCATGCCAAACGTGCATGCGTGCGTAAACGCCAGAATACATGGAGCGACTGTACGACGAAAAGACGACGAACAACGCCAGGCGGGGCGCGCCCGACGCCCGGTGGGGAAAAAACATCGTCCTCCTCCGATCTAGCTAGGTCAGAAAAGGTCGGCGGCGGCGGAGCAGCGGTGAGCGGCAAACCTAAGGAACCAAACTACGGACCCCTGCAGACAACCACTTTGGAATAGTTTGATAGACGTACGCTTGTCCCGTCCCTAGTCTAGCTAAAAAAATCGATTTTGTAGATTCAAATTTGGCGCCCTTGGAAGACCGCCTCATAGTCTCTACAATGGCAGAAAGAGGGCGCCAGGAGTCCGCTAGAAGTAGGAGTTACTGTATAAACATCCCCCTTGCGAGGGGCACGATCAAATGCAGAGCATTTCCGGGGGCGCACGACGTTAAAGGCGCCATGAAGAGAAAACAAAAGTTTGTTTTATTCAAAAGATTAGGTGTTTCATAGTACCCCAAGCGCTTTCCCGGAAGCAAATGATGCTTTATTCACTGAGAAATAAGGCAATTTAAGCCAAAATTTTAAATCTCCCGCTAAAATTGAACATTCCGTGACGTGTACAATGGCGTCATAGCGCCGGTCCATGAAACAGATACTTAGTATGTCGACTCCATATAGCACCCACACGCGGGAGTCGATCGAGACGGCGGCCATTTTAAAAATACTAGTAAAACCTAGTGCACCCGCCGCCCTAGTCATGGAATCGCCTGATCCGGAGAACAAAACTCTCGCCGAGGAGCTCGGGCTCGCATTTAACAACCTCATACCACTAAAACGCTCAATGCTTCCAAGTGCACGAGCGGCAAGAGTTGTGGGATACGCGGTGGACGGGAAAGCGACCATTCCGCGATAGCCACAACAGACGAACGCCCAGCCGTCGGCACCGCTGCCTCGTCAGCCCCGTCGCGACGGACGAATATAGACTGGTACGTATGTGCCGTATTTTGATTACGGTTAATAATAGTTCAATTTCAGTAGCAGTATCACTTATGCCAGTTGGCCGGTGTCGTGTATGGAAAGCCGTTCGCGCGAGCTCTCTGCTTCGACCAGAAAGATACGAGCGTCAATGCGCGGTGTTTACGGCATTTGTTTCCCCAAGGTCAGAGCGATTTGACGAAGTCGGCGACGAGCGCCAGCATGTCCCAGGAGTGAGCTAATGTAAGGGTCCCTGCCGTAATCACTTTCTCGGAAATGAAGCGAGCACACTCGTACTTCCTTTAGCTATCTTTCTCCTCCGTTTGCAAAGTTCACAAAACGTAGCCACTTGCTTCGCCTAGGTTCGTCGTTGGGCAGCGCATGAAAGGAGGTCTCCTCACCGGCGGGGATGTCGCACTCCCTTGACGATTTGCCCGTACTACATGGGCATTTCAAAACGCAGCAATGAAATTTAATTGTAAAGTACTCGAACAAACTGAAGTTTTCAGTGGTTGTAAACTGGAAACGAGCTCGTAACGACAGCAGCAAGCCAACACCATTCGAAACTTACGCGACAACTGGCACTATCTCGTCGCTTCTTGCTGTTCCTTACTCCCCTCGTTTCTATTTTTACCTTTGCTGGTTGGCGAAATGACGGCCAACCTCCTGTGAAGGGATTACGATACGAAGCAAGGTCGCGGTTGTGCGTGCTGGGACGGTTCGTTGGCCCCGAAGAGCCTCGAACCCGAAAATTCGTCTGCGCGACGGCGAGATGTCGAGCTCGGCCGGCGCCTAGTTTCGTACGCATTGCGCACACGCTTGCGTGTTCGCTCGGACCTTCAACCGTTTACTCCACCGTTCTTTGTCATAAAAAGAATGTGCAGTATGTTTCACGGGCATTTAGCTCGCTATGCAAACGGTAAGCCCTGCCTAACATGCGTTTGCTTTTGCCGGCCTCCGCCAATCGCAGATCATTCCCAAGTGACATCACAGGTTCTGTTGCGGAAAATGAGCTGGTGGGTCGCATGGTCATTTCCTTTTTTCCTAATCATGTAGCTTATTTGAGCGAAGTTTGCGTTATAAGTGGTGTCGTTATGGTTCTAACGAGGCAATCTTTCGAATGAACCAAACTTGTGTTTTCTCTTCATGGCTCCTTTAAGTAGTTTGCGTTACGTTGATGTTGTTGCACTTGTGGCAACTGCTGACGAGAGAGCGCTCGTCAGCAGTAATTTGAATGAGTCAACGATATAAGGCGCGTTAGTAGAGTCCCATTCTGTGTCGGCTTTGTGTCGCAGTGGGTAGAGCACCATGTACATTGCGTTCCGCCCGCAGGGTCGAGGGATCGAAACCTGGCGCCGGATAGTATTTTCTTTTTTATATAGTAGGGACAACGACGGTGCGGACTACGGACGTCAACGCGGGTGACATCGTGAGTTAATGAAATGCTCTGCATTTAAAAAAAAAAGATTGTAAATCTGAGATCGAGTGACGAGAATGGTGTTACAAGAAGTGAAGTCTCCGCTCTTCTGATAGCTCAAGCCGCAAGCGCAACACGGCCCCGACCCAACTAACGTGGCTTGTATCGCCGAGATAGGCATCTACGATAGCTTTTATTAGATTAAATAAAGGAACTCCGGCTACATAACTTGTATTAACAGCACCATGGGGCCCGTCTGCAAGATCGGCATGTGAGGAACAGGCGATATCACTGCGAGGGCATCTCAAATAAAGCAAAATAGAAGCAACCAGTCGTAGAAGCAACCAGAGCTGTAGGGCGCGCTGTCTCACATGACATTGGCCAAAAGGCACAAGGAGGGTGGCTGAATCCAAGGTCACCGCACATTCGAATCTAGACGGATGACTGGGCCAAGCAGTATTGCATTTCAATACGGGTTCACTGTGTGCTCTCGGCGCAAAAACTATGCTATTACCCAATAAACTTCATTTAACGTTGTTCAACCTCGTCAATTTTGTTTCATTGCAGAACTTATCTTTGCCGTCCCCCTCTTTCTGCCAATGTAGAAACCAGGAGAAGACGGTACTTGCCCGACGATATTTTTTTGAGAGAGAGAGACAGAGAGACAGAGGTGTCGGCAGGAGTGGCCGCCGCATTCGAGACACTTCTCTTCACAGCCTTGTACCTCGTGGATGGGTTCCCATTGCTGCTGTGTGCGGTTTTGGCTTTTCAGTGGGTAATACGCTTCACAGGCGAATGGCACCTTCTTGCTTCTGTTCGGCTCAAGCCCAGTGCCCTGGTCCGTACTGTTCTGAAGCCGCCACCAATATTATGAAGCAGTCAGCTCAAACGTGTTTGTTTTTAATACCAGGTTATGCCTTTTTTTTATTTTTTCCATAGCAGCCTCATTTGAGAACCACCCCTACTCAAAATCCTACTGGCAATGTTTCCTGCGGTTTCCTATTGTCCCACCAACATATACCTGTTGTAGAGTTTCTGTGTCAACGTCTTTTTATCTTTGTCTTGATGTCATTTTGTAATGCGTTAATAGTACCGATTGTTGTGGAATTTTCTTGCAAAATAAAGTGTGAGCTCGTTTTCCCGTATTTTTTTATGTTTCAAAATAGCTTGTCTTTTTCTACTTGCTTGTAACTGTCTACAGTACCATCGTGGAGAGGGGGGTAATAGCAGGCGGAGCGAGAACACGGTGCCTCGTAGGGAATAGCAGAACGCTCTTGGGGCTGTAACGCAATGTTTTCCAAAAGAGAGTAGTAATACCCTTCTGCAGTATCCGGTAACGCTGCCGCCAGGAGAGCTTATTCCCGCCTAAATGAAGTGACGGAACACTGGCTTGGGGATGCCATTGCAATTCCCATGCAGCGTTCAAGTACTCCCCCTCGAAAGCAGCAAGTAAATCCCACGAGGAGTATTTCGCCTCTCGTTTCCACGCCCACGCGCCACTCCTGGGAAGAGTAGCCCAATGCTTCGAAAGGGAGTTAAATATGGGACAAAAGTTTTTACTCCTAGACAGAGTGCCCAGCACTCCTCGACTCCTTAGTGTGATATGTCTTCTAGAAGTCTTATGTAAGTTTCCTCTATTCGCTGGTCTTTTAGGGCTTCTAAAACGGCTGCGGTGATTTTCGGTATCAAACGCTTTCTCATTATATATCTATATATATGTCATGTAAAGGGGTTTAGTGTACACTGCGGATTTTTAAATCACTTGGTTGGCGACATGGATGTGATCTATAGTTGAGTACTCTTTCCTAAACAAAGTCTGCTCTCTCGGCTGATGGCAACCCAGGCTGCCACCTATACAGCTAACTGTAACTTTGGTAAACAGCTTGTAAACAACTGAGAGTAGGCTGGTGGGTCTGTAATTCTTGAGTTCCCTGGGATCTCCCTTCTTTTGGATCAGAATACTATTGGCATTTTTCCTGCCTATGGGCACTTTTTGAGTACTCTAGCGTTATGAAAATAGTACAGCAAGCTTTTCTAGTACAATACCTCATCCCTTCGTCAAAGGATCTGCAGCTGCTCCGATTTTCGGGCTTTTGAGAGCCTTTCCAATTTCCTCTTTAGTTACCAGTGGGACATCGCAAGTTGAGCTTGTACTCTCAGTAGTTTCCCCTGGTCTAATGTGGTGCAGAATCTCTCTGCTACCTTAATTATCTCCTCCAAGTTGTGCGTAATATTCCCTGCTCATCTCTTAGTGCGTACATCCTGTCTTTGCCGATGGCTAGCTTTCTCTTAGTTCCTTCCCCTATTTGCAGCGTTTCCTCGATCACTCCCATGCTATATACACGAATGTCTTTTGTTCTACTCCTGTTACTCTGTTTCGACAGCCCCGCTAATTCAATGAGATACGTCGAACTTGGCACTTTCATGTTACTACGTTCTGCAATTAGTTCCGCACTTTTCTCAGTTAGTTTTCCAGTTTTCGCGTAGATGGTGCCTCTCGAACAGCTTCTGCTGATTCAGTGAGTGGCTATGTAGGGTTGTCATCTTCCTGTCTACACTGATTTCGTTCTTCACCTTCAAAAGCGGGAATTTGTTGTGAAGAGATATTTTAAACTCCGGAGATAAGTGTCTGACTGATTCCATGCGGGGGTTCTTAGATTTCACGAGTTTCCTTCTTTCTCTTCAAAGATTCAGCCTTAGCTTGCATCTAACCATCCCGTGATCTCTGCCCCGAATCTTACTTAGTCCCTCTACGTCTTCAACGATACCCGGGTTGTCAGAATGAGTCAATTTCATCTTGTAGCGTAAGCTACAGTGGCCGAGGTTCAGCAGTTTTGCGTGGACCCTAAAGGGCCGTGCTGCGCAAGCGTGAAGAGCATTGGATTGGATTAGATTATATTGGATTAAATTGGATTGTATTGGATTGGATTGAAAATGCAATCCAATTGTAGTACGGTTGCGAGGAGAATTGTGTCTGCACATTGGGCAGTCTGCCCATTCCAGAGGAGATACGTCGTGAGCCGTGAAGCGAGAAATTGCAATTTCGCGCTTAGAGTGTGCCCTCACCAAATCATGCGTTCACCGCATGCAGGCCAGTTTCGATTCCCAGGTTGCACGACTTCAGGAAGCCGGTTATCTCGCAGTCTACTGTCAGTTGTGTCTGAGTCGGTACTCAAGAAAATGAAGCACCGGCACTCGAATTGTCGGGTGACCAGAGAAAAGAAAGAGACCTGAAGTAGTGCCTTATAACTTGGCAGCAGCGGCAGCGGCCTGTTCGCAGCTCTAACCATACGACTACCCTCGTTGCCGTTGCCGCGTCCAAGATAACCCGGTGCCTGCCTCATGGACCAAGTTGCAGCTCGACGCAGATCGCCGTGTTAACAACGTTTAGAAGCCATCGTTCCCGAATTTGAAATCGGCGGACGTTTCTGCGGAAGGAATCGGCGGACGCTTCTGCGCCGGCACGGCCTGCAGCATCGGCCCCACATAAACGACGAGCTTCCTGGCGGCGGCCACTTGGCAGCAGCGGCAGCGGCCTGTTCGCAGCTCTAACCAGACGACTACCATCGTTGCAGGTTAGTACCAGAGTTCTTCAATGCCTTTATGGTCATGAAACTTCGCCGTCACGCTTTGGGAGAGCTTCGTACGCTGCCCAGGGAGGCCACGGCGCGGCGCTGGTGTTGATCGGAGGGCAGCCGGGGGCGGGGTCAGAGCGCGTTTGGCAGGGAACGGACCACGGAGGAAGATAAAACAGACGCTCGCCGCCTTATCAACAGCGCGCTTTTGCTTTACGTGTCGTGGGCCGCTCAAATGGACTTATCATTTTGTGAGTTGCGAAAAAATTTGGTGCGAACGGGCATGCTGCTACTGCGTTCCTGCCTGCCGTTCTGGCTACAGAGCAGCGGCGGCCGCCCGATGCCCTCCGACCTGCGGTGGCGCCCCTCGCGGTAGCCTTTGTCCCCGTACGAAACTTGGCCGGGAGTTTCATGACCAGAGGAGCATTGAAGGACTCTGTTAGTACCTACTTAAAAATGCGTTCCTTACTCACGTTTCTGCTGCTATTGCTGCCGCTGCTGCTGCTGTTGCTGCCATTGACCAATTTTCATTTCCTTATCAGTGTGTGTGGTAGACAAATTGAACCAATGTGTGACACTTGTTCGTCGTGTAGGGCCGTCTTTTATGAGAATGAGCCGAATGTAGACTGTGCTGAGTGTTCAGGCACCTATAATTTCGGAAAATGCGGTGGTGTGACAGAAAAATCCTTGAAAGGAAAGAGTAAAGCTGCAAGAAAAACTTGGCGATGCCCTCAGTGTCGCGATGTTGGACCCCGTGCTAGCAACATCGAGGGTAGCAATTCTGAATTGGACATCAAATTGGCTCTTGCGTCCATCATCGAGAAGCTAGGCAGCCTGCCTATCCTAGCGGAAAAGGTTGCGAAGATGGAGTAATCACTCCAGCACATATCTGACAGGTTTGATGAATTTGAAAAACAAGTTGCCCATCCCGAAAGTGAAATCCAAGGAATAAAAAAAGGAGTAGCGGAGCTTGAGGCAAAAGAAGACATGAACAAATTTTTTCAGACACATTTGCAACAAGAAATTAATGAGCTTGAGTTCCGAAACAGACAGCTTAACTTGGAAATTCATGGTATTCCTGCTGTGGCTGGTGAGGACCTGCTCTCCTTGTTGAATTGCGTAGCGGAAGAACTGGAAGTTCCGCCCCTCGCAAAAGCAGACGTGCAAACTGTTCACAGGCTTCCAACAAAGCCAGATAAGGTTCTGGGCATAATCGTCCGTTTTACGAAACAGGCGGTAAGGGACGCTTGGCTCAAACAAAAAAGCAAACTAAAGGGGAGCGAACCACGCATGTTCATTCAGGAAAACCTCACGCGTCAAAACAGAGAGCTGCTTCGAGCAGCAAAGGTTCGACGTGCCAAAGATAAGGGGTACCGTTTTGCAATGCACACTCATGGAAGGATTCTTGTTCGCAAGGATGATGAAGCCTACGTGTAAGTATGGCACCGGTGTAAGTATGGATGGTGTAAGTATGGCATTGAATGGATGGTGCCGGTATGGCGTAAGATGGTGTAAGTATCGCATTTTCCTCATCACTGCCGCCTGTGTGGCAATGGATGCCTTCCGTGATTGACTGAAACAATCATTATAGGAAAGAGTCGTGACACCGTGGCGCGAGATCTGCGTGAAGCGTATTTTATCCAGAAAAACAACGCAGCCTGTATCAGTGAAGCATCTCTATCCCTGTTTTCGAATGAGTACCGGATCCTAGACAACATGCGATAAAAAGATGTCATTGTTGTCTTCAGCAGGGGCTATTTTGTTTTATCGTGTCGTTTTAGACCTCTTATTTTTTGGTGTATCTTTGTGTAATTGTGGACAAGCTACTTATACCCCTGTCTTTCCTCGGAATAAATCAGTTTTTAAAAGCGCATCTGTCTCATCGTTCTACGTTTTTTCTCTCCCGGTTTTTAGCGCTCGTTTTCCTTAAACTTTCAGGCCATTGCTTAACAGATGATAAAAAACACAAAAGAACACACCGACCCTATAGATGGACATCGGCATTGTGAAACTGGTAAAACATGTACATGCATAATACAAACATATATAGATAGACACATAGCTACGTTTGAAGAAACGCAGGTACACGAGGACGTAGGGGTTCGTGTGGGTAGAAACACGCGTATAAATATGCCGACGGTTCCCTTCTATCTATATCTTCCGGGCGCAAGAGGAATCCACATTTCTTCGTCTGCAGCATGTTCGATGATAAGAAACAGCCCACGTGCTGGATGCAATACTTCGCGTACTGCTTGCGTTCGCGGCTGAGTGCCGAGAGCCATCGTTCCCAATTCAGAGGAGCCACTTCCTCCAGGTGACGTTGGACGGCACTCATGGCGATGATTCATACCACGAGAAAGAGTGCTGCCCGCGCGACCGTTGGCAACAGTCGCTGTTGCCAACACGACTGCCTTCTTGCTCACATGTTGAACTCTGGCCGAGAGTTATACGGGATGAAACAGAAACTGATACGGGATAACACAGAACCCACGGCGTAGTAGGGAAGAAGTTCTCAACTCGCACTCCAAATGGTTCCTTTCTTGCTCCCTGAGTTCTCCCCACGCTGGGCGGTGGTGGAAATGCAGCCCACTGCTCCTCTCCACCGCCCATTCCTCTTATTCCCGGCCCACTGGTTAAATTCGGCAGGGCCCCACCGCTCCGGCTGACCCGTCTGGAATGCGCGCCTGGGGAACTAAAAACGGTCACCGTGCGAGAGCAACCCTAGGGGCAGCGGGCCGCACATCTTGCTACGTGTATACGTGGAGGTGTATGAACAAGTTGCTTTTAAGCCCGAAAGTTTGTCAGGTATATTCAAATCTCGGAGGGAATGCTTGCGCTTATCGCATTTCTATTTTAAGAGCGTCCGCTTTTCACGAGGCCGTGACGCCCTAATACGCGTTATGTGGCCAGAGTTGTTCCATTTTTGTAATAAAATGTTGAAATTCTTGAACTTAAGATCTCCCCCTCCCCTCGGTTCTTGAAATGCCACCTCTAAAAAATTTCTGTATGCACACAGCTTTCGCATATTTATTTATGAGCAAGGATATGGCATGGTGGGGCTTTTTCTGTTTGCCGATCAGTCAGTCGTAACATTTCGCTGTTAAAGGCTCATTATGTGCTTGAATCTTAAGCTTCTACTGTCTTCGTCAGTGACGGATACCAATACTTCACTACTTATTCTTTAAGCAGTGTCTAGTGTTTAGTCCGCTAACACCTCAGCACAGCGCTGCAGAAATGGCTAAAGACGGCATTCGAATTTTTAAGACTAGGCTGCCCCATTGTAGAGCCTCTGCCGTTGTGGTGTAGCGGTTCCGTCTTAGGTTCCCGATACCAAGGGCGGCGGGCGGATCCGGCTCTGGCCTGCTTAATGTTTTAATTTTTTAGTGCGCAAGGACTTTGGCGGCTGCTAATGCGGGGTTGGCGGCGTCGGTGTTGCAACCGAGCGAGCGAAGGAACAAAACGGCGGAGGGAAATGTGAGAAAGCGTGAAGGGAGGGCAGTATGCTTAGCCCGGACGAGGCGCTCGTCGGAGTACTGGCCAACGCGCCAGGCGGAGGGCGCCATCTCTCTCACTATCTCCCCCTCACATTTACGGCAGACGCAACTACTCGGAGCGTGGCTCATGCGAACCACGTGACATTTGCGCGGGAGGTTCAAATACGATTTGCAACACGGTCGCTGGCGGCGGCGACGCGCTGAGGATTACAGCACAGTAGCGCGCGCCGCCTCGCGTTCGCTGGTCACGCGATCACATCCTGAGCCGCAGCAGATATGCGCCGTGACCGAGAAGACTGCCGTCCCCGCTGCGCACAAATTTCGCGTTAGGGAGTGTAGTAATCGTCAGTGCCTTTTTACACCTCAAGTTCTAATCATAATTTTCATGACTTCGTTGTCTTCTTTCTTTATTACATGACAGAAAAAGCAGACGTTGACGCCAGGTATGAGGGCCGGCTGGCCGTCCTCACGTAATGTGTATGTTTCTTATGAAGTCATTACCAAGTTCACTGAGTTATAGTCTCAGACGTGATGAAAGCCTACACCAAAGTGCACACAAGACACTGAACAGAACAATTTGTCCCTTAAAGCATGTACGTGGATGTAAGTGCCAAAGGTAAGGGCAGAGTCTTTCAATGTTTTACTGGTCACGAAACTGCTCCGTAACTCAATGGGAGAGCTTCATATGCTGCGTTTGGCCGCCGCGCGGTGGCGCCACCCTCTCACTGAGGTCACTCCTCGGGCGGCGTTGCGCTGGCTCGAACGGCGGAGCTGCGGCGAGTTGTGTTTGTTTTGTGCGGGAAAAATATGTAACGGGCATATCGCACTCTTATGATGCGACTTAAGTAGTGCAACGACGATGCCGAACATGTGTTGCGTCCCGGGATGTCGTTCCTTGTACAACGATACCACAGAAAATGTTTCCTTGTTCTGTTGACCGAGCGACGGGCAGCTGCTTGAGAATTGGAGGCGCGCCATTCCGAGGCAAGCAAAGGGAGATTTCAGCTTCGATTATAAATGTGCGACAGTGTGTGGAAATGCACTGTGTGTGAGAATGGAAAAAGCAATGTACTATTTTGAGAGCATCGTGGACCTAGAATTGTACAAGGCTAACTTAAAGCCGGATTTTTGTCATATCAGTCAGGTTGTAGCGGTGCTCCATTACCTGTTTGCAAACTTGTATTATCTTGCGCTCAGGCTCGCGTGTATAAAAGAAAAGCTTCGGGACGTCCTTGTGCTTTTACTTTTCATATTTCCGCGAATTATCCCTGAGGATTCGTTTTGTTTGTTTTGTAACCGCGCGTGGCCGATTCGGGTTTCTTATCTGGCGTTTCAACCGGAGCGCCCATTTGCTCTGTTTGTCGTACGTCCCATCATGCAATATTGTTTGATATGGAAAGGGTGCCACCTTGTCGCTAACTTGATTTTTTGTTTCTTCGACAATGTTCTCGATCCCATTTCCATGGATCTGAAATTAATAACGTTCTGAGAGTAATGCATGCATAGCAAACGCCACGCAACTCACTTTATCGACGCTCATCTGTGCACGTCAGCCCTCATTCACACAGCCGTCACCTTCTCCGTCACGGCACCGTCACGTCAACAAAAAGCGACGTTGACGGAAAGGAGAAGTGTTCAGACTGGATCTACACGGGAGCTTTCCGTCAGATTACAGGGTCGTCTGCCTAGTGATCAGTTTAGCCTAGACTTGAGCGTTTTTCATCTAAAAAGTAAGGAAAGTGGTTTGGGCTCACTTTTCGCGAAATTTAGCCGTAAAAATTTGTTTTCTGATTAGCTGGTTTAGCGCGGGGCATGGTCCCGTCGTGACGGAAACGTAGAGCTCGGCCTCCCGTCACCGTCGCACCGTTTTCGGCGAGAAATCGTTCGAAAAGCGGCGCCCATGACGGAAGACGGTGACGGGACGGTGACGTGACGGGGTGAAAAACGGCTGTGGAATGAGGGCTCACACTGCGGACTGCTTGCTTCTTCGACGTTTGTGTTTCATTCTAGTCTTTTGTAGTGCAGGAGATCGCTAGCTCGCTGCGTTCAGAAAAGCTTTGCTTCGTTCTTGGCTACGTGGAAATATTCTGTTTTCTCCGTGTGCTGCACATCGCAGCGCGAAAAAATAAATTTTTGTACGCTGGACCACGCTCTTTTGTCTCCCTTCGTAACATTGAAATTTTTTGTTGCGTGTGATAAAATCAGTTTTATTGTTCTTTTTTCGCTTCCTGTTTTTTTTTTTTTTCAAGTATTGCAAAGCGTGGATGCAGAAAGACACATTGCAACATATATCTCTTCGTGTTTTGATCCTTCGCGTTTCTGCAGCGTTTTTAGATGTTCTCAAGTATGTAACAACTCATCGAAACGACAATACTATTGAGCTATCTCTTTTAGCGTTCTGTGCATGCCAGAGCAATCAACGGATTCATTAAGCGTAGTCTGAACGACGCGTACTTGGTTTCTTTCAGTTTTTTTATTCTATTATCGATAGGCCCACAACATTCCGCGACTACACAGCTACCGTATATGTGGTAATTACAGCTTTGCTTTACGAAAAGAAGCAACATAGATTTAAAAATCCGTAAACACGACGGCGCAGCGCTTGTGCCAGAGCACGCAGAAGCCGTTGCCGTTCGCGGCCGAAGTATGCGGTATTTTGCTTCGAAAACTAAAACCCCATTGAAGGCAGGTGATATAAACAATGACTGGACTATTCATCGCTAACTACTACGAAAAAAACACACTTAATCAGCGAGCAGACACCAAAAGCAGCAAGCGTTTGCACGCCAAGAGCTTGCCAATACGCCGCACGCGCGGCGGCTGAATGACCTTCGTGCGGCGGTGGCGCCTGTAGCGGCGCGCGCGGTCCCTATATGAAACGAGCGCCGAAGTTTCGTGACCAGTAAAACATTGAAAGACTCTGGTAAGGGTTATGTTTTGTTAGGTTAGGGAGAGTTAGGTAGTGCCACAGCGGCATTTTTTTGCGATACACCAGTGGCTTTAGTTTGATGCTTGTAGTAGCGTCGGAGAGAGGAGAAGCTGGAGGAGGTCGACACTCTTTAATCAACCGGCTGGGTCAGCCAGGCCAGCCGCCCTACTTTCCACACCAGGTGGGGTGAAGGTGACATGAAATTCGCTTACATCAAACAAATAAACGCAAAAACATAAAGACACGCGACAAGCACATACAAAATCAGGCGGACCACTAAAAAATGAATTTCAAATGTTTTATGGAGTCCATCTTCACGAAGAAATGTTAACACTTTTTTGTGGCGACGTGTGCTGTTCGTGATTGGCCCAATTAGCTTGGTTGGCTTAAAGTACCGTTTTACGACAGCTTTCCTCTGGTCCAACCCACTGCAAAGATTAACTCAAAGTTGGTTGTGGCAAGGTTTCGTGATGCAATGATGGATCAGGTCGTTAATACTAGCCCCCAGAACACTTCTTTCGCAGTCATGAGAAGCTTAAAGCCCGGTGAACAGTATTTTATTCCCTGTTTAGGTTAAAACCAAGTAAAATCACCGCTGTCGTGGTAGTAAGTTTCTTGCTACATGATTACAGCTGAATAATTTTGAATTTGGCCACAGGTCATATAAACCTGTACGTTCAATATCACTGCAGCGGTGGCCAACGCACCCAACACAGTGCTTTAGAATGTGCAGTCAATCGGTTGCGCTAATTATAGTTCGTAATAAACCCTCTTACTGAAACACGTATGGGAAAATTCGGTACATCAAACACGTTTTACTCTGTGTTTCCGCCATTCCTAGTCAATATGGCAACAAAACGTGCCAATCCTCCCCCGGGGATGGGGGCGGGGAGTAGCTCCCTCCTCCTGCACATTATTGCCTGTTGGGCAGTGCCTTACCACCGCGAACTCATCCTATAGGATAGACCTTTACAGGCACGCAGGAGGGCGTGGTTAGTATGATATAAGCCACGTCTCAAATGAGCACTGAAATTGCTGGTTCGCTCCGCTTTTGTGTTTGCGGTACGCCGCACATTTCTGACACTGAGAGACCGTTCCCGTTGCAACGGGAATAAGTTGTGATAAATGACTTCCTTTCCACACGCCTCTACTTGTAGTAAGCGATTCGGTAGTTGGGAAAGTTCGCAGCATTCTTTATCGAAACAACTGCCGCCACCAGCCCACCAAAGTTGTGTATGGTTACAAGACAGCTCATGCAAATGCTGCTGCTCCTCCCTACTCGCGATGCAACGTGAATGCCTTGCTGCGGACGAGTCGCTCGCTCCTGTTCATCTGAGGGCGCGCAGTTATCACAGGTAATACCGATGCGTACGTGCAAGTTCGGGAAACATGTGGGCTTACGCTGGTTTGGCGGCTGTCGAGTCAACCAGGTCATTTATCACAGGCAATACCGATGTTTGCGTGCAACTCGGGGAAAGATTTCGGTTCCCGGCGGTTTCGTGGTTATCAAGTCAGCCTGGTTTGTTACCCGTATAGCTAATTTATGGCAGATGATCTGGAAAAGAAAGCCTCCTGGGAGCATCAGCGAGAAAGCAACTTCGCGAGTTCTTGTGCGCTAGGAAGGCTTCATCCGTAGTCCGCCACTGTTCTTTGAAGCAGCTATGCCATTTCTGCAAATCCAACGTTTGACAAAATGTTGCTTGTTTTACAGTTACTGTTACTTGCTTATGTCAACTCGGGTTTCGTTTCTGGTCCTCGCTTTAAAACTGCCGCGGAGAGTTCCACTGCGGGTGGAGATACCGGTTAATTTTATCGAAACATTGGGCACGTTAAGAGAGGGAAATTAACGTGAAGCTCGCAGGCTAATCCTGATACACACAGTGCTGCTTTTTCGTCGAAATAAACCGTTATGTTTAATGGCGAGCTTCCGTTGCCGACTTCGTGTCTTCAGGTCACTCTAGTCAGCTTCGGCGAATATCGCAATGAATCATTCTAGTATCCACAGTTAAGATTATTGAAAAACCTTATTATATTCAATACGTCGTCTTTCGGTTGCATGCGGGGTAATTTCGCAGATTACAAGGGGCTTGCGTTCTGCTTTGTGGCTCGGGACAAGAGTAATCGCGATTCTCGTAAGATGAGCGTCCTTCCTTGTAGTTTTTAACGGAAGCCAAATAGGATGACGTTTCTCAAAAACATGTCACGTGGCGCCAATTATTGCGCTCTGAGGAGTGTCGGTGGTGCTCGCTGTGAGGCCGCTGGGTGCATTGAAACCGCCGCAAGTCTATCACTCTGAAGAGATCATGATCATAATCATCATCATCGTCGTCGTCGTCGTCGTCATCATGACAAGGAAGCCAATTATAACTGCGATGATGATGATGACGGTAACTAGGATGATGATGATATTACTAACGCAGTGTAATAATTACCTCCAAAATGTGGGAAATTCAAATCATTTTACTCAGTTTCCCATCTGCGTTTGTCGCGTTCACTGCAAAGAAAATGTGCATTCCTATTGCACTAACAAACGTGGTGACAGCGGCCCCAATACTCCGGATAATAGCGTGTGAGTGTCATAACGCTCGGAAAACAGTACAAAGGAAACAAATATTCAATTTTTAAATGCGGGGTCAGGATTGGGGTGATCTGGGATGGTTTTTTCACCATTCGCTTCTATGTGTCTCTTTTTCGTGCGAATTACACGGCGGCGCAATTTTTCAATCCGAGTTCAGCTTATGTGGTTGAATGAGGCTGTAGTATTTGGGGCAAACGGCAGCACCTCTGCGTTGAATGCCGCACACCGCAACATTCTATCTTGAGTTTAGGCACTATGATGAACCTAGCATAATATGAGCGGACATTCAGCAGTCAAAGTACATAGTAGCTTTAATCTCAATTTCAAAAAAGGACGTTCACGTCTAGATTCTCGCCACTGCCTGCAACGCATCCGGACATGGTTATGAAAAAGAACTGCAGCTGTCCTTGTTACAAAAATATAACCGATTCTTACGTTGCCCTCCGGGAATCGGATTGCGTGTTCTCGCCAAATCACAAAGCCACGAACATCCTCCATGTCATCCGAAATCTTGAAACCGAAAGCTTCGCGATCCACCTTGTTTGGACAGCTACGCATACGGGCTCCAACTGCTCGATAGTTACGGTGCAGCGCTAACCGCTCGGCTCACGCGGCTGCCAGAGAGAGTCTCCACACACCTCCAACGGCTACCAACACCGCACCGTCCGTGCTCGACGCGACCGACTGCTACTTATATTGAAGACTCAATGTCGCCATCACCTGAGGTGAACCACTCCGGAAAGGGGGGGCATTCTTAGCCCACTAAAAACACTGGCACCCTCGGAGGAAACCCTGACCAATGAAACCCATGCGGACTCACCGCTGCCTTCAATTATTGCGAGCAATGGACAATCCCCGCCCGTTCCGTCCCGCAACATTGCCCCTACTGCAACACCCGACGCACGCCGAAGCCGTGCCATTCTGGAGATGCGCTGTTTTCAACGACGGCTGTGCCCGACTCCTTTAAGTTTCCCACCTCCGTCAGAAGCAGCACAGCTGCAGCGCGTTAGAACAGGCCCCCATGTTTCAAGAAAAGATAACCGAATGAGCCTTAGCCAGCGATTCATACAAGCTGATGTAAGGATATGAACCAATTTTCCGTATGACTGCTTAAGCTCCTCGACAAGGAGTCATGTGACACCTGTCTGTCAGTGCTGAGGGAATTTGGACATGAGCAATGAACATTTAAGTACATTTTCGGATTTCTGAGGTGTTTTACCTTCCCCTAAACCATACATCCCCCCCCCCCCCCCAGGGCGCTTGTGCCTCCTTTAGAATAATAGTTATTACGACTACTTCAACAGCGCTTCTCAACCATGAGTGTGCTTGGACTTTCTCTTGACCTTGCGGAAGGTTTGGGGGATCACACTATGAACGATGCTAATGCGTGGCACGATGTAAAAGAATTTGCTATTGCAGTTAAAATCACACATCCGCACACATCTTGCGCCCATATTTTCTGTCTGGCTTTTTTGCAGAACTGTAGTGCAGCGCAATAAAGTTGACTTTACCACGTTTCTTTTTTTTTGCAAAGTCAGAAAAAGAAAACCAAGTCATGCAACCAAGCCAACTTCTACGCTGCCGGCAAGAGAGAACTTTATTCGTCACGGGATGGTGGGCAGAAATCACCCCCTTCGCTAAGACAAGACAGCCGGTGCGGCCTTCGATGCTGTGGGCCGCCAGTTCCCGTTGTTATTGGACATTCGCCGGAATAGGCAGCCACTCTATGGTGTAATTGTGCTTTGGGAGGGCAGCCCCACAGAATCTGGTTTTGGGTAGATGGAGCAAGGCAGTGAGCCCAGAGTGGGACCGGGGTGTCTGACCTGCGTAGGAGTAAGTTTAGCCATGTTGGCGTGAACTGTGTATACCATATATGTTTGTACCTGCAGAGTGACTACTTACTCACAACGGGTAAACCCGGCGTGAAGAGGAGGTAACATACGACAGGTGCTTAGAAAGAAAGAAAAAGATAGGAGACACTTTTGTGGAGGGTTTCGCGAACCAGTTGAGGGCCGCGATCAAGTTCACTAACGCACGTAGCTCTTTTTACTTAACCGGTCTTGGCAGAAAACTAACAAAGAAAGAGGCCCTTTTGTTTTTTGTCCTGGCTTACAACCACGTCCAGTGGCTTCACGTCAATATTGACTTGGAGTCCGCCGGTCATACATAGGATACATAGGGCATACAAGGCCCCACTTGTCACTGAGTGGCCAGAAGGCTAAATATACAAATTGTTACTTCGAAGAGTGCGTTCGATTTCCGTGGAAAGACAGCTGCTAGAGCAATGTCAAGTGCACCAGGAAGCTTAAGAAAACAACGAAGAAAAATGCCTCATCTGATGTAAAAATGGACAAGAACTCATGGAAACCGCAGTATTAAGGGCACCGAATGACTTCGAACTATCTGTTGTGTGAGTGTATAGGTTCAGAACACCGCATTGCCATGGCCGGTGCACACTCGCCAATGAGCCGTACAGGGCTCCCACTTGCGGAGTAACGCTCAATCTTCTTTTAATCTTTTAGGCGGTCCTCGGCACGGTAGAATTCTGAGAAACACCGTGGCATCCCGCTACTGAGAATGGTTATAGGGATCCGAAAAAGTGTACCTGGTTATCCTTTTTTGGGTTGCTGAGTTTACCACACCACACACACAAAAAAATAAAACCTTCTATCACATAAGACAACTGCCTACCGCGTGTTCTTCTCGGTATAAGCATAGAGAATGTCTAAGAACTGCCACAAGTGCGTGCTTTCACTATTAAAACGACTGTTTTTAGCGTCAGCCAATAATTTTCGTGGGACTGCGACCTTGGCGAAGTAATATGTCTCGTAGAAGCAACCCTTGCAGAGCTTTCATAGGTCGGTACATGGGACAATGTAGGCAGCGGAGCTTTTTATAGCATGCCACAAGATTGGGTAAATACACTTTGCTTTGCGTGCGCATGCGATCAGTGTGTCATGGGTCCCATACAAAATTTCCTTAACATTTCCCGTAGCGGCAATAGTAAATAGATAGTTTGTAGTGGGGACAGCTATGGTGGGACAGGGAAGTAATAACGTGCGGAACAAATGATTTAGTGACCTAGGGGACACATACAGCTAAGTACAAGAATGGCGCTACCGTGTGTGGTATGGTATGGTAGTGCCGTGCGCAGGAATCAAGCCTCAAGCAATTGCGAGAATCAAGAAACTACAAGAACTCAAGCAGGGAAGAACTTATAGTGGTGACAACAGTAACAACGCTAAAAACTACCCGGCCAGTTTTACAAATGCTTGGTGATTACAGACTACGTAAAGTATAATGAATACCGTTGAACACATATCTAGCTTTATCACTGGGCTGTTAGTATTAAAAAAAGGTTATGAAATGTTCATATGCCTTAGAGCTTGGCTCCGCGGAGGAGACAGCATTATTTTAAAATAAATGGTACTTTCATTTTCTATACGGTAACTTCGCTTACTGATACCAATTGCTCGAGCAAGAAACTGTTAATAAAAAAAAACTCGGCCACACTTGCAAAACCGGCCCGGAATACATTTCCCTCTTAGCACGTACTTTACACCAATGCTGGTTGCTTCACAGAATTCCCACCAAGAATAACAGGCTCATACCTTCCTCGAACTCCTACTTAACATTATGCGAACTACTTCACGAATAGTTACCTAAATCTACGAAAAAGAGAACCAAGAACTCTCACTATAATAAACTCGAACGGTTGTGGTTGTGCCCTGAACGTGCGCACTTTAAAAAATAGTAAAATATTTGCTGATGAGACTTTAACAATAAAAAGACTATCGTGCAAGTACGAAATTCAGGAATTAGAAATAAGATAGCAACAAAGCCTCGTACTCTTGGAAAATACTTAAAATAGTCTCTTACATATGACATGACCACACCAAGATGACACACCTTTCGAAGCGAAGCTTTTATGCCTCAAGGTTGGCGCTCCATGTCACTTCGACACGCCCTGCAGGAATGCCAACTTTACCCAATGGGCTTCACAAAAAGATGATGGTGATAAATACCGTCATATCAAGCGCCTCACGAAAAAAAAAAACGCTTCCCGTGCTCGGAATGGAACCTGGGTCCCCATCGTTGCGAAGCCCACGTCTGTCCGATTGCGCCATTGGATTGTGCACTTTGACTCTGACTCAGGTTGCATGAGAGAAAGCTTCGTGTGTTAACCCTCCTCCGTCTCTTTAGAAAGGCGCCTTGATTTTATATCCATAAATTAGTAGTTCGTCGCAAGCAGTGTCGCAGTAGTACTAAACATTTATAGGCGTAAGTTTAGGGGTAGAGATGTAAGTTCAGCCTTTGTAGTCTCGGATGCCATAAACGGGGTTGTTATCCGCATAACCGCGTACCGCTTGCAAGTGAAAAGGACCGAATTGAAGCCAATATAGATCTTCGCCTTATCTGCATTTGTATAGTTCATCGACACGATTAAATGTGAGACCGGATTACGGCAAAGGGTTCAGCGTCTCTATAAAGTGGTGTCCGGTATGCTATGCGGCCTATGTTTCGGTTTCACTTCAACAGACTTTTAAGTCCAGAGTCCCGATGATCCACCTCTGGAACGTTGCCTCGTTTTAGTGCGCAGCACTTGGCTCCCGCTCCTGTGGTTTCACGGCGCCGTCGTCCCTCGTTGTGATTGAGCGAACGAAGGGGACAAGGCGAACGAGATAGAACTAGCAGAAAAGAGGGAAAGGAACATATGGCGAAAGTGTGAGGGGGAGTGCGGTATGCCGACACGGCGCGAGACCTTCCCTCCGGTGGTGACGGCGGCCTATACGAGGTAACCAAGAGAAAGAAGAGCCCACCGAAGATATAGCAGGCAGGAAAGCGGAAGATGGAAGCACGGCGCAAGGCGTGATACATGGCCCCCGCGGCGACGAGCTACGACACAACGCCATAGTCACGCGCCTTCGTGCGTTCGCTGATACGGCGTTGATTTCGTGAGGTGCCGCCGGTAAGCGCCGCCCCCCAGAAGACTCCAGTTCACCCTGCGCACAAATTTCGCACTAGGGTGCATCATAATCGTCTGCCCCATTTTTGCTTTATTTTACTTGGTTTAAAAAACGTAGTACAAGGAAATAATCTTCCCTCTTGAAGTTTATGGGCAATCAAAGACCAAGAAAATTGCCTTAAAGTTTCATTGCACAGGTCTTTATAAGTTACGTCTCGTCCTGAAGTTACCGAGAATACGGGTTCCGAGGTTCTCAGGAAATCATGTCCGTGAAGGAATAACAAAAATCCCCTGCAATACTTAGAGCGTGTGCGAGTTTTAACAAAGGAAGTATGACCACAAAATCGGGGGAAGGTATGCTTTCCGTGTTTACGTCGTGTTGAACAAACCAGAACTGCGGGTTAGGTGGAAACTACGGCGCTCGCCGTAAACTACGACGAAGGAGCAAGCACAGCGGCGTGTGCTACGGCCTTTCAGTGTTTGCGCTTCTTAGTTCGGGTAAAGCCTGTTATTGGCGTGCGCTTATTGGATAAGCGCAACACGTAAAAACTGAGGCGTTAAACACGTCGCATGCAAGCACGCTGGTGGCGTCAATATGTTCTGGATAGTAATTTCGCTTCGCTAATAGTGGTGTTTCGTGCACGGCGCGGTTACAAATACACGCGTTGTGTGTGTTCTCTTCTTTGGTCCAGTTTTTTGTGCGCAGTTCCAGTCGTGTTACAAATACGTTTTGAACAATTATTCTCTTAGTTTTAACTTAGGAAGCAAGCTCACTAAACCAAACCAAAAAGGAAAGAACAGATCGAGAAGGAGAGGGGGGGGGGGGGGGGCGTTGGATTAGTCGGGCTTGCAGACTAACAGTCCGCAGTTTCTGTACAAAATGATAATGTTTAGTAGAATTAATTACTGTTTAACATGAACCTAGAAATTGAAGACTTTCCGATTTCAATACAATGTCATTCATATGCCGTCCTCCTGGGGCTATCAATGTCTGAGCGGTGATACGAATATCCCTACCTTATGCATTACACGCCCCAGTCTTCATTGCAAGAAGTACTATTCCCGTAACGCTCCCCTGTTCTTCCAGTTGAGTGACAAAGGTGGCCGTGTTCTCTGCCACTACCAACAACTATGGCTGCGAATTATGTGATTGGCACAAACCACAATTTCAGCGAGCCCAATTTACTTTCCCTGGAGCATCTGGTTTAGGTCGGGCAGCGTTCACAACGTTGTTCGTGTCAGCGAATCCATCCACGGAACATCAGCGAGAGGGAGTAGAGTGCCTCAGTGCTGAACGGCGTAGACCGGTCAAAATTCTTGACAGAATAGAGCTTGTACACGGTGACAAATATGTATCGCAGACAAAATGGACTGAATGGGTACGGACGTCGAACTGCCACTAAAAAGAACGAATACATAGCTCAACAAGCAACCAGGGGCCCAATTCTCTAAAAAGATGGCTGTAGTTTTAGAGAATTGGGCCCCGGTATCATTTCTCGCGGATTATATCGGCCGCCTCATCATGGGTCATAAGACGCCGGAAGTAAATTTTACTACGCTTTTTTTCCCAAGTAATTTCTGAAAGAATAAGAATGGCGTATTCTTCGTTGGCCACCTTGCAAGAAGGCGCGCTCAGTTGATGTTAATGCGATCGTGTATCTGCTTTCTGTACGACTTCATAGCAGCCTTAGAAACTTGAAAAAATAAAACCCGCCAGCCAATGAAACCACAAGAACAGCATTCCATTGTAATTTTTTTCATGAATAGTACGCCCCCGATAAACTAACTTGGACGTTTATTTCTGATGGTTAGAGGTTAAGGTAAATGCGTTTTTCTAAAGAACAAAAACGGTTTCCCTTGAAAGCCGGTTCAGGTTCAGAAAAGCTTCACGTTCTCCAACTCTCTAACGCTTTTTCCAACCTGTATTCTTAACAGTACATCTCGAATAAACCCTTTCTCTCCTGAATGGCAATATTACTTCGCGGAGAACACCGAGCCAGACTCAAAAGGGCAATCGGGCTCTATTTCTCCTCTCTTAAACTTGCCAAAAACATGTGATATCCGAACTTGGACGCTACAGGCCAAATTTAGTTCAGCTTTCTTCATAACACATAAACAAACGCTGACAAAAAAAAAAGCTATTTTTTAATAAATGTTTTTGTGTCGTAAAAACTGATCCTCAATCGTGGTTTATGGCTATGCTCAGATCTTTGTAATAAAAGCACCTTTGCTAAGGTCGTCTCAAACCAGACTACTGCAAGAATGCGTAAAAAAATAAGGATCATAGGTGGCGATGCTTCCTTTTAGGGGCGAAGTACTTTAGGGGCTCGGGTTATCGCGGCTCGTGTCGTCGCGGCAAACCAAGTTGTCAAACGACGGTCAAAAAGCATGTGTACAATGAATATGACCGGTTCAAAATAAACTAACGTGATTTAAACTAATTTAAAATACAGGAATAATAAGGAATAAATTCCAATAATAACAAAGATTTGTTAAATTCCATCTTGAAATTGGTTTCAATCGCCAGGTTTTTTTCTGAAAAGCAAACTTCTTAGCATGCTGCGGTATATGACACGAAGACAAGTTACGGCGAGTCTGTCTCTCATTTAATTGCTTATATCCTGTTCAAAACAAGAGAGGGCGCCACCGTCTAGGCCAACGTGCGATTTCTTCACCCCCGGAGCTTCCCCGACGCCCAATCAGGGCGCATCTTGTGGCAAGAGAGAGACCTGCAATCTTTGAATACACTTATACACTGCATCCTTTGCCCCTCCCCGGGCTTCACAAAAGCGGAGCTTTCGAAGGTAATCAATAAGCGTAAGACAGCTGACATACGGAAGTATAATATGGAGAGGACCGAATACGCTGTAAAGAACGGAGGCAACCTTAAAGCAGTGAAGAGGCGTCTAGGCGTGGGGAAAAATCAGTTGTATGCACTTAAAGAGAAGCAAGGCAATGTCATCACAAATAAGGATAAAATAGCCAGCGTAGCCGAGGAGTTCTATAGAGATCTGTACAGTAGCCGGGACATCCAGGATAATGCCGAAGGATAAAGTAGTTCAGAGCAGATAGACATTCCACCAGTAACGACAGTAGTAAGGAAGGCCTTGAAAGAAATGAAAGGGGGCAAAGCACCTGGTGAAGATCAGATAACAGCAGACCTCTTGAAGGGTGGCGGGCGCATTGTGTTAGTAAAACTGGCAAACAAACCTGTACACGCAATGCCTAATGACCGCGAGTGTACCGGAATCTTGGAAGAACGCGAACATCATACTAATCCATTGGAAAGGTGACACGAAAGACTTGAAAAAATACAGGCCGATCAGCTTATTGTCAGTCGTCTACAAGATACTTACCAAGCTAATCACTAATAGAATTTCTGCCACCTTAGATTTCACTCAACCTAAAGAACAAGCCGGGTTCCACAAAGGCTATTCAACAATGGACCATATCCACACGATCAATCAAGTGATAGAGAAGTGCGCAGGGTATACTAAACCCCTATATAGCCTTCATAGATTCTGAGAAGGCACTTGGCTCGGCCGAAATCTCAGCAGGCATTGAGGCATTACGGAATCAGGATGTGGACGAGCATTATGTAAGAATACTAGAGGATATTTACAATGTGTCCACAGCTACCATCATCCTCCACAAGGAGAGCAGTAAATTGCCTATAAGGAAGGGCATTATGCAAGGAGACACAATCTCTCCACTGTTATTCACAGCAAGTTTACAAGAAGTATTCAGAACAACGGATTGGGAAAAGGTAGGAGTAAGGATTAATGGAGAATACCTCAGTAACCTCATACTGTCTGACGACGTTGCCTTGCTAAGTAACTCTGGGGACGAATTACAAAGCATACTTACCGCCCTAGACAAACACAGTAGAACCGTGGGCCTGAAAATTAATATGCAGAAAACTAAAGTAATGATCAATAACCTCGCGACAGCACAGAGGTTTGAGATAGGTGGCGAGGCAGTGGAAGTAAGTAGTAAGCAACTATGCCTCCTTATGTCAAGTTGTTAGCGCAAATCCCAAGTATGATGCAGAGATAATTAGAAGGGTAAGAATGGAATTGAGTGCATTCGGCAGGCATTCTCAGATAATAAATGGCAGCCTACCATTGTCCCTGAAGAAGAAAGTCTATGACAGCTGCATCTTACCGGCCGTCCCCTAAGGGGCAGAAACTTGCAGGCTCACTAAGAGGGTTCAACTTAAATTGAGGACGATTCAGCGAGCAATGGAGCGTAAAATGATAGGTGTAAAATTGAGGGACAAGAAGAGAGCGGAGTGGGTCAGAGAACAAACGTGTGTTAAGGACATATTAGTAGAATTAAGAAGAAGAAATGGACGTGGGCAGGGCATGTAATGCGAAGGCAAGATAACCGTTGGTCGTTAAGGGTAGCAGAGTTGATCCCTAGACAAGGCAAGCGTTGCAGGGGACGGCAGAAAGTCAGATGGGCAGATGGAATCAGGAAGTTTGCAGGGATAAATTGGTCGAAGTTAGCACAGGATCGGGGTATTTGGAGATTGATATGAGAGGCCTTTGCCCTGCAGTGAGCGTAGATAGGCTGGTGGTCATGATGATGATGATGATAATGATGACGACAACGATGACCACGTAGCCGGAAAATGGCTGTCAAAAGAACGCGTCCGCGTGCAGGAAGGGCAAGGCGAGGGAAAGAGTGGAGAGAATGGGGCATCTGTATTCGCTGCAGCATTAGCGCCGAGGAGAGTTGGAGCGGACGCAACGCAGCAGCATCCCATATGCGGGAATAGGCTGAGAATGGGGGGTGGAAAGGCGACGCAGTCACTCCAGCCGCCAATCACGTGCACTGTGCTGTCTGGCAAGACGGAGCAGTTTTGGGCACTCGGTTCGACGACCGCACACTATACAGATTTGTTTCAGGGATATGCGCAACTGCATGAAGCGGAAATGTTTACTGGGTGGTCCGCCACCATATGAGTGATTTGGCAAAAAAGATTTTGAGGAAGTGTGTCACTAAGCTGCGCTTGAATTCCGGTAAGTGAACGCCGAATCACGAAGAAGCACAATACGTGGTTAGCTATTAAATATGGAACGCTTTCAGCATAACGAAATAAACGTAGCTGATTAAGATGGCTAAAATGCGTGAACCACATGACTCGGGTTTCCGCGACGATGTCGCTTGCCGGCTATGTTTTTTCTTATGTGTCCTGGAACTGCGCAGATTCTTGCTCACATCACGGAATCCTCGAGTTATACTCGAGTTATTCAGGTGAAACCTCGTTTTCGTCGTTTATGGGACCGCTAAATTTTGTTTTTGTGTGCGCTTAGTTGCGCCATCTTTTCATTTTTTTGCGCGGGTTGCGTAAGCACACGATGGCTCCTAACGCACTGCATAAGACAGAGTGGTTCTTCATGCACCGTGTTGAATAAAGAGACTCCTTCCAACGATTTTCTGAGCGCCGCATATCAAATATATGCTGACGTCGCATGCAATAGAAAACACCCGCAACGTTGCCTCCCACTGTAATCCTTGGGCAGTACCTGCTTAGTTAAAAGCAGCAAATTATTTCCCGCAATGCAGAACTTTGCACCCCAGCTGCAAAAGATGAAGTCCCTCTTTGTGATCCGCCAAGCACGTCTTCGCAAACCCGGCCGCTTTCGCAGCCGAGGTCTTCGCTTCTCGGAAGGGCAGTCGTGCTATTGTCGCAACGCGGGACGCATCCTTGCAGGAAACGGCTTCTAATAACGTGCTGATGCGGATAGGTTATAAACAATATACATAAATTGTGCGGAGAAGTAATGAATCGATAGCCACAAAGTGTTTAATTGAGCTTGTAACGTCCGAAACTGCCTTCTTTCTAGTTTGGAAGGAGGTCCGCTTCCCGCGTGTCAGCACTTCCGCGTAATGCCTACGGGATCCGGCTATGGCTGCAGAACATACCGGGAACTCTTGTTGCAACGCCCCCTCATTAAAACAAAGTACTCCTCCTCTGGAAACTGAAACGGTATATGCATGTGCTAACTTTTTTTCAGCTGGTGATGTTATAGATGATTTGCATAGCAGTTTAAAAATGACGTTCGCTTCTCCCGGTACCGATGTGAGGCGGTGAACGCTGATGCTTTCTTGAAAAAGTGATCGTACAGAGTAGAGGTGGGCGAGAAGCCTCATGGAAATTAGTGCAGCTCTTGCGCTATAGGTGGGCAAAGTTTGTAACGGGGAAAGTTTACGGTTACTCACTGTTAATGCGCTTTGCACAAGCGAGGAAATGTTTCTGCCCAATGCAGATTTACACCGCCGAGGTGATGCGTTGGTCTGTTTTGTTAGAAGAAATAATCTCGGGTTAATGAATTGATTCTTCAACAAATAGAAGAATAGGACATCAAACGTGGAATAGTTTGCGGTAAATGCAGTGTGCAAACGAATTCTATGTGTATTTTAATCAAAAGATCACACCCAACTTCGGTTATGTACTTTCATTTCGCCTCAAATTGTCCAAGGTCTGCATTGCGCTCACAATTTGACATGACTAACAGTAGCAGAAGTGCTATAGTTGGGCATTTATTTTGCCCGTAAAGGCTACTTGCTCCTCTCGACTGTTAATGACAAACTGTTTTTTGCATTACAAAAGTCCGCATTAGCGGAAAGCAGCTTCACAAAAGGGACAGAAATCAACCTGAAGGCATGCTGGGCATCTATAAGACATTTATGAGTCAGGTGCTTAGGTTTCGCGAATGGCCAGTATTACGTGCCATGCTTAACAGACGCAAATACACTTTCAATCATTTTTTTACGAGCGACTTGGAGTTCACAGTTGATCCTGGAAGAGACTATCTATCCCGTTACAGAAGTGCGAAAGAAGTAAGTTCTTTCCGTCGGTTTGATGCATAGCGATAATTAGGGGGGGGGGGGGAGGGGGCAGTGGCCATTTGCCAGGGCTCATCGCACTCTCAGCGCCATACTCTAAGAAAAAAGGGTGTGGTAGTTTCTCCCTTAAGGGTGAAACAGGAATGTATCATATATTGCTTCATAAGATGTAGAAAGATTCTCCCTTTAAGAGGGAGGAGCGCGTTTCTACCCCTAAGAGTGGAGGAAGATTTCCCCCTTTCGTGAGCTAATGGAGGAGCGTTCCTCCCCTGGCAGCGTCACCCGTGCAAGGCTTGTCGTGCGAGAAAGGCCTAGCGAGCTGATCGGTTTGAGGATCGAGGAAGTACAAATACGTAGGTTACTGTGGTTGTGTGCGCTTAAAATGCACTAAAATAACCAAAAAATTACCTACCGAGCACCAGAACTGCGGTTAGCAAGTGATGTCGCCAATCGTATATGCGCGACTTCTTGCATTCGTCTCACGCCGCCGTAAACACAGTAAAAGTCATACCGATTGCTTTCAAAATGCCGCCTTTATTACCGAAAGGCTCGTAGCCCCGCCGTTCACCGAACACCAGATCACAAGCATCCAATGGGGCCACTTGAGAACCACCAGTTGTTAGTCGCCTTAACTTGCTACAACCGATGCATCAAAACGCGGATCGTCTGCAATCGTAAATCTCAGCGCAAATGCAATGCAGGCAACACGAAAAACGTATCCGCCGCTGTCGCATCCTCGACAATGCTCGCCCTCTAGCTTGCTCGAAGTAAAGCAATCGTCAACGGTTTAAAATGACCGATAGATGACGCAAAAACGAGTAGGGGTGGGGAGGGGCCGCTACTAAGCATCATCATCAGTGGGAAACTTACATCAAGGCGCTTCCCTTTGTTTCCTTTATGGACAACGTATATTATTATAGCCAACATAACGGAAGCCGCATGTGGGCGGGCACATATTGGGAAGAAACATAGCAGAACACATCGACATACACTTCATTAAAGGCACTGCCAACGCACAATACACGCAACCTCGCAAGCATAATACACATATACACCACCACATATAGTACACTTTTGACATGTCCGCATGATCACAAGCCACAACTAAACATCAAACGGCCACGAAGTATTTATAACCTTGATCACCGAGAATGCAGGTAGGAACAGTGAGATCGTTGCTTGTTTCGATAACCCATGGCAGTGAGTAAGCATTAGGTGTGTTTTGTTATTTCATCAAATGTAGCCCGTGCAATTGCAAACTTTTATTAATTTGAGGTTTTGTAAGAAGCAGTAAAATAGCTCAAAGAAGAAAAAACGTTTCACGAAACAGTACGGCAGGTATGTTTGGGTAATGGCGCTCATTGCCTCGCCTTCGCTCTTTTAGCGAAGAGTGCACCGCTGGTCTGGCAACCATTCAGCCAAGATGTTACTAGTGTTACCAAATGGGGGCCTTTTGCTGTTGGTAACTGATGCGTCAATATGCTGCGGTCCGTGGTCGTTGACGAAAAAAGGGGCAGTTTTCTGTCATCGCTGACCTCTTTTACCCTTGGGCGTCAGTATAAAACATCCACAAATGCAGTGGTAACGTTGAACAGGGCGAAGGCGAGTCGCCCACAGCAAGCATGCAGCGGTGCCCACAGAATGTGCTTCAAACACACGGCTGACGAGCAGTGCGTTAGCGTGGCAGGCACATGGTAATAATAAAAAAGAAAGCGAGAAAACAAGCAAGCAGCACACCGCAGGGGAGGTGTTGCTCATAGTCGTCGTATGCGCCCGATCGGCGAAAGCCACAGTGCAACGACGAACGGTTTCGTTTTCGGCGGCGGCGCCGACAGCAGATTGCAGACGACAGGGGAGAATATTTCCTCCCCCGTTTCGGTGTTTCGTAGAGGCCGTACAGAGGGCGCTACGTGTACTTAGCTAAAGGGAGAATCTCGCTGGTCCGGGGGAGAAAACCCTCGATTTCCTCCCTTTTTCTACCCTTTTTTCTGAGAGTGCAAGCCTCAAGCGAAGCAATCATTGTTTGGAACCCGCAAAACAATCCCTTACAAATCTGTTATTTCCCGCTTGGCGAATTCTCATCTGAAGTCACTCCTCTCCAGTAATCTCCCTATTTTCGCCCCAGGTCACTGCTCTCGAGACTCTTGAGCTCGCGTTAGCGACAGCCTAAGTAACGTGTAGCGGTGTCTGAAGTGCACTGGGAATGCCGATGACCAGACGTTCTCGAGAGAATTCTCGTGCAGCCGTTGAAAACACGCATAAGCGTTATTCCGGGTTCTCAGCACCACGGCTGGTAATCTAGGAGTCAATTCTTCGAAGTCGGTAGTTCATTACAGCATCTACGGACGTCATTCTAAACGTGTTAATTACCTTGTACGGGTTCAATGACGCCTTTGAAGCCGCTGTCATCCTTGGCCGCGCAGAAATGAAATCGAAACACTCGCCAGATGACGAAGACCGTAAAAGATGGTTTGAGAAGAGTCCCACTGCTATCGTGAGAAAGCATATGATACAACGAGAGCTTTATCGTTGAAGAAGCGGCACTGGTGCCTATCAAAGTAGTTGTTCGAACGCATACGCAAACAATCGCTTGGTTCTACAACATTTCAACTTACGGGGTATCATCAGAAACTTACCGCTCGTCGACCTTTTCACCCTACTTTTATTCGCAGCACTATCTTCCCATTAGGGGTAATGGGCATCAGCGAGGGGAATCGTTCTTCCCGCAATGGCGCATGTGCGATGCTCACCACTTGGCAATTGGGTATAAGCCGGTTAAACTACGGTATTGCGGGCCGATGCAATTTAACTTATATTATTTTGCCTAATCTACTCAATGCATAATTTACTAACACACAGGGAGTTGTTAAGGCGGTCACTTTGCTGTGATCGGCGGTTACGGACGGGTCTTGTTGGTCGCTTTTATAGTTGCTGAAACTAATCGAATACCGATTTGCAAACCACAAGGCAGCCGCTATCACAGATGATACCGAACTGCAGCGCCTACGACATGGTTGGCTCTTTGCTGATGACTACTCGAGCGGATTGGTCGGAGGACCAGGGGTAGTGTCGGGGGGGGTCTAAAAATCTTGTGAAGACCCATAGCTAAAAGTGACATTATTCGTTGTGTTCGCCTGCATCGTTGAAATAGCCCGTAGAGTCTCGTTCTCTGTTCGCGAAGGTAAATGAAACGAAGGTGCTAGTCAATGCCAGTAGGTGTTTACTGCTTGTAGTATCCCCCATTTCGTGCACTGACTAATTGGGGCGACCGCTGAATTTTTTTTTCGTTGCGTCCTTTTAGTAAGCGGACTTCCGTCATGTTCCTTATTACTATTTGATTAAGAAACGAGAAATCTGCACAAAATTTGTGACCGCCGGAACGTGTACTTTTGTTTGTGAAGCCCGAGGTGCGCATAAAAACCCTTCCCTTCCCACCGAAAAAAAATTTTAATATTTTGTTTATAGGAAGTGAGAATTTGCTCTCCACGTCATTGATTTCTGTTCTATCCGCAATTTTATTTTATCTTTGAGCAAGTTATACCGAGCGTAACATTCGTCCTACTATTTTCCTTTTGCAGTGCATCCGAACAAGACTAGAGCAAAGTCAAGTAAAAAAAAAACCTTCCTCAGCGTGGTTTCCCTATAGTCACCCAACGAAGTGGGACACATGCTTCCGCGACAAAGGCCTACACACGCATGGAATGATCTTGGGGCTCGCATCAGTGCTCGGCTGACAGCACGGCAGAACGCGTTCGATCGTGGATGTTAAAGATAAAGATAAAGATAAAGTTTATTTGCTCATTTATACATTTATAACATAAAAAGGGCTGAGGGAAAAAGCTGCCAAAGCAGCTTGATGGGCCCACCAGCTCCTTGGGTACATGGCAGCAATGGGCAATTATATAGAAACGCAGTTGTAGGCAGGTGTAGCAGCCTTGCTACACACACACACACACATACAAATTGATATAGTTTGCGTGTCATCACCGAAGTACATTGCAGGCGAAAAAAAATGAAAAAGAAAAAAAGAAAAAAAAAGGGGGGGGGGTAGAAAAATATGCGCAAGGGCTGGCTTGACAGGCTGTGTTGATAATAGAGGTCACTTATATGAAAAAATAAAGAAACGGCCGTACACACACTTGTCTTTCCACTGAGCGACCGGTGACAGGCCCATTCTGGCATAACATGATTTAAAGTGCAACACTTACAATTTGTAGAGCATAATAACAAACAAAAACGAAAATCCGTACATGTATAAGCGGTCAATGGGAGAAGAAAAAGACACCAAATGATAAGTACTAACATTGGCATGTATTTTAAACTCTCCTAGGAAATTTATTTCTGATAAACATTTTGTGCATGAAATTTATTTAAAAGACGCGGCAACATGTTTGATACACTTTGCAAACCGTAACCCGTACGACAAGTAGGCACTTGAAAGTGCTTTCGGCTGGCATAAGCAGGTTCATTCACACATAGGCCGGCAAGTGTTCGTACATTATCAAACCGCTTTTTTATCTCTTGTGTACGCGTTGGTCTTGCTGTTCCGCTTACGGCATCTACATTATCCCACATTGCAAGTCTGGCGGGTTCCAAAACTCCTCGAATGCCAAGTGATGTTTGTCGCTGACTTGTGTATTTGAGGCCTTATCAATGTGCGCCTAACACGTTGTTTTGTCGAAATCAACCAGAGCGAACGATAGCACAGACAACACTCGCTGCATTGACATTATATGAATTCATGTGGGTCTCGCGCAGAACGGTGACGTCATCCAAAGACACTGGGGTCTCTGTTTATGTCGTCTTTAATTTTTTCCCGGTCCATTTCAAGGTTGCGCATGCATTGTTAAGACGCGTGCAGCGAGACTGTCAGGGAGAAGTGTTTGTTTTAATGGTTTTAGAGCCAGTATTTTATTGTTTGTATCAACGAAGAAAGTGTGTTATCCTGGATTAAAGAATAGCCCCGGTTTGGAAAATACTGAGTGCCATAAATATTTAAGTACGGAAGCGAATGAATGTTCTTGGAAAGTAATTTCTGCTATCCGCAACCACTACCAGCTATAAAAAATGTTTTCCTCTTAGCCATCTCTGAAACGCTGTCTACGTTAACTCGTACGGACGTGTGATGTAAGAACTGCAGCAAGAAAGTGTGGTTCCATCTCCGACTTCTCCGTTAGAGCTGGATGATGCCACTCTCCTGGTGACGGGAAAAGAACACCTCCGGCGCCGCACACGTGCTCTCATTCCACCATGTGCTACCACCGTCCCCCCGGGTCTTACCCGTGACGAGGAGGTTGCGCTCAGGAGTATTTGGGTGGGGGTGGCCTTAACTCCCGCCGTGACCCGCCACTGGACTCAATACCGAGGTTCCTCTACAAACCCTAGTTGCCCAGTTTGCCACCGCAGCGACGCGATCGCCGACCTTCACCACTTGCTGCAGCCCTGCCCCGCCTTGAGGCCGACGACACTGCGGCACCTTGCGGCGACGGGACCCCGCGTAGACGACGCCTCCGCATACGCCGCATAGAAACATTGGCGCCATCATCGTTCACTCCTTGACTTCATCCGCGAAGCGAACATTTTCATTTTAATCTAATTACCATTAACTCATACCCCCATATATATGCCCGGTGGCAAAATAAACGTTCATAAAAAAAGTGGGGTATTAAACACGATATAAAAAGCCTGAAATGAGCCTTTGAAGTTTTAGGTGTTTATTGAACAATGTTTGAATAAGACAAAGTAATATGGCGCGGTAATATTAGAGCAGAAGGAGGTTCCAGAGTTTACATTGCTGAGCGGACCTTAGTACATAAAAACAATACACACAGGCACGCAGTAGCGCTACTGATCAGTGGAGCAATATTGGCAAAGATAAATAAATAAGAATTAATAATATCAAGAGATTAAAAGTTAAGAGATATATTCTCAGAATGATTTAGGCATTTCACGGTGACACAGTATAAGTAATGTGAAAAGCAAAGCAAAGTTCATTATGGGTGCCGGTCATTGATTACTGACAGACTGTTCACCACAACAGATTTCTTAATAATTTATGGGATGAGTGTACCGAATGGATAAATTTGATATTTGTGGGCAATGAATTCAAAAGCATTGTTCCCGAAAAGAATGCAGTCTGTCTGCCGTAATCATTAAGTACTTTAGCTGATAACTGATTATTTTGTTCCTAGAATCTTGTATTAATAGGGTTTAGTAATTGTGAGGAAGAAATGCTATTAATGACAGCACCTTTATTCCAAATAGGATAAATTAGCAGACCAAGATTTAGCTGCACTGAATATGCCAGCGGAAGGATTTTAAAATTCCGGTAGCTTGAAAGAACAGATGCCTGGCGAGGACTGAGTGCAATCAGACGTACTGCTGAGTTTTCTAAGTGTTCAAGGTGTGGTCTGTGTTTCATGCATGTTTCCCGAGGAAGGTAGGCAATATGTCAGGGGACTGTGTATGAAATGGTAATACAGTGGCACTGCAACAGGCTGCCGAAAATAATGACTAGATCTGCTGAATGCGCGTAAATGAATAGCAATTTTATTCACAAGGAACATAGCAAGCGTAATGATGGCAGCGCCGATAGTCCCTGTCGGGACGGTGACCCCCTTCTCTTCACGTGGCTTTGTTGTGTCCCCCTCCGTCCGCGGGAGTGTTGCGCCTCCCTCGAGGCACAGCCCTTTGGGATGGCCTTGCCGGCGACCTTCGTCGTGGCTGTGGGAAAGGTTTTCTTTTCCCCCCCGACCTTCGGGGGCGGACGGGGCGGGGGGGGGGGGGGGGGGGGTCAAAACCCTAATTGGCATGTGTGCCGCCTCGCGGACTTTGTCCGGAGCGGCGGCCCAGAGCGGTCGCATCAAGACTTGCTCCCGTGGCGGTTTCTCGGCGCCAGAGCCCCACGAATTTTCCGCCAACCGCGCGGCGGTTGGGCACCTTTTTGGCCTCCGGGCCCACATCAGGGATCGTGCCGCGATACCCCCCTTGTGCGCTGCGGCGCCTTTTAATTGTAACCCAGTTTTCGTTTTGTCTTGTGCCACGTTTTGTCGTCTGCTGTAAATATTGTTGTAAATACAGTCGAACACGGATATATCGAACTCCAAGGGGATCGCGAATTAGTTCGATATATGAAAAATTCGATATAAAAATATGGGCTCTGAGACCTCACCTATTGCGGACGATCACTTACCGATCGTCGCATTCAAGAATGACAACTAATTCCGCATTCACGACGCAACAGGACACTTTGTTTCCGCGAAAAAAAAAATCGCTCATCTTAGCCTGCTTCTTCGTCCTGGAAATAAAATTAAAGACGCTGGTCTCGATCTTCTCGAGGCTGCACAACTAGAAAATTCCAGCAGCACGCTGCGCCTTCGCAAACCATGCACAACACGCACGCAAAAGAAGAACAGCGCGCACGTACCACAAGAACTTTGAAGGTAACAATTCCAAGGCTCTCTGAACGGACTCCAACAAAGCGCTCGCGATGGTCATTTCCGAGAGAAACAGTGATCTCCGAAAGGTGCGGGACAACTCGCCAAACAGCGGCAACAGCAGCAAAATGCAAAAGGAGGAGGAGGCCGCCAGCGCCTTCGTTCCCTCTTCCCTTTCCCGAGACGACATCGGGGGAAGACAGACCCAGAGAGAGAGAGAAAGAAAAACTCTTTTTCGGCAAGCTGGGCAACGTACGCAGCCGAAAAAAACAAAAAACAAAAAGGACGTGCGCAGTCGGGGCAGATGCCTACCTCGCACTGTCATATTTTCCGAGCGTTCGGGCTTGTGTGCCTAGAGAGATTTAGCATACCGGGCTCCGTCCGCTAACGCTACGGTGGCCGGTAGCGGGGCCCGACTGGGCAAGCGCAAATTCGTTCCGGTAGGGGGATTAGTTACGCGAGCCAGTCTTCGCCATGCCCGCGCACTCCTCCACATCCTCCTCAACCTCAATCGGGAGTGCATCGACCGCCGAAGAGCACTTTCCAACTCGCGCGGCGTTCGATATACCCAATGTCAGGAAAAATACGGTTCGATATAAACGTACGAATTCCTATACTTTTAACAGAATTTTCAAGGGGATAATTTATGAGTTCGATATAGACAATAATTCGATATACCCGTGTTAGATATATCCGTGTTCGACTGTAGACTTTTTCTTTATCATCCACCTGCCTCGTCTCGTCATCGGGCCCTCACACGACTCCACGGCGACACCAACCACCTGCATCAATGAACCTAACTTTACTGCATGTTTGCTGAATTTAAGATGAGAGTCAAGTACAACGCCTAGTAACGTGGCCGCATTTGATAGACCAATCATGTGCTTACCTAGAATAATGCTCAGAACAGAAAAAGGTTTGCTCGTGAAGGGTTTTGGAAAATATGAAGCATGTTTTTCTGGTATTTTCTGGTGCAGAGGGTTACCTTTGCATACACCAAGACGCAATGGCTGGGAACCTTATTACACCTTTTAGTTTGTGTCTGGTGAAGTCCCCAATTCGACTTCACACTTCCATTGAAGGCATCCCTGATGGAGCAGTGAGGGAGCGAGTGAATAATTTTAGATGCGACGCATCTCTTTCACTCGCCTTGTCCCTCCGGCGTCGTCCGGCGTAGTCCGCATCCCTACCCCATTCTCCTCGCCGCGCCAGCTGCGCGCTAGCGCCGCTCTCACCGCAGCGCCCTCTGCGTGTTAGCGCTCGCTGGCGCTCGCTCCGTCGCCGTGCCAGCTGTGCGTGGGTGCGGGTTAGCGCTCAGCTTGCGCTCGGTTAACACATGCGCATGCGCTGCTATGCGCTACTCTCTCTCATTCCGCTGGATATAAAGGCGGTAACTGCGCCGCTCCGCTCAGTCGTTCCGCCGCCGCTCCGCCGATGACATTCTCCGATGACCACCGATGATTTGAATGGAGAATAACAGGCCTGCTATCGCGATGGTCGGCGCAACCGTAACAAGCACCGGCCACCCGGATAAAAAATTTACACCATCTTCCCGCGAGGGGAACCATGGGGTAGATGCGACGCATCGGGGGTGAACATGCTGCGTAAAATATGGACACACAACAACAATGGGCACGCTAACATAACGGAAACGCAACGGAAACCCCCGGTGCGTCGCATCTACCCCATGGTTCCCCTCGCGGGAAGATGGTGTAAATTTTTTTATTTGGACGAGCTTCGGACGCTCATGTTTGAACGCCCGCTCGGTGGGGGGCCTCCTCTAGTCCGGGAAGCCCTGGTCCGCGCTGGCTGGCCTCGCCGTCTCCACCAGGCCACGCTGGACTGAGAGGTGGGAACTGGCCAGCTGGCCCGCCCACTGCTCGTGCAGTGCGTGAGGACTTGGGATAAGGGATGGGGTTTTCTGACACTTCCATACCATGTGGTACAGGGTGCCGGGTTGGGGACAGAAATTTCACGTAGCGTAGTAGAGGGTGGGAAGTGTGGCATGGAGGATAAAAGGCTGAGGTTAGGAAAGGCAGTCGCCTCTGCTCTCGATAAATGGGGATGTGGTGGCTGGAAGCGTCGTCGTTTGTGGCGGTAATGGGTGAGTAGGTCCGTGTATCATTTGATTTCATTTCATTTATTGTCACCTTAGAAGCCCGAAGGCATTACATAAGAGGGGGCAATAATAACAGGTTGAATAAAGTACACAGTGAACACAAAAGAATACAAGGCCCACCAAAAATCCTAAAAAATTCAAAAAAAGAAAGAAAACAAAAAAAATCTACGTACAAGGTACACTGGGGCAAGCTGAAAGACAAGTAAGTATACACAAAGGCGAGCATATACAATAAAAGATGAGCTAGGGCATCAGGGCAGACGTATATGCATTCGTTTACTAGATGGAGCAACAGAAGGATAATTTACGCAGTACATAATTTTGGAGGGCGGAGTGGAGGTGATTGGCGAGCGATAAAATAGGGAAAGGAATTACTGTATGTAGCGATTAAGTTTATCGCGAAAGGTTGAGCGGTTTGAATAGGTAGCAATTTAGTTAGGCAGCGTGTTCCAAATTATGATAGTATGTGGGAAAAAGGAGTTATTCATAGCTGAAGTGCGACCAGCGATGCGCGCTATTGGATGGCTGTGGTTTAGGCGAGATGCCGTTCTCGGTGGAGGTTTTGGCAAGGGGTGCCTCAGTCGTGGGTGATAAAAAAAAAACAATGGAGTAAGCAAAGACGGGAGATGGTTCGACGCGAAGCTAGCGTAGGGAGGGATAATGAGTGTTTAAGGGCACTTACGTTATTGTTGTTAGAATATTGATTACATATAAAACGGGTAGCTCGGTTCTGGACAGCTTCTAATTTGTTTGTAAGGTTGGCTTGTGAAGGGATCCAAATGGCAGAAGCGTATTCGAGTTTAGATCTGATGAATGTAAGATAAGATAGTATTTTTATATCCGGAGATGCCGATTTTAAGCTCCTGCGTAAGTAGCCGAGAGCCCGTGAGGTGTCTGCGCAGATTTTTTCCACATGTTTAATCCAAGACAGTGAGGAGGTCATGTGAACACCGAGAGATTTGTAAGTTCAGGTCTGGTCGACAGGCACAGAATTAATTTTGTAAGGGTAAGAAGAAAGGCTCTTTTTGCGTGTGAATGACGATAGGCTGCATTTAGCTAGATTTGAAGGCATGAGTGAGGATTCGCACCAAGATGAAATCGTATTAAGGTCTTGCTGGTGGTTTTCATATTCTTCAGGGCTGTGGATGGCCGAATAAATAACGCAGTCGTCCGCAAAAAGCCTTAGTTTTCTTATTATGTTACGTGGAAGGTCATTGATGCAGATAAGGAAGCGGATGGGGGATAGACAGGAACCCCGGGGAACACCCGACAAAACATAGGCGAGTGGAAAGTGGCAGTTATTGGCGGTGGTGAATTGTTTCCTGTTTTCTAAGAAATGTTTGATCCAAGAGATAAGGTTAGGGGGAGACCCAGGACGGATAGCTTAGCTAGTAGTAGATCATGTGGAACATGGTCAAATGCTTTGGCGAAGTCCAGAAAGATGGCATCCACTTGGAGGTTGTTATCCATTTCGTGGAGAACGTCGTGGGTGAACTCTGCTAGCTGGGTTTCGCAAGATAGTAGTTTGCGGAAGCCATGTTGTTGCGGGTAAAAGAAGTTAATGGAGTCTAGGTGAGTCATAATACCAGTGGCTATGATATGCCAAAGTAGCTTGCATGGAATGCATGTCAGTGAAATCGGACGATAATTGGTGGTAATTGCACTATCACCTGACTTGAAGGTAGGAATAATTGGGGCTTTTTTCCAGTTGTTTGGTATGTCACCCGTTTTCAATGATTGCGTGAACATTAGGCAGAGGATCTCGCGTGATAATACTATGGCACCTTTAAGTAGTTTGCTATTGATAAGGTCATAACCGGCGGAGGATGAGAGCTTGAGAGAGTTCATCAATTTAGATATGCCCTCAGGAGAGATTTGTTTTTCAGGCATTGGCTGGGGCGAAGCATGCGAGACTGGTAAGGTGGGAGTGGTAGGATGGTCCGCAAAAACCGACGTGAAATAATTATTAAATGTTGAGGCACACTGGTCTGGACTTACAGGATTACCATCTGAATTGACTAGCTCGATTTGGCTGGGTTAAGATTTTGAGGACAGGGTACGCCAAAATTTGTTGGGATTAGTTTGGAGCATTGGGAGCAGGTCTTTGGAGAAAAACTGGCGCTTAGCAGCAGCCACTTCGTTAAGGTACTGTTTGGAACTAATGTAGCATTTATCCCATGCCTCAGAGTTGTTGTTAGACTTGGCTCGCCTATAAAGACGTTTTTTCCGGTTAAGCAGGGCTTTGAGGTGTTTTTTAAACCATGGGTTGTTGGAATCTGTGGTAATGAGTATGGAGGGTATGTACCTATTTTTAAGGTTAATCAGCGTAGTCTTGAAAAGCTCCCACTTAGCGTTGACAGAGTGGGTTAAGTGGATGCTTTGAAAATTCTCAAGGAAGTGAGCAAGCCCGGAGTTTATCCCTTCGAAATTAGCCCTTTTGTAATCTGTAATTAACTGCTTCTGAGGGAATTTTTGAAGAAGATAGTCTTTCTTGGGCTACTTTAACCCAGAAATTTTAATCTGTCTGTCTGTCTGTCCGTCTGTCTGTCTGTCTGTCTGACAGAAATAGGGGTAGGCAGTCAAGAAAGCCAAAGGGAGAATGTGACAGATCATTTAAATATCGTTGAAACAGATGCGAATTTTTTTAACGGAAGGTTGTGGAGAAAACGTGTCCGCCAGGTGGGATCCGAACCGATGACCTCCAGAATACTCGTCTGCTTCGATTATCACTAGGCTATCGGAGGGGCTGTGCTCCCTTCCACTATCTGGGGTATTTCTGCCAAGGTAATTCTTTCCTGCGCTTGTGCGTGGTAGCCAGCGCCACTAGAACTTCTCGTTGTCGCAATGGCGCCAACTACCAAAACCCCTCACAAGGTCAGGATCGAACCTTAGGTGCATCAGGTTATGAAGCCCGCGTCTATGTGTTTGCGCCGTTCCTACACTGTCGAAGCAGTTTGGACTTGGGGTGCATGGACGAGCAAAATTATGCAGAAAATGATGCGCCCCTCCGCCAAACGACGACAATGGTTTAACACGAAGCCAATTTCATGCGACGGCAATCGTTTAACAGGAATCCAATGGCGGAGTGTCAAAGTGAAGTCGCTGCGATCAAACGACCAATCTGCGTGCGAGTCGTAGTCACAGCTCATTAAGTCAAAGTCCAGACCGTCTGCTAGTCAAAGTCCTAACAAAGGCGACAACCAAGGTGAACCTCACAAGAAGCTTCGCAATCAACCATCTTTATCGTTATAAAAAGGGTGCATAATTTTTAGTGCTTACAGCAGTACCTTTTACGCTGACCTTTTGCGACTAGGATTAGAGGAAAAATAGGGTGGAAATAAAAACTTTTATGCCACCCCTTCCCCATTTCTATACATGACCTCAGGCTTCCGAAAAAGACTTCCTTCCGTGGGGATAGCCGGGGAAAGGCGTCTCGATCGTGCCTCGAAGGAGTCTGCGCGGATCTGAGACGGTGCCCAAGTTGTCTAGTTCCCAGAAATCGTAATTCCGGGTTTATCGATGCGAACACGCAAGCGGGATTTAGGGAGCTCGGAAGCTGGAGGCATTGATGGGCGCTGGGCGAAAATAGTAGTTTGCACAAACTGGTTTAAGTAGATCCAGCGTTACTTGAAGCCCTTGTGCTTCACGATAGTGAATTATAATACAGGTTTCTTTATTGCTTTTCATAGTACTAAATATATGGCATGCCTGGGTCTAAACTAGAATTTTTCGGAACATATGAACGCTGGTTTCTTATATCACAATTTTACATCAGAAGCGGCATTGACAAATGCTGCTTTCTTAAAAGGTGACGACATGATGTACATATTAAGAAGGAATAACCTTAGACGTTTAACGCAACTAATATTGGAAAGCCTGTAGGCCGCCACAGCAAGCAAGAACATCGCCCAAAACACGGTAATAAGGGCAAAGTGCAGTTTTGAAAAGACATCTTTTGTAATAAAATAAACTGAGCATTTAAAGTACGAAAAGGCAGGCACACCAATATTATGTTCACAAAACATTTTTTCTTGAAGATTAAGTTGGTTTGTTGCAACAATGGTAGGCATAAACGCCGTACTGGCGTCGGTTTTGATTGAACAGCAAAATTGGCAGAATTGTTGTTAACTTGAATGCTGACTTCGCGAACATGTGTTTTGTTACCGTATTCGCTAGAAATGAAACAAGCCTTAACACTGTGTACGATCGGTTAAAGCGGTAACTAAGCCGTCTAACGAGGAAACTGGAACGCCATTAAATAGTGCTATCGGTTAGACTACGATTCCGGTGAGTCGAGATTTTTACACGTACGTCCCGACGTATCCTTCTGGTCATCGTATATGTCATTAATTATGGTGAGAAGCCAATATTCATCAGCGTTTCTGCTGTCCTACAGTTTCATATTAACATATACAGGAACGAAATACGGCACTACTGGGTAGGTGAGCCTCGGTTCAGCGTTATATACTGCCTTGTGCACCGCGAAAAGCATTCTATTGTAACTTATCATGGCTCGCCAATAATCTGAAAAGTTGCGTATGGATAAAAAAAAAACAAAAAAGATATTAGCGGTATATTTATTTAAAGTTGTTTTATCAAATGAAAAGTGCACATGCTTACGGCTTATATTTTAGCGATATTTTATAAATTCATGCAGGGGGGCAAATAAAAAAAACGCTACCTTTTTTTCTTGATTTCGACTTTAAGAATGAAAGAAGCCTTGTTGATTAATTGATCGTAAGGTTTAATGCGCCGACGCAACGCAGGCGATGAGGCGCGCCGTAGTGGAGCGTTTCGGATTAATTTTGACCACATTGGGATCTTTAACGTGCGCCGAAATATCGAACACACGGGTCTTTTCTCGCTTTTCGTCTCCATCAGAAAAGAGGGCGCCGCGGCCGGGAGCGAAACCTTGTTGCAAGCCAAGCCAAATAGAAGGGGAACGCCTCCAGCTGCTATGGCGTCGCCCAGGACGTCACGCGATTGCAGCGGCCGATTTACCTGTATAATGTATATTAGTGTGGAGCTGTATGCCTCCAGTAGTCGTATTGCGTTTCTGATGCTTATTCGAAATTCGGTACCCCTTCTTGTCAGGACTGGTAACTTTGAACCCACTAAAAATAGACACTTTTTTTCGTACATAAAAGCTTTAGCAAACTACTTTCTTTCTAGGCAAAACGGAGTGACCGCGAGAAACAAAAAATTCTCCCGCATTTCCCCGAGGGGGAGAATGTGAAAGTGCGAATGCACGGTTGTCGGCCCGCTTGCGGCGCTTGCGCTCGGCCCCCGCAGCCCACCGCCTCGCCGCCTTCTCTTCCATCTCTTCCATCGGGTTTGTAGTATCACGTGTACACCACGCAGTTATCAAGCCGCTATAACGCCGCTGAGTCGCCAACGCACGCCGCTGACGACGTAGTTTGAATGCGTTAAAGATATAAGGCGCGTCACTAACACTGATATCAGCGTCGTGTCCGTTTTTGTTTGAGTATTATTAAGAGTCAAAGGTTCAATGGTTTTCTACTCGAGTCATGCGAGGTGCGTGTTTTGGCGTATGCGGACGATATTGCTCTCTTTTGTGTCGATAGGAGCAGTATAAGCGTTGGTGTAAACACGCTTAAGACTTTCTGTAAGTACAGTGGCAGTGGCGTAAACTGGCAGAAATGCTTGGGTTTTTGGCATGGCTACTGGGACACTACACCGAGTGTGTTTGAGTGCATTAGCTGGCAGACGACGCCAGCGAAGTATTTGGGAGTGCCGTTGGAAAATTATGTTGATAGTGATCCTTATTGGCACAGGCAGGCTGCTGAACTGCGAGAAAAGGCCGAGAAATGGAAAGGCTCTGGCCTTTCAATGTTTGCCAGGGCCTCAGTGTGTAACGTGTTTTTTATGAGCAAACTCTGGTACGTTCTTCAGGTACTTCACTGTTCGCGTAAGAACGTACAGGCTCTGCATCGTGTGTTTGCAGTGTTTATATGGGGGTCCACGTGGGAGCAAACGAGCCGGACGAACTTGTTTCGGCGGGTGCGCGTCGGGGGTCTTTCTCTATCGCATTTGTTTTTGCGACAAGTTGTCAATCGGTTTTTGTTTCTGCGTGACGTGAATGATCCTTTCTTGCGCACTGTGTGTCAGATGAGGCTAGCTAGGGCGCTACCTGATTTTGTTGTTTCTTCTGCGTTTTTTACTTTTGGTGCACCCAGAGGATATTTTCGGGAGGTGGTACTGGCAACAAAGTTTTTACGGGCCCGCTTCACGCTTGAATACTTATCAAACGTGACGCGCAAAAGACTGTATCATGACCTTGCGGATATTGTTTTGCCTGAGCCGATGTACAGATCCATGTACCGTGCAGGGCCTGGGCAGGACGTACTTAAACGAGTAAAGAGAATGGCAGTGCCGCCATGGGTTAAAACGTTCTTTTTTAAACTTCACGTGGGCGTCCTTCCAGTAAAAACCTGGCAAAAAGAGAAAGGTCTATACATTCCATGGGGGGTAGACTGTTACCCATGCAAAAAACCTGAGACGGTTGAACATGTTTTCTTGGAGTGTTGGGATGGGGTCTTCTTTTGGGATGTGCTTCAGCGCACATTAAAGAAGGACTTCCCCCTGAATGCCTACGGGATCAGGTTTCTACCCATTCAAAGCGAGGATGGGGTACCATATGACCTCGTCATGGTTCTGGCCCTGCACGGCATTTGGAAATCGCGCATGGCCATCCGCCATCGCGACATCGATGCCAAACGGTCCAAAGAGTACTTTTCTGAGTCTGTTCGTCTGATTATTGAAGTTTGGAGGGCTCAGCCCGAGCCTCCAGAATGGTTGCCCGTGTTTGAAACTTTAACAAACATGAAACAATTTTAGCCATTACTCTGTTAGTCAAGTACTGACTAGCGTCTTTAAGAGTGTAGTGTTTTGTTTGTGTGTCAAAGTATGGCAATAAAAAAAAAAAAAGTGTCCGTGGCTTGGTCGGTAGAGCGTCGCGCTGCGGCCGCAAAGTCCTCGGATCGAAACCTGGCGCCGGATGCTGTTTCTTTTAAGTGGGACTTTGCGGCCGCAGCGCGACGCTCTACCGATCAAGCCACGGACGCGACGGTGATATCAGTGTTGACGCGCCTTATATCTTTAACGCATTCAAACTACGTCGTCAGCGGCGTGCGTTGGCGACTCAGCGGCGTTATAGCGGCTTGATAACTGCGTGGTGTACACGTGATACTACAAACCCGATGGAAGAGATGGAAGAGAAGGCGGCGAGGCGGTGGGCTGCGGGGGCCGAGCGCGTTGGCGACTCAGCGGCGTTATAGCGGCTTGATAACTGCGTGGTGTACACGTGATACTACAAACCCGATGGAAGAGATGGAAGAGAAGGCGGCGAGGCGGTGGGCTGCGGGGGCCGAGCGCAAGCGCCGCAAGCGGGCCGACAACCGTGCATTCGCACTTTCACATTCTCCCCCTCGGGGAAATGCGGGGGAATTTTTTTTTAAATATAGAGGAGCACTGCGGACGCCGCCGCCGCCGCCGGCGGTGGATGGTTTGGGGTCGCTTATAAAGTGCATTCGCACTTAAAAGAGGATAGAAACGGGACGGTAGCAAGAGAGCGATGTGGCTGGAGGGACTCTGCAGGGACTGAAGTAGAGCCGAAGAAGCACGCCTGGAGTTGAGGAATATGAGAGGCTGGAGAACGGAGAGAAGAGAAGTGGGGACGATGATGGGACTAGAGGGGATATGGAGCGGAAGAGGAGGGTCGTGAGGGGAGCAGGAAGTGAGGGATAGAAAGCAAGAACAGAAGGGAGGGAAAAGGCTGAAAAGGCGTGGCGTGGTTGAGCGCGGTCGCAAAAAGCAACGAAGGAAATAGTGACATGATAGGATAACATGCGCAAAGCAAGCACGGCACGAAGAGAATTAAGGAGGGCACCACACGGGCAAACAACCAGAGTGAGTTTGTTATCTATGCGCATATAAACTACATCCTATCGGCACGTGGGAGCAAACAGAAGGAAAAAGACAGCAAAAAACAACTGCGTCACTGTAACACGCAAGCAGCCACCGGCCGGTCAGTTCTCATCAAGATATACCGTTTCTTTATAAGATATCGAAGCAACGCTTATGCACTCATCACCCAGACGTGCGATTTCCCGGTCTTCTATTATCCCCGAGTCGTGGCCTCCGCGATTTGCTGCCGGCGGCACGCCGTTGCTCATCGGCGCGGCGCCGGCAGCAAATCGCGGAGGCCACGCCCGAGTGAGCAAGTCACGGTCCCTGGCGACCACCTCGGTTTTCTTCAAAATGAGAAAACATTTCCAATGACGGCCATGTAGGCCAGGATGCCGATTACTAGAATTACTGACGTTATTCCCGTGTTCCCGAAGCCTGTCGTGCATACCACTGCTGATTTAGCCGATGTACACTTTCTTTGCACTTCAGAGGAATCTTGTAAACTACGCGAACTTTGTTCCATTGTTTCCGGTTGCTTGTCAACAGGCGAACCAGCCACCCAGATCACTTTTACGGAAATAGTAAGGTGTAGTTGGGTGAGTGGGAATGGGTAAAGCTAAAATATAAGTGGAATACGGCGTGAGAGAGGGAGAAAAAGAATAGAGAGAGTGCGCGGAATTTGAGGAGAAAGAGGCATTAAAGGGGGCCTGAGATGGATTTCAAAGTGTTTTTGTTTGTGTCAGAAATCTACTCTATAGTTCTTGTAGAAACAAGTCCAAAAATAGTAAGCATATTCGCCCACGCTAACAAAAGTTATTACCCCGACGAGACAGAACTATTTGTTGGCTCGGCGGCTTGCGATGACGACATAGTCCGACCTCGTCCGAGGCGAAGCACTCATTTCATGGTTGGCCGCCGGAATGTCCGCGGTTTTTGACGGCGGCGGTTTGGTTTAGAGCGTCGTCGTTACCATGGTTACTTCAGCGAGTGGGTCGCAAATGAGACGACGACGTCCTTTTTTTTTTTTTAAGCTACGTTTTCAGTCTTTACGGACTTTGAGCAGGAGATACTGGTGATTGCGGAAGTCGACCTTGCATGCACGAGAGTTTCCGTGAACGGTAACTTATTTTTACCGTCGCTACATAGCGATACAGAGGCTAGAATTTCTACCGACTGTAGTAGCGAGCCCCCTGCGCCGGCGAAATGTACGCTCGCGTTTTGATTAGATTACCGGAAAGTTCCGAGTGAACGCCCTCCCCCGAAACATCGCCCACCCCCTTTTACGGGTGAAATATTCAATTTACTGAAAGACGCGCGCCCACCCCGTAAAATCCATGGCTTTAGCGCCGATGAGTGAACAAAACAAACCCGAATCATCTCTTCATGTGTAGATGCGGTCACTTACTCGTCCTTTCCGCGCTTGACCCGAAATCTCGCCCATCTCGTATTTTTCACTTGATATCACTGTACTTAAATTTGGGTGGGCGTTCTTCCGGAACTTTACGGCACAGCAAATGCGCTGTGCTCTGCGCTTCATGCAAGCAATCTTAGTTGATGTTGTTTACTACATTCTTGCTAAATGATGATCAGGAGCACGATAAATGACAATTTTTTTAGAATGAGCGAGCAAAATTTCCGCCCCTACTCCAGCTTCCCACGCTTCCAATGGTTCAGATGCCTTTATGAACTAGCATAGCTCTTTTATGCTTTCAAAATCGTCTTGGGCAAGCTAATATAGGTAACTGCGGAATCATTACAATATATTTTACTCATTTTATATCGAAATATTTAGCGGTGGCGTGAATTCTGGTTAATGCAATACTTGGTCCTAATTCTTCCCACTAGATGGCGGCGTCAACGTCATGTTTTCGATTTTTTAAGCTCTACAGTAGAAGTATACGGCTCTTTTAAAAAAATTATTCTATTGTGAGAGTTCAATCTAAGACGTCTAAGATTCAAGCCATTTCAAGCGTAAGCGAACAGTTCTGGGCAACAAACGTTTGTGTCATTTGCTTTGCGACAAATTCGCCAGATGTCGCTACTCGGCAGAGCCGGTAAGCCGGAATGCAGAAACCGCAGAGTGCAATCCTTTCGTTTTCAGCGGCAAAAGGCTACTCTTGCTTCATTTAACACGGTAAACGGTAAAGCACGCTAAGGACACTAGGCAACAGGTTCATTCAGAAGGCCGGTGCAGCAAACCACACTTTCCTGCGATCATGACTTGATGGGAAGCAATGAAATGAAACTCTTTGGCAGTTGTCGTTACGGGATGAGCATGCTCTTGCCCTTGTCGCGACCGCCGCAGAGAATCAGCTGCGACAGCGTTTGGGCTTGAACTGATTTATTCAGCCCGCGTGAGCGCACTTGAGCGTGCGCCTCGTGATCACGAGCAGTGCCCGGCGTCGTCCAAGCGCTGCATGCGGAGCTCCTCCTTCGTCGTCGGCGCGGCGCTCCCTTGGCGCGCCGTTCGTTACCACCTCTGAAACAACGTCGAGGCTACGCTCGAAACACAGATGGTGCAAAGAATCCTTTCGGGTACAGCGTCCAAGAAAGCAAATACAAAGAAAACTGAGACACGGAGCGCTGAGCGGTCACGCTGGCTGCAAGCGTCGTTGCTCCTGCGCTCACTGTATCCTTCCGCCGAGAACGGAGGAGCGTCAAGCCCGGTTTGGCCCGGTGTGTAAGTGCTTTACTCTCCGGTATAAAACAAATATGTGTGACTGTGTAAAAGCACCCACACACAAAATATGTTTTTTGTAGCTTTCTGATGTTTTTACGCTCGTAAAAATTCGATTAAATCAAGAGCGCACAAACACGTCACGATTAGTTCAAGAAATAGCCGTTGCGCTCCGATACCATCGACCCCCCAAAAACCCCCATCTCAGGGGCCCTTTAAGGATAGGGCAGAGATAAGGGGAGGCAGAGATAACGGAAGTGGAATACGAGGAGAAAGGGTAAGTAGGGATTGAAGAGCGGGAGTAGAATATGGGGGAGGGGGAATAGCAGTAGAGCACGTGCGGCGCGAACAGTAGGGCAAATACATTGAGGAGAGGAATCGTGAACGACATAGGGGAACGACGGAGATTATGAAAGTGGGAATGGAGGCTGTGGGAAAATGTTTGGAAGAGAGGAGGTGCGAGGGGTATTGGAAAAAAATGTGGTGGTAAGGAGGAGAAAGGATGGGGACTCGAATGCGGAGGTTGAGTAACGGGTAAAGAGAGCATGAAAGAAGAGGAAGTGGGCGGAGGGGACTCGGAGTGTGGATATGAAAGCGGAAGAGCGTGGTAGTCGGAAGAGGAAAAAGGGAGCATTACGGCATCACGTGACAGAGGCCGCAGAAGTGCTTGCATCTTCTGACCTAATGTGAGAAGAAGCAAGCAAATTCGGAGCCAATTTCTATACATAAAGTCGGTGGTTTATTTTCATTTGCTCCAAACAAAGCTGACACGTCCTAGCGGCTTTAGTAGACGGGAAAACCATTTGCCTATACATACTTGGACATCGTACAGGCTGTCGTGGCCGTGATTCCTTTGTATATTTGTGGTTCCCGTGAGAAGTAATTGGCCACAGAAATGTTAACCTTAAATCGTTTCTGTTGTTCCTACTGGCTGAGCCCTTTTCCTTGTATTAGAACGTGATTACGACTCCTATTCGTTTGTTCTTAAATTTATAACCATGTTCTATGTTGGTCTTGTTGGTCGAGCATAGTTAAGGAAACGTACTGCGCGAGAAAACAAACTTGAGACAGTAGGATGCAAACGCACAAAGCGCTGCTTTGAACTACTCCTTTATTGAAGAGACCACTTATTTATAGCATCGAGTTACATGAAAACATACAAACTAAGAGGCTCGAGCAAAAGAAAGGAAAACCAAATTTGATATACCACTTCAGGTATCGTCTCCTTCTCCAGCCACGGGCTTCCACATACGTAATCTTTTTTGGCGATAAAGCAATTGATGCTTGACTTTTGCAACTGTCCTCGCTTTGCAAACGTCCAGCGCTTCCAAAATTTTTCTACGTGTGTTATCTTGCAGTTTGAGAACAAAGGCTCGCGTCCACAATCACGACAGGGCTGCCCAGTGTGGCCCTGCTTCTGCCGCACGTAATAGGTACGCTCTCTTAATCCGCAGTTTATCCATCGGCGGATTTGGCCTACGTATTCCTTGTTACACCGAGTTGGTAAGAGGTACACCACACCTTCTGCGCATGATAAAAACAGACTCTCGTGCTCAATCGAACATCCTTTCGATTTTGGGGGCAACTGGTTTCGTCTGTTCACCGAGGTGTGATAGCTTAATTAACACGGATAACAAAACATCCACCTTGGCGTGGCTTCCAATCCTTTTAAGATTGCGAGAGATTCTGTGCAAGTACGGTATTGCCACTCTCTTATTACGTGGTCCGTAAGTATTTCGCGCATGCTTTTGGTTTCAGCCCAATGTATTTGTTCTGCGGCCAATCCTTCACCCACTAAAATACGTAATAGTTTCGGATAATTTAGCAACAGACCTTAGAGGAGCGCCTTGGGCCGAGGGAGTAGAAAAGTGACTAAAGTCTTAATATAAAATATAAAAGTGGTGAGGGACACTCAGTACGAAGAGACGACTTGTACAGTCATGGACAAGTGAAATGCGAAGACGAAAATATGAACTAGAGCACGCAATATTGAAAGAAATATTGTTGGTAGAAGGCGAATAACGGCTTTCGGTATGTTTGGAAAGCTGCATTTCCTAAATTTATTACTCTAATTAATTCATGCACCAACTCGACTTGCATGGAAAGAAATCGCACTATTTGTGTGTTCTGGTTCACATTTTGTGTTCGCGCTTCATTTTTCTACGTCTGTACATCACACTTAACGTGCATATATCCTCAGTGAGAAACCCACGGCCGAGGAAATCATCAGATCGTGTTAAACTAGATTAGCTTATTAGCAAGTTTGAAAATACACTTAAATGGTAAAGGGGTCATAAGGACAAAATGCAAGTTTGTTTCATTAAAATTCGGGGGATGCTTTGAACTCTCCGAGAATTTGCAAGTGAAAGACATGTCTAACCCCTCCTGTTTTCATTCCGGTGAAGATTATTTTCTTGGCGCCGCTGTCACACTCCTCCTCCCCACTGCTGACACAAACTTGTACAACTGTTATTCCCCTCGCCACCACCGATTCCTCTTCCACAGGCTGCGCTATCGGCTGGTAACGCCACGGCGCGCTTATCAGGCGTTACCAGGGCAAATTGCGCGCTTTCGACGCTGACGTGAGCCCATACTTCTTTTAAGTGCAATGCACTTCTTAAGCGACCCTGAACCTGCGTCCACCGGCGATGTCCGCGCACGTGGAGATGGGCGCGCGGAGCCTGGCCGCTGACATGGCACATACCCACGTGGGGGATTGGCCAGGAATCGGGCGTGAGAAGGGCTAATGCACGTGCTTAAAGGAGTACTGACACGAAATTTCAAAGCTGAGATCCGCTCTAGCAATCAAGTACAACGACAACACAAATAGGTGTCTGTGAATAAATGCATCTTTCTTTCTTTGTAGTCGTGTGTGTGTGTGTGTGTGATCTCTCTTTCGCGAACATTACCGAACCGCGCAAATTCAACTCGTGCATTCGCACTTTCACATTCTTCCCTCGGGGAAATGGGGGAAATTTTTTTCAGCATGAAAGGCTTTCCACGCGACATTTTTGCCCGTGTATTTCACGCCTAAGCACGCGCCCATCACCGGTTGTCGGTAGATGCTAGCACCGGTTGGGGGTCCAAGCAGGTAGGCGGGCATGCACAGCTAGTCTTCATGCCGTTACCGACGACATGCGCGTTATGCTGGCGGGAAATCGGGAATCGGGATTCGAAGAAGCTTATGCTGGAATAGAAGCACGAAGGGTGCGAAAACGTCAGGAAGCCTCAAAGAAAAAAATTGGGCCCATCTCCCCGCGAGGGGGACTCGAGTAAATGCGTCGCATAGGGGGTGGGTGTATTGCGTTAACGTTTAGTGTTTGGGGAGTTGATGGTAGTGAATGCGTTGTATCAGCAGCTTCTTGACGTACTTTGAATGAGTCAAGGATATAAGGCGCGTTCGTAGCCTCCCATTCTGTGTCGGCTTTGTGGCGCAGTGGGTAGAGCACCATGTACATTGCGTTCCGCCCGCAGGGTCGAGGGATCGAAACCAGGCGCCGGATAGTATTTTTTTATATAGTGTAGGGGGAGGGGTGCGGGCTACGACTACGGACGTCAACGCGGGTGACATCGTGAGTTACTGAAATGCTCTGCATTTAAAATTCATGGAGCGTGCGGACAAGTTCAAGGAAGGAGAGACACCACAGAGCGCTACTTTCCACTCCGAAGTTGAAAGTAGCGCTCCGTGGTGTGTCTTCCTTCTCGCCCTTGTCCGCATGCTCTATGAATTTTTCTGCAATGCAGCACCAACTCGCCCAGAAATCCGTACTCGGGAACGGAACGTCGCTGCCGCCACCGTTTCCACTTCAAGTTCCAGCCCTCCGAGTAGCTGATAATCTCCCCCGGATGCACAGCAACGTCGACGTGAGATAATACTTCTTGTTCAGCTGAAGGGCTTTCAGAGCGACAATTTTGGCGGTGCCTTTCACTTCTAAGCGCACGCAAATAACTGGTTGCCGGTTCATCAGGCACGAGTTGGGATTGGAGGGAAGAAGAGGGTTTGCGTACGCCCAGATATAGGTTTCATGTCCTCACTGATGATATGTTCGTTGCCTGGCGGGAGGTTTAAACGTGTACGTTTACCGCCGCAATGTGAATTTTCCGGTGTCCTCAGTGGTCGAGCGGATTGGGTTGGTGTGTTACACAGACAGTGAGACAGCTACGACGCGGGAGGGAACAAGACAGCTTGATATTTGTCGCCAAGAATACAAATCGAGTCCTTGAAAGCTTTATTGGGCTAAGTGCTAATTGCTCGAACGCGAATTGCAAACGTGTTTTGTTGCGTGCATTTCGTGCATTGAGCCCAGCTTTGCAGGTCATCCTTCGTCACAGACTTGAAGGGCACTAATTTTTGTTGAACTTTGCGGCTGCGTCCACGGAGCAAGATAAACAGGAGCGCCGACTTCGCTCTCTCCGGCGGGCCCTTAATGTCCATCACTCGCGGAGCACAATGTAGATAGCGCAGCAAATGGGTGGCCGACTAAGCGGCCGGCGTTCCCCGTGCGCCGGCGGGAGCGTTGGCGGAAGGCATTCCGTCAGTAAGGCATACCGTCCGCGACGGTAGTTTTGGGCATGGACTGATTTTGGCCTGCTTTGGCGCCGCTTCGCGTTCATTGCGCGCCTCCTTCGCACAGTTGATTAACTTGTTCGACAGCACCTTCTGGGTAACCCGGACCCGAAGGAATTGAGTGGCCGTACGGCAAAGATACGTTAAGGATTGGTTTGCATGGCGGGAAAACAAAATGTTGAGGCCACCTACAGGCATATGGCTGCTATACAAACACTACCTTTTGGCTTTACCGATGCGCAACCAAACGAGGACGAAGAAGGAACCAACACGGACAAGCGACTCACGGTGTTACTTCATTTTATTTCTAGTTCTTCCGGCCTTCTTTTTTCGTGTCCTAACATGGATAGATTCCAACTAGGCCGACTCACGGTGTTACTACCTTTTGCGCAGTGCTTGCCGAAAATGTGGCTCCGTTTTGTAAATTTGTGAATAAAAATTCAGCTGTGTTTTAACAGGCTTTACAAGAGGCGAAAGCAGCAACTGGTTCTCATCACTGGCGATTATAAAATTTCCCTCAGCTTTCTCGCAGTTCTACAACTTACGCCCAAAACAGAGTGTGCCTAGAACACGGGCCGGTACTTACACGCTCATCAGAAAAGAACAGAAATGCGATAACATCACCTGCGACTGCCCGGAACGTAGCAATATGCTCAAGATCAAGTTCCTGACAGTGCGGTCTTTTCACAAGCCTTCATTTCGCGATATTTGAATTCGTCCGGACCCTATATCTCTGCGGTGATGACTAGTCGAAAGAAAAGGTTTAACGAGCCGGTTGTTTTGCTCGTCATTCGCTTAAAAAGAAAAAAAACGCCGGAAACCCTGGTATGCCAAAAAATTGCAGCCATACAAGTCGCAGCCTTTTATTTGGAGTCCGCGGCGTTATAGACGAGATAACACGACCGTAGGGCGACAGTGAACATCGGGCGGTAAGTTGCGGCATGAGTTGCAATGAAATTTGCGTTTGATATTCTTGGGTTCCTTATCAAGCTGACAGTGTTTTTGTATACTTGATACAACAGGGCAGCAATCCAATTCAGTCATTGGCACAGAAATGTGCATCATTGCCCTTTGCCGATGGAGACTCCGGGCGACCCTTGTAAGCGTTGTTCGTGCGCAGAAGCAGCATAAATAATTAAGCACGCGGCCGGAGAGCGGGCTAACAACAGAGGGTAATCTTTGCGCTGCATCGATTCGTCGTAAGCAGAATCACGCTAGACTGTATGTTGTGGCGTTCCATATTACTTTTGCTCATTCTTAGGTGCTTCTGAAGTCGTCGTCGTTCAGTTGCGTCTTACATCTGCTGGGTTAGTACAATATTTTTAGTGGGTTTTCATAATGTCAGAATAAACGTTCCCTGATAGGGAATAAGCGATCGCCATGTATGCGGTGGCGTGCGATTATCTGCGCCGTCTATTGCGGCCGCGCACGGGTGTTTAAATTCCGCGCGTGCACGCATGCCTCCTGCATAGTAGGACAGGCATAAGACAGACGTCGCTGCGAAAGAAAAGATGCCTCTGGGGAGAGCGAAGAAGGGAAGAGCCATGTACAGAGGCACAGCGACGAGAGGGCGAACGAAGGAGGAAGAGAGCAAAGGGAAAGCTGGGCCGCCGGCGGCGCGTGGACATTATCGGCCCGAGCAAAAGATTTTTTCTAGGCCACAGTCGGCGCTCCGTCCCCACTTCACCAGTCCCATGAGCAGCCACAGTCATTTCCCTGCACGCGCCGTATCGCCCTTTCTCAGAGCCCTCCTCCAACGCTGCTGCCGTACTGTTTCCCTTTTTGTGGTGCGCAATCCCGTGCTCACGCTTGCCAGATCATGTGACTTGCAACTTTTTTTTACGAACTGTTTCCTGAACATGGAGAGCACCGAGATTTCAATCTACCTCCTCGTCCTTCTCCTCCTCCTCCTCCTCCTTCTCCTCCTCCTCTTATTCTTCTTCTTCTTTCTTCCGATTGCGCTTCATCATTGTGCATCCTTATGTCCTTCGTCTTTTTTCGGGCTCTAATCCCTTAACTTTATTTCATAGTTACGCGAAACACGGGTTTCGATGTAAGTTGATAGCGGTACGCCCGTTTAAAAATACACTTGTGTAGAGCTGGGCCGGCAAGTACTTATTCGTATTTTAAATGCAAAGCATCTCTTAGTCGACCCTCCGTCGTCCTGCGTCCAGCGTCCGCACCTCTCCTACTCTCCACACCACCTGTGATAACACCACTCTCTCCCCGCCTCCTCTCCACACCACCTGTGCGCTAGCGCACACTGCTCCTCCTCTCCACACCACCTGTTGGCTACGCGCGCTACTCCCCCTCCCCCCTCTCCACCCCAGCTGTCCAATCACGCGCATGCGCGCTGCTCCTCCCCTCCACTCCCTCTGCTCTGCAAATAAACCCGGTCCACGCTCCACTCAATTGCTTCTTCGGTATTGCGCCGTCCGATGACTGGAAATGGACGCCAACGATTCCGTCAGCGAACTGTCTGGCACACCTTCAAGTAGCGCCAGCCAGCACACTGTCAGAGCCGCGAGCACCCCCGAAGACAAGGCCGCACAGAGGAGAGCTCGCGACGCCGAACGTAAACGGCAGCGTCGAGCAGCGGATTCCTCGCGTCGAGAACGAGAAGCCGCTTTGAAACGCCAGCGGCGAGTAGCTGATCCAGATTGCACGGCTTTGCATCCCCTCAGGGTTCCCACGAGGGAAGATAATGTAATTTTTTTTACCTTGCCACTTTCTCTGAACTAAAATTCCTTTGTTTCTTTTCTTTTCGTTTTAAACGCGATCGTCTAGGCTCGTTTTTCGATTCCCCCGTGGCTCCTAGCCGTTCGCGATCAGCCGGGCTCATCAGGCGTCCTCGGAAATGCGTCACCGCTGCCACCCGGAAGCTACAACTGAGGCAGCAACATTCGAGGGCTCCGCGTCACCTCCTGTGCGGTGCTACAGCAACAGAAGTTTGGAAAGGAGGACAATGATACAACGTCGGATACAAAAGAAATGACACGCGTTTTCATCAGGTGCCGCGCGTGCGCGATGAAGTTTGCTCTATCCACAGTCGGTGGTAGCATGCTCGGCAAACACGGTCTCCAACCACACCCGCAACTTACGTCATCACAGCAAAGCGTGTTTCTACCAGAAGATCAACAATATAAATTTTTGGTGATTCGTGCCCCGAAGCTGATTTTGACTGATTGCGGGGTTTAACGCGCTGACGCAACGCAGGCGATGAGGCGCACCGTAGTGGAGGGCTCCGGATTAATTTTCACCACCTGGGGATCTTTAACGTGCGCCGAAATCTCGTACACACGGGAGTTTTTGCTTTTCGCGTCCATCAGAAAAGCGGGCGCCGTGGCCTGGAATCGAACCCGCGACCTCGTGCTCAGGAGCGCAAGCATTTTGTTTTCTTTCCAGGTTTCAGGTTTGGACTAGAATATGCCGAAGATAGCTTTTGTAGAGCATCAAGGTTAATTAGTGAGTCGCTATTTACTACAGCTTGTAAATAACATCGGCAAAGTTTATAATTGTGAATGGAATACATGCGAATAACATTGTGCCCTTTAAATAGTTCTCGCCTAGGAGAAAGATACGGAACCTTGCTGGCTAGGAGAGTAGTTCGTTTTCGTAAAACTTCCAGTATTCCTATATTTTCCCGAGCTGTGGTAACCCAGATTAGGACGCGTAGGGAGCATAGGAGCATAGGGATAAAAATACAGTTGTAAAGTAAAAGGTTACCTGAGATTGGAAACGAATAACAATAACGGTGCATAAGACCAGTGGCCGAAGATAATCTCTAGATTGTGTAGTCGTTTTTTTTTATTCCATGACGTTGTTTCCTCAAAATATACACCTAGTGTTTTGAAAAAAATATCAAATTCGACTGGAGCCTAATTGATCGCAATAGGTGCAACTGCGCTGATTTGACGACGTGGATGAAAAAAATAGTGGTGGCTTAGCTCTGCTATGCCAGGATATACGTAGCGTGAGCTAAGGTTCAGTAATCCAGTCCAGTCCAGCCTTATCCAGTCCAGTCCTGTCCTGGCACTGCTCCTCGCGCATGCTCAGCACGGCTCTTCACGAGCCACGCAAAACGGATATCAAGCGGCTTCGGTGCAGCGTCAGAGTTGGCTACTGCGCAATTGAGGCGCACAGCTAGGCACGCGCCGGTGCCAGTGCGTCTACTGCTGCTATGACGCAACACAATGCAATACAATCCACTTTAATCCAATCCAATCCAAATCTATTCCAATGTAATCCAAGCCACACCAATTCAAGCCAAGCTAAGCCAATCCGATGTCCCTTGCGCTTGCGCAGAACGGCCCTTCACGGCACACGCGAAACTGCTAAACCTCGGCCAGTGTAGCTTACGCTAGACAAAGTACTGCGTTGGTTTCACTGGCATTCAGTTTTAAAATATTGTTTGATGCCCAGCTGCTAATACATGCGAGAATTTCTTTGCGCAATTGGGCAAATAAATACCTCAGTTACCGGAAAAAAATAAACTTGTGTAATCGGCTTATATTATGTATTTAACTGTTTTATCGATGTTAACAATCTCATTCATGTGCAAAATGAAATGAAACGGACCTAAAATTCTACCCTGTGGCACACCATATCTAACTGGTTTTGTTGTTGAAATGTATTTTCCAATTTCAACGAGCTGCGATCGATGGCATAGATAAGATAATATTAGAGAATGAGCTTTCTTGGGAAATCCGTATCGGTGTAGCTTATGAAAGAGAATATCGTGGTTGGCGTAATCGTGACGTAATTGTGAAATTAAAGGGGCACTGACACAAAATTTTGAAGGCAAGATAACGTCGGAGATAGATTGGTGGGAACACATATACATCATCTGCAAAATATCAGAGGCGAATACAGCCTAGAACATATTTAAAATCAATTTTGAAGTGTGCGAAACGCAACCGAGCAGCCAGCAGAGGACCACGCGCAATTGTAAATAAACAACATCCAAACACGTCACGAGTTTGTGTTTGCCGCTTCCGCACTACCGGCGTTTTACGCGGGCTCGCCCGGCTCGCCGCTCCAATCGGAGGGCCGGAGGGCGGAGCTTCTGCTCTCGAGAACGAACGACCCGATCGTTGGCGGCGGAGGCGCCGTGATTTCGTCAGCTAATCGGGCAGCTGGCCGCGACCGAAGTTCTACAGCGATTCCAGGCACTCTGTTTCTATTACTGTTTATTACCATTGGATGCGAAAACGCGCCGGAGGCACGAAAAGCCCACTGAGCTAGCCGCACGGTCGCTGTGCAGGCGGCGGCCACGGCCGCGAAGTGGCCCAGGCCGGCGCAGGTAGCTCGAGTGATAGCTTGTTACCGCTGCACGAAATCGTCCCCAAGTCCCGACCATAGTGGCTTAAATGAGAAAGGAGTTAATGATGCGATGACGGGTTGCATTAAAAATTGTCATCTGCACCGCTTACGAGAGCGGCACTCGAATATCCGCCGCAGTGCTGAGCCGAATACATCTGTAGGCGGACCTGTAGGCAGACCGGCCGGCTGCTCCCAGCGCGCGTCTTGCCACCCACCGCCTCGAGCGTCGCGCGTCGTTCTTTAGCCGCGGTAGCATTTGCACTCGCAGCGCCTGCGTCACATCCACGGTCGCTTTTTAATTAAGCGCCTCACGAGATCAGTACGTGGGGGCATTCGCAGAAACTGCCGTCGATGCGGATTCGACAGTGCTACGGCGGCTCTGCTCTGTGATATCCCTCCGACGGTCACGTGGTCAGCTTTGTTCACACAAAATCCACAAAATCCATCGTTTCGCGGCACTCGCTGAAACCGAAACTGCGACTGGCCGCATTGAAAATGCCTCTAATTAAACAACCGTCGCACGCTGAAGCAAATGAGGTTTCTACAGGTTATAAGTAGGTCACTAGCTACTTATCGCAACGAAAAAAACAAGATGCTAAATTTTTGTGTCAGTGCCCCTTTAAGGAAAATACCTAGAACAACATTATTGTTTCAAAATTGTCCAGTATAAACTCTTCCTGGTACAGCAATGCCAACTCAATTGATTCATTTTTTCTAAATCCGGATTGAGGAGGGGAAACGATATTATATCGATCAGAAAAGGAAGATAAGTGCTTCAGAAGCGACCGCCTGGGGACTTCTGAACTGAGAAGACCGCCCATCGCCATGACTCCAGAACTAATATAAAAATAAAGTTTATTCCTCGTCCTCATATCCCTTTAGAAAAACCAGGGGAAATGGAAGTACGATTGTAGTTGGAGAAATTGTTACGATCGCCATTTTTTTAAATAATACTACAACTTTAGCGGATTACATATTGCGCGGAAAAACTCCAGTTGGAACGCATACAATAAAAAGATGTGTTAGACATTTCGCTATCCAATCAATGATACAACTGACTGAATCTATCTGGAAACCAATCACGTCGGAGGAATTACTGTTGCTGAGAGACATAAACGCAGCGATGACTTCAGTCTCAGCAACGGGATAAAAAAAAAAGCTGTCCATAGAGCAATTTGAGTATCTTAAACTTTCAATATTTTTTGCAACAAGTGGAACGGAAAACAATTATTGAAACTATTGGCTAAGACTTCTTCTTCTAGTATCTTACCATTCGTTATACGTTTTTTTAGTGGCTTTGTGGGATTTCTAAGCATCGTATTTTTTTTTTTTCGAAACGTATTGAGGGCGTCTGTTACACAAACGAAAATATTAAAATCGTAGCGGTTTCTTGTAGTGCGCAGCTTTTTGTGACGTTATTGCGGAGATTTTAAATGCGTTGAAGCTGTCGGCATTCCTATATTTCAAAAAGTTTGACAAAGTGTTCCGTGTTTTTTCATCAGCCTAAAAAAGTCCTGAGTTACCCAAGATTTGCGGGCACATTTTCGTGAAGCATGGGTTTTATATGGAAAACTAGCAGTATAGGCATGGGTGAATTTCACCAGACACTTGTTATACGCAGCATCAGAGCTGCTCTCCCTAAAAACATCGTTCAAGTTGGTTCGACCTATGCACTCTAGAAATCTGATTAGAATAGTGGAATTGACATCTCGGAAGGAGTGGGTTATGTGCGGACGTTTTTTTTTTTTTCAATAGCATGTCGTTTCATAGACAGACACACAGGAAGGTGGTCATAGAGAGCAAAGGTAATAACACCAGATCTCAGACAAATTTCATCATTGTTCGTAATTAGAAGGCCTAAGAGAGAATCTGAAGCAGTTGTGAGTTGTGTAGCGGATTTTATACAGTTGCTACAGGAGTGAATATTAAGCAAGGTTTTAAATTCTGTCTTCATTATACTATCGACGAGGCAATTATTAACGCCACGAGCCATGATCAGGCGATATCCCCCGTTAATTAATAAATTGAAAAAAAAAACAATCCAGAAAGGAAAGAAACTACAAAATTACCCTGCAAGGCGGACGGTAACAAACACCGAACACTTGCGTGCCATACCGAAGAAGTGAGGTTTCATAATTGGGTGTTATACAACAAAAATTGGTGAGCAGTTTTCATTCCGTAGCACTGGAAAGCAACATCGACTCGACACCTCCGCTTCTTGAATATCAGTCAAGATAGTAAGATTTATATCCATACATTTTGAAAGCATCAGCTTCAGAAAAAAGTATGTTTCAGAAAATAATATAACATCAAAGTGCCATTTAGAACAAATAAAGAAATGTTGAAGATAATTATATATTATTTTTACCAGACCTCATATTGAAATGAACACAGTAGTTCTGTTGCTGATTATTAATACGAAACCGTCATCAAGTTCCAACCAATCTACTTGGTAATTTGTAACAGAAGCCATTGAAAAAAATTAACGAAAATAGATATTACAGCAGCGCAAAACACACTAGGCAGCGTTAAGCTGTTCGAGGTGTCTTTTGTTGCGCACGATAGTTATGGGACCGCATGCAGCCGTTTTGTCAAGGATCTCGTTGTTCGTGTGCCAGAAAAAGCGATAGACGTTTTCTACTGCCCCTTCTGGCGTGCAATGAAGTACGTGACGGTATTTTTTGTCATGTTCTCCTTGATACAAACGGAAGATTTGGTGTTGGGGATACTCTTTTGTTCTTTACTCGCTTTACAGGCCTCCTGATTCCTCGTCGGAATATCTAATTAAACTTCGAGAGCACATGTCAAAATATATGAACAGCAAAATTTTTCTGATTGGGGATTTTAACCTGCCGGGGATTGACTGGAAACGATTGATGGCTGGTTCAGAATTTTTGAAGCACACAAACATAGTGTTTGACATCATGCTTACGCATAACCTAATACAAGTTGTAAACGAACCAACTCGTGTACAGGGCCCCTGTAGTTCTGTTTTGGATCTTGTATTTATTCCCCGCGATTTTGACAAATATTCTGTTGCAATAGAACCAGGAATATCTGACCACCACTTAGTATGCGTTACTGTACCCCTTCTCAAGTGAAGCTCCCAAGATAAGTCCACGACGCGTTGTTTCAAAGATTACTCACGAGCTAACGACAAATCTGTGCTTGAATATCTAGAAATATGTCTTGCTGATTTCGACGGTGATGACGTTTGCAACCTATGGGACCGGTTTAAGTACATGTGCCATTACTGCCTTGACAACTTCATACCGAGCAAGCGCAAAAAAATTCACAAGCGTACACCCTGGATAACACGTAAAATCATTCATTTGAAACGCAAACTCAAAAGATTAAAGAAGAAGAATACACAGCCTGACGTCATCAGAGAGATTAAAATGCCCTGCAAAACACAGTGCGCTGCTCAAAGGATTACTACTTTCAAACACTCCTGCCAAACTTCATGAAAAATGATCCTGATAAATTTTGGCATTATATTACTGACAAAAAGCAGCCTGCAAGGGAAATGAAAGTCGATGGTGACCTAACTTCTGGCCCTGGAATTATTGCTCAACATTTTAATCATTATTTTCACAGTGTGTTTTCTCCTGCGCGAACGTGTCCACTGTTAATATCGGATCCTGGCATTTATGACGCTGATTTGTATCTTACTCTGGTGTACTATCTATGCTGTTAAATTTGAAAACCAAGTCTTCTTGTGGTGCAGACCAAATTCCAAATGTTTTTTTTACGCAGATATGCCGAACTACTTGCTAAGTTTCTGGTTGTAATATTTCGCACTTCTTTGTCCACTGGGAAGCTACCGAGTGACTGGAATATGGCTCTGATTGTTCCCGTTTTTAAAAAAGGTGACCGGTCCAGCTTTCGAAATTACCGTCCGATATCTTTAACGTCTCAATGCTGCAAGATCATTGAACATATTATTTCCAAACAGATTTTTGAATTTCTAGACGAAAATGCCGTACTAACAAATTTTCAACATGGTTTTAAAAAAGGTTATTCCACGGTAACACAATTGGTGACAATAATTCATTCGTTTGCAGCGTGTCTTGACAACAATGGCCAAATTGATGCTATATTTTTAGATTTCAAAAAAGCTTTCGACAAGGTACCACATGACAAATTAATAGCAAAACTTAAAAACAATCACATTCCGGATATTTTTGTTTCTTGGATTGCAGCCTACCTATCCAACCGCCAACAGCTCGTAAAAATTAACGAAGAACAATCTCGGTGTCTTCCTGTCACCTCTGGGGTTCCACAAGGTAGTGTTTTGGGACCATTGCTTTTTCTGTTGTATATTAACGATTTAGTAACTCTTGTTGACCCTACTGTTCAAATTAGATTGTTCGCTGATGACTGTGTTTTGTTTCAGGAAGTCATAAGTACTAATGATCAGAACGAACTCGAGAAAAACATTGAAAACGTGCGTAAGTGGTGTGTAGAATGGGGAATGGAATTAAATTTGGAAAAAAGTGTATATCTTTGTGTAACAAGAAAGAAAAACCCCACTGAACACGTGTATAAATTAGGATCGTCTTCACTCGCACAGGTTGACAGCTATATGTACCTCGGCGTTACATTAACAAGCAACTTATCGTGGAACTTGCACATAGATAATATTTGCTCGTCTGCCTTCCGGAAATTATGCTTCCTAAGATATAAGCTCAGAAATTCCCCTCCAAACGTTAAGCTACTTAATTATTTTTCTTTCGTTAGGCCGAAGCTGGAGTATGCGAGTATCGTGTGGGACCCCCATACTAAACAAAACATTAAGAAACTTGAAAGGATTCAGCGGAAGGCCATTCGGTTTGTTTATTCTAGGTTTTCGCGAACGGACTCCCCTACAAACCTAATGCTAGCTAATAATATTCCTTCCCTTCAGGATCGTAGAAAGAAGTCCCGCCTGATTTTCTGTCTCTTTTATATAATCGCAAACTTGCCCTTTATCCAACCCCTTTTCTTTCTCCATTAAACACAAGACCGACAAGACATCACCAACCAAATGTACTAACTCCGTACTTCGTGAGAACGGACACGTTCAAATTTTCGTTTTTTTCCACGCACCATTTCAGACTGGAACCAGATAACCGAATGAAGTACTTGCGATACTGAGTAACTGTGCATTGTTTTTTGTGTCTGTTTTGTTGTATTGCTCTTTGCATTGTACCATGCCCTCCTGCTTGGACCTAAGTGTGGTCCGCAGTATGTATTAAATAAAATAAATAAATAAGATTTCGACTTGCGCAAAACCTTCTTTTTGAAAACCATGCGTCTCGAAGAGATTGGCTACATTTACGTGCTAGGTACATTTACGTGCTATGAGACCGATTACACAAAGAAAATTTTTGATGAGGCAATGTGTGGCCTCTTCGACCACCGCATTCAATCAGCTGTGTTAAAACGATTAATTGATTATTCCATCAGCGAAACCTAATACGCGGTCGTCAGGGATGTTGCTGTAAGGCACACAGTGTCACTATCTTCTAGCCGCTCACTTCTCTTAATTTTGGCTCCGGATGAAGTCGTCACCCTTTTTTTCCTCGAACTACGTTCCTTACTTATTCAGTTCACACAAAAGCGAAGTGCTCGGCACACGTGCATCTTTGTATAGTGAATTACTTCAGAAAATTACCGGGTATCCCCTAACTGGTCCGCGGCCACGCTATTTTCTTTCTCGCAGCTTTTTAGATTTGGTGTTGAAATGAAAACAAGACATTTCTTTTTTTGTTTATCGGACAACGTCGAAGCAAGAGCAGCTGGAAGAATGAATGGGTGTTCTGAGAGGTGAGGCCCCCTTTAAAGATGCTCCCAGCCCAGCCCTTTGTTTCCACGTCAGGTCGCCATTAAAGGATTTTCATTCCCTACGTGCGTCGTCCGCCCACGCGGCTGACGTAACCGATGAAAAAGACCTGGAGGAAATAGATGGACGCAGCGTAAAGGAGTCCGAAATGTGGGCCGTGCAGTGTTCGCTGAATCCTTGATTAACGGCCACTTTCGCTAGGCTCTTTGTCCCCAGAGTGCATGCCCTACGGTCGGGTCACCTTTTCCTTTCACCTCAAGCCACCTTTGGATACCGGGGACTATAAACTCTGCCGTCACACCTGACGTCACCAAACGTTACGCGTGGGATGGTGAAAGGCAAGTGCTCTTTAGAGTTTAGTTTTATCTCAAACGGAAATCTAAAAAATGTTTGGCGAAAAAAACACAGGGAACCAATCAATTTAGTAATACATACCTGGTTTTTGTTTTTATTAATAAAAAACTGCTCTTTTTCAATATTTTTTCTGTTGATACCGTAACTGCCAATTATTTTATATACATACCTTCACGCCCTTTACTGAGCTGTTATCGTTATATCGTAATGTTTGTTTTTTATGTGCATCTTAAAATACTTTCTAATTTACCTTGAATAGAAGCTACCCTTACCATCCTAGGCTAAAGGAACTCCTTCTAAATTGTCTGTCAGTGCTATTTACTTTTGGTATAGCAAGTAAACATGGGCAAGACAACATATGCGCACATCAAGGATTTTTTGACAGGTCGGACCACCGAGATCAACGCCGGTTACCTGTTGCTCAAAAAGACGTTTGGCAGTGTCGGGACTCCCACTCCAACCGCCTTAGACATCTCGCCATTACTTTTCAAAATGATAGGGGTGGGCCAGCGGCTTTCGCGAGTCGCGGGGGTCCGACGCACCATCTATGCCGACGACATACCGCTGTGGGTCCCACGAGGAAGCGAGGGACACATCGATAGTACATTGCAAGAGGCGCTTAACGCTATCGAGGAGCAGCTGGACGGGTCTGGACTCGTCTTCTCCCAAGCAAGTTCAGGCTGTTGGTGATTCCACCGAAAGGAGCAGCGAGGAAGGCAAAAGGCAACAATCATGCGAGAGATCAAAAGTAAATCAAGATCAAGATGAGCGGCGGTCACACGATCCCGGAGATCGAGAAGATCCCAGTGCTGGGTATGCTAATAGAGCGCAAACTAGTGAACTGCAAGACGCTCAACCATCTCGCGGCTAAAGTCACCACGGCCACTCGCCCCGTCAAGAGGGTGTCAAACAGAAAAGCACGAATGAATGAAAAAAGCCTAAACCGGCTAGTGCAATCCTTCGTTGCCAGCCACATTACATATTTTACTAGGCAGGGCGAGTGAAATAACATCAACGCGCTCATACGCAAAACGTACAAGGCAGCACTCGGACTTCTCGACTGCACAAGCACAGAAAAGTTTCTGGATATGGGAGTGCATAACACCTAGGCATGGGCCAAAGGAAGGAACCCGAAAATACAGACGTGCCCGTACCGGACGCAATTAGCAGATGGTTACGGGTGTGTCTGGTGCCAAGACATGAACCCCGAGTTCAACAAGGAGAAGCGGGTGGCGAGGGCCAAGGCGCTCATCTATCTTCATTCCAAAGACGGGGTTGCTGTGTTTGTGGACGCGGCAGAGTATCCAGATGGCAGAAAGGCATTCGCCGCTGCAGCCGTGGGGACATCAACCGGTGCAACAAGTACGGCGGCGAGCGTGCGGGCTCGAGCGGCACATCGTGCAGAGGAGGTGCAGGGTGCCTGGATTAACGCGCGTCCGCAGTACAGGGTGGAGGCACGTATACACCGGAGCCGCCATTTTGGGTCACTCGCTCGCCGGCGCAGCAAGTCATCGTATTCAAATCGTGTTAAAATTATCCCCCCCCCCCCCCCAACGCCGTTCACTCGCGAAGTTCGAATCATCTTATCACTTTCGCGTTGCTGGGTCTTGTGGGAAACGAAAGGAACGACGCGTTGAGCACTTTCACTCAATAGCAGCGCCACGGGACCGTTCAACGGTGTCTCCACCCTGTACGGCAGAGCTGGCATCGACGCATTCTAAGGAGGTGGCTATTGTCCTAGCCTTCGCCAACCACAAGTGTGCGACTGTGCTCTGGGATTCTAGGACGGCATTGAGAAACTACGGCAAAGGAAGAGTGTGTGGTGAAACCGCGCGTGTGTTCGTGCGGTAGATCTCGCGAGGGAGAATCGGTGTGTTGTGATCAAGTGGTTTCTTGCGCACATGGGCAGTGATGTGGCGGATCGCGGCAACGAAAACCACAACGATACGGCAAACCCGGCGGCGCGAGGACTAACCAACTATGCCGCTGCTACTACGGTCGACCCGACGAGGTGGGAAACCAAGGACAGAAGAACCTTGTTAAGTTCGGGCCCCTCACTTATTAATTAGGACCGCCCGGCAATTAGATATCTTTCGCTGGGGGTTAGCTTGTTTACCTGTTTTGTGTTTGTTTCCCCGCCGGCCGAGCTGAGTTAGGCGCGATGGTCGCAAGGAGAAACCGCGGAGGCTTTTGTTATTCGCCGCGCTTTTGTGTCCACCCAGCGAGCGGGTCCCGAGACGACGCATACAAACGCGTCGGTCACTTCATCACAGCTGAAAGCGATGTAAAGCTTTCGAAGAAGGGTTACCGCCACGAGAATCCCCGAAGCGGACGGGAGCTGAAGGTCGCTCAAGGGGTCAAACATTGGGTCAGACTTAGGAAGAAGTCACCAGACGTTCAGTCTGGGACAGTTGCACTGCTCAGAGTTACTGGGCGAAGTTTCAGTTCGTCACGCGTGTGGGCCTGGCGACTCGGCGGCTTGGGTGCGTGAATGGGTTACGCGACCAGGATTTGTTAGGCACTCCACGTGTTAACAAAGGAAAGTAATTCTGGCGGTGCGCAGCACGAACATAGGCGTGCACGGTATGACAATACTTTGTCGCCGGAGAGCCGATTCCTGTCGTTAGGTCTGCTTTATGTTGGTTGGTTTCCATTTCTGTTTTATTTATGTTTTGCGGAATACCTTTGGGTTTCTGTATAAGAGAGGTGGGTCACGTGACTATATTGAATCCATCTAGCTTTGTTTGTCACGATCGCCAATCAGGGGCCTAGTGTGGGCTAATCAATGAGCCATCCTCACCCTCAAGTTGTGACGTGCCTTTTGTGGGCGGGGTTTTGTTGGTAAAACCGAGAGTTTGATGTTTTCAGGGGGATCGAGCAGGGAATATACGCTAAAAAAGAACGGATCGCAGTTTAATGCTATACTCGGGCTTGCGCATAACTCAGAAAAATAAAAAAAAAAAGATTAGCAGTGGCTTAGCTCGGTTATGCCAGGATATACGTAGCGTGAGCTAAGGTTCAGATGGCTATTCTTAGCTTTCCTGGTTGTGTAGGATTAGCTTGATTATCATGCTTACCGCTGCTTCAATGACACACACACGGTATACGCTTTACATGACACATGTATATTTGATTTGATTGATTGTGGTGTTTAACGCGCCGACGCAACACAGGCGATGAGGCGCGCCGCAGTGGAGGGCTCCGGATTAATTTTGACCACCTAGGGATCTTTAACGTGCGCCGAAATCTCGAACACACGGGCATTTTTGCTTTTCGCCTCCATCAGAAAAGCGGCCGCCGCGGCCGGGAATCGAACCCGCGACCTCGTGCTCAGCAGCGCAACGCCTTAGCCACGACACATGTATATTTATCAAGCTACTCCGGCGCAGCGTGACCAATCGTCCCAGAGCTAAGCTGGTTCCCCAGGCGCACGCCGGTGTTTTTGCGACGCACGAGCCATTGGTTCCACACCCGGCCACCCCTCGCATGATCATCAAGTGGACCGGGCCGCCATGCACGGAACGGAGGTCGGCGAAGACGCTTGGCGTGTGGTGTGTGTGAGAGACGCCTAGCAGCGAACAATGTTTTGTGCGTCGTGTGATGCCACTGCTTCTCGCGCTTGCGCAGCACGACTCTCCAGGAGCCACGCGAAACTTCTCAACCTCGGCCAGTGTAGCGTACGCTACAGAACGCGTGTGTCCACGCATGTTCGTCCCTCGTGGAATCGCCCTGCAGTCTTCTCAGTCAAGGCGCATAGCTGCTGCGTCTCAGGAAGGGATCGCGTGACAACCGAGCGCACGGCGGCGCGGACTACATTTTGGCGTTATATCGCAACGCATTGGAGCCGCCCTGCATATTGTAGTAAATCGTATTTGAACTGCCCGCGCAAAGTTCACGTGGTTTGGATGAGTCACGCAACAAGTATGACAAGGAGCCGATGGAACGATTCACATGCAGCACAAAGCGCGTGCTGGACTTCTGTTGATGATGATGATGAAGTTGAGGTTTAATGGCGCAGCAACCTTTCGGTTATAATGCGCCAAACACAAGGTAAGAAGATATCAATGTAAGTTAAAAGTTTTGCTCAAGGTATCATAAATACAGAAATGATTATTTTTAAAAACAGTTACGTGAGATGAAGTAGCTAAAACTGGTGTAAAAAGCCAGTGTCTCTGAAAAATTCAAAAACTTTAGTCAAAGGTACCATTGGTTCATCACCAAGTAAAAGCATTGAGTGTAAGGGTATAGAAAAGGTGTATAAAGCTCTAAAATGTCTAATGCGGGCCGCTTCTAGGTATGGACAACTTATTAGGATATGTAGCACAGTAAGAGGTTCTCCGCAGTGCTCACAAATGGGTTCCTGTTCCTTTTTCAACAGGAAGCCATGTGTCAGCACGGTGTGACCTATACGCAGCCGGCACAAAATAACCTCGAAGAAACGATCTCGGTGTCTACAACTTTTCCATTCAGATACGTAAGGTTTGACTAGATGTAATTTATTTCTGGTTTGTTTATCCCATTCAGACTGCCAGTACAACTTCATTGACTTTCGTATGCTGTTTCGAAGGTCCTGGTAGGGAAGCTTTAACTCTGTTATTTCAAGATGCTTGGTCTCATATGCTGCTTTATCAGCGGTTTCATTTTCTGGGATGCCGATATGGCTTGGTATCCAACAGAAAGAAAGAAGTTGTGGTTTTTTGGCACAGCAACCTCTCGGTTATAATGCGCCAGACGCAGGGTAGAAAATCCAACAGAGGACAATTCTGACCCCTGCTAATGTAAGGCAGCACAGTCGGTTTTTTAGCTCACCTACAGCTGCATTCTTTGAAGGGACAAGGGAGGTTACAGCATGTATGGCACTCAAAGAATCTGTAAAAATGGCCACTTTTTTTACTCCCTTTGCTATTACATCTTCAACAGCTGAGGTTATACCAAGAATTTCCGCAGTAAAAACGCTACTCTCATCAGCAATCCTCTTTGCTACTGTCACTGGTGGATTGAAAACAGCAAAACCTGCATGACAGGAGGTTTTTGAGCCATAAGTAAAGTAGTGACAATAGTTACTGTACTTGTCTTTAAGTTCGTGAAATTCTTGGCGCAAAATTTGGTGTGGAAACATCTTTTTGTCGTATTTTAACAAGGATAAATCACATTCGACGGCCCTGTGGTCCCAGGGGGCCACAGCGTCCGAAAAACTCAGAAGGTTTGACGGGCAAATCTTGAACGAATACCGAGACATGTATTCCTCCAAACGAAGGGCAAGAGGGCGGAAAACTCTGGGCTTGTTTGCATACAGTTTCTTGTACCTATTCTCAAACACTTCACCAGCTCAGGGATGGTGCTTTATACATGCTGTTTTGGCTACATATACTCCACTTAAGTATACCGACGGTCCTCCAGGGGCCATTCAATGCACTAAACGTAGACTGTCGATGGGGGAGGTGCGATATGCACCTGTGGCAAGTCTGAGGCCCAGATTGTGTACTGGGTCGAGTGAGGTGAGAACAGACTGGCGGGCTGACCCATACACGATAGAGCAATAATCCAGACGAGACCGAACCACCGAGCCATAAATTCTTAGCATACATGTGCGGTCTGCACCCCATGACTTGTGCGACAAAATTTTCAGTATGTTCAACGTTTTCAGGCAGGTTATTTTGAGCTTCTTTATATGAGCTGCAAATGTCAATGTCGAGTCAAATGTGACACCTAAGAATTTGTGCTCGCGGTGTACTGGAACGGGTACATCCTTAATTTTTATATCAGGGTTGGGATGCATACCTCGTTTTCGTGTAAAGCACACACATGCACACTTCTCGGGAGAAAAACGTAAACAATTTTCATCCGCCCATCGTTGTAACCGATTTACCGCAGCTTGGGCCTGCCTTTCACAGATCGAGAGGTTACAGGAGCGAAAAGCGATCTGCAAGTCATCCACATAAAGGGAGTACATGACTGGCCGGGGAATAACCTTTGCCAAAGAATTTATCTTTATGGCAAAAAGGGTCACACTCAGTACACTGCCCTGAGGAACTCCATTTTCCTGAGGGAATATACGGGATAGTGTATTGCCAAGTCTTACATTGAAGGTTCGTTCCTGGAGAAAATCTTCAATACATGAAAACATTCGCCCTCTGATTCACATTGCTGCTAAATCCTTGAGAATTCCATAACGCCAGGTTGTATCATAAGCCTTTGCCATATCAAAAAATATGGCAAGGCAGAACTGATTATTAACAAAGGCATCTCGTATCGTTGTTTCAAGCCTCACCAGGTGGTCAGTTGTAGACCGAAACTGCCGAAACCCGCATTGAAACCTATCTAGATAACCAGAACTTTCAAGAATAAAAACCAACCTAAAATTCAACATCTCAAAGGTCTTGCACAAACAGCTGGTCAAAGTTATGGGTCGGTAGCTTGATGGACACTCTGGGGGCTTGCCGTCTTTCAGTAATGATATTACGATAGCCTTTTTCCATGCTTTAGGCAGCCTTACCTGTTTTCCAGATTTTGTTAAAGAACTCCAAAATCACTATTAAACACCCATCACTTAAAGGGACACTGAAGTGATATGTAAACATTGCGGGATTACTAGCGCAAATTGTAGTCCGGAGTCCCCAGGCCACGTTTCGACCACTCTAGGCGCGTTTACGCGATTTTATTTAGTAGAAAAACTAATTCGTAAATGCTGTCCTCCTCTCTTTACGCTCGCCCATTTTCTGTGGCGTTTTCGTGTGACGTCAGGAGGGGATGAGCTGGCAATTGGCTGCGCCACGGCTGCGCTACTGCACGGCTCCCCGGCCGACAGAGTCAGTCGGCCCAGCGTTTCGTCCGCCGGCCGCCGGCGGGTCGTCGCAATCAAGGAGGTTAAAAAAATTGCTTGGTCGCAATTCGTTCGCTTAGTTGAAACGAAGCCAGGACACGTTTGTGAATGAAAGAATGTGCCTTTCTTTACTTGGTTTGTTTGTACACTGTATCTAGCTCCAAGTCAAGGTCGCTTCACACAAGCGCGGCACAAGCGCACATGCGACGCTTCGCTGACTGGTACGCCAGTAGGAAAATATAAGGCCTCTTGAAGGCGGGAGAAGAGTCAGTGAAGTCAATATAGGTACTAAGGAAGTAAAATCAACTGACATTTTTACCGTACAGCGTAAACTAGGGTGCGGGAAGCACTTTTTTGCGCTGGGCGAACAAGCACAGCGGTCAGCAGCACGACTACGCATCTGCGAACGCTTTTCCGTCTACGAAATGCAATTGCTAGACGTGAGCTACTGTGGAAACTCGGGCGACGCTTACTGCACGATCGCAGTACAACAAATAGTCACCTAAGCTGCTTGAAATGCCAAAACTAAATAAAAGTGTAAACCGGTTGTACAATATATACCCTATATTAACCACGCCTCCGCATCCCGCTCCGTGGCTCAGTTGTTTGGGGCGCTAGGTATGTCACCGCAAATGTTTTGCAAGTCATGAGTTCGATTCCCCGTGGGTACGTGCTTTTTTTTTTGTAAGTTAACTTTTTTTTTTCCGCCGATGTTTTCTATATTGAGTTCACCTTTTTTTGGGCCGCAACGTTCATGGCTACACGAACTAGTTCACAAAACGCGCGCAGGCTGGCACTGGCGCGCTAGCGAGTTCTCGTTGGCGTGCTGTTGCCATAAGCACCGACTGCTTGCAGGCAGTGGGCACAGGCCAGAATGAACAGACCCTTGGCCTGGTGCGAACACGCTTTTTACGATACAGGCATGAGGGAGGCGAGCTCCAAATATGGGGGAAAAGCGCATGACATTTGGGCGTCTGCGGGTACGCGGAGGGCGTTCATGCACTGCGTAGGTCTCGGCTAGTGAATGCTACGACTACAAGCCGTCCTGGGAGGCTTATCTTGTGCATTTTACAGCCGACAACATGGCAGAAGCGCGGTACGATGATTACTGAGATATTGAGAATGCCCATCCAACAACGCCATTGGTTATGTTTTACAGAACCGAAACCGAAACCGAAACTTGTGTGATTGCTAACCTTGGGCATCGTCCAATCACGACGCCCCTCCTCCCAACGTCACAGCCTTAGTTGGTGCGGCCGCCGCAAACCGCGCATGGTAGTTTTTCTTCTTTCGCGCTTTGTAAAATAATTACCGATTTGTCAACTGGATAAACGATGAAAAGTGTGCTAATTTGAGCCAGTCTACGCAGTGCAAGCAAAAACGGGAGCTTGACAAATTCACTTCAGTGTCCCTTTAAGTGCTGCAGAAAGGCATAGTGAATAAGGTCGGGGCAGACAGAGGTAGCCTTGCACTGAGCTAATGCTCGTTTCAGTTCATGCAAAGTGAATTCTTTATTATATTCCTCTGTGTTATTGCTATAGTTCTTAATCTTGAACTTTTCAGCATTATTTTTATGTGCCAGGAATTCTTTTGTATAATTTTTATCACTAGAGACTTCTGCAAAGTGGGCACCTAAAACATCTGCTTGTATTTCCAGTAAGTTGCACGCACCGTCTGTAGAGAAAAGTGGTATGCTGAACCGTCTGTAATTGCCTTTAATTTTACGCAAATGGTCCCAGACCTTTTTTGTGGGAGTGGCAGCATTTATTGTACTTACAAAGCTTTGCCATGAATTCCTTTTGGCCACTTTTCTGATTTTCCGGGCGGCAGCACGGGCTGCTTTAAAGCTCAGACAGTTCTCTAAGGTGGGGTATCGTCTAAATACACCCCATGCCTTGTTCTGCTTTTTTCGGGATTCGCGACACGCATCGTTCCACCACGGCTTCGGTTGTTTGGGAATCCGTCCAGGTGTATGGGGGATCGCAACTTTTGCAACTGAAAGAAGTTCCTCGCAGATGTAAGTATTTGCCTCATCAACGGACATGCTGCTGTCAAAATGATCAAAGCAAACTAACTCCTTAAATCTTTCCCAATGTGCCCTCTCGAGCTTCCATCGGGGTGCACAGTTCTTGAGGGAAGGAAGGGTTTGCACTTCGCGCAGTAAGGCAGGAAAGTGATCACTTCCATGTGGATCATTCACAGCACTCCACTCATAATCCATCTGGAGGTCCGGCGACCCAACACAGAGGTCTAGAGCAGAGAAGGAGAAGCTTCCATTACCTGCAGAAAAATGCGTCTTATCTCCGTCATTGAAAACAACTAAGCTGTTGGTAGTTACCCACTGTTCAATGAGTTTTCCCCAGCTATCTATTCTTTCACCTCCCCACAAGTAGTGATGAGCATTGAAATCTCCCATAATAATTACTGGGGCTGGAAGTTGTTCAACGAGGTCATAAGTTCCTGTAAGGACACGTGATCTGATGGTGGCAAGTACAATGACACAACAGTGACAAGCTTGTTAATATAGACTTGTGCTGCAACAGCCTCCAGCGTAGTGTTAAGTTGTATCGACTTGAGAATTGTGCCTGGTGCCACAGCCAAGGCCACACCACCCGAGGCACGGGTGCAGTCTTCTCTGTCATTTCGAAGGAGGTGAAAGTTGCGAAAGATGTTGTCATGTCTTTTCGTTAGATTTGTCTCCTGCAAGGCTATTATGTTGGGTTCATATTTGTGTATAATTGCATGAATATCATCTATATTGTGCAATATTCCACGGCAGTTCCATTGGACTATTTGCACCATATGGGTGTCTTCTAGAGTTTTCGCTTTCGAGGTCAGGTGGGTGTGGACGAAGACATGCTCCCAGAGGCACTAGGGCACACCTCCATCTCCTGCTCTACCTCTCTTGCACTGCCTTCAGTTCCGTGAATACCATTAGGGGGACCAGGTGGTTTTCCCCGGCCCTTTGGCTTCTGCCGGGGGTCGGGGGGGTCCCCAGGTCGTTGCCGCCCAGGAGCAGCACCTGCAGCAGTGCCACTTCCTGAAGGCGCCTTCCTCTGAGGTGCGTCGACCGTCACCCGAGGACAGGAGGTCGATGGTGTGGCAGGGGTGGGGCCTGCACAGTCTTTTGGTGGCTTAGAAGCCACACCAGTTTCTTTGGTGGCCGGGAGCTTGGCTGCCGGCTTGACTCGTTTAGGGGGCTGTGGCTCTGCGCAGTTCGCCTGAGTGGACTGCGCCAGCGCCGGAAATTGAGGCAGCCCCGCCCCCTGACGGGCTACCTCAGCAAAGGACCCTTTCTGAGTGAAGGCCAGGCGTCGTTTGGCCTCCTGGAAGGACACATTCTCTTTCACCTTGATCGCTAGCAGCTCTTTCTCCTGTCGGAAGCGTAGGCCCTTCCTGGAGTACGCGGAGTGTTCGCCACTGCAATTCACACATTTGACTTCTTCTAAATCACAGGCGTCATTTCCATGTTCGGTACTAGCGCACAGTGCACAGGTCGGTTTTCCACGGCATGACTGCTGTGTGTGCCCGTACCACTGGCAGCGGAAGCAGCGCCTGGGGTTTGGTACGTACGGTCTCACACGTAGATTCAGGTAGCCTAGGTGTACGTTGTCGGGTAAGGTGGTGGAGTTGAAGGTCAGAACCAAATGTTTTGTGGCAATTTCCTCATCTTTCCTGCGGATCTTTATTCTTCGCACTGCAATAACATTTGTCTGTTCTTCTTTAAACCCCTCCAGAATCTCATCTTCAGACACATCAATCAAGTCTTCATCCGACACTACCCCCAACTTAGTATTTAAGGTGCGGTGGGCAGTTACGTGAACCTTGTGTGTTGATAGTTCTTTCATTGACAGCAGGGCATCTGACTGAAATTTTGCTTGGACCTCCTCAAGGAGATCCCCGGTTGGCAGCTTTTTAACACTGTAACTTGGTCCAAGTAGATTTCTCAGCCCTCTGTTTACGGCAAAGGGCGACACTTTCCTCAAGGGCTTCTGAGGGTCGTCAGATTGCATCACCAGAAATTTCTGGAAGGTCGTCTCAGTCAGTGAACGATTGCTGTTCGAGCTTTGCGAGGCATTAACTTCGGTGCGCCCTCGTTTAAGAGGGCGATCAGGGCCAAGATTTTTCTTCTTTTTCATGAAAAGTAAAGTGTTCGGCAGCGGTGCTGGTCGCCCACCACAGAGACAAACAAGGGAACGTGACTTTGTCACGCTAACCATACAGCGCTACTATAACCCCATGACGTCTAATCAAGGCTGATTATAACCACGGGGTTAACCCTCGCCACCAGAGGGGGAAAAGAGGAAGTTCAGGAAAAGAATAGGTGACAGGACAGGGGTGGAAAGGTGACGGAAAAGAGAAAGGAGAGAGAGGAGGGATAGGAAAAGGCGACTAGCTGATTTCCCCAGGGCGGGTCAGTCCTGGGGTGCCGTCTGCAAGAAGCAGGGGCCAAGTTGCGTGTTGTTTCAGATGAGGGGCCGTAAAGGTCCAAAAACATCCTCAGCGTCAACTCCGCAAGCAGGATTCTCTTGTCCTTGGACACGGCTCAGCCATGCACAGCTGGGGCGTGGGTGGGTCCAACCCACATGGGCTCGGGGTCCGCGGTGTCGCCACTACCGTCACCTTGAACTCACAAGGTGCCCATGCGGGGCTGGACTTCTGTGCTTTCTTCAAAATAAAAGAACAAGACGCTTGCTGACATGGATGCCTGGTTTTGCGTTTCCTTTCTAGAGCGCCACTGGACGCCGAGGACGGTTTTTCACGCGCGTATTTGACGCGGGCTCGACACACTGTCCTCCCCTCCCGCCCAAACTTTCGCAAGAGCGTCCCGCTACGCCTAGGCAAACCGCACTCCCCAACACAATTTCCCCGCACTCTCGTCCTCCGTTTTCTTTCAGTTTTCGCGGTTCCCATCGTTCACTCGGTTACGACGCCGTCGTTGCCGCCAAACCACAGTAGAGGACGCTCAAGTGCTTGACACTAAAATCGTGAAATTGCGTGGTTTTCTACGATGATACGAATGGTACAGTTTTGATAATCTCTGCCAAATTAGAGCGAAATAAATCCCGGTATGCTTTCCGTATACTCCGTATATACGGAATTCTTGCAGAGAATTATTTGGCGATTCTGGCCGCCTCATAGGAGTAGAAATGTTAATTTTTTAAGGGTAAGCACTCTTTTGTCATGTTTTTGTCAAAAATATTCCTTGTTTTATAGCGGAATTGTGTCACAATAGGTAAGAAGTACATATTTTCGCTATTTCCGCAACGTTTCAGGAGTGAAGCATCACGAATTCCGTTTAGTGGCTTTTACAAGCGTACAAAATAATCCGGGTAGTGATTTATTCACATAGCATGTGCGGAAAAGTGAGGGCTCAACTGCTTTGTTTTCATAATTTTAGTTTTGATATATTGAAAGACCAGCAAAAAACGAGACCAGAAAAAGCGAAAGAAAAGGAGAGGAGAAAAACGCCAAATGCACATTCACTAAAATACATGCAGACGGTACTTCTGTATTAGGATTGGCGACTGTTCTCTTTTAGGACGAGATCTCGTATTTGCCTCTTGAATTCTTAATAGAGGCATTATAGTAAATTTCACCAGATAGATTGTTCACGATCTATCTGGTGTTAATGACAACACCCATTTCTTGTAATTTGTTCTTCTTCAAGGAATGTGCCAATTTGAATGCCATAAGGAATAGTACATTCCGTCTAGTTCGGGAGCTCGGAGCTATGTCTTATTTTTATGAAGACCTTCAGCAATCTAAAGTAATAAATTTGCTCCGCTCAAAGCATTTAGTGTTTACTGAACAGTGGAGCCGTCCATAGATTGCTTATGCAGCCTTTTTAATTATTGTAAATCCTTGGCGCTACAATTCTGGTTAGTTGTGCATCAAATGTACGACTGCACCATCACATAACTTGGAGTCAAAGAAAGGATGTTCTGAAACTGCTTTTTTTACCACAGTGCAATGACGTGCTCAGCGGGACACTAAAGCCTTTTTCCTGTTCTCCCTGTGCTGCAAAAGAAACGCCAACTGAAGTTTTTTTTCCCAAAACCGGTTATACCGCGGAGGGAAGAAAAACTCTGGAGAGTAATAGGTGGGCACCGGCGCAAGGGGAGAAGTGGGGAGGAACACACGGGGTTTTTCACACTCATGGGGGGTCATGCTAATGCGGTGTCTTAGCAACGGCCCCAAAGCCGGCACACCGAGGCACACACGTCACTGCGCAGTCAAGCTGGTAGCGAATTGGAGAACGAAGCAGCCGGCAGTGGAGCGAGCGGAAGCGGGGGAGCGTCCATGTGCGCGGCCCCCGTAAATGACGTTTCCGGCTTCAGCAGAGCTGACGATGGGGCCTCTCCGGAGATTAGTTTTTTCCATGGGTTATACCAGAGTCCTCTGGTTATACGCTAGACTGGCCGAACTCTGACGGGGAGCGACTTTTTACGGATCCCGTTCCCTAGGGACTACACCATCTAGGCGGTGTTGGTTGGGGCCGGTATTCCGCGCGGAGAGTGGAGGAAAAATACTAACCGTGGGACCTCTGGCATTTAGCGTCTAGATAGTGCACATGTCTTTTACAACCGAAAGGGGCGAAGGGTGTGAATGACGCGAAAGAAATAAGAGAATTCATAGAGGCAAATGCGGCGTTAGTATTGTGTGTAGACAATGTATTCATGCGACTTGCTGACGTTGGACAAATGAAGGGTTGCAATAGAGGCATCTCTAGCAATTCTAGATAGTTCGGTGATTTTTGGAACATTCCGGTTACCTTTTGCTTGACGTATCGAAACCACACGTTTAAATAAAATCTTGCACACCAACCGGTCGCTTCACTGACAGCACCTCTCACTAGACAAGCCCGCCTGTCTGAAAATTCATTAGCTACGAACAGCGCTGGAACCCGAGTATCCTCCTACACGTGGAATAAATTGAGTCGAGGCAAACATGAGGCTGCGGACATTGCTACGCTCTGTGACGATTTAAGTCACTTTAATGATTTCAAATGGCAAACTTTTCGGCGAAGGAGCAATATCATCCCGTGCACGAAGGAAGAACTCCGTTGCTATGCATTGACGTGGACTCTACTGAGAAGTAATCTTATCGCACGAAGAAAACTATGCTAACTCAATTAATGACGATGGTAGAAGCAGCACGACTATCGGCTTGGTTTCATCGGGTAATTTTTTTTTTTTTGCTGTTGTGCTATCAGCAACTTCCTTTTCGGAAGCTTGTATTTAACGCCGATAAATTTCAACTGCCCGGGAGCTTATCGAGGAAACGACAGCGTCCTCATTCATTGAAGCCTAATTGAATTTCTAATATGTTTCGAAGTTCTTTTGCCCAATTGTGCCCCGCGGTGTGACACCCCGCCGAGCAGGGTTGCTGGCTGCTGGTGACATCGCAGTTGGAAAATACTATTCGACGTTCATTTCGAAACTGTCAGGCAACTTTGTCTCGAACGTCGCAGTGTTTACACAACTAGCTGTCCAGGTGCCTGTCCAAGGGCTCTGCGCACATCTCTGAGTGACTCGACCAGGCTCATTAATTTCGCTGCCTTGGTTTCAGGAATTCGCCGCGTTACATTCAGCAAATGCCTGCTGCAGATACTCGCCCCTGTCACTTCACGCAATTGAATATTAAAACGTTAGGGTGGCGATCCTTGGAATAAAGCACACCTCTCCCAAATAGGGAGAGAAAGCACAGTTTGCAGGGAGATCTGTTAGCTCCAACTTATGTTCCATTTTTATAGACATTAACACATCATTGCGAGAACATTAAAGCTTCGGAAATGGTGAGCAAACAGGAAAAAAAAATTATACAACTGAACCAAGAAAACTTGTATTCCACGAAGGCAAGTTCTCTGGTCAAAACGGAACCAGACTGAGGCTGCCCATCGTGCCCAAAGTTGCGTGCCCTGTTTTGTCACCATGCTGGAAGCTTCATCGTTCTCTCTCTCTCTCTGCTAATGTCAATACAAGAAACAATACTAATGAAATATCTGTATCACAGCCACACGTAGTTGGCCGCGCACGAAAAGAGCACAGTGTAAATACGCCACGCACCAAAATTTCTGCCCCTCACTCCAACCTGCAACGCCATTGGTATAGTCAAGCTCCACGACTTTCCGACGCTACCAACTGCATACTCGCCCTGATTCAACTGTCAAACCACGCCGAACCTTCCTCCCCCCAATATCCCCAAATGCACGTGGCCACGTTCATTCAGTGATTATGCGTTAACGCTTTTCAGCTGGCGAGGCCACTGTACTTTTATTTTCGTAAAGTTGTTAGCAGTAAAAAAGCAGGTGCATGTGGGTCTTGTTTCATGCGGAGAAATCCGCACGATCGGAAACCGCGCTGGTTGCTCGGACTCTTCCGCGCGAAGTTCTCGGGATGCTGCGGTTGCAAAGCAAGGGTTTTGTCAGATTTTTCAGAGAGAAGCGTGAACCGGGATTTCGTCCTTGAGACGACCATACTTTGATATGAATCTTAGACCTGCAGTCCCGCTTATGTAAGTTTTAATAATATCCAGAACCACAAAAACGCTGTTCATCAGTTCTTCTAGTTGTCAACTACAATTAAGAGATCAATGGCTGGATTTGGTTGTGCGAGTTTAATCAAAGTGTCGACCAGACCACAGTCTGAAATAAAACAATTCGACGTGATTATGGTTTTCAAAGCGGCCCCATCACCATCCTTCTCATTTCACCTCAACCATTGATATCCCACTCACGCTTAGAACATGCCGGATACCCCACAGTAGAGAGATTTGTCCTAGTCGCTGTTTTACCCCCATGACGCAGCCGCTTCGACGTAGAGTCAATGTGGGCCCGGCACAGTAGCACGTGAGCCCCTACATCCGAAGTGCCGACTTCCGTCTACTTGCCCACAGTTTCCATGACTAAAATCAGCCCCCCAGCCCCCTTGCTCCTGACGCCAAGCGCATACTCTGGCGAAGGCACACCTCGAAGCCAAACGCCTAACTCCCCTCACCCCTCTCTCCGCACCAACCCCCCCTTCTGAATAAATCGCCTTCACCTCTCCTCTACGACTAGTGCAGGATATGTTACCGGTGCTACAGATTCCCAACTAGCCCGTCGCAACAACGAACGTGGGCGCATCTCACTTTCCGCCTTACGGATACTTACATCTGTCAACCCCCTCTTCAATCGCTCCGTCGTCTGGATCCCTGGCCACTCGTCACTCGAGGGATATGAGACGGTTCAAGCCACTTCCCGCGCCATACAACACCGGGCATTTTCCTCGTGATCAGAACCCATGGACTAGCCTCCTTTACCTCTCACTGTTCCATCACGCTATTACGATATCCTCGACCATTATCGTACCCTTCGCCGTGTTCTGCCACAACCGTACCCTCAAATCATCTATGAGAAAGCCTTTATCTGGCGTCTTTTTGAAGAACCTATTACAACACACCCATCCTTCACTAAACTCCCCCCACACCCAATACCCCTAAATTGCCACCTCTGCCCTTCTTGTACTACCTACCACATGGTCTGGGCATCTAACACACCCGCCTCTTGCCCTAGGCTAACCCTTTCCCGAGCAGTGGGAGGGTCTGCTGACTAGCTCAAACCCTGCTGACCAGATCTCTAGTGTTACACGTGAAAGGGCTGCAGCCAAGGCCCAAGGGTTGCTAGACTGAGGCGAACGCACCCGTCCAAGTGTCGGCTCAGCCACCGCCGCTTGCTAGAATAGGTGTTTGGTCTTTCATCTGCTTCACCCCCCCCCCCCCCCCGCCTTTAAAAAAATACATTCTTGCCTTCCTTTAAGACCACCCTCGATGGATAACATCTACAACAATAGCCCTCTAATTTATTCGCGTCATGTGGCCTTCACATCAACGCTGTGGTGGAGAACGCGAGGGGAATAGCACGCTCGCGTCGTTAACAGCATACTACCCTTCAGTGTTTTTATAATCTCAATCAGTCAAATACCAAACCTGTTCCTATTGAAAATGTCGAGGAAAAGCTCAAATAGGCAATTAACGTCTCTTTCTTTTAGCTTTTCTAAATGCTCGTACTGGGCAGAGAAAAAAGAAAAAAAAAGAAACTTCCGAAAATGCCAATTACTTCGATCCTTTCAATCCATTCAATACAGCCACTTAAAAGAATGTGAAATCCAGATTTCTTCAAGGCCTCAGTGAAAAGTTCAACGTTAAAGGTAAAGGCCGAGAGGTCACCCGTCTGTCTTGCTCTAGAGGACAGGGGTTTGGGCAGACGATAAATTATCTTGAAGTAAAACTCTTCGTGAATATTTGTATGGCATGCGCAGTGCACCAAAATCAGGGTTCATGGCCCTTGAAACCGAAAACAAATTTTTCATTTCTTCTTTAAGTGCGCTTGAAGCGGTACAAACAAGCAGAAATGCTCCTTCTTTGTCAGAATAATTATGTGCCTAATGCCGGCCTCCCTGATCCGACATTTCTAAGGTTTCAACACCTCCTTAATTAGGGCGTAGACAGTTCTTGGCGCCACCGAACTGGATAAGCGATGGGTGCAGCGCTTGGGCTTTCAGAAGCTAAAAGCTATGCGGGATACATATTTTGCTCCTGTACCCAAGGGTAAAGATTCGATTTCCATCTTGGTGCGGGGAGGACAGAGTGGTCAGCCGGCGTGTCGTCGGAGGCTTTTAATCCTGCTGCCGCTCGCTTCTGTGCATACTTGTTCTTTTCGCGCACACCGTTAGAATGGTTCGCGCGGGACACGGTTTTTCACACAGACCCGTCTTCTCTGGAGGAAAAACCTAATGGCGGCTCATAACACAAGAAAGCTCCGGCGCATCCATTCAAATGGTGGAAGAAATAACAGTGGCAGAAAATTGCTCTTAAAAAGTAACTTTACACTTAGTTCGCTGTTGGACACAGCGAGGCGCTGTGTCCAACAGCGGACTCCGGGACTCCTGGCTGTGCGAGGCGCACAGCCAGGAGTCCCGGAATCCTAGAATAAGGACGCCACCAGCCCAGCACCTAGAAAAACATCGCCTGGTGTTTACAATAAAGCGCAATACACCTACTTCTTTTCCGTGACGATCTGTATGCTACACCTTTGAAATTTGGAACAAAGGTAAAGTTGAGAGATTGCTGCGAAGCTGTAGACACTGACGCCAGTGTGACATAAGTGATGGCTTATAGGAATTCTCCGTTTTATACCCGTGGTAATCTAAGATAAGGGGTGAGTGTCGTTTTCATTCCAGGTATTATAAGAGAATCCCTTCTGGCCGATGTGTAGTCCGTTTTATTTCAGGCCTAACATGCTGCTTCCAGTATGGCACGCGCTTCGAGATTTTAAGTTCGGAGCACTTAGTGGCCTGACTTGCTGTCGTAGCTTGTCCGGGGTCACGTTATCCAGCCGCCATTACAGTAACGTGGCGTGACGCACCCAAACGAACGGTCCGAAAAGATCGCATATTTCCTAGGTCGAGATAGAACCTGAGTCCCTCGCGTTAGGAAGCCGATGCCAATCCATTGCGCCACGGAGGCACAGGTTGCGTGATGGCAAGCGAAGTGCTGGGGGTGATCTTTTTGCGCCATGGAGGCTATCGTTTCTAGGCCAGAAATAAGTACACGACAATATGAAACAAGGAAAAAGCATGACGTAAGACATTAAAACACCCAAATTAATGAAAACTAAATCCAGTGTTTCTTTATAGGTGATTTCAAGGGCCGCGGCAGCATCTTTTGGCTACTATCAGGACACGCTAGGCTCATACTAAAACTAGTCTAGAGAGGGCTCCACTGCAAATCTTGGCGAATCACTGCTCCGCGTTTGGCAGCTTTCACGTTGAGTAGAACTGTTTTTTTTAGTTTCCTACTATGCCGAAGTGTTCGGTATCCTCGATTTTCCAGTCCTGGACGGTCCACGGGCAGTCCTAGGACTGCCTTTCGACAGGAAGACTCCAAGGAGTACATGGTAAAATTGAATGTTCCGGCGCCGAGCAGTAAACACGCAGCACTGAAGCAACAAAAAGAACGTTTATATGTGGTAGCGTATATATAGCGTGAGGCAGCTGCATTATCACAGCCAAGCGGTACAGAAACAGTGATCAGCAAATGGCAGATACAAAGGGCGCACGCGCAGCTGACACGATACATTGAACGCCGGGTCACGTCTCGGGCATTCTGCGGACGATTTGGGACTAATAGTCGAAGAGGCCCGTTATGTGCTGCGGTGCTGTACCCATGCTCCAGTGAGGATGATGTAGATATATGTTTATCTAACAATCTCCGGTGAAGCTTCCCAGCATCACTAACACTAATTGTATAAACATTGATTCCTGCTCCTTCCCCTCCTATCTCTAGATAAGCCTCCAATATAACCCGATTTTATCTCATGGTGTTTGCACTTGGATTTCTCTCTGCGTCCTGAAAAAGGCAATAAACTAATGAAAATACTCCGAGAACGCCTAAGCAATTCTTGTACATTGTAATGTGAAATAATTATTTTTGTTTATTTATGTCCACGATCTGTTGGACGATTGGGCCGTTACAGAGGTGGGGTAAAAATCTGACATATGAACCGTCATGTAAAACAAAAATAACGCATAGTAGGTACAAAAAAGTAATACATCATGCTTCTACATTCTATAGCTTAGAGGACATCACATACACCACAAAATAATAGAGTGAATGCTGGATGTAACGAACCCATACGTAATAAATTCCTGGATCTAACGATTTTTTTTTGATTCCCCGTTGCCACCCCCAAAGAAGCCAATGTGTTTGCGACATCTATGTAACGAAGGTGATGCAGCGGTTAACCTTGATGTAACGAAGCCAATGTGTTTGCGACATCTATGTAACGAAGGTGATGCAGCGGTTAACCTTGATGTAACGAACTGGCTGAGCTGATCAGTCATTGTTTTAGGGGCTTTTAATTAAATATTTGACAGAGAAATGCACTAATTCTATAAATACTAGTACCACTTTAAGGAGGCAGCTGTTACAAAACATTGAGGATCGTCAAAAAAATGTGGTTGATCCTTCTTTCATTGGAATCGGTAAAGCACGAAAGTGAAATGTGCCTTGAGAGGAGCATTTTAATGCTTATTGTGCATCGATATGAACTCGCACATCGCTATTTATATTTCGTCGGTATGGCACCGTTAGACGCATCAACATTAGACACTAGATTACATTTGCCAGAGCACTGCGCAAATCTGATTGAAACTTCAGGCGCTCACAAACCGTGCAAACGAAACCGAACGGGTTGTCAGCGAATCGTTTCGTGAAGTCACGGTCCGCTACAGCGAAAGGAGCATGATTTGCGGGTCCGAAGCAGTCTTGTGGGTGGGCTTGGCGAGCGACGTCCTGCTGGCCAGCGACGTCCCGCTGGCGGGTCGCTTCGGCAGAGGAGCAACTACATTAATCCTGCCCCGTGGCGTCTACCCCAGACGCTTGCGTAGCGACGAGCTCAGGTTGTAGAACGCGGCGGCGCGTTTCACAAGCTGGGCGGCGTTCCACATAGGCGTCAGACAAATAAACACGGCAGCTCCCGCTGCTATTCGCTGCCCTATCGAGGCGATAACTTTCGGCGCTCATTAGCCTCATGACGCACAACTGCGCTTCACCTTCGCTAGAAGGCAGCACCATCTGAATGAAGAACTGAGAGGGAAGAGAATAAGGCGCGTTCGTACTGCTATCCGGGACATGGTTTCTTACAATACACACTAGAGAGGAATCTGGCGCTAGTGTCTGTGTCGTCATGGGCCTCCATTATACCATGCGCTCACCTTCGTTTCGTCAATGGCTTGGATAGAAACGTTTCAGTGACCGTATATTCGAACACAGTGCCATAAAAATGCAAAGTATGGTGTGTGTCATAATATCAGTGAAAAAAACAGGCTGTTTTAAAGCTAAGAAAAAAAAGGTTCTGAAGCGTATTTTTGCGAAACAGTTCTGTCCACTATTCTGCAGACAAGCTGGTGGTTAACAACAATGTTAAAAGTTGGGGGAAAACTCATTAGAAACTCATACAATAATATTTTACCATTATTTAAAATAATAAAATGTTTGAAGAGCGTCGAAGTGTTTTGAGCGTGCCTACGAAAACGTCGCCTTCGTAGTGAACCGGTGCACCGACGATCAGGTACAGCTTAACAAAAATTGTTGCTAAGTGAGTTGCTTCATACTTGAAGAAAAAAGAAAACGTGCCGTTAAACCGTCGTCGACGAAGATAAGACAGGACGAGTGAAGGCGCCCGTATCTGTCGTATGTTGACTTCGTTGAGGTACGTTTGGTTTCTTTCTTTTTTTTCGTCGGCTACATCATTCGCGCGGCATATCACCCGCTCACTCAGCCGCTGCTTCGACTCCGGCATGACCAACGTTAGGTACGATCCCGCCCTGCCTGCTCTTTCACTGAACACGAAGTTGTCACGGCTCACGGCTACCACAGGGCAGATAGGAATTCGGCTACCTCGTAGCTCGTAGACGTGCTAACGCATAGTGAAGAAAGCAAATCCAAAAAACCACTTAAAGATCCAATTGTCATGCCAAACCCAAGCTAGAGCCCGGGTGTTCCTATAACTCCTCCCCCCACCTCCCGAGGACATGGATTCCCAGGTGCAGTTTCCTCTATAGTATACTTACTGAGAAACTCTAGGATCCGGGCATGACTTGGTGGCTCACTTGGCAGAGCGTTTCCCACCTCCCGTTGCGGCCAGACTAGACTGATCGTGTGGTCGAATCCTCGCCACGCCGCGGCAATGGAACTTCCACTGGCGATGTTATTTCCGTGACGGATATGACATCGGTGAGGCTTGTGTTCTCCGGCGTAAAACACTTTCGTGTTAAAACAAATTTGCCACGATGATTATTAAAAACAGAGCGACTGGCGCCGACCCCCGGCTAACGTAGCACAAACTTTAGCTTTTGCGTGTGTAGCGTTGTACCAGCTGAAAAGAGCAACTACACTTCAATTTATTATGGGCCTGTACAGCAAACTACCGCGCGTGTACCTTTATGAGTGCGGTGTCGGTTTGAGACATAATTTTGAGGTGCCAGGCCTGCCTGTCGGCGTTTATACCCCTTACGAAAATGCATAATTGGCCTTATATAAATATTGCCATATATGGTCACTTCAGGAATTGGGCATATCAGGCCATATATGGCTCTACCATATATGGCTACCCCATTTATGGCCTTATCAGCCCAATTCTTGACCCGGCCATATATGGCTGAAGCCCATAAACGGATGTGTCACGTATGTGTATATATGCCCAATTCTTGACGTGGCATATATGGGTGATGCCCATAAAACCGGTGATTCGACAGCCCTACGCTTCAGTCTGTTTGCGAAACATTCCTCCCTTGTGTCGTAAAGGGAAAATCGAGCAATGATTCCGGGTGTTTTGCGAGGCTTGGCTGCTAGGCGATGGATGCCAGCAACGTCATTGCGGGACAGGGGAGGTTCGTTCAATATTGTTGCGACGTCGTTTACATTCTCTACCAGGTTTTAGTTTTCCATTTGTTTGATTTCATGACATTCTGGGTTCAGTTGGTCGCTTCTCTATTCCAGGTTGTTCAGCGGTTCTTCTAAAAGATCCAGCTCGGGGTCGACTTTGGCATCAAGAGCCTGCCCTTTCTTCTTGATGCTCTTTATGTCAGCTTCGCGACGTGCAGTATCAGCTAGAAGAGTGTTCTGTTTGTCTGCAATCACCTGTACTGAATGTTCAATCGTTTCGACAGTAGTATTTAACTCTAGCAGGGAGTTAAGCTTCATTTCAATGTCAAGAAGGATAGTGACGAGGTCAAACAGCACTGTCCCGGGTGTCATCTCGCGAGTATCCTGCATGACTGCAATTTTTTTTGTTTCTTTTGAACTTTCAGAGACCTCTGATTTTGTTTTTTTTTCTTTCCAACCACTGCGAGCCCTCCTGATGCAGCACATCTGGCATCGCCAGAGCATTTTAGATGCAAAGCATCTTTTGAGCTCACCTTGTCCCTCCGTTGTCCAACGTCCAGTTCTCCTCCTTGTCCCCCTCTCCACACCAGCTGTGATAACGCCGCTGTCCTCCTCACCGCTCGGCTCGTCTCGTGCCGGCTCAGGAAGACACCGGCAACACTGTCGCTCCAGGAGCCCTAACCAGCTGTGATAACGCCGCTCTCCTCCTCGCCGCTCGGCTCGTCTCGTGCCGGCTCAGGAAGACACCGGCAACACTCTCGCGCCAGGAACCCTTAAAGGAGCCATGAAGAGAAAATGCAAGTTGGCTTTATTCGAAAGATTTCGTGTTTTATAGTGCCCCCAGCGCTTGTCCGGATACAAACGGTGCTTTATTCACTGAGAAATTAAACAATTTAGGTTAAAATTTTGATTTTCCCGCTCAATCGTGCGTTTTCGTGGTCCCAAGTGACATCACGGGAACCGACCGCTCTGCAGCCTAGAGTACCTTCATTCACGCATCCGCCGTACAGGGTAGAGACACGTAACGCTGGCGCCGCCATGTTCGGTTGCTCGCTCGCCGCCGAAGCAAGTCATTGTGTCAAAACCGCGCTAAAATTATCGCCGCAACGCGGTTTACTGAAGAAGTTTGAATCATATTGTCTGTTTCGCGTTGCTAGGTCTCGTGGGAAACGAAAAGAATAACGCGTTGAGCCCGTTGGCCCAATTGTGGCGGCACGGGACCGTTCAAAGGTTGTCTCCACCCTGTAGCGGTGTTGGTTTGTTCCCGCGTTTCTTTACGTTCCGTAACCTAGATGGCGCCACCATACCGTGGCAAGCGTTTGGTTTGTTTTTGCCCGCATTTAAACCTGGCTTGTTTTTGTTCTGGGAGAAAATATTCGTTCCCTGAAACAGTGCTCGTTCGACAAATGGGGTCACGTAAGACACCGTTGCTTGCGTCAATCGGCCAGTGTCGTCTGAGACAACCCCAAGCCCCATAGTGCTGTGCAGCTAAACCAAAGCACGCTGTGCGCAGTACGAACAGCAGAACGCATCAGTACTTCTATGTTTACATGTGCTTTCGTAACTTCCACTGTTTGTCCCATCATTCCTATTGTTTTGTAAAGAATGTGCCCTAAATTTAAGCGCAAATCGCTCGTTCGTCTAGTTTGTAAGCTCTACCTAATTTGCGTCTGCTTCTGCCAGCCTCCGCCAATCGCAGAGCTTAGCCCATGTGACATCACAGGTTCTGTTGGGGGAAATGAGCTGGTGGGTCGCATGACCATTCCCGTTTTTCCTAATTATGTAGCTTATTTGAGCGAAGTTTACGTTAAAAGTGGTGTCAGTATGATTCTAACGAGACAATCTTTTGAATGAACCAAACTTGTGTTTTCTCTTCATGGCTCCTTTAAAGTGGAAGCGTGCTCGTCTGATGCCGGCCCAGGAAGACACCGGCGACACTGTCGCTCCAGGAGCCATCTCATGGTCGGGGCTGTATCCCTTCTTTGTTGTTGCGCCGTCCACACCCCCACTGCGCATGCGCGTCTCTCCTCGATTCTCCTCTCCTCCAGCTGTATAAAAGCAGGTGCGCGCGCTGCGCGGCGTTAAGTCTGCTCGGAATCCCCATGCTTTGCATCACCACATAGTTCCCTGAGGGGAGATGCATGGTGTAATTTTTTTTTCCTTTCTCTCATTGAAGAGACTGTTCCTTAGACATACTCGAACATTTGTCAACGTGACAGACAAATTTGCATTCACTACTTGTCATGTGCGGTTCTCGACTTCTAATCTCCGGGCTACAGCACAAGCAACACAATCTTTCGTCATTCATGTCACTTTACAGCAAGACAATGTGGCAGCAACAGTGGATATTCCACACTAAGAATGAAATAACCTATGCAAACTTCAACCAACCTTCAAAAATCACGGGAACGGCTTAGCAGACGTGTTGGCCTGCCACCGCTGCTGCCAGAAATGGCAGGTCAGTCGTATCGTCCAGGTTTTTAAAGGTGCTGGGCGGCGGAATCTTCCATGTGTGACGTAAGCCACAGTCATTGAAGAAGCCCGGTTAGTTGTCAAGTGTTGCGGCCAGCGGTAGCTGGTCACCGTGAATCCAGGAGGGCTGCGCAGTCGTCGACGGCAGCAACTGCAAAAATTCCAGGGATGGCTTAGACGATGTGTTGGCCTGCCGCCGCTGCTGCCAGAAATGGCTCATAAAAAATCGTGCACGCATCGTTCCTATTGTTTACCTGGTTTACAGAACAACGTGGAGGCTTATGCAACTCGGCGTGGCCACATTGTTGTCAAAATGAGTGCTTGTTACTCACACGTTGACGAATCAAGACGCCTCTCAAGGGTAAGCATTTTTTCATATTCTCTCCCAACGTAAAAAAATGCGAAATTCCGATGGATTAGTCTCGCATGACTTCCCATTTTTAAGGTAAAAAGAAGGCACCGGTTCCGTGCCGCAGAAAGGTAATCTCTTGATCCCTCATAAAACTGCTCCCAGACGAAGCAATGCAACCTCTATAATTTTGTCGGGACGGAATCGTCACTGCCCTGAGTAGGAATCGCAGCCCGGGTCCCCACTTGAAAGGGCGCCAACTTGATTCCTGAATTTCGACCTTTGGTGTCTGTTGGCATTCGAATAGCTCATTGTTTTGTCAACGCTCTTCGGACAAAAAATTCCCGCGCCTTCCCGCGAGGGGAACACGAGTAAATGCAGAGCATTGGGGGTCGTTAACGCCGCGTAAAGTCGCGTTAGGGTGGGTAGTTGGGTCGTAGTTGCGTTGGTGTTGGTTTGGGGTAGAGAGAGGAGAGTAAAGTCGCGTTAGGGTGGAGCGAGCGTCAACCATGGAAGGAAGGAGGAACGCAGTGACTGAAGCACGAGCGACCGCTAGCCGCTTTATATTTGCAGCGCGCGCAGTAGAGGGAGAGCAGTACGGGGGGGAGAGTGCGCATGCGCAAGCAGCGCGCGCCCTTCCACGCCCCACCGCGCTGCTATCACGCACCTGTTACGCCGAGACCGCGACGGAGCGAACGGGCTGACTACGACGCATGCGCGCGCAAGCTGCTGTTGAGAGAGAGGAGGGAAGGAGGAGAGGCGCACCTGCTGCGGACGCGGAGCTGTGGACGCCGTCCGACGCAGGAAGAGGCGAGGCTAAGAAATGCTCTGCATTTAAAAGTGCTCGATCTCTCATGTAATGCAAAGAAAGCGCTTAAGTCATGCACAACCGTATATTCTTTGAACTTTGGTCAAGCTGCGCCCCAATATCCGAGTTGAGGACAAAGCGCCTAATAGTTGCTGCTTGCGTTTTTCAGTTCTGGAAAATATAGTTCTAAGGTGTGGTAAAGTCACCAGTCAGTAAGATCATTTTCAAATAGCTGTTTGCACTAGCTTAGATAAGAATTAAATCTACAAGCTTTTTTTGGCCAGCAATAGGTGTTCAGGTGCGCATAACGTTTCATCTAGGTTGCTATGAAAAGTCGAAGAACTGAAGAATTTAAACTCAGAAGTGGCCATAGTACATGTATTTATGCAATGAATCGTAGATTCTAAGTATGGCAACGAAATTTTTAAATCACTGCCTGCTGATTGATTTCCTCTCACCTGTCGAGGGCAAATATCCTATTTAGTTAGTGGGCATAACAGTGGTACGGAATGTTTAATTAAAATCCCGATTCAATCTCCGTTTCCTGGACCGTAGAAAATTAAAAGTGTCATGCGCGGGCTCTGTTTAAAATTGTCTGTAAATTGGAATTGCCAAAATGATTCTGTTCTTTTTTTCTAGTGTATACGATAACGGTATAGATTGCTGGATATACCACTTTCTGTTCTTGTGTGGGCATGCGCTGTTCAAATAAGGGCCTCTTTTCCGCCTCTGTACCTTTTTCTTTCTTTTTTCTTTTTACCCGCTGTTCGGTGGAAAGTCTAGCCACTGATTTGTTTTCTCGTTATTTGGAAGGGTTTACGTTGATTCTATTTGACTGCCAAGGCTTCTTTTGTTTTGTTTTCTTGATGTTTTAACTCTGCACTGAGTTGTAACCTAGTCAACAAATCCCATACAAACTTGATGTTCTTCCCTAATGTTTATTTCGAAGTACTTTTGTGTTTGTATTTTCTTTCCTAATTTTTATTGCCCTCCCCTCTACAATGTATTTTTACCGTGAGGGTACAATACATAAATACATAGAAAAACTATCTGTTGAAGGTTTTTTTTAGTACATTGTGACCATTCACAATGGAAAAAGAAATAATTTAGAATTTGCATTGATAGGGATGTATCACAAATTGAAAACTGCATGTAAAAGTGAACTTAAAAAAATCACTGATCACATAAATACATGCCGAAAATACGCAGCGCAACCCTTACTCATTTTTATGCAGCCCTGTTTTATCAGTTGAAAGTTTATTTTGGGAAAAGCAGGCAAAGCTGGTACTAAGTCGCGGAAGCCTGGAACCATAGCGAAGCTGCAAGATTTCTTTCTACGTGAGCACTAAGGACATATAACCGCACCTTTTTGCGTTTGAAATTGTTTATTTACATTTTGCATCGTTGCTTTGCACTGTGCTAGTAGTAGCCATTGCCATACGCATCGATGTCTTCGTGTTCTTCATGCCAAGCACTGCATGCACTGCAGGGCTTGACGACAGCTGCAGCGCGCGCATGCGCGCCATTTCTGGAGTCGCGTCGAGGTTTTGTGGAGCAGGTGTTGCGCCTGTTGTGGTGTTCTTGGTTGCTAGGCAAGGCGAGGTGCTCCTCGGGGTTTCGCCATTTTTTTTTTTGTTTCCAAAAGCCAGTACGCGTGCCCGGACGCTCGGCGGTCGCTGCGAGTCACGCGCACATGAGCGCTCGGCATTTTTTTGTATTTGTAACGGGTTACAGGCTGCACATTACGGCCAGCTGCCGCAGCTCTGCTGTTAAAAAAATTACGTTGAAAGGGAAACCTTGTGATTATGGTTTTATGCACGTCCCAATAAGCTTGATTTGTGGTTTTTCTATTCTCCTAAAAGTCAAGCACCGGTAAGCAACCGTTGCCTGCTGCTAAGTAGGCAGTGTCAAATTTGCTGCTTTAATTGCACCATGAGCCTTTTTGATGCAAACGCTTGCCTCTTTTTTGTGTTATTTACCATACATTTTACTTCTTGCTATTTCCGTCTGTCCCACGTTCTCCAGGACACCCGTCGCCGCTAGGCTGCTTATGGGGTAGCAGCTGACGCAGCTCCTGGTGATGCAGCACCAACCCTTAAGCCCATTGCATTCTTGGGCAACGAACCTGGGACCTCAAGTGCACGACCATTTGTTTGCCTTCACTGCCATGAGCACCTAGAAGAAATAAGCACTTGTATGAACTGCGGTCAGGCCTCCAAGGAAAAGGGCAGTTTTCTGCAGATGCAGATTGCTGACACATTTCGGTCATTCCCAGAAAATGACCGGATGTACAAGGTTTTTTCTAGAGCACCTAACGAATCGGGAGACCATGAGTTACAGTTCATTGTAGATGACGCCAAGTATCGGCAACATCCCGGTCGCTCCAAGTGCGATTTTTCTCTCTTTAAATATTGATGGGGTTCACATTTTCAAAATACGGCTATGTCTCTTTGGCCACTTCGCCGCATCATTCCAGAGCTGCCGCCTCGTACGCGCAAAAAAGTTCAGATTTTGACTCTGTTGTGGTTGGGGGAAAAGCCCAAAAATGAATACGTTTCTGAAGCCTTTCTGTTTGGAGGGGATGGCACTGGCAAAAAACGGGCTGACCTGGCGGGATCCGGAAACGGGCCAGCAAATAGTTTTTATATCAAGGCTCCACTCTCTTCTGTAGACACCGTTTCACGGGAAATGTTGCAAGGCATAAAGAAATTTAATTGGCTTAATTTAATTAAAAGCCCCAAGAGTACTTTACTCACTTCCAAAGAAAGGGACTGTGTGTGTTTATCCACCAGGAAAAAAAATAATTAAGGAATAGTCGGCACATAAAGCGAAACAAACGAGAAAGTGCGGCCAGGCCGTGCAGTAAAAGGCGGGAAAGGGCCAACAGTTTTGCATCCTTTGCCTCAGTTTGACTGCGGCACAGAATTTGTGGTCGACTACATCCACTGCATGCCTCTTGGAGTAGTTATAATGTTCATTTGTTTGTGGTTCAAGCGTAAGCACTTAAGGCGGCCTTGATACCTGGGCGGTAAGGCCACGTTAGTTGACAAGCCGTCTTCTATCCATTAAACCTCCAGGGTATATTACCAGAACACCGCGTTCTGTTAAACATTGACTTATTGGAAGGCCAATTAGTTGCGGGCATGGCTATTATTTTATTCCTTTCCAGTTTTGCTCAATATTCTTTCTGCTCTATACCTACATCACTTCGGCCTTCTGATTATTGCCATATACACGTTGCTTTTAGAGTCGAGATTCAAGAAGAGGTTGATGTTGCAGAGCACCTTTTAGGGAAGTTTGTCACAGACCACCATGTGTTGTATGGGGAGGTATTCTATTCCTTTAATATGCACCAGTTAACACATATCATTGACTCTGTTAGAAACGGAGGTCCACTTTGGGCTACATCAGCATTTGTTCGAGAACAGAAATGGACAGCCCGTGCGCCTTGCAAAGGCAACACAGGCAATTGCAAATCAACTTGCAACGTTGATTGGCGTTAACGCTGCACTGAGTGGGCTTCACAAACGGATTTAACCTCAGTCTCCTGCCGAGTTTGTGTTGAGCAAGCTAGACCGTGTTCATTCTAGGAAGGTTTCTGTACCCAATAGCACCATTTTTCATGAAACATTGGTTGAGTGTTGGGTTTAACGTGCCGCAGCTGCAGCTTGGTCGTGAAGCGGGCTGTATTGGAGGGCTTCGGAATAATTTTTACCACCTGGGGATGTTTAATGTGTGCTGAAATCTTGACGCGCAGGCTTTTTTGCTTTTCGCCTCCATCAGAAGAGTGGCCACTGCAGCCGGGATCAAACCCGCATCCTTGGGCTCAGCAGCACAATGCCTGAGCCACTGTGCCGCCTTTGTAGGTCAGCCATTTACCCTCCTCCGCAAGTGTTATTGAGCAATGACTGTCCAACGCTTCATCATTCTTCCTAAAACGAAGGTTTCAGAATTTGGCTCCCTGTGTGGGGTTCTCTTGTTGATTTATTGTGGTGTTTAACGTGCCGAGGCTACACCTGAGTTACGAGGCGTGCTGTAGTGAAGGGCTCCGGCTTAATTTCGACAACCCCGAGATCTTTAAAGGGGACCCAAGTATCGGCATATGGGTGTTTTTGCTTTTAATTGATTAGGTCTAGACATTTGAGTGCTGACTTAAAGTAATGTTAGACAGGAACACATTGCCACGTGCGATCTACAATATCTTCTAACTTATGGTCTTGTAATCTAGGTGCCTTGCGGCACGGCCAACGTTATGATGAATGCTTAGCAAAAAACGGCTCTAACTGTAGCCGTCTTAATTCCTTAGAAATGGTTGCCACCAGTGGTGAAGCTAACTAAAATTTGCTTATGCCTTTCACTAAAATTCTGTAACACCATTATGTCATGCGCTAAAAATTCTTTGGTCATCTAACTGCACAAAGGTGAATGACTCATAAATTTTTAGCTTGAATTTGTGCTTACACTTTTGAAAAGGCTAAGCATGTTTTTAGCTTGCAAGTGTTCGCCAAGGCTCTATGTAGTGTGCTATGGCGATGGAGCACAGTTCATTTCAACCATTCTCGGTTTTGAACATCGTAAAAAGTTAATTTCGGTTATGTGGAAGTTTATAGCATGAAATTCCTAATAACATTCTTTAATGAAGCAATTGCTCAAATAAAAATTACTGAAGAAAAATATAATAATTAGAGTGATCAATGCACCGCAAGCACATTGATTGAACTATGATTTGTGAATATCGTAATTGACCCTTGTGTACCTAACCTTCCTTTTATGTGTGGCTTGTCAATTACAATTTGGTGCACCCTATTTATTTTGTTTTGTTATTTTTTCTTAGTTTTACTGTGTAGAGACGCTATAAACGTAGAGTTTTTTGTTGCTAGTGCAGCATGCTGCTTCTGTTATTTTTCTTTTTGAATCAATATGGTAAAATGAATGAACACGTAATATGTTGTGTGATGTTCAAAATGTGAACGTACTTCCCCCCCCCCCTGTTAGTGTATGCGTACTTCTGTTCTGAATAAGTGATCATGTGTGTGTTATTTTTTATTGTAGTTGATGTGCGTTTAGCTTTGTGGTTGCCAAGGTGGAGGCTTGTTAACAGATATTTTACCGGAAAAATGTGTTTGAGCCTGGTTGAAGAGCAGGTTTTCTGTATTTTACTCTGTGGATGTTTTTCTTAATGTGCTGCGTGCGGTCAATGCTGTCCTTTTCTGGAAATGCAAATTAGGTATTCAGGGCAGGTCAATGTGCTTAAATAGTACCTGTGTACTCTCTGTACATGGCTTTCAACGTGTTCAAGTGTACTTTGCTTTTGACGGGTTCAAACGCAGTATGTGTATTTTTCGGAGCTGGTAAGCCTTCTTTGTGCACGTGAGCAGGGTCTTGTATTCATTGTTTTGAATAATCGTGTTCCCATCACATTTGCAAGATATGTGAAAGTACCATATTAAAAAAGATAAAAATCTACTGTAAGCTCAGTTGTTACATGCACAGTAGAGTGTCCCAGTACGTCACCCTATGCATGCACGGACAGTACTACCGCATGTGGCGTAATTAGAGAAAAGACCATTAAAACCGAAGGAAGGGTGAATTCACCTGTGTGCTGTGTCCATATTGAGTATATATTCTAAGTGCTGTCTAAGCTGTGAAAATGAAAGGTGTCCAACGTAATTTGGGAACTGTGTAATGTATATTGCAGCAAAAATCTTGCGCCCCTCCATTTAACGACGATGATGGTTTAACGCGAAGTTTTCTCGTGATGGATTCTTTGGCTGCCCGAGTGTAGACTGTTTCGATTATGTGGAAATGGAGCGATCGGATAGATGGTGGCTTCATAATGCTTGGGATCCAGGTTCAATTTTGGCCACTGAAGCAATTTTTCTTTTCAGTTCACTTCAGTTCAGTTCATTCATCACCACTGCCAGAGAAAGCTCGCTTTCCTGCAGGGCGTTTTTGCGTTACCTCTCTTTTACGGCAGCAGCATCTGAAAGGAGAAGTTAGACGGAAGGAGATAAGGCGCGTTCGTACAGCCATTCCGGCATGACTTCATGACTCAGTTAGCAAAGAGTTTCACACCTTCCGTTGCGACCAAACTGATTGTGGGCTGGAATCCTAGCACCGCCCCGCAAATGAAACTTTTTCTGGTGATGTCATTTCCGCGACGGATATGACGTCGGTTAGGTATGTGTACCACGGCATAAAACACTTTCATAATAAAATTCCGAACTTTTGTCAATTGCGTTCTATCGACGTTTACCTGCACATCACAATAGTACATCCTACAGCGTACGTGAGACTAGTTACATTAGATTACTGCCCGACAGAACACTGTACGGTTGACTCGGCGCCGAACAGACATGTCAGTGTTTATGGCCGATGTCCACAGCGTCGGCAGTGGGAGTGGTGGTGCCCCGCGCAAGGCGACCTGTTGCGCTGGTGGCTGGTATACGCCGCAGAATGAGGCCAGTGCTTACCCGAGTACCACCCTCTTTGTGTAGCGCCGCCACTTAGTAACGACGACGTTGCTATGGAGGCAGATTGTGCGTAGCAGGAAATGGTAATTTAGGCTCCATATGGCTGCTTCAGAAGACGCTGACGCCGGCGTTTCGTCTCAAAGGACCATATGGTGATCCGCATCAAAATTTCTGCTTCGACAGTCCGCAGCTGTTCTGGTGCTGTGACGGGAAATGGAGTGTAGTTGGGAGGAATTTTCTGGAGAACTGCGCTTTTTTATTGTCCTACGAAGTCCGGTACACAGAGACGGTACGTTTTTTGACATCTATCCACCTAAGGTAAAACTCGAGCAGTTGAAGCTGCCTAACAAAACAGCCGTGAAAACAACGTGACGCGCTCATGGACAACTCGCCCTGCTCTTTTATGTTCTTGGTACGCGGCTCATCCTAGCATGAAACTGAGCCGGTGACAAAGCGCGAAGTAAAACCAGGGCAGGTGGAAAAAGTGGTATACACCGGTGTCGCATTGTAGGTTGCTGTTATAACGGCCGGCCGAACGTGGCGGTTGCGTGAATGCGTAATTGGGAATATATGCCCAATTACTGCCCAGTTGGGTGATATCTGCCCAATTGGGTTATATCTGCCTGTCGCATGTTGCTGTATACGGCACGGCTGCCCAGGCGCTGTGCATTCTTAGGAATGAGCTTTGATGGAACAGGATTATACCGAAGTAGCATGCTGCATGACATCACTGCGAAGTTGACAGTTACCAATGGTTTCAATCTCATCTGCTGGTGTGATTAGTGGCAAGAAATGTGCCTGGTAATAATTTGTCTAATTTTTTTCAAAATGTGTTTGCCGCTACCGTGTTTAGCGCTATTGTACTACATTTCAACGAAGACACGAGTCCACAAAAATTCTCCGGCATTTGCACTCCGGCCCACAAACCCTCGCGGTGATAATAAACACCCTTTTGCAATAATCGGAGGAGCCAGAGTGACAGCCCTTTGACGTTTGATAGCGAACAACAGTGAGAGACGGTGACACCCCTCAAAACAATTTAAGCCATGACCTTGACTCGGCAAACAATACATTCCCCATCAGGGCAGTCCCGTCACGTGCTTCCTTTCCCGGCCGGGATTGCGGCCGCGTCACTTGATCCTTCCATCGCCAGCAGCCACACGTGTCCGGTGTTTACTCGCCCGAAGCCGTGCTCAGATTACGAGAGATGAGCCGAAAAAAAAATAAGTTGTGCCCCGCTTCAGTCACTACCGTATGCTGCAATTTCGGAGCAGTATTTTGCAGTTTATTCTTGAGTAAGGAACACACCAAGGCTGTGTTCCTTGAACATACTGTGATCATGCGAACTTTCACACTGTCGTGCTTTGTTACTGATAACAGTGAGATTAAAACACGCGACACAAGTTGTCTAGAGAAGATGATGAATATTGAAAAGTCGAAAATTTTCGCATGACCACAGAATGCTCAATGATTTCCAAAGCATAACGCCCAATGTCATGCTTTGTTACTGATAACAGTGAGATTAAAACGCGCGACGCAAGTTGTCTAGACAAGACGCTAATGCTTGCAAAATGGCGGTTATGCTTTGGAAATCAAACTGTGGTTTTACGCCAAACATACAGCTCATACAGTGGGCTCATTGGCGTGCGCTAGTAAAGGCCAGCGAATGCATACAAACCGAGTCTCCTTGAAAGGATTATGATGACAACAAATAATATTGAGGCAGTCATAAAGATAGCCTTTATAGAATACCACATATAAGATAAACACAGAGAGGGTGGCGGCGCCTTCCCTTGCCCCACCCTCTGTCTAATAATCTACGGGGTGACGTAACCTATGGGCTATTAGAATTTTGTAAATGAAGTTTAAGAATATTATGTGCTGAAGACGCTTGCAGCTTTCTAGAGTCAAGAAAACTGGTTTTTCAAGCTATGAGGTTCGCGAATAGCGAAACAGCTCTTTTTAAAAGTATGGGCTTGGTGTCTGGGCAAATTGAAGTCACTTACGGGAGAATATTTTCGCACTGCTTTGCCTACCTGCTTTTTTCTGCCCGATTTCTTCTGTAGCGCTCAACAACAGCACAACAAACGTGTAGGCTGTCAGCTAATCTTATCGAAAGCGCTATGCAGCCTCGGCAATTACCCCCCCCCTCCTAAAAAAAACAGCTAGGTTCAGACTGGTTGGAGCAAAACACACTAAAATGTCTTTCTTTAAAGTTACGGCTTGCTGAAAGAAGGAGATAGAAAATCTTTACGTTTATAAACTTTTGCGATACAGGGGAATGGGTGCCCTACTGTCCTGGATCTCCGCCTTCGCGTTTAGGATCTCAAATCTCACCTCGTTGCTTGCGCTGCAGGACTGAGGGCACCAGATTCAGCCTGCAGTGTAGACACTTTGTTGTCTGAGTAAATCGAATTCCAAATTAAAGGCTTTAAAAGTTTTCGACTCTAAGGTTTTCTTGCAAGTACCACAGTCAGTGGATTCAATACAATTCGCTAGAAAGGAAATCGAACATTTGAGCTCCTTTAAAATTTGACTCATAGAAGGGTAGCGTCAAAGTTCAGCAGATGGAAGAAAAAAAAAACAAAAAACAAAGCCCACCAAGTGGAGCACTGTGTCATCGAAATGACTGTTTTTTGAACTAGAAGTGGCATTCAATGCTTTTCCCCCTTAAAACCACTGAGTGAAACGTACCTTACTGAGAGTTGGAGGCAGCGAAAGTTCTTAACTGATTTATTTCAAGAAGTCTATAAGCAGACAAACTTTTGTAATGACGTTTGTATTAGGGTTTTCGCAGATATGCTGTCCATCTTTTGAACGAAGCCTATATAGCTACGTGTTCATGTATTTTTCACGTGCATTTGAAGCGGGAAACAATAAAAAAAAGAAGGCTCCGTTGCGTGCGCTATTAGCCCACTATCACCACCAAATTCACACGCTGTCCTTCGCATGATTTGTACCTGAAGCTTATACTAATCATCACTTGGATATGCATCTTCAGTTGATTTTTTATCAATATGCTCAATTTTGAGATCAGTAGATTCGTAAAAATAGTGTGTATGTGTCTGTCTTTCTTAGCAATGACAACTGTCAACGTTTAATAGAAAAGTAAAATCAGAACCTCAGCATACTGTTTACCTAAATTTTGTGTAACCGCTATGGCAGCTTTCCTGGCCATCCACCTTCACGAAGTCGAATGGCTCTTGATTCATATTTGATTTTCGTTTATTCATTCCCAATGAAAAGGGAGGAATCTGAGTGGTCAGTACTACAGAACAGGTCGCTGAACATGTGGGCACTGAAGGAATAAACTCTGGCTTACCTTTGCGTGCCAAAGTATTGCAGGGGCCGAAAAATCAGAGCCCTTCTATTCGGGGAAAGGGGAAGTCCAGCGGAGCTGCCGGTCTTACGGGGCTTGCTGTGTTGGGGTTTAGCTGTATTCGAGATTTGTTATATTGAATTACAATCACACTGGCAGGATGTATAAGTCACACAGTAAGGATATACGCGATTGTTAAATACAGACAATGACTTTTAATTTTAGCGTGGCTACGGGAAACACGGCACAGGCTCTAGTGCGGTGCACGGGTGGCCGCCGAGGAGCGCGTGGCATTGCGTAACGGAAGGGGGAAGAGAGACGCCGCTCGTTGAGAGAAGTATACATGAGTCGAGAAAGAGAGGTGGTGGACGAGAGTATGAAGTGAGGAAGTTACCATACTCCCTCCATAGATAACCATGTTTTACGGCGCAACACACAATCTGGGAAAGTCAGCTTACAAAAACCAAACTTATGCCGATCTTTGAAGTGTCGGCTTATACTCTGAACACATATCCATCGCCGGGAAGGCAATTTTTTGTTGGCAATCTAAGGCATCAAAATATGGATTCTGTAAGACAAGTTATTTTTTTAAGAGCGTAGCTGTTCAAGGGTTCGGCTTGACGCCATTCGCGTATCGTCTCGCGACAGGCTGCTGCCGATCAGGTTTCTTTGCAATGCAAAAAAATCAGTTCCCAGTGTCGAAAAAAGTTTACAAAAATGACAAGCTTATCCACGGACCTCCATATTGTCACAAAGCCAAAGATGACGCAGTTGTCGTGAAAAAAAAACAAGGTTTTTGGAGCGAACGTGTGCTACCCTAAAAACTCAAGGAATACAGATGCGGCGAAGCAGCAGCCAACAAAATGACGTGCGCAGAAGCATGTCGGAATTTCGAATACCACGGCGTCTGCTCTGCGGCCATTTATCTCTCAGCGCGAGTGTTTATCGAACCGTCCAATTGCATCCAGAACAGTGCAGATCAAAGAAGATTATTCTAGGCTGGAGACGTTATTTCGAAACACTCTCCCTATCAAAGGAGACAAACGCGCTTCACTTGGCTCACGGATAACACAGATAACAGAGCCCGGCGCAACTGGTCGGCAAAAACAAACCACTAATGAAAAGACCCAATGCATAGTTCGTGGCTTTACCCTCCCTTCTCTAAGAGTGCATCGACCCGATGCTGAAATGAAAGATAGTCCGAACAAGCAAGAAAAATGTCCGTAGTCTTGCGTAGTAAGGCTTCAGGTGAGCCACGTGGACGAATTCGGACTGCATGCGTCATCGTGATGTTCCGGAATCACCATCCAGGGTCACCTCGTAGGTAAGTTCGCCAACACGTTGCAGAATCCGGTAGGGTCCGAAATGCCGTCGCAGGAGCTTCTCGCTGAGTCTACGCCATCCGGTGGGAGTCTAAACCCACACACGATCCCCTGGGTGGTACTCGGCGTCTCGGCGTCCGAGGTTGTACTGTGTGCCATCCACCAGCTGCTGGTCCGTGGTGCGAACTCGAGCGAGCTGGCGGGCCTCCTCCGCACGCTGAAGGTATCCTTGGACGTCGGCGTTGAGGTCGTCGTTTTCTACGTGCGGAAGCATGCCGTCAAGCATCGTAGTCGGCCGTCATCCATATAGAAGCTCGAATGGTGTCATCTGCGTAGTTTCCTGAATAGCCATGTTGTGCGCAAACATGACATACGGACTTCGTCTCAAGTCTTATGTCCAACGTCGACGTACATAGCATATCCGCGATCGTCTTGTCCAGACATTCCGTTAGTCCGTTCGTTTGGAGTGGTAAGCCGTCGTTCTTCGGTGATCCGTGACTTCCTGTAGCGTAATATTCCTTGCATAAGCTCCGCAGTGAAGGCCGTTCTGCGGTCCGTGATTACGACTTCAGGGGCTCCATGTCGCAGCACAACTTGATTTCTGAAGGACTTCGCGACTTCTTAGGCAGTCCTCCTCGGAAGAGCGGCGGTCTCTGCGTATGCTACAGACTACATAACAGACGGCGGTCATTTAGTCTGTCGCTACGACAATTCACTTGTTCTCGAATCGTGACGTGGGGAACGGGCCAGAAGGTCCATTCTGATCTGCAGCCGATCGATGGACCGGCAATCGGCTGCAGAAGTCCTGCGGGTCTCGTTGGCGGCGTTTTTTGTCGCTGGCAGTCATGGCAGCTTCGGGCGTACTGGTTGACGGCGGATGTAAGGAGCGGCGAGTAGTACATCGCCTTGATTTTTCCAATAGTGCGAGCTGTGCCGCGATGTCCGGAAGATGGGTCGTCGTGGCACGCTTCCAAAATTTCGTCATGAAGGTCTGCGGCGATGACAAGAAGATAATTCGTTCTCGATCCGTGCTGAAATTCATTTTCACGAGGACGGAGTTTTTAGGCTGAATGGTGATAAGTTCTGTTTTAACGCCCTAGCCACGGCGACGTTGCGTGGGTCGAGGTAGTCGATCATGACATGTAAGTCGGCACCGGTACGCTGCTGAAAGGTAGGTTGCTCTCCATCCCGACTCTGAAGAACAAACTGTTTTCATCGGAGTCTTGTGTTGGCGGGTCGACGGGGCCACATGACAGGCAGTCGGCGTCGCAGTAATTGCTGCTGGATTTATAGACGATTGCAACGTCGAACTCTTGCAGGCGCAAGCTCCACCGCACAAGGCGGCCAGAGGGGTACTTCAAATTGGGGAGCCAAAACAGCGCATGGTGGTCGGTCACAACCTTGAGTGGCCTACCATACACGTACGGGCGAAATTTTTAAATGTCCTACATAATTATGAGGCACTCTGTCTCAGAGGGTGAAGAGTTTTTCTTCTCCTTCCGACAGACCACGGGTGGCAAAGGCGATTACTTTTTCGCAGCAGCTTTGCTTTTGAACGAGGAGGGCACCCAAGCCTATATCGCTGGCGTCCGTATGCATTTCTGTTTAAGCTTACATGTTTAAGCTTGCACCCATTCCGCACATCAAACAGCTTAAATGCAAATGCGCAAAAACAATTAACATTCTTAAGGTCCTCACACACCAATCTTATGGGGCCGACAAAGAACTCCTACTGCGCCTTTGCACTGCCCGGGTAGGGTCTCGGCTTGACTGTGGCAGGGTCTTGTATGGGTCGGCGACAAATGCTCCACCCAGTGCGGAATCATGGCCTTCGCCTCTCATGCGGCGCTTTCCGCTCTAGCCCTGTTGAGAGTCTGTATGTCGAGTGTGACAAATGGTGCCTAGGGCATCAGCAGGAGTGTGTTGACTTGCTGTATGCATCTAAGATTGTGTCTCTCTGCAACCATCCTTTTAATCCTATCATGAACGATACACCAAACTTGCAACTCTGTTTAAACAGACCATCTATTTCCTTACCTTTCTCTCTCAGAGGGAGGGAGGAGGCTCCTGCACTGAATGTCCACCTTTCAGACACGCACAAGACATTCATACTTTCATTCCACCATGGCATCTTTGTCCTATATCATGTGCCCTGTCATTCACGCAACTACAAACAAATTATAGCATCTTCCCGTAGGGGAACCCTGAGTAGTACACAAAGCAGCCATGGGGTCGACTGAAGTTCCCATTAGTTTTCAGTTTGTCGTTTCTGTTGACATTCAGCTTCGCGTGCCTTCGTTGTATCAGTAGCTTCTTCACGTAGTTTTAATGAGTGAAGGACATAAGGCGCGTTCGTAGCACATGCTCCCGTCTCAGTTTGTAGCGCAGTGGGAAGAGCGCAACGTACCTCCCGTTGCGGCCAGAGTCGTGGGATCGAAACCGGGCGCCGCCTAACTATTTCATTTTATAGTGGACTGCGCTGACGTCAGCCCAAACGCTGACGGGGCTGAAGAGACGCGCATGCGCAGTACAGTTGCGTACGGCGGACAACGACAGCGACAACGAGGGAGAGAGGGACACAGCCCAAAGCATGAGATGCTTCCCATCTAAAAAATAGGGTACCCAGGAGTGCGATTCTTCAGCACTTCCTTTTCCTGCAGCACAAGTACATGAGCGCAAACTTCTTCAGCGACGCGTCGAAAACTGCTACTACTGTCTCTTGTGCTGCGCACGGAATAAATGTTTGGGTTAGTAAAAGAATGAATTTTCACAATGCGGAAGCGTATCGCATGTTACTCGCTTCAAATCACATCATCAAACATAAAATTCTTAAGTCCATCGTGTACACAGATTTCCTAAGCGTTGCGCAGGCACGGTCATCAGGAAGGTCGTCTAAAAACTATGTTATCGATGTTCTTGTAAATGTTATAATGACTGCATATGCTTCAAATTTAGAAATAACTATATGCTGGGTACCAGGCCACTGTGGTATCCCTGGCACTGAGACCGCTGATCAAATAGCTGGTGGTGCTGCTCTCATGACTACAGTTGACATTACAACAGTACCGTACACCGACCTAAATGCACACATCAGACGACAGCTTCGTACCACGTGGCGACTACACTGAAGTCCACAAGAGCAAACAAACTATACGTAATAAAAGCACAATTGGGTCGCTACACAACTGACTCGCACAACAGATCCGCAGAAGTCACCCTGGTTAGGCTGCGGATAAGCTGCACACATGTAACGCACTCCCACCTGCTCATTGGATCTCCGCGACCCATGTGTAGCAGGTGTGGAAAGGACCTATCCGTTGTCCGCATATTAATCACATGCAAGGTACTTGACACAACACGACACAAATATTTCCCTGAATTATACAGACGACACATTCCACTGCACCCATCATACTTTTTAGCTGACGAACCAATGTTTTCTAGTCAACCAGTTGATAAATCTTTAGCGGAGATAAACTTTCTGCAGCTCTTGTCATCACTTGTCATCAAACAAAGACTCAAGAAGCGTAGATCAAATAGCTGTTGGTGCTCGCATTGTTACAGATAAAAAAGAAATTGCTGAAACGTTTAATTCCTATTTCCAGAGCGTATTCTCAAGGCCAGCCATGCTGGGTAATATCCCTTACGTCAACGATAGCAACAAACATATCCATATTACTGTCGAAGGTGTTACTGAGCAGCTCCTACGATTAGATCCTAAAAAATCCGCAGGACCTGATAACATTCCTACCGCATTTCTTAAAAGATATGCAGAGCTGCTGGCTAGATTCTTGGTACAATTGTATTCTAAGTCTCTTGAAACTTCTTGCCTACCACTTGAATGGTTGGTTGCCCGAGTGAAACCAATTTTTAAAAAAGGCTCTGTCACCGATTATTGTAATTACCGACCCATATCTCTTACTTGCACAGTTTGTAAAGTTCTTGAACACATAATTGCTAAACACCTAAATGATTTTCTTGACAATAATAATCTTCTTACTAACGTACAGCACGGTTTTCGAAGAGGGTTTTCAACTGCAACTCAATTAGTAGTTACCGTCCATGAGATGGCACAGGTGCTTGACGAGGGCGGACAGATTGACGCAGTTCTAATAGACTTCTCGAAAGCGTTTGATAGAGTTCCACATTCGAAACTAATAACCAAAATGAAAAACTTAGGCATCCCATCACAAATCGTCAATTGGGTCATTTCATACCTAACTGGCCGCAAGCAATATGTTGAAATTGACGGTGCCTGTTCTCGTTTTCTAGATGTTTTCTCGGGCGTCCCACAGGGCTCGGTGTTGGCACCGGTTCTGTTTAACATTTATATTAATGATCTTGGCCAAATTGTAAAGCCCCCTCTACGCCTCAAGCTGTTTGCGGACGATTGTATCATATTTAGCCACATAGTGTCTGCCGCTGACCAGCAAGTTCTTAACCACGCTTTGCATACAATAACGAAATGGTGCAATAAATGGGATATGCTTATAAATCTCGACAAGACGGTTCACATGTGCATCTCAAATAAGAAGAATAAATCTCATTTCATGTATAGTCTTGGCAATTATCAGATTAAACAAGTGGAGGAACATAAGTACCTGGGGTTAACCTTGACGTCTAGACTTAACTGGTCAACACATATAAACAACATATGTTCCTCCGCGAGAAGGAAATTAGGATTTCTGAAGCATAAACTGGGTGATGCCCCCTCGTCGCTTAGACTTATTGCATACAAATCCATTGTAAGACCCACCCTGGAATACGGGAGCATTGTCTGGGACCCCCACAGTATCACTAATAAAGAAAAGCTTGAAAAAATTCAGAGATTGGCAGCTCGTTTTATTTATAAACGTTTTAGACGTCGCGACTCCCCTTCAGCTATGTTGGAGCTCGCACACCTAGAGCCATTGGCCAACCGACGTAAAAGTGCCCGTCTCAACTTTCTACACCAGCTGTATTTTAATAAACTGGGAATCCAGTCACAAGATTACATAGCTAACAACCCTAGTCGAGCGTCTCGTCACAAACATAGCCGAAGTATTAAACCGTTCTTTGCCCGTACAGACCAATACAAAAATTCATTTTTTCCCAGAACTGTTTCCGATTGGAATGTTTTGCCAGAGTGTTCACCCTTGCTGTCATCCAATGTATAATGATTGCATACTTACCTGTGGATTATGTATCCCCGCGTTCATGTATTGATCTTGTATCTGTACGCATGTCATCTGGATGTGTACATCCCTCTCCTGCTTGGACCTCTCAAGGTCCGCAGTATTGTACAAATAAACAAATAAATAAATAATATTCCTGGCCCTATACACCAGTCATCTCTAGTGTCTTTTGCTTTGCTTCACTTTTACTTTTACTCACATGTTTTAGTATTTACGGTCTCATCAACGATTAAATAACTTCTTCTCTGGCGCTCTTTGCCCTTGTTGGCCGGCCTTGCGCCATTAAATACCAACCATCATCATCATCTTCGAACGTACGCTGCCACCATGTAGTGTTCGCGGAGAGCGAGAGACGTACAAGCGACACATTCGGCGTTCTGTCTGAGAGTGCCTTTATCCTTCAGTTCCCCTCCCCGGGTCGCGCCCTCGTAATTCCTTCGTCGGGCGGGCCGAGCTGCGCCAACACCACCTAGACTAGACTATAAAGCCGAAATTCTCTTTTGCGCGACGCGGCCTACGTCATCGGGCAGGGGCGGGCGGGGGCTAATTGAAAAAGTCGGCCTCTTGGCAAAGCACAGGGTCGTCTTCCCTGCAAAGCCCAAATACTTTTCTGCCAGCGTCACCTGCAAGCTTTTCCGGGGGCCCTGCCACCCCTTCCACTGTCCCCCGCCCCGGCACAGGCAGGTACGTGCAGGAGTAGAAAGACGGCCATTGTCGCGAGACACGCTAATTGCCTCCCGATGGGGCCCACAAAAGCCCAACGAGAAGGGGACGAAAAGAAAAGGCGCGCCCAGTCAGCATAACTTCGTGGCTTATCCTTTGTAGTGGCTGGGCGGCCGGGTTCACTAACCACAACTTACCAGAATTTCCATAGCCACCCCTCGCAACAAGTTTCCTTTAGGGTAAAGAGGTTCAAGTAGTGCCACACAGCATGCCCGTGTTTGTGTCAGTTCGCGCAGTGAAAACAAATACCGATGTATATTTTGCGGTAGAATGAGAACAGATTGTTCGGTAAATTGTGAACAAAGATAAAGCAATATTATGTTTATAAGTTACAGCCGTTATTTGCAAGCAAGTTCGACGGAGGTTGAATGATACCTACCCCGCACTATTTTCGACGGCGCCTGTAAACAAACTGCTGTGTTCTCAGTCAGCTTTTTTTTTTCTCACTGCACCCACGTGCATGGTACTGCAGCATGATCCTGACCGTGCTTCTTTTCGTGCCTGTCATTTGTCATTTTGCCGGGATGGTGCGCGCTAAATGTGTGATGACGTGCAAGTGATCAGTTCCGTGGTGTCGCGGAAATTACACACCCGAGTGTAAAGTGCCGGTGTTGCGGCTTCCTCAAGAAGACGAGTTGCGACGAAAATGGATACGTGCGATACGCCGAGAATACTTTCAACCTACACTGAACTCCAGGGTGAGCTCCTGCTGAAGCATGTGCTGTGGTGCAGTACAAATATTGTGCTTAAGAACTTCTGTTGCCGACTGAATGACAAGATCGCGAACGCTAGCGCAAAAACAAAAGAAAAAAGCTGCAAACGCTGAGCAAGTGAGTCACTGTGCTCACAGCAGCACTGTTGTTCTTTTAGTGCAATAAATCCGCTTAAAGTCATCATAAAGGCATTTGTGGTGTTCGATCTGCATGCTTTTAAAAGATAGCTGGCATCATTAGGATGTTTCGCTGCAAAAAAAAAAGGTTGCTTGCGGAGAAGTCACAAAGACAGTCCTAATAACACATGTTTCACTAATCAAGACGTATTAATTCACCAAAAAATACTTTACGCGCGGTAGCAAAAAGTAAATGGCTCAGGATGGACGTGAACGGGTTCATAAAAAAATTCGAGTAATTTTGTGGTGATACTTTTATCTGGATGTGGAGCGACATGCCCTCAAATTTAGGATAAGCGCAATAGTTCAACATGGTCGCATCGTTTCCTGCGAAATATGACAAATAGTCCGGCCCCTTCGAGTTTAAGCGTAGTGTGTGAAGGACTGCTTCTAACGGATTTCAAAAAAAATTAAAAGTCGTTATTGAGGTGAAAAGGTTTCTTACCAACTCACTCTTTTTACAGGCATCGGCTGCACACACCTCCACGCACAATATAACATTTTTCATTATCCTTAGAATGGCGTCCACGAATGATCAGCCAGTTAGTCATATAATAATCCTATTTTGCCGTCTTGCCTTGCATTACGCTCTCACAGCGCTTTTTGGCGCATGGCAGTGAACTTGAATATAGTGTGTATGTTACAACAAAATATTCGTAATGATGCTGTTCGTACGTGACAAAAAGAGCATATTTAAAATAAGTACTGGTAAAGTTCAAATTTAGCTTTACGTACAGTCTTTTAGCAAGTATTGCATTTTACTGCCCGAAAACTATCCAAAACGAGCGCGTGTGCTTCGTGTGTTAATGTTTTGTGCTTATAACTTCACTTAAAAACTATCTAACTTCTCCTCGTTTGCAATTGTAGCTGAAAAACGTTAGTTGCAAGTGCAGCACATTTAAATCCCATATATACACTTCAATGTAATGAATGAAGAGGCTCCTATTGTCTGATGAATTTATAGTTAGTGCGGTTAATGGTTAGACAAGAAAGTATTCGCGAGCAACAGTGCAAACGATTTTTGTGGCCACCGATATGCTTACTCAAACAACACAGCCTGGCGTTACATGGTCGGGAAAATATGGGTGTCATGTCCAAGCACAGGAACAGAAACAGAATACTACGACCCCACAATTTTTGCAGTGACACGGCACTAAACCTGATCAGTGCCTCCTCTTCCGTGCTCTGGGGGCGGCGCGCGGCCGCCCCTTCCGCGTGACGTCACGGCGGCACTCCGCAGGCCTTGAAAGTCTAAGTGGTGTTGGCTGCGCCCCGTCGGCTCAGCTTTCCCTTGCCTCTTCGGCATGAACACGCAGCACACCTGCCAAACAATGATACCCATTGAAAGATATCCTTCCAAGGTACGGAATTGACTCTGACAACTCGTGAAGCGGGTTGTCAAGTCTTTGGGTGAGGCCTTCTTTCTACAATGTACAATGTCTACAATGTCAAACAAGTATGAGGTCGCCAACGTTTTTACATTTCCTCGCGTTCAAACTCTCATCGTAGGGTTCACAATTCAGTATTTCTCTAACAACAATAATGGACTTGCGAAACGAAGAGACAGAAAACGGGACAAAGAAATAGGTTGCGCAATGCCCTGTTTACAATACCAATGCCATCTTTACGAAAGGCAATGCCATGTTTAAAACAGCAGAAAAAGAAGACCGAAGAAACTTTACACAAAAAGCTTCCTGCAAGGCGGATGCGATCTGTCGAGAGAGCTTACAAAAAAACAGAAAAAAGCTTCAAAACTCTTTGCGTACTGCTGACCGCAGCTTGCTGCCCGCCCTTAGGAGGCCAGAAAGTTTTAACCACAGGAACTAAATCTTCCTTTCGCCGGTTCTTTACCTTCGGAATTTTGCGCAGTTATAGCCATCTTGCCGGCACTTCCGCCGAAGACAGAAAACTTCGGGTTATAGTTCAGAAAATAAGCTCACACAAGCTGGCCAAAGGAAATTGCATTTCCTCCAAGGAGTACTTGTTTCTCTAGTGATTTTAGTGCAGTTTGGTGGTTATGAGGCCGTCGGAATTCTCAGTCGACCGCCCTGCTGCCATCGCAGTCTTGTGGGGCAAGCATCGTTTCTGCGGTCCACAGTATCGCTTGCGTCGTTCCGGGTGACTAAAAATGCGAACACACATTGCTCATTTTGGGCAATGACTTCCTGGGGGACTTCTCGCCGACCAAATTTAAAAAAAAACATGAATACGTTAAAACTTGGCAAGTTTGTTAACAGCACCCGCAGTGTGCACATCTAGGACTCCTTCCTCAAAGCTTCGTAGAGAATAAAAACATGCATCGCTTCGTAGCGGAAGCGATAATGTGTGGCGTACAGGTCAGCGATGCGCAGCGCGTCTTTGCAAGAGCGGTGATGAATCCATGCGTTGGAATAAGCATGACGGGAAGATGGTGAATCACGACGATACTTCTTGCCTAGAAAGGCCTCTTCGTGTCCTGAACCTCGTAAGCCGCAGCACCTCGTATTGACAGATTGATTGTAGAGTTCAATGCGCCGACGCAACGCAGGCGATGAGGCACGCTGTAGTGGAGGGCTCCGGATTAATTTTGATTACCTGGGGATCTTTAATGTGCACGGAAATCTCGTACACACGGGCGTTTTTGCTTTTCGCCTCCGTCAGAAAGCGGCCGGCGCGGCCGAGAATCGAACCCGAGACTTCGTGTTCAGCCGCGCAACGCCTTAGCCACTGAGCCACCACGGCGCGGGTTAAGTGGCCCCGCCTAGTACACAGTTTGTGTTTGGGAATTCTGCCTCTTCTCTAGACGAACTTGTTGCTGCGCCTCTCATTTACGGTCTAGCCATGTTGTTTGTCTCTTGTCCATTTTGTCTTTTAGGCTGTAGATACTGAGCTGGGGAAAAGCTGTTCCAAGCGGCCTATAACAGAACTGTGCACAGACTTCGATGTCAGCGTTCAACGAGGCTGTGATAGAATGCATGATGTTGTCGATCATGACGAAGACTGTTTAGCAACCGAATTAAGCTGATTGGTTTTAGTTTCCAAGTTTAGTTGATGGAGGCTCTATATTGCAATTTCTAGCGAAGCGGTAATATCTTCAAGGATTTTCGACACGTTCGTTTGTGTCTGTGTGTACGTTTAATTGGTTCTACGAAATCCCTGTTAAAGGTGCAGGAACTGAACTGCCATTAAAATGATGCTAATGGCGGTAAGGAAGGCACGCCCGCTAACGGAATGCCGTCTACGAGCACGTGCAGAAAATCTGAATTCACAGTTTTCTCATTACCATTTTAGGCTGTCCATTTTCACTTTCATTGGCAATGTTACCTAGGTCATTTTAATTTTTGTCTTCATGCTAAAGTTACTTAAAAGCCGTCCAGAGAGGCTGCCGGGGTGTCTACGTAATGGGCAAGCTCATTTTTCCAACTGCTGTCTCCTTTACGTATATTATCTGCGTTGGCCTAATGCCGGCAGAAGTTGTAATGGATGTGGGATTTTGCTGCAGTGTTTCGTCAAAATGGGAAGCAACGAGAAGCTTTGTGCGTCTCGTGTGCTGGGAAGGATCGGGCTCAATCTCGGTATGCAAAGTGTAATGTTAAGGAACCCACGAGTCCTGCTTCCGTGTCATTGCTTCGTGGACGTCAAGAAAGCGGTGACTTAAAGCGGCGAGGTCATTTGCAGATCCATGACTGTACCTTTGCTCCTCGCTTCGCAATGGGAGTCGCCTGCCACGTATACTGCACTCTACGATCCACATCTTTAATTGTTTGGAAGACCACCTCCTAGGCTTTCAGCCTGAGCTTCGTTGGAGGTACTCCTTGTAGACTTTATACCATGAATCTTTAATAAACCAAGAAAATACTGTATTTCTGGAGCAGGAACCATTACAGAATCTTTAAAATAATATTTTTGACAAAATGCTTCGCAACATCATAGAACCTTTTTTCAGTCCACTAGCTTCACCCGTAATTGTAGACAAGAAGGAAGTCAAACAATTGCGATTCTCTGTAGTCAATCCACACTCGAAGAAACTAACAAAGGACGTTTACCCCCTTCCTAGGATTGATGGCGCTTTGTACTGCCTCCATGGTGCACAATATTTGATGATGATGATGATGATGATGGTTAGAGTTTTTTGGCGCAAGGCCAGCTGGGGCAAAGAGCGCCAAACAAAAGTATCTAAAATAAAATAGTGGCTACTAAAGCCAAAACAACAATAAAATCAATTAACGGCAATGGTGATGGCTGGTGTATAGCGCCAGATTTGATTATGCGTGATAGGAAATGAGGTTTTAAAAATTCACATCTGACAAGTACTCAAACACACGTTTAACGGAAAACATGGCATCGTCACCCAGAAACAGAGATGGATGTAGGGGAATATGTTGTCTGTAGAGTTCTCTGAAGTGTTTGTGTCGTGTTGTGAGAAGTGCCTTGCATGCGATTAGTATGTGCACTACGGATAGGGCCTCTCCGCACCTGCCGCACTGGGGTCCTGAAGATCCCGTCAGCAGATACGAGTGCGTCGCATGGGTGTGCCCCATCCGCAGCCTACCCAAGGCGACTTCCGTGTGTCTGTTGTGTGAGTCAGATGTGTACCGTCCCAAGTGTGGGTTTATTACATGTAGTTTGTTGTCTGTCTGTTAGTCCCAGTGTGTTTGCCATGTTCTGCGAAGGTGTTGTCTTATGTGTGGCTTGAGGTCTGTATATGGTACGGTTGTTATGTCTACAGTGTTCCTGAGTGCAGCAGCAGCGGCCCTCTCGTCTGCCAACTCGTTCCCAGCGATCCCAGCGTGTCCTGGGACCCAGCAGAGGAGCAGCTGATGCTTCTGCGCATACACAGACATGATAGTGTTAAATATAAGATTAACCATGTGGTTTTTGGGGGGTGTATGCGATGACAGTGCGCGAACAACACTCAAGGAATGCGTGTAAATGATAGACTTCGGAATTTGATTTTCAAGTATGTGTCGTACAATCAGTAAAATTCCATATGCTTCTGCTGAAAAAATTGTTGTGTGGACGCTCATGGTACTGGCTGCACTGAAATTCGGACCATGAGCAGCGCAGGAGACCATAGTCGAGGTTTTAGACGCGTCACTGTAAAATTCTGCAAGTGGGTATTTAAACTGCAGAGACAGAAAGTGCTGCAGCATTGCAGATCGCGGTACCCGATTTTTGTCAAGTTTCATAAAAGAAAGGTCGGAGGACACAGGACGAACTTTCCAAGGAGGTAAAATGTCTGAAAAGGATGATCTGCACACATCTAAAAACGAAGCGCTCAGATCCGAGGCTCGCTCTCTCACTCGAAGTGAAAAGCGCAGAGGAACGGATGGGCGATTTACAAAAAGCACAGATGTGGATGTGTCGTTAAAGATAGGATAAAAAGGATGGTTATTCAGAGATGAAATTTTAAAAGCATAAAGTAAGTCCATGTACGTCCGTTGGTTCTCAAGGCTCCACTTATTACACTCGGCATACAGACTCGACAGGGCTAGTGCGAAAAGCACCCGACGCAAGCCGTAGCCCCAAGTGTAGCATTGGGTCAAGCATTCGCAACGCTGTTTTAGTCGCCGACCCATATACCACACTGCCATAGTCTAAACGAGACCCAACCAAAGCAGTATAGAGCCGTAGTAGGAGTTCTTTGTCGGAACCATACGATTGATGGGAGAGAACCTTAAGTATATTGATTGTTTTCAGACATTTATGTTTAAGTTTCTTGATGTGTGGAATGAATGTGAGTTTCTGGTCAAATACAACACCTAAGAACTTGTGCTCCTTGTTCACAGGAAGCGACACGCCATTCAGAGTAATGTCTGGGTCCGGATGGACCCCGCGCTTCCTGGAGAACACAACGCAGGAGCTTTTTGCAGGATTCAATTTAAACCCATTCTTGTCTGCCCAGCCGGCAAGCTTCTTGACACCAAGCTGGACTTGACGTTCGCATATTGACATATTACATGATTTAAAAGATATTTGCACGTCGTCTACATACATAGAATAAGATATTGTTGGTGGCAGTGCCTTTCCAAGAGAGTTCATCTTTACGATAAAGAGTGCAACTCAACACGCCACCTTGCGGCACGCCATTTTCTTGGACGTGAACCTTTGAAAGTGCACAACCAACTCTTACTCTGAACGTTCTCTCCGACAAATAACTAACAAGGGTGTTCAACATATTACCCGAAACACCGAATGACCTGAGGTCACTAAGGATCCCATAACGCCAAGCGGTGTCGTAGGCCTTCTCGAGGTCGAAAAAGACAGTTACGCAGTACTGCTTATGCACGAAGGCATCCTTGATGCACGAGTCAAGAGCTACCAGTTGACCGTTCGTCGATCGCCCCACCCTAAAGCCTGCCTGGCAGCTCTCGAGGAGACCGTTGTACTCGAGGAAGTACACGAGCCTGCGATTAATCATCTTCTCGAAGAGCTTGCACATGCAGCTCGTCAGGGCAATAGGACGGTAACTTGAGGGGGACGACGGGTCCTTTCCCTCCTTCAGGAAAGCTACAACTATAGCCTCCTTCCAAGAGTTTGGAATGTGCCCCGAAAGCCAAACCTTGTTATATAGGTGTAAGAGTGTTAGAAGAGTGTCTGCGTGCAGGTGTTGTATCATTGTGTATGTGATGTTGTCTGGTCCTGGAGCTGAGGGTTTACACGTGCTCAGAGCAGCCCTCAGCTCATGTAGCGAAAACAGGGAGTTGTAAGAAGTCTGTGATTTGTTGTTGTCGTGTAGGGACTTCTTTTCACAAGAGGCCTTATGTTTCAGGAAAGTGTTCGTGTAGTGTGCTGGACTGGACACGTTTTGGAAGTGTTGTGCGAGTGTGTCAGCCTGGTCTTCCAGAGTTTCCCCTGTTGTACTGACCAGGGGCAGGCTGTGTGTCTGTTGTCCTTTGAGTTTGCGTATATGTGTCCATACTTCCCGTGTGTCTGTGTAAGAGTTTATTGATGTTATGAATGTACGCCAACTCTCTCGTTTTGCCTCACGGCGCACACGTTTTCCTAATGCCTTGGCCCGTTTGAACAAGAGGAGGTTTCCCGACGTGGGGTAACGACGCAGGATACCCCACGCCTTGTTCTGTGCCTCTTGCGCCCGCCTACAGTCCTCATTCCACCACGGCCTCCGCTGGTTGCTCGGGGCACCAGAGGCGTGGGGAATGGACTTTTCGGCGGCGTCGAGGATGTGCGCCGTGAGGAGTTGGGTAGCTTCTTCAACGTGTAGGTATCCTATGGATGTGTGGTGTAGTTTGGATGTCTCTGTAAATGTATTCCAGTTAGCTCGTGCTTCATTGAACCTATTATGGGAGGATGAACTGCTTGGGCCGTTACCTATATATGTAAGTGAGGTGGGGAAGTGGTCACTGCCATATGGCCAGTTCCCACACCCCACTCGAGAAGAGGAAAGAGAACTGCGGAGCCAATAGCCAAGTCAAGACATGAGTATGTGTTGTGACCTATGTTATGGTATGTAGGCTGTTTATTGTTGAAAAGGCATGCTCCGGAGGATGTAAGAAACCTCTGTATCAGGCGACCCCGGGCATCCGTACGAGAAGAGCCCCAAAGAGAATTGTGAGCATTAAGGTCACCTGTTAGAATGTACGGTTCGGGCAGCTGGTCAACCAGCGCCTCGAAGTCAGAGCTCAAAAGTGTAACATCAGGAGGAATGTATATGGAGCATACCGTTATCAACCTATTAAACATTATTAAGCGTATTGCTACAGCCTCAAGGATAGTGTTTAAAGTGACAGGGTGGCATGCTAAGGATTTCCGGACGATTATGGCCACACCGCCAGAAGAGTGTGCGCAGCCATCCCTGTCTTTCCTGTATACCAGGTAACTATTCAAGAAATTCGTGTGTTTAGAATTCAAATGTGTTTCCTGAACACACATTACACTTGGCTGATTGGTATGCAGAATCCATACACGTCGTCAAGATTATTCATAAGGCCTCTGCAGTTTCATTGAACAATATTTTCTCTTCCCATTATTTAGTGTGAGAGCTACTGGAGTGTGTATGTTTATGTGTCGTCTTTCGGGGCTGTGACTCTTGGATTGGGCTTTTTGGGCGGCCTATCTGTAGGCTTGGACGACGGAGGCCGCTCCTTGGGCTGCGTTGCAGGCAAGAACGGCACGACGTCCATCTCGTCGTCCGATGTCCTGGGTGTGCCCGTGGAACCGGGCCCCCCGGACTTGGCCCCCCTTCGGGGGCCCTTCGTTTGAGCCGCCACCGCCGCTGGTGTCGGGGGCACCAGAAGTGGCACGGGCGGTGCGGTGGCGGTGGGAGCCGGTCCGGGGCCCGTGGTGTCCATGGCACCCTCCAACGCACTGGACGATGGGGAGGCAGGGACGGGAGCGGCACCGGTCCCGACGGAAGAGGTTGCCACCACAACCGCTACTGGCTCAGCGAGCGGTGCGGAGGCGGGCTGGGCTGCCAGAGGCAACCCAGGCGGGGGGGGGGGGGGCGGGGGCGGGACCAAGTCCGACTCGCGGTACTGGGTCCCCGCCGAAACCAGACGCCGCTCCACCCCCCGGCGAGCTGCGTCGGCGTACCTCCCCAGTGGAAAAGAGGCGAACCTCTTTCGCGCCTCGGGGAAGGTGATGTTTTCTGTTACCTTTATGTTAATGATTTTCTTCTCTAGTTGAAACTTTTCACAGGCGCGAGAGTATGCTGCATGTGGACCCTGGCAATTCGGGCAGGTAAGGTTGGTTGCAGTGCAGTTGTCGGATAGATGATCATGCTGGCCACATTTGGCACATGTTGTTCTGCCACGACAGGAGTTGGTACCATGCCCGAACCCCTGGCACTTGAAACAGCGCCGCGGGTTCGGGATGTATGGCCGGACAGAACAACGGATGAAACCTGCGTTGATATGCTCGGGCAGTGTGCAGCGGTCGAAAGTCAGAATCAGATGTTTGGTGGCTATTTCTTTGTTATCTCTCGTAATGACGATGCGCCTTACTCCTGTCACGCCTTGATCTTTTAGGTCTGCGAGCAGATCGGTCTCTGTCTTGGTTAGGAGGTCTGGCTCAGATATCACACCCTGGGAGCTGTTGAGGCTGCGGTGGGGTGTGACTCTGATATCCAGGTCTGCCATGCGGGTTTGGCTCATGAGAGCTGTGGCTTGCTTCTGTGAGTTAACCTCAACTAGGACCTCGCCAGTTCTTAGTTTTTAGCATTGTACGTGTTGCCTAGGATAGATTCAAGAAACTTGGATACAAGGAATACAGATTGTGAGGAAAGAGGCTTGGATTTGTCAACCGATTCAACTTACATTGTTACATCCCCGCTCTTGACTGTTTGCTCTTGAATTGAAATGTATCCCACACTTTGTTCACCCCCCCCTATGTAATGCCCTTCGGGGCCTTTAGGGTATCTGAATAAAAAAAAACTATCAAAAAACATAGGTAGTTGTCAGGTTTCGGTGAGTTGATGGCAGGAAGAGGTGGGAAAGATTCTTCGGTGCGGACCCTTTTCAAGGTCCGATCATGTTTGGGGGGGTTTTACGATTTACCATATGGCATGTAATAGAAGCAGGGGACGGGGGTACTTTCTTCTCAAACCTTACCCTGATAGCCTGAGAGGTCCCGGAGCTCCCTGCCTGGTAAACAGACAGGGAGCCCATCCGCCGGAGCTTGACCTGGGCTCCGACGGCCACCGTTTGAGGCTTCTACCCTTCACCTTTAAACACATCACCACGGTAGGTTGCAGTTTATGTTGGGGGCTCGGGGTCCGCGGTATCGCCAGTACCGTCACCATGAATACTCAAGGTGCCCCGTGCGGGGGGTGAACAATATTTCTCACCAATCGACCTACTAAGCAGTTATTGGGAAAATGGCATTGGCTACCTTGAACGCGAGAAAACCGCCTTTATTACACCTGATGGCCCGTACGAATTCAAAGTTATGCCCGTTAGTTGTGCAACGCGCTAGCCATAATAGTTTGAGCGCATAATAGACTTTTTTCTCCATGGCATCGAATTGCATATTTATTTCTTGCACTTACACGACGTGATTGTCTTTTCTCTGAGGTTGAAAAGCCATCTCGAACGTCTTTCATCCATACTTTCCGCTTTCCCGCAAGCCGGACCCCAGCTCAATTCCAAGAAATGCCGTTTTTGACATCGCCATCTTTAGACACCTTGTTGGTGCTGGCGGCGTGCGCCCCGAAACTGAGAATGTTCATGCCGTCAATAATTTCTCGCAGCCTCGATGACCAAAAGACGTCCACTTCTAGCCAAATTTCACGATCATCCCCCGCCCATGGACTGACGTCCTTCGTAAAGATCACGTTCTCGGTGACGTCCGAACAAAGCGAAACCTTTACCACTTTTATTAAGCTCCTGACGTCTCTTATCTTAGGCCACTTCGATCGTAGGCCCCTTCGATCCGAAAGTCCCAACTGAAGTTTGCACGAATGGAAGTGGATACGGCATATGAGCTGTACTGGAGCAACGAAAAAGTGTCCTTGACCGAGTCATCGCACATGCAAGTCGTCTGCTATCACAACCAGAACCGAACTATTCAATCGCAGAACGTGAACGTGAGTGCCTTGCCCTCGTATGGGCAGTAGGAATATTTCGCCCCTACCTGTATACGGCCAACCTTTCACAGTAGTTACAGGTCATCAGGCATTTGTGCTGGCTCTCGTCTCTTAAAGATCCACTCGGCCGCCTTCGACGTTGGGCTTTAAGCTTGCAAGATTACACCTTCACCATCACCTGTCACTATGGCGGCCTGCTTCAAGAGGCGGACTGCTTGTCCCATCATTCCGTTGGTGCTTCTGATCCCTCCAATGACAATTCCGATGCTTGTGTCCTAGCCATATCCGACTTGCTTAACATGGGTAGTGAACAGCGCCGCTACGCTTCCTTGCGAGCGATCATGGTTGATTCTGGCTCTCCCACATCCGCTCTTGCTCTGAACAACTACCCGCTTCACGACGGAATACCTTACTGTCACAAGTTTTGTGGCCACTGGTCATTGCCCGACCACCTCTTTCGCTCGGTGCCTCACCAGCTGCACGACGTGCCCACCGCGGACCACCTGGCGCTAACGCGGCATTTACGACAGCGTGCGCCGGCACTTCTTTTGGCCAGGTCTTTACAGATCGGTGTGTCCATGTGTCAACGCCTGGGACCCTTTTCAACGATTCAAACGGATACCTCAGGCCCCTGCTAGACTACTCCAGCCACTCGACGTGCCCAGTGAACCATTTCATTGCGTTGGGATGGACTTACTATGCCCTTTTTCCTCCTCGACATCTGGAAACAAATGGTTTGCCATAGCGACTGATTCCGCAATCCGATTTGCAATAATGCGGGCCCTCCGCACTAAAGCTGTGCTACTGATGTCGCCGGCTTACTCCTCCACGATCTTCTCTTGCACCACGGCGCTCCCCGACAGCTCTTCACATACCACGGCCGGTACTTCGTGTCTAAAGTACTAGCTGACATTGTTCGTTCATGCTCCGCGAAGCACAAATTCGTTTACGCCTCGCGCTGGAACGAATCGTGCTACAAAAACACGAGACTTTTACACCAAAGCTTTATACCTCTACCCCCCAACGGGTTCATCTCCGTTGGCTAAAGCGCCAAGGCGCCAAGAATTAACCTATACACTACATGCTTCACCCTTCCCCAGGTTTCACGTCACTGGAGATGGTTCGGGATTTTTTCAGCGAAGAACAGCCAACTCGCCGCTCGGTGCTTTCCGGAACTCAATTGTTGCATGGCCTCTTTTCGTGTTTTTTTTTTCATATTTCCTATTCCTGCGAACGACTCCTCTTTTTTCTTCTGCCAGAGTAGTACGTACCCTTTTTAGTTTCGACGTTCTAACCAGATGTCTAAAGGTCTAGCCCTTTCATCCTGACGCTATCTAAAAATACGCCAGGAGCTTCCCGCGTCTTTCCAAAGTCGGAGTGCAGGGACAGACACAAACTACATATTTGCGTAACGCGTAAATGAGTTTTCCCGCTGCCTCGTACACTTTTCATGCTGCCCTTGCTTTAAAGACACGCAGGTCTTGGAGCCTGCCTTACATACTTTTTCTTATATTTTCTGGGTCACCCACGACAAAGGGAATTGGATCTAGACACGTGCACAAAGGTTTCGGGAACCTTTTAGGCGACAATATTGAATTTGGACGTTCCCAAGAAAGTTTTCAAAACCAACAAGGTTACCTTCCATATTGTGACGTGGCAGCGAAGGGCATGTATTCGAAAGTAATATTTATAATAACAAACGGGATAGTATTGGCAGATAAGGGCGGCTGCAATGTCCCAGATTTAATGATGATGCTGATGATGTCCTCAAAGATTTTGGCACGTACCGACAAGGTGGGATTGGCCAGGGCTAAATCGGTTGTTTAAACGCGTGGGCACCACAAAATACTAAATTATTTCCGGAAAAAAGCCGTAAAAGAAAACCTGGTCATCAATAAAACCAGAAGTACCCATTATAGCACCCTTCAGCAATTCAAACAACCTGAAGCAGAAAGAAAATTTTGAATGCAATCATATATATCCCTTTTTGCAAACCCCAAATCTGATGCGCCAATAGATGATATAAGTGGAATAAAAAAACTCAACCCCGAACGCTCAATTCGGCCCTTCAGTCTAGCTAGTGAGGAACGGCGGCAGTTGAGGAAAAAATGTTTGATTGTTTCAAAGACCTGGCACCGCACACATAGTTTCGTAGGTGAAAGTCCTAATCTGAACAGATTGAAAGTAAGCCTTCGAGTCCTGCAGCGTAGCTCAGTGAAGGTCACTTCTCACTGCCGAGAACCACAAAAATGTTAATACTCTTCAAATGATGCAAGTGAGTCTGAACGAGTAGCGTCTAAATACCAATATCGTCTCAATCTTGAAGATGCAAAGAGAGCCACATTAGGTATTCCCAATTGAACGGGAGCTGTGACACCGAGATTACCGATATAACTGCCATCGAATCGGATAATGTGATGGTTTTTGATACATGCTGTGGTACTTTGCGTAGAGCGAGAGCTATTGCTAAAAATTCTGCCATAAAAATGGGTGTGTAATCTTGAATTCGTAGCGAATAACTCCAATATAGAAATTGTGAAAAAATACCAATAGCACGCACACCAGCATCAGCTAGCGTCTTCATCTTCCTACTCCAGCCTATGGGTCCGCTTATCCCAGAGGCGTGTACCCGTAGAAAGGGGTTGGCCGCTGGTTCAGTTTATAGCAAGAAGCCAAGGAGACGAGCACGTGACAATAACTCAAGGGTCGCACCGAGCGTTTTCGCGGGTTTTCGCAACAAGTCCAAGTTTAGCTACGTTTTCTGAATTTCGAGGCGTTTCTCTATTCTCGCCTCCGTCATCAAAAGCCATAAGAAGGCACGTTGCAAACCAGAGCAAGTAACGAAGGAACGCTTCTAGCTTCCATGGTGGCTCCCATGACGGCTCGCGACTGCAGCGACAGATTTTTTTCATTACAAGTAACAGCGGAGCTTCATACGCCTAGGCCAAAGAAAAATCTGGCGGTCCCGCAAAAGCAGAAAAACAGCTCTGGTACAACCCTGTGCGCATGTGCATGAGGGAAAACGCTAGGTTGTAAGGGAGTTGCAAGCAGTGGGGAGAGGGATTGGCCGGGTTTATAGATGACGCAGTTACGCTCTCGCATCTACCGACACTAATAAGGAAAAACCATGTATTGGAGGGAGCGAAAAAGAGTATCTCTCGCAGCACAGCGCGCGCGAAGCGAACGGAGGGCAGGGGTGGTGGCGGTGCTGGCGGAACCGCGTCAATTTGGCAATAGAAAACACCCGCTGCACGTTACAGGTAAACGTAGATGAAACAAACCTCTATGTAACAAATTCCTGGATTTAGCGACGTTTTTCGAGATCCCCGTTGCCAGAACCATTGTTGGCAATGTGTTTGGACCTCTATGTAACAAAAGCGTCGCATTGTTGGCAATGTGTTTGGACCTCTATGTAACAAAAGCGTCGCATCGGTTAACCTTCATGTAACGAATTCACCACGCTGATGAGCCATTGTTTTTTGCACTTTTTCTGAAACATTGGCTGGAGAAATTCACTTATTTAGCGCACTTCGTCCACACCGCACACTACAGTGCGTTTCCATTGAGAGTGCGGGGTCGCTTGGGTGCCTGCCAGTAGGCGTGTAGTCGCGCGTCTCAACTGCTATCTGTGGTGTCGGTTCTTGGGTGATGAGTTCTGCTGCCACAAAACGAATAGTTTGGTCTTTTTAAGAGAAGCTCGCAATTCTAAATGCCGTCTCCTCCGCCGAGAAAGAAGAACGTCACCGCCCGACGGTACAGTATCCCAGCTGGCACCCTCTCGCCAATTTTGAGTGCGGTAAAGAACATCGAGTTCGCGAAAAGGCGCCCTTTCAGAATCGGTATGGTCCTTGAAACGGGTTAAGGCACCGAAAGTGTCAGAAGGGCTACCTAAGTTTCCTTTGTGAATATGGGGGTAAGCGACGTTGCTTCTTTGTAGTGCCGTGTAGTGCCTAAGCTCGTGGGAAAGCAGAAGGCGGAAATCACGCAGTTTTTCACCATGAAATAAATCTTTGTGCGGTGAGTTCCCCATCAGTGATGTCTAGCACTTTGGCTGCCTTTCTCCTTCATTCACGCAAGCCTTAGCTGGAAACCTGCATGTAACGAAAATTCGTGAATTTTGTCAAATTCGTTATATCCAGGTTTAACTGTACTTCGAAATGGGTAGGCCACGCCAAATAATGTACTCCTGAGGAGCAGGGTGGTTACAGTGAGTGATGCCCCGAGCAGGAACTGAAATCAGAGCGTCTATGCCGTGCCATTGCTGCAGCCCGTTACGGCTTCGCGGGCAGTGTTGTACACGTTCCTCTAAAACAGGAACGAAAGCTCGTTCCTCGTTCCTTCCCAATTTTGAAACCAGTTCCCGTTACAAATTCCTTTATTGCGAAAGGAACGCGTTCCAGTTTCACCTCGAAGTATAAAACGTGTCGTTACATTAACGTTACATTTCATTTTTTTAATGAAAATGTGGTATCGGACAATCCTGAGACGAAATACAGTGAGAAATCTAAAACTCAAGAATTGAAGACAAGAATTTAAGCGGACAAGAATTCAGGCTCAGTGGGCCTCGAGGCGCGTGCCCGTGTGGAGTGCCCGTTGGTCGCCCACTGTCCCCTCCTACGGTTACGTTTTGTGGCACGCAGGCCAACTGTTGTTATTGTTATTTCTTTGTATACCGTTGATGTGCTTAATCCCATTGCGAACGCGTTCTTTGGGTACTGGCTTCACAGATTTCCCTGAACCAGCGTTAACTCAAGCTACGAGCGAAACTAAGAATTTGGGGCAGCAGTGCATACTACGCATCTGCTGATATACAGAATGAGAGGGGAGAACCACCTTGAGAGATGAGAGAATGAGAACCACCTTGCCCTTTACTACGTCGGCAATCCAGGTTGTACTAAGCAGTTTCGATATCACATGCCTAACAGTCAACGAACTTGGAATTTCCCCCCAATGAAGACCTAGCATTAAGAAAGGCACCTGCTCTACCCCCCGTTTATCCTTCATTTCTATGTCCCCCCTCAAGAGTCCCAACGCCCCATCTACCACACGCGCTGCGTCGATAGCGTACTGAGCAAGGCACCGTCGCAACAGTGGTGACTGAGCTGAGTGGCCCAGTACCAACAGTGGTGGCAACGTCTGGATGGCCAGACGCAACAAGCCGTATATTTCCACGCAGCCAAAGACGACACAGCTTTCTTGAAGGGAAAGAAATGAAGGAAACTCATACTAATGCGTAAGACATGAAGGTGGTGAAGCTGTACGCAAAAGTAGCGTTTTTCCTCTTTTTCGCCTCACGACATTGTTTAAGACGCTGTACGAGGGACCACAGCTCGTCTTCCTCTTGTTACAGATCTGGTAGCGTGACCGCTGATGGCATCCGTTGGTCAGGAGTTGGGGCAAACATTGGGGCCGAGTAAGACGACGAAATTTGTAAATTTGCACAAATTTACTCGGTTTTGACTCAATGAATAGGGTTGTGCGCTCCTGCGCGTGCGAGATTAAATAACCAAGTTGGGCCCGTCCCCTTTCACCGTTTCTCCCGCGGTTTTTAGCAACGCACCAACCACGAAAATCCGTGGCACTGAAATCGACTCACAGAGAGAATGCCATTGTCCTCTAGCACAGGCCATCGTCATGTCGACTTCGGTGGTGCAAACTTCCTAAGCTCAAAGCCCTTAGGACCACCCGAGGTTGAAGCGAGAGGAGGACGCTCGTTCAAGGGCAAAACGGGTGGCCCCACGAAGACTGCATGAGGTAGCGTAGTGTAGCTTACGCTGCAAAACAAGTTTATTGGAGTGAACTTGTGCTCTCCTAACCACTCAAAGAATACACAGGCGGCGAAGCAGCAATCAACAAAGTTTCGTGCGCAGGAGAGGGTCAGGGATGAAATGCCACAGCGTCTGCTCTGCGGGAATTTATCTTTTGGCGCGGGAGTTCCTCGAAACGTCGAGAACACTGTACAACGAGAACAGTGTAAATAAAAGAAGACTATTCTAGGCCAGTGGCGTAAGGGCGATACCTTCTCCCTATCAAATGAGATAATTCGTGTGGCACCAGAAAGAAAGAATGGAACATGCGCTTCACTCGGGACACAGATAACACAGCCCGGCGCCGCCCGGCGGTAAAAGCAAACAAAAATGGCCTCCTACCTGCTCTTTCGTTGCAACTGTCCACAAAAGACGATAGTCGTATGGTGCCCCTGCCAAGTAAATGGCTCCCTTCTCTTACCGGGTAACCTCTAATAGTATTCATCTCCCGTCTCGTGCCTCCCAAGAGAACTCACTAGAGGTTTGCTCAAGTCAATTTAAATTTACCGCGTTTTACTACTCCAAGTCGGGTGTCTCGATGCCAGTGCTGCCGCACGGCGGGGACGCACTAATCGAGGCAGCCTACTACAACGTTTATAGAACCACGCTGCCCGTCTCTACGAGCGTACCGAGCGGAATGTGGAACCTATCTAGTGGAACCTTTCGTCGCTGTTGTCGTTTGATTTCGTAAATGGTGCCAGGAGCTATAGTAGCGGCGGCAAAAGTAGGCGACGGGTTTCTGAAGTTGATGTAGTATCTCATTTGATATCGCAAAAACGCAGTATGAATGAATTTCTTTAATAAAAAAAGACTGCAAATATCATTTATGTATCCTTTTCCTGCCTTACATTTGCGTGATGCCTTGGTCTTGTTCAACAATGTTGACAAGTATGAACATTGACACCGGACTTAAACGTTTAGATTTGGCTGTGGCCATATAAGATTATTCCGCAGCTTCTATTTCCCTTTGGCCGGGTGGGTGAACCGAGTCACAAACAGACAGACCGACACACAGGCAGACATACAGGGTGACATACAGACAGACCAAAATTTCTGCGTTTAAGTAAGCCAAGAAAGACTATCGTCTTTAATAAACAAATCCAAGGCATGGCTCAAGGCAATATCCTTTGTGCCCAATATACACAAGAACATTTGGTCGCTATTTCACACACACGACAGGCATCAAATCCCTTCCTGTAACCGACAAGTAACAGTGCAGTTTACGCGTGAGAGATTCGCTTCTACATGCACCGTAAAAGTCCGCTCGCTGGTCCTCTTCACTAAGCTGTCCGCCAAATTCTGGGTCATTTCAGTTATGCCCTGACCGAGACCTAAAGCAGAACCAATCAGAGCGTTGCCTCCACCGCTGGGACGTCGAGCCGTCATTTAATTGTCTCGCGGGGACAAGTGGCCTCATAGAACAGGAGTTTCTCCTTTGTGGAGCGAGCGCGCGCCTTCTCTCTCACACACATTATCACTTCCATGAGGCGATGTACACACACAGGCATGCTCCTGCACCCATCCGGTTCTTTTCGCGAGGGCGTTCATGGGTTTTTGTCTGTTTGTTTTTATCGTTATTTTGCGCGACGCCGGTGGTGTTCAGTTGAAGCCGAGGCGAAATTGCGTGTCCACTCAGCGCGGAGACAGTCCTTCGCTTGTATACAACTGGCTTTGTTGTGATGGATTGCTTTTCTGTCCCCTTTGCGAAACCTTTTCACTTTAATAAAGCACCCGCCGCGGTGGCTCAGTGGCTAAGGCGTTGCGCTGCTGAGCACGAGGTCGCGGGTTCTATTCACGGCCGCGGCGGCCGCTTTTCTGGTGGAGGCGAAAAGCAAAAACGCCCGTGTGTACGAGATTTCGGCGCACGTCAAAGATCCCCAGGTGGTAAAAATTAATCCGGAGCCCTCCACTACGGCGCGCCTCATCGCCTGCGTTGCGTCGGCGCGTTAAACCCTACAATCAATCAAATCACTTTAATAAAGCACCGTTTGACCGTTTGTACTGCACCGCAACCGAATAGCGGCCATGCTTTCTTCCTCGTGCTGATGCAACGGGACGTCGTCTGCTCGCGGGACAGAAAGATTATTTCTTTGTTGTCCGCAAGAAGGCGCTGAACACAGCTCGTAAGCGACGCCACCAAGCCAGCGCAAAAGGCACATAGTCTTTTCGCAGTGGCAAACAGATTCAGGTACCTTAAAACCACGTTTGTTTGTAACCATTATTTATGAAACAAAATTTGTGATATCAGTAGCAAACAAAACTTATTCCAAGAGCAGGAACACAGCGCATATCCGAGTGGCTGCCTAGAAATTGTTGCAGATAAAACGAGTAAGCGCCCAGAAGGAAGAAAGGAATAGGTGAAGTGGTCATGGCCCTGTTCAAGGAAAACCTGAGCAGGGAAGTAATGTGCGACTGCCAAAAAAAGGACGGCGGAAACGTCAGCACGTGTCGTATCTTATTTTTTATTAGTTCAAGAATCTTGGAAGGCTCGGCCCTTTAAATCGGCATGCTTCGACTAGGGTGTCGGACATGGTGAAAATGGTTCTGGAACGGAAATTTGTGTGACATAGCCACGGCTGAGATAAAATGTCCCCGGGACAGAAAAGACGGAACAATCGGGTGTCTTTCAGTCGCTATAAGTGCAATTTCAAGCACGCGGCAAAGGGATTTGTACCCTTTAAGCAGAGAACAAAAGTTTAGAGTACTGTGCTACAAAATGTGTGCGTAAGTCCTGTCCGTCTGGATTTACAGAAGTGCCGGATTCAAGAAAGGCTACTCAATAATTGATCACATGCACGTCATCAACCAGATAATGGGGAAAATCGGCGAGTGTGATAATCCCGTGTGCATTGAATTTGTAGATCGCCAAACGAAAAGGCGTTTGATTCTGCAGAGGCCGACGCAGTACTAGAAACATTGCGAGGCAAGGGATTAGCGGAGACTTACCTAAGAAACTCGGGGGAGACATGCAAGGAATGCACGAACACGATAATCCTTCACAAGAACAGTGAAAAGTCCTCCATCAGAAAGGGAGTGAGGCAAGGAGATATTATATCTTCAGTATTATTTGCACCTCGCCTGGAGGAAATATTCAAGAAGCTGGATTGAGGGAAGTCAGGGGTTACGAGTAAATGGAAAATGCTATACCCACTTGAGAAAAAGTGGAGGACACCGGATAAAAAATTATTCAGGAACTGGAAAGCTTTGTCCTCCGGTTGGGGATAAATATGAATAAATCAAAAGTATCGTTCAAAAGACACCGAGAAAGCCCCTCCTTTAAAACAGAAGTATTAAAATTCTTGAAGGGATAAATAAACACGATTATCTTGTACAGGTCGTCAGTGCTGATTCCAAATACAAAACTGCAATTTTCTCTACTATTATTATGTGCCCCTGGCGTTAGGCAAGAGCTCACAAAAAATGAGCAGTGGGCTATGATCTCTTTAGTATATTGTTACAATCCACCATGGATCCAACTACGTAAAAAAGACGGCGAAAAAAATTGATAAAACGGTAATTTGACATACACGACTACTCCATCACCGCTTATTATTGCAGTAGAATTAGCCATGACTAGTCGGCAGAAGTGGTAAGTTAGAAATAACCAGTGAAACGCACCTTTATTCAGGTAAGTTAGGTCTGTCGGGTGTTTCTTCAGTAAGGCAAGAATGCCCGATACGCTTTTTAAGTCACAGCAGGATGTCCCGGCGGTCACAGCGCGCTCCACTTTGTTTTGCTATGCTACAAACGGAGGTTCTCCCGCGTCTGTGCCACAGTTAGTACTTCGCGACGACGACGATGATGATGATGACGGTGCCGCTGGCACTTAAAAAAGCGCCGCGGGTTCGGGATGTACGGACGGATGGAGCAACGGATAAAACCTGCATTTATGTGTTGTGGGAGAGCTGCGCGGTGAAAAGTCAAGATAATGTGCTTGGTGGGAATCTCCTTGTCTCTGCGGATAGTGATGCGTCTCACGGCAGTGACGCCCTGATCCTTCAAGCCGGCAAGGAGATCCGCATCGGTTTCGTTCAGAGGATCTGTCTCGGATATCACACCCTGCAAGCTGTTGAGGCTCCGATGGGGTGTGACCCTGATGTCGAGATCAGCCAGTCTAGTCTGAGCTAGAAGCTTTGCAGACTGCTGCTTGTCATTTATTTCGATTAGGAGTTCACCAGACCTTTGTTTTTTGCACTTATACGATTTTCCTATTATGGCTTCAAGATACTTGGCGATCAAGAAGACTGACTGAGATGCAAGAGGGTGGGTTGGATTGAGGGACTCCATCAGAAGAAATCGAGAGTAATGATCTGGTTCAGGAAATGTCAAAGATGCCAATGGGGGAAACGATACTTCGGTGCGGCCCCTTTTAGGGGGCCGATCACGGTTGGGGGGGGGGGGGGGGGGCGGAGGGGTTGAAAATACCATACGGCATAGTATAAAAGCAGGGAAACGGGGGTACTTTCTCCTTTGACCTTACCCTGGTAGTCAAAGAGGTCCCGGAGCTCCCTGCCTGGTAGACAGGCAGGGAGCCCATCGGCCGGAGCTTGACCAAGGCTCCGACGGCCACCGTTTACGGCTTCTACCCTTCACCTTTCAACCCCTCGCCACGGTTGGACACGGCTTATGTATGGGAGCTCGGGGTCCGCGGTGTCGCTGCTCACCGTCACCATGAATACTCAACGTGCCCCGTGCGGGGACGAGAAAAATGTAATAAACAACATCAACTAAGAATAGTTTTACCGGCCGTACCAAGCATCAAGCGCCGAGCGCACTGCGTTTGCTGTAATCAAGACGAGAGGGTACGCTTCGTCTGCTCTGGAAGCGCCGTGGCGACGGTAAATGCTGTGCCGGTAAGTTACCGTTCACGGTAACCCGTCGCGCACGCGCACGCGCGGTCGACTCCCGCAAACACGGGAAACGGTAACGCAAGCATGGTGAAGATATGCTAAAGCTCTCTATTAGAGAGTTTTGTTGCTCATTTGTTGCTGATATCTATTTTGTTTCTCACATCTATTTGCTTTCGTTAAAGTAGCTCGAATATTTCATATTTCGGGTGAAGCGTTCACAATAACTAGTTGTGTTGAGAATACTGTAGCCATCACCAGTAGAGCTTTTAAAAGAAAATGTGTCGGTGGTGCCATCTACCTAGTCGAGCTAGAGTCAATGTAAAATTGAATTTGCCGCCGTGCTAAATATGTAGGCAAGAAATGAGGTAAATATGTCGTATTAATTACTCAGTAACCTTCACTACCTTGCCCAGCACAATTTTGGAGGACTAAAAGTGCACTGTGAGCTCAGAAACGTATCTGAACTATTTGAGGCGGGTGTATTGTTAAATAAATCTGAAATGTTAAATAAATGTGGGCTGGAACCACTCGAATGTCGGCGAAGAATTGCAAGGTTAACCTTCTTTTATAAACTATACAGCAACGAATCCGGTTTAAATAAAGAATGTTATATACTGCCACCTCCCCAGCGCTCAGAAAGGTTAAATCATTCAAAAACTGTTAGACCATATGCTCCTAAAAATAACACGTTCAAGTACTCTTTTTTTGTACGAACCATTGAAGACTGGAATTCACTGCCTTCCGACTGCGTGCACGCTCCGACTTCTTCTAGTTTTAACATCTGTGTGAAGAACCTTCCGTAACCCTCTCCTGCTAGGATGGTGAAAAACCGTCCGCAGTATTCCTTAAAAAAATTAGGGGCGGGTTGAAACGGGAAGGGTGTTCTGGGAACGTGTTGAAAGAGAAAGCGGTCAAATGGGAAGGGCGTTGTGGGAATGGGTTCAAGCGGAGCGGGTTCAAACGTGAATGGGTTGTTTCGAGCTACACCCGCCGCTGGAGCTTCTGCTACAGGGCTCCCTCCCTCAAAGAGAGAGCGAGAAAGAGAGAAGCTTCTTTATTGATCTGGCTGTGGGTGGCGTGGTTCCTCCTTTCAAATAACCATGTGCCTTAACGGCTCGGCCGGCCCTCACGGCCAGCAGAAGTGGAGCTGAACCGCAGTATCTCCCACTGCTCAGGGGTGGGGGAAAGAGAAGAGGTTAGCCGGTCCTGATTTTTGTCGCACACTTTCACATTATGCGCCGGAGAGTGCCCGGTTTAGTGCAAAATTTCCCTTGTCTGTCAAACTGTGTTGGCAAGAGCGAATGCGTCGTGACTGGATGGCGAAACCTGTTTGTCTGTATTAATCTTAGTGTGGTTTCTAGCTTCTTGGTGAGCTCTGGGTGTGGAGCCGGGAGTGTTGGTCTACCCGGCCTCTACTGTTGTGTAATCTCGTGAACGGATGTGAGCGGTGTGGGTTCCAGTGTCTTCTTTGCAGGCTGGTGGGCGAGATGTTGGTACATGAGATGGGTATGCTAGTAGCCTCTCGTGGAGAAGTGGGCCGGTGTCCACACATTTACGACTTTCTTGTCCGCCATCTTGCTTTCTAAGATGAGTAGCGCAACGGGTGCCACCCAACCCGACATGAAGCTACGGCATGCCTCTTGTGAGTCTGGGATAATGGTTGTTGTTTTGGTTTGTATGAGGCCGAGAGCGATGGCAAGTTCTGTTTCTTTAGCCGCGGCTGTTGGCGTGGAGACACTGGTCAGGTGTTTACCACAGCCACAATGGCTCTTTTACCGCTGTAGTGGGCTTCGTCCGTGTACTTCGTCGTCGGCACTCGGCATTAAATCTTATTCAGAGTTCTTACAAGCGCTTCTATCCAGTCCTGATGGTAGCTTGAATGGATATTTCGAGGTATAGGGTGGACTACGATACATTTACGCCACCATTGCGGATTTACCTGCGACTGGGACTGGTGTCGCGGAACACATTTGATTTTGGTGAGTGCACTGCGGCCCGTTCGTGTACGAGCGAGCCGCGCCCTTGGATTGGAGAAGTGGCCCTCAAACAGTCTGTGCATGCGCTTATGGGTAATGCAAGGGCTGGGTTTAGACACTTATGTATGAGCACGTCCATCTTGTCTTGTTCCGCTCTGCCCAGGATGACGTATGGAGCCTCGTAGATTTTGTGTAAGAGGGCGAACGCTTCGCCCCCACGAGGGGAGTGAGAGTGACTAGCTAAAACGTCATGTGGATTCCTAGTGGACGCGGCGAGTTGCTTCTGTTGAAAGGCAGAGCGGGTTTGAAGGATGTCACTTTGGGACGCTCGAGGTACGCGGGCTTTAGGCGTTCATTGGCCGAAGCCGTAATATCTGCTACGTTAGTAGACGAGTGACGGTAAACTACACGGTATCGACAAAGATAACGAGGCCGTATAGTGATCCTCGAACGCATCCGTAGCGCGCGAAAACATACGTGGCTGTTGGAAGGTCTGGGTGAACGTAACCCACGTGGTCCTTGGCCAGGCACGTTGGCTGACCGAAGGTGCCGAAAGAGCGCTCGCCGACGTAGTCGTTGGCAGGGACATATATATATATATATATATATATATATATATATATATATATATATATATATATATATATATATATATATATATATATATATATGTCCCTGCCAACGACTACGTATATATATATATATATATATATATATATTGTAAGCGCGAATCTTAAATGTCCCGTCATCAGGCCATAGCCTCAGTATTATGACTGGCCAATACCGCCTTCGTGTTTCGTAGTCGTCGCTGCTTTGTGTGCGTCCATCATCATATCATCGCTCGTCGTCTTTCTGGGACGCACCTTCATCGCCATCGTGATTGATCCTGTTCTGGCCAGAGTACCGCTCGCCGAATAAACGTCGTCCGCCAAGTCTCCTGGCATTGCCTCTCAATATATATATATATATATATATATATATATATATATATATATATATATATATATATATATATATATATATATAAGAGAAGAAAAACTTCGAACAAGGTAAAAGCACGATTGTGGCCTACGTTTCAGCAAAGAGAACTTGCTTTCCTCAGGGCAATCTCTCGCCTGGCAGGCAGGGTTTATATAGGGGTAGGACCCCAGGTGAAAGGAGAGGGAAAGATGGAAGGGAAATTGAGCAAGCTGATTGGTTTCGGAGTGTGTGGGGGGAGAGATTGAGGGGCCAAGAAGGTTGTCTAGTTTAAGCCGCGAAGTAGGTCACACGGAGTCAGCTGGTGGTTGATATTCGTGGAATTTTCGGACAGAAAGGATGAGAGGGTGCTTATTGACACGCCGCGGGGTATAGGAAAAGGATCTCAGAACCGCCGGAAGCAGACCAGGCGGTGAGGGTGGGGTCCTTATCAGAAACTATCTGCAAGCCTCAGGCCAAAAGAAAAGATAGAGACGGGGGAAAACTAACTAGGTCAAGAAAAAAATAAAAAAGGAGAAAAAAAACAGGGAGGGAACCACATAAACCCACACACAAAAGAAAAAGCAATGGCCCGGCAGCTGAAATGGCACGTGTCACCCACGGCAACATTCCTGGTACAGGCCTGTCCTGAAACTCAAAAACGAAAAGATAAAGTTAGAATGACGTACGGGGCACAAGACCACGCGGAGTAAAAAAAAAAAAAAAAAGAGAGAAATAAATAAAATTGAATTCCAAAAGCAAAGGTTGGAGGCATGAGGGCGAGTATTAAGCTAGACACTAAGGAATGAAAAAAAAGAAAAAGAAAAAGAAATTAGGTGACCAGGTAAAGAGCAGAGTGAACGGTCATAGTCTTTGGATGAGGAATATGCACGAAAATGCCTAATGCTGTATTCCCGGTGAATATCGCAAGGATTCTAAGTTGCCCTTAGACGCATTAATTCCAGCAGGTTCCATGGAGTTGAATTTGTGAATTAAGTAGGATTCTCGGTATTTCCTGTCCCTAGGGGACTTAAAATTTGACTGAAGTATATATACCTTAAGGTCATCGAAATTGTGGCCTGGTTGGTTGAAATGCTGCGCTACAGCTATGGAGGATTTGCTAAGAGTATCTGCCCGGTGACCATTAAGTCGTAGGCTCATAGGTTGGCTCGTTTCGCCTATATACTGTTTGTGGCACATTGAGCATTCCAACATATACACAATGTTGGATGAAGTGCACGTAAAACTTGAATTAATCTTGTGGACATAATTACTGGCTGTGCTTTTCACAACGCAGTCTGTTTGCAGGTGCCTACAAGTCTTGCATCTGGGGCGGGAGCAGCTGGCTATGACTGATTGCTTTGAAGGCCCTGTTTTAGCATGGACTAAAATATCTTTTAGATTCCTGTTTCTCCGGTAGGTAACCCTTGGTGCTTCCGGGAAAGTCTTTTTAAGTCGGTCATTACTGGCTAAAATGGGGTAGTACTTCCGCAGTATATGAGCCTACGACTTAATGGTCACCGGGCAGATACTCTTAGCAAATCCTCCATAGCTGTAGCGCAGCATTTCAACCAACCAGGCCACAATTTCGATGACCTTAAGGTATATATACTTCAGTCAAATTTTAAGTCCCCTAGGGACAGGAAATACCGAGAATCCTACTTAATTCACAAATTCAACTCCATGGAACCTGCTGGAATTAATGCGTCTAAGGGCAACTTAGAATCCTTGCGATATTCACCGGGAATACAGCATTAGGCATTTTCGTGCATATTCCTCATCCAAAG